>NW_024063535.1:0-700957 GCF_006381635.1 Hibiscus syriacus
AAAGTTTTACACTACCTTTTGATGAGATTTATGGTATTTCCACTTAGCTTCTTAGTAATTAAGACACAAGTTGTGGACATTTATTCAAGGCTGCGAGTTATTTAATTTCAGAGGTCTCTGGCCATGGAAGAGAAAACGGAATTGTTGATTCTACACCTAAAATTCCACATAAAACAGTGAGTAAGAAAGTTGGGCAACTGGCTTTTAATGAAGGAGCAGCATCCAGATCTGGTATAGCTTCTCAGACAGCATCAGGTGTATTATCTGGCTCAGGTGTTTTAAATGCTAGACCTGGAAGCACGACTTCATCAGGGTTACTCTCCAACATGGTATCAACAATGAATGCGGATGCTGCCAGGGAGTACTTGGAAAAGGTTGCAGATCTACTTCTTGAGTTTGCTCAAGCAGATACAATTGTTAAGTCCTACATGTGCAGCCAAAGCTTGCTCAACCGGCTTTTCCAGATGTTCAATCGCATTGAACCACCTATTCTTTTAAAGGTACATAAACTATATCACTTTCAATTCCCTTTTCCTTTCTTCTTTGTATTAACTAGTCATATTTTTCATAGATACTGAAGTGCATTAATCATTTGTCCATGATCCAAACTGCTTGGAGAATCTTCAACGAGCAGATGCTATTAAGTATTTGATCCCAAATCTAGAACTCAAAGATGGGCCTCTTGTTTCTCAAATACATCATGAGGTTTGCCTATATACTTTGATCCTTATGCCTAATGATGCATTTGCTAGAAAATTTGATATGTCGTCTTCCCTCTTCTACTTGAGTTATCATCTGAGCTTATCTGAGGCATCACATTATTTCATAATGAGTTGCACCTGATTTTAATCTAACTCCTGCTAACTTTATCTATATATTATTTCCCTTACTATTTTGGGCTGTTATCTCTTGGGTTTAATTCTAATGTTGATGAATTTAGTAGATAATATGATGGTGGCTACCTGATGTTTGAAAAGTTTTCAGTTTCTTACCATAGATCGTCTTTGGAGTTTGTAACCACTAGCAAACTTCTGTTTTTGCTAAATAAATCTAAATTGCCTCTACTTTTAATGTACTAATTTCTTGTTACTTTGCAATTTTCTGTTCCTTTTTCTTCTCTCATGAGACGTGTATTTTCTCCCCATTGCTCTCTTCTGATCCAAATATCCACATGTATACTATTGATTAGTGCTGAGCCTTGAGGGAGGGTAGTATGTATGCTATGCATACCGGCTTCTTTGTTTTTAGCCTATTAATTATACTATTTAAGCCCTTTTTCCTTCTCTTTTGATTGGTAATTGGTAATGCATGTACTGCAGCTTTAAATCTCAAACCAAATTTACGTTTGAAGTTCTCTTATCTGATTGTGATTCTTTTTAAATCGGGATAAATTTTTGCTCTTTTGAGAGGTGCCACCCATTATTCTGATAAGTTCTGACTTACGTTCTGAAGGTCCTCAATGCCCTGTCAATTTGTGCAAGAAATAAGAGGAGACAGGAACAAGCAGCGGAAAATGGAATATTCCACACTTGATGAATTTTATCATGTCAGATTCTCCTTTAAAGCAAAATGCATTGCCGCTACTGTGTGACATGGCTCATGCATCACGTAATTCGAGGGAGCAATTGAGGGCCCATGGTGGATTGGATGTGTACTTGAGTTTGCTTAATGATGAAGTATGGTCTGTGACAGCATTAGATTCAATTGCTGTCTGCTTGGCTCATGACAACGACAACCGCAAGGTGGAACAAGCTTTGCTGAAGAAGGATGCAGTTCAAAGATTGGTGAAGTTTTTCCAGTCTTGTCCGGATCAACACTTTGTCCACATATTGGAGCCATTCTTGAAAATTATCACGTACGAGATACTACATCCTCCGTTTATTTCTTAGTATTTGAAGCCATTCTCATCAATTTCACAGTTCAAATTCAAATTAATTCTATACTTGCATCGATGCATAGAAGTTGGCTATGCTTCATTTTTCAAAAAGCTTCAACCTCCTCTGTTTCTCTCACCTTTTTCTTTAGACATTTAAGCGATCAATGTGTGGAAATTTTGCTAAACTGACCCCATTTATTTCTGGTGTGTAGGAAATCATCTCGATAAACACGACATTAGCTGTTAATGGTTTGACACCCCTGCTAATCTCAAGATTGGATCACCAGGATGCTTTTGCTCGTCTTATTTTACTTAAATTAATTAAGGTAAGTATGACCCTTTCTGCTGCCAGAATCTGTTTCGACTGATACCAATCTCCTTATAAACTTGTTTTTCTATGTCCATTAAGATTGTTTTCTCGAAGCCTCTACTGTAAGGATGTCTATCATGAATATCATTGTGATTTTTATTTTTGCAGGCTGTTTATGAGCACCCCCGCGACCAAAACAATTAATAGTGGAGAACGATTTACCGCAGAAGCTTCAGAATCTAATCGAAGAACGCAGAGATGGGCAAGTGCTGGTGAAACAAATGGCTACTTCGTTGCTCAAAGCCCTTCATGTTAACACCGTCCTGTAAGTTCATGCATTCCAAAGTTCTCCCTGTACGTATATTTCGACTCGTAAGGCGTGATTTTCCTTTCACCGTTGGTTTCGCCGAATTTTCGTTTCCCGTAGTTTCTCTAACGCATCAAAAATATTAACGATGATGGGGTGGAGGCAACTGGATATAGGAAACACTTTTGATTTTAGTTGGCTCACTTAAAAGGTCTTGGGAGTGGCTTTTGTTTTTGTTGTCTAGACCGTTCCTTGTGTCTAGCTTTAAATTCCAATGATTTGGTTCCAGTTTTGTGTGTTTAATTTGTAAAATGGAAAGCTTTGATATATGCAAAACATGAAATGGTGAGTCTGACAGAAGTTTATGGCTTGAACGTAAGTCATTAATGCTGAAGTGTGTTAATGAAGCATTAATACCTTTATATATATACATAGAGGAAGATTGGGGAGGATTTTTTTTTAAAATGTTTGGATTGAAAAATGATTAAAAAGTTATTATTTTAAATAAATTAATATTTTTATAATTTTTTAAATAAATGATAAATATGAAATTAATAATATTTTTAAAATAATAAAACGTTATTATTTTTAAATAAAATGATAAAATTATATTTTACCATTTTAGGTGTCATCGTTTAATGAGTGAGTTCGCGTAAGAACATATTTTTATATCAACTTTTTTCACCCATAATATGAAAAATGATAAATATTTTATCATTTTAATAATAATGTTTTTTATCTTATTTTTATATGATAATTAAAAAAGTTATCGTTTAAGGATTGGACATGCGATTCATAGATTTATACAGTTATCCAATCGTTTATTTAATTTGTTAAATAAATTTTTATGGATATATATTTTACATAAAAAGTTATCTCACTTACTCTACCAATTAAAAAAACTAATAAAAATATAAATCATAAATATGTTCATGATACAATTAATGTTAAGAAATTACAAGCTATTTATATTAGGTTTAATATAAAATAAATGTCAAAATTACATTTCCTTTTTCATTCAAGTTTTTAAATTTTTTCGGTCAATATAGGTGTTTAGCGTCACAAACTTAGCTATTTTAATTGTTTTTATCGTAATGATCGTAAAATAATTTGTTAAACGACATGTGTTTTGTTTTTCTTTTCAAAATTTATTTTTTTCCTTAGAAAAGTAAAGTTATTATTATTTTAAAAAACCCTAATATTTTCTAAAGTTTCAAAAGCACCCCCAAATGTTTTGTTTATGGGCACTGCACTGGTAAGCCACGGCCGCAACAACCTTGAGTTGGTGACGATGAGCCACTCCTGCTGCTTCCGGTGATGAAATTCAGGCTGTGGAAATTCGGCCTTCAACCGAAACGACTGAAAGGATTGACAATATTGCAAAGAGTTAGAGAAACTCGAAACCTTCAATGACTGTTCAATGAAATTGTAACCAGTTTGGAGAAATGGTAAAAGCCATGGAAATGGATACTGCAAGCAAAAAACAGGCAGCTTTGAATTGGGTACTGCAGATCAACTACTTCAACTAATTTCCTCACTAAAGTAATCATTCTTTTTTTTTTATGTGTGATGAAATCACAAGCAGTTCAAGGTAGGTCGTTAGCCATGGTAGCTATTTTTATGAACAAGATGGATTGATTCTAGCAGCCACCCTAAACCCGTGCGAAATAGGGATTTAAAATCCATTTCCTAGTACCGCCAAAAACCATATATAGTGTCGTTCGAAAATCATTTGTAAAACCCCAATGCTGTGAAAATCATTTGATAAATTGGTCATACGCAGCTGGGAGATGGGGCTGCTGGAGGGGTGGGATTAAGGGGATACGAAGAGTATTTGTGGGGGCTGATGGTAAGGGATTTATGGATTATGATTTTAGGGTTTGGGATGTTTTTAAAATTTAAGAAATATTTCGAGTTTTTTTCCTGAAAATAATAATAATTGTACTTATTTTTAAAATTTATACATATTACATGTCATATTTTAAGTGATTAATGGTATTTTTTTAACAGTAGTTAAGGCGTAAATATTTAACATGATGGTAACATTTATAATCTCATACTTATGTTCATCGAAAAGAAATTAGATACCTAAATGAAATATATATATATATAATATATATATATATAATATATAGTTTGAGCACTTATTTTAATATTAAATCTTTATATAATTGTTTTTTTGTTGGCAAAACTGTATATTATTATTAAGCCTTAGAGTTGATGTCATTTACCGACCATATGCCAATTCAGTTTAAAATTTATTAAAATAAGTTTCCTTTACATATTGATATTAGTATACATTTCTTATATTTTTTATGTAATTTTTAAAAATCATGTTTTAAATAAAACATATTTTATTAAGTAAAATATATTCTTTCATCAACTCAACAGCATGACATAATATAAAATCTACTCATTAATAAGCAAAAAGGCTCAGGTACAACCGCCTTAACATGCATATAAGGAAAGACGTTACCTAAAATATTATTTTTTTCTACCGAAAATATTAATATTGGACGTTACCTAAAATGTTTAACATTTCTGGTAAAGTACTACCTAAAATATTATTTTTTTTCTACCAGGAAATATTAATATTGGGTTCTATCGAAAATTAGTTAGTGAAATTAACATTTCCGCTAAAAAAATATTTTATATAGCACTTTACGAAAAATGTTAAAAAATATTAATATTTTTTATAAGACCTTTCTTTAGTCGTATATTAAAACTGTCGGATACCGGAATTACCCAACAAAAGGGTGTATATATCAGCAAAATGGGTCATCCCGTCATGAACAATTCACAAAAAGGGTCTCCCATGAATTATAATATATTCTCCACTGACCCATATGCCAAAAATGAAGAATCATCGAAGTTATTTGTTTCTGCTTTTCTGGTAGGATCGTAAACTAGTAAAATCGAGTTTGAGTATTGTTAAGTTTGGTTTAATTTGAAAAAGTATAAAATTAAGTTCTCTTGAATCGAATTAAAAATTAAAGCTCGATTTGGCTTAAAAGCTAGCGAGTTTAAAATCTTTAAATTCGACTCGAAATCACAAATTAAAGTTCTACTCGAGTTCGAAAAAATTTAAACTCGAAATATTATTAAACTTAACTCAATTGAAAATCAAATTTAAATCTGAACTTATGTACACGAAAATTTTATATTGTATTTAAAAAAAACAATATATAAATGTTAATATTATTAATAGTATAATTTAAAAACTCTAAAAATTAAATATATTATTTTTTTCGAGGGATATTAAATAGTTAGTTTCGGTTCATTAAGAATTCGAGCCGAGTTCAAGTCCAATAAGTCCATTAAATTTGAAAGTTAACCAAATTTTGACCGAATCAATCTCTAATAACTCGGGATCTATGTTCTCTCATTTACAGCCCTAGTTTCTGGAAAGTGATCAGGTGGCTGCCCTACTTCAAGCTTAACTGGATCCACAATTTACTTTCGTTAGTTTCGAAGTTGCAGAAACTAAATCATCATTAAAAAAAATGAAACCATGAGATAGTGATAGCAGACCTCAAATTATAAGAAACAGTAGAGTACCTTAACCTTCTTCTTGTGTTTAAATGATTTGTGAATGAGGAATCCGTTCATGTTTCCCACGACTATCTTGAGCTTCATCCTCTTTTACATGACGAAGAAGACAAGTTCAAGAAAGCCGTGGAAAAGCATGCTAACGAACCCTTTCTTTCTCTCTTTCACTCCATCCGTTCATTACATGCAACTCTCTCTCTCTCTCTCTATATATATATGTACATAAAGAAGAAGAAATGGTTGAAGGGAACGTATACGTGAAGAAGAGTGAAAGCATTGCTCATAAGAGAGATGAATGGTGGAAGAAAGAAACCAAAACTAAGAGAAAAAAGATAAAAGAAAGGGGGGAAGGGAGTGGTTATGGAGTTGTGTGATCATCAAACTGAAAGTGATTCCCTCTAGGAGTGCGGTTATACGGCACGTGCGGCTGACGAGTGGTTACCCCACGCGTGTCTGGTCCAAAAAAAGGTATGGTAGACCGTACAAGGGATGGAGGGCACGGCACGGCTAGAACACTTGCTGGTGGGGGCTAACTCTTCCTTCCTGCAACTCTTGCTTTGCAGTACCTCTGCAGATTGCTACCTATTTGGTGCAGCTTAAATAGTAACATATTTATATTCCAATAATTTGCTATAATCATATTACGTATTCAGTTTTTATTTTTATATTTTTAATAATGACAATGATATTTTATTAATAAAAATAATAGAAGCAATCAGAATTATAACGCACGTGAAAGGAAAAATGATACAATAGTCACTAAAAATTCATAAAAACAAAAATATTGAATCCAAAGATACGAAGAAGAACAAAAATTTAACTTGAGAATGACGTGCGACATCAAAAGAACTTAGTAACCATCATAAAATTTCATTGTCTCTGTTGAACGAGACACTTTACCAAGTGATAAATGAATGGCAAGCGAACCTAATTATCTGAAAGGTTGCTTCGCTACACAATTATGATTATATCGGTAAACAACCTTTTATTAAATAGATGATCTGATTATATGTGACCACCGATAAGCCAATCTAAAAATAAATGTTAGTGAGGGTCTTTGTACGAGCATCAAAACGACCTCAAAGGTATGTGATAAGCGTAGTAAAAGTCCTAAAGAACATACCACAAGAGCAAAGAAAGTGCATGTCACGAGAACATAAATTTTGAAAAAAAAATCAAGAAAAAAGAAAAAAATTGACATTATATGAAAAAACAATAGAACTAATACCACCAAAGGTTAGTGACAAACCTTAAAATTAGTATCGTCACTAACTAAATAAAAAAAAAGAAGAGAAAACGACATAAAAATATTGAGAGAAAATATAAATTAAAAAAAGAGAAAAAAAATGAAAAGATGAACATATATAATAATTATAACCCATTGTTAATTTTAGGTGATTATTATTTTTATAATTTTTTACTATTTAATATATTATTTATATGTTATTGTAAATATTTATATTGTTATTATAATACGTTTTTTTTATTTGTCTTTCATTTGCTCTATTAAAAATGCATTATAAAAAAACCCTAGAAGTATTTCATATTCACGTTTGAAGAATCATCAATTAAAATTAAATTGTATTCATAAAATGTAAAAAAAAATGAGACAACATACAATTATTCAAGGCACTAACTTTTTGGTTGGGAGTGCTTTAATATTTTCTACAGCTTCCCAATTTCTGAATCTAATTTATTATTTGATTTTAAATGTAAATCATCAAAATTATTATTTTTTCAAAAAATATCTTCAAAAATATTTTTAAAATGATAATTATATGAGTATTCAATTGTATGTAGTTCAAAATGATTAACGACGCTACTATTTCTTTTAGAACATACATGATTTGAACATTTTTATTTTTTAAGCTAAAAATAGTTTAGATAATATGTATGGAGGGGTAAAAAGATATTGGATTTTGAGGTTGTGCAGGGCAACTCCATCTATTTCCATTACAGAATTATATACGGGGAGGGATTCACTTATATCATAATATAATTAGACGAATGTTATGTTTTTATATATTTTTAAGATTAATATTTTAATAATCCAAATGTTACATTTTAGGTATTATTGTATTTATTATAAATGTAAAATTTTAAGTTAAGTTAATATTTTTATCACGTTGATTCAAAACAATATCTTTATAAATATATTTTGGGTAAAGTATAGTAATAGTCACTGAACATTTCCGAAACTTGCATTTAGGTCCCTCAACTTTTAAAACTTGCAATACAGTCCCCAAACATTTAATCCGTTTGCAATATGGTCCCCGCACCTATGAATATTAGGGTAAATTATATAAATGGTCACTAAACTTTTCAGGCACTTAAATTTAGGTCCCCCAACTTTTAAAAATTACAAAACAATTCTCAATTTCATTCTAAACCACAAATTCCAAAGTAATTCAATTTCATTCTAAACCCTAAATTCCAAAATAATTCAATTACATTCTAAAACCCAAATTCTAAAATACTTCAATTTCTGTCTTTTTTATAAACGACGCCAATGTCACTAAATTATTAATTAATTTTCTTTTTATATTTTAAAACATATGATAATTTTTTAATATTAATTTAAAGACATGAAAAATTTTTCAATAGTAAGAATATATGATAATAATTCATTTATTTAAAAATAAATATATTTCTGATTATTTGTGTATGTTTTTATATCTAATCATACGTGTGTTAATATATTTTATATCTTTCACATAAATATTAAGACTACATAAATAGCAGAGTCAAAATTTTATATACGAGTTATGTTAATTATAGTAATGATGTATAATATTTTATTTTTATATTATTTCTATTATAATTAAAATATAAATATTACCATGATAATTAAATATTTATTTACTTATTACATCGAATATTTTTTGTAGAAAAATTATTTAATAAAATCATAAAAAAACACAATAAAAAAATAAACACTGAAGTTGACTACTTCAAAAATAAAATAAAAAATCAATAATTTAATATAATATACCCTAAGTTGATGATAACAATCAACTCAAAAGAGATGGGGTTTGTGCCATGTTTTCGTAACATACGTAAACTTTCTATTTCATGGTCACGTATTCTTTTAGTTCTAGCACGATCTATTTTTTAATTTTCTAATATAGGTAAAAAATGTTATTTTCTTTAAAAGTTTTAAATTCAAACAATTGTGTTTGTAGGGTATATCTATATTGTTAATAAATTAATTTTTTTGAATAAATACTATCTTATAATCACATCAAACTATTAAAAAAATTAAATTATAATTGAAATAAATAAAATTATAAGGATGTCAATTGGGGATTTTGATTCTTAATTTTTTCATTGAGAGATTATATTTTTTTATTCAATTTCTTCCATAATCATTTTTTATTTAAATTATTGAGATCACTAAATTTACATTTACGAGGAGGGAGTGTATTTTTTCTTCACAAAAGTAAAAAAATCAAAACGCTATCACGTTCTTAAAGATAATCTATTATATTCTCCTTAAACTGAAGTATTTTAGAATTTGGGGTTTAGAATGTAATTGAATTATTTTAGAATTTAGGGTTTAGAATAAAATTGAATTACTTTGAAATTTGGGATTTATAATGAAATTGATGAATGTTTTGTAAGTTTTAAAAGTTGGGGGACCTAAATTCAAGTGCCTAAAAAGTTCAATGACCATTTATATGATTTACCCTAATTTTCATAGGTGCGGGGACCATATTGCAAACGGATTAAATGTTTGGGGACTGTATTCAACTTTTAAAAGTTGAGAGACCTAAATGCAAACTTCAAAATATTCAGTGACCATTACTATACTTTACCCATATTTAATTGTTAAAAAAATTTTATATAAAGAGATAAACTCCACGAGTTTAATACCTCAATTATTTTTATTTTTATTTTGATCATCCAACTATTAATTTTTTTTAAATCATACCGTTTTGATTTTTTTACCATCTGTCATTAAAAAATTAATAAACTATTGATATGACATTAAAAAAATTAATGATGATGTGACATCATCTTATAATGTCATCATTAATTTTTTAATAATAAATGACCAAAATAAAACTAAAATATAACGTTATGTATGATTTTGAAACACAAAATAATTGAGTATAAAAAATAAAACAAAAATAATAGTTGAAGTATTAAACGTATAGTTATCCTATATAAAATAAATAGTTAGATTTTTTAAAATTCAAATATTTAAAACTTAAAATGTATAATCTATAATCTATATGAATAAAATTTAAAATTTAAAAATTAAATTAAAAAAGTAATAAACATATAAAAACCCATGAAATTATGTAAAACTTAACTGTCGAGACTAAGGAGTTCAAGTACATATAAACCTTAAAAAAGCTTTATATTCTTCTATGCATGATCATGTCGTATGTCTTCCATTCAAACACAGTCCATGAATCATATCATTCATATGCTTAGTTCGAATTTTTATGGAAAAAAATAATGTATTAAATATATAATAGATTGGTTTACTCTCTGAATGAACTAAGTGACCCTTTAGAGTAACAGTACCAACGCTTCTTCCATGCAGAGAATTGTTTCATGTCAACTTCATTGAAGCAAACGAAGTTGCCAAGTCCATGGCGTCGTTAACGTGTGATATATCAGTTCCCTGAAACGAAATACGTATGTTGGTTAGATTAAAAACAATGGGCATGCGAGCAAACTCCAATTCATGAGAAAATTGGTAACTCAAGTCGAAGAACTAGATTCAAGAATTCCAGTGATAAAAAAAACGTCCGCGCTAACAACCTGTCCTGTAGCAAGACCGCCCTTGCCTCTGCCACACCTCCCCTTTAGAGGCCCTAGGGCATTTGTCAACCACTCTGACACTTCCAATAGCTTGCTCTGTTCGGATTTCTCGGGTACACCAGCATAAACAACAGCCTTGTTTGTGGTTTCATCGATACTGAAAATCATAACCGGCATTCCCTGTTCATTGAATGAAGACATTTAAGCAGAAATATATGAAGCAAACTTTGATAAAAGACCCTCGTTAATAGATAAAACAAATGGTCAGAATTAGCTAGAAACCTTCTGTTGAATAACTTTTGAAACTGCTTCACGAAGAGCAGCTGCGTCTAAACCAACATCAATACGAGTGACAGAGAAGGTTTTTCCCTCTTTGGCAGCAACTTCAGCCAATTCGGTTGCTGTTGCAACAGCCTTCTGCATATTTTGCTCGGCAATCTTCTTTTGTGCCTTTTTTAGTTGATTCTGATAAAAAACAAAACCAATGTCAAAGGGGATCTAAGACCATAATACAACTGAAGCCCAAAAACAAAAAGCTTTGATGTCCTCGTATCGACATCTCTGCTTTAAAGCTACAAATATAAAATGGGGGGCATCAGGGAAAATGTCGAATAAAAGCCACATACGTGATAGTAGAACTGCAAAATCTTATACAGATTATAGATAGCTGTGATACCTGAAGTTGTGCAATTTTGGCCCTAATATCAGCCTTGGGCAGCGGGAATTGATGCAGAATCCACACTAGTTTTTAGAGAAGCCACTTTCTGTAGAGGTGCAAAGAAATCTTCAACAAAGCGGGAAAGACGAAAGCAAATACGTAAAATAAAAAAGGCCTCCTCAATTGTATGATATCACCCCCTAAATGAAACAAAAAATGAGAAACCAAGCATTTGATCCACCATCACAGTTCAGGTAGTTCTATATAAAAGATTTTTTTATAGAAGTTCTATATAAAAGATGAATGTAACAATTGCGCATTACGCGTAAGAACACTCGAGTATGGGATGTTTATCCACCAAGTCTTTACATGAAGAACCAATTTGAATTTCAGTACGTGATAAGGATGTTTAAAATCTGAAGAGAAAAAAAAACATGATCAAGCCATGACAACTAAGTTCTTTTTACTAGTACAGGAGAAAGCACGAGAGAGCAGGGAGAATTGTATTGTAAGAAAAAATTTGGAACTAAATATACAAGAAACATGGCAAGCCCTAAAACAAAATTTCATGAAAACGGTATAAATTGAACTGGAAACACAACATTTACGACACATGAAGACAACGGGAACCGTTGGACTCAACTTGAAGCAGAACAATTTAGAGCAAAATAGCAACTTAAAACAGAAAAAATAAAGGCGTTGATAACAAGAACTTCCAAGAATTAAAGTCCTATAGCCTAAGGCATACAAACCTTCTCCAGCAAGCTTACTTCCAGCTTGGATGCATCATCTACTTCCTTCAAAAGCTGCTCCCCCAATTCCATTGCCTTCAAAGCACTCTCAGTAGTAACAGCAGTTATCCTTCGAACTCCTTTAGCAATTCCCTCCTCAGATAAAAGAGCAAATGCCCTTGCTTCCCGTGTATTTGTTATGTGTGTGCCTATAAAATCCTTGAAGTCAGCTTCAACACACAATTCATAGCAAGGGTTCTACTGAATTCGTTTAAATAAAGAAATTAACCTCCACACAGTTCTGACGAAATGGATGACCATTCTTTGTTTTCAGGATCAGCAAGGAGGTCCTCCACCTTCTTACCAATGGCCACTACTCTAACTGGATCAGGATAAACCTGCATTGGAAATATAATCTCAGCATAACTTCTAAAAGGATTGAGCAAAGCAAAATTAGAAAGCCATACTGACAAAAAAAATGCTTAAGCTTACTTCTCCAAAGACGGCTCGCAAACCGTTGATACGCTTGGCTTCAGCAAGGGTTGCCTCCTTTGAATATACATCTAACTCAGATTTTTATTTGCTCATTCACAATAGACTCAATTTTTCTAATATGATCAGCATTGATGGCACCATCTCTGTTTGGATCTGATAACATTGGATCAAATTTTAGCATACTGCAAACTAAATAGCGCAACTTAAACCATACTACAAACCAAATAGCATAACAAGTGACGTGTTAAACTGAAAAAAAAAACATAAAATTAGTGTTCAACTTGTAGTTTAGATTGAAGTACTGAATCTGTGATATAAAAATTGGTCGGTACGTTAGTGGAAATTAAATGCCGAGTAGATTGGTTATTTGAATCTATTGTAACAGCTAAGAAAATTTGAAGTACTAAATTTTTTATGTAAAAGAAAAAGATGTCAGATTAACGTCAATGGAAAAATGTCTTTTGCCTTCGATTGAATTGACTGACACAACAAGTAGCTAACTATACACAAGTTTTCTAATGCTTTGAAGTTAAAAATGCATCAATAAGTGGTTGCTAAAATGATTAACCATTGAAAATTTTAAATATTCAACCGTTTAAAGACACCTTGAGTAAAACTTACCATGGGAAAAATCAAATCTCAATTTTTCAGGAAGAACAATAGACCCCTTCTGGTCAACATGATTACCAAGCACTTCCTACATTCAAATTTTAAGAATGTGAAACATGGAAAACTAATAAGAAATAGAAAACTGCTAAAGAATCATGGATATCAGCATTTAAATCGTACCCTAAGAGCATAGTTCAACATATGCGTGCAAGTATGGTTAGGAGCAATCAACGCTCGTCTGTCATAGTCAACCTACAGAAATAATTACAATAATGAAAAGGTTGAAAAGTAAAATGAAGCACATCATTATGTGGATAAAAAATAAGAGGTAATTTGAAGTTTACAGTTTTACCTTACAAGTTACTTTATCACCAACAGAGAATTTGCCAGTAACTCCAGAAAGAGAACCAATATGAAGAACAAAACCTCCAAAAATTTGAACATTGCATACTTGGAAGGAACCGAAGGGACCATCAAGAGATCCGGTATCAAAAATCTATGTCCACAAGAAAATGCGTCAGACAAATAAAGAAAGCACAACAAAGGAAAGCAATCACTTGACTCACATGCATTCCTTGTAATATACATATATTACCCAAGGAAAGCTTGAAGTGATGCCTGAATCATGATTGCCTTCCTTTTTTATTTCAAGAACTTCTCAAACTTAAAAATTATAAAACCAGCACAAAAATAATTCACTGATCAAAGAAACCACCAAATTTCAACCATAAGCCTAATATACTCTCCCCCAGGCTAGCTAGCTGGATATTTCTTTTTCATTTTGCTTTAACCTGCAGGATTCAACCTTTTCCATCCTAAATCAATCAGAAAACATTTTCTGTCCTTTCTAACCAATAAAGTACCAAATCATAAATCTCTTGGTCACAAACATAACCAATACATTTAAAGTTTGCGGCACTATGCAGTGCGTGACACTGGATCATACAGACCCAAAAATGTAAAATGGAAACACTGTTAAGATAAACCTTTTTCACATACTGAAGTTAAATACCTGACCACCTTGCTCAGCATAGAAACTTGTAGATTCCAAAACTATACCAATATCATCACCAGTACTTGCACTTTCCACAAACTCAGAACCAGTGTATATGGCCTTTATTGCACTTTCATGGTCCTGGAAAAAGTGGGAAACTTCAAATCATAAAATACCCCATCATCAAAAGGATAAGAATGAGTAGCTCACTTCCAAAGATTCTACTAGAAATAGAAGAATGTCATCTCATAACTTCAGGCATGCAACCAAGAAACTAAAGAGTAATGAGTTTGAACAGCAAAGAAACAACACCCCAGCAGAGATCCAAAATTCAGGTTATACACATAAAAGGTACATGACTCCCCAACAAAAAGAAAATGGCAATCTAATTACTTTAAAAGTGATACATAACTACATATCAATAGAAAGAAAGAACTTCGACAACACAGAAAATTCCTAAGCATTCTGTTACTGCCATTAAATAATATGAAAAAGGGAGATAATCATAAAGTTAGATCTTGTTATTTTTAAAATCTAGTTTCTAGAGAAAAAGAGTAACATGAGGAACATAGATTTTCTGATACCATGGCAATAGATAATCATTTAACTCTAATATTATCAGTTACCAAACAGGAGAAAGGAATGGTTTTAAGACTGAAACGGAAGTTAAACAACCAAGAAACAAATATTTTTAAAAATATAAATTTATCAACACCTTTCCCAAACTTCACTAAAATCTTATAGATGTTAAAAAATAGAGAGAAAATCTGGTCCCATCATGATGCAATGCAGCTGAAACAGAATTCTCTCTTAGTAGCCAACGACTCACTGAACTTTCAATATTTTCACTAGCCAAAACAATAACCCATACTAAAAGACATCTGACTGAACTGCCATCTAAAGATGCATGCAAACCTTGAACCAAATGAATTTGAAGGAATCATCTGTTGTATACACCCCCTTCTTGTGCAGTGCAGAGGTAGCATCAGCATCCATGACAATGGCACCACCAGCTTGCTGAAAAAAGCTTCTATTAGCAAGAAATACAGGAAAAAAACTCAATTACGTGAACATTGCTTTCTACCTTAAGATATATTTGGCTTTTGATGTATCAATTGTTTTCCTTTTAGGTCATATATACTGCATCTAAGAATGCATAGCATCTTTTACTTATTAAAAAAGTATATATATCTAGCTCATTATTGACAAAGAGTTCATTTGATACACAAATCAAAATCCTATTACCTTATTTCTGGCACTCCTTGACTTTTCCCTGGCCTCATCCATGGCATTGTTAAAACCCTCAACATCTACTACCAAACCTCTTTCCTCAGCCATCAACTACAGGAATGGAAAATTAGGATGGAGAGGCAAATAGATTATATATAGAAAAAGAGAACAAACTCCATCAGTCTACCTGAGTTAAATCTAATGGAAACCCGTATGTGTCCCACAATATAAATGCATCCTGAAAAGGTGAGACAAAACAATGTGGTAAGATACAAAAATAGCCACTTATACATGTACATGAGGTGCAAACTCTTACAAACATAACCAAATTATTCCTTTCAGATTCACTATGGTAGAATAAAAAAATAGTTCAAAACTCAGATGCACTATACACAGACACATCTATTTATCACATCTTCTTTAGCAAGTAAGTTGATAATATTTCTTAATCACTCTAAAATCTAAATTCGTTAAAGAATTCAGTGCCATTGAAATTTGCACATAAATCTTCAAGTAGATTGTAGAAGTAAAAAACATTCAACTACAAGATTATGTAGGTTGCTTAAAGCTTCTCATAAATGCTTAAAATGAAAAACACAAGTAAAAATAGCATAATTCAGAAAAATATACAGTATGATGCAGTGATATCATGTGTTGCTCGCAACGATAGAAAATGATTAATCGAACTACAATTACCTGCCCACTTAATACCCTCCCCTGAACATCCTGAGCTGCCTTCTTAAATTTCTCGATTCCCTGAACATAACATCAATTATTCACAAGTATCATTGAACATGATGTCAATACACTAATTAATACAGGAAGGTCGTATCATATCTAAAAACAATTAAGCAACCTGGCTAGTAGAAGGAACTATGAAGAGCAAATCAAAAGTTCGGAACTCAAAATGCTAACTTATTATGTAACAACCGATTCCAAAACATGTTTTTCATTGTTTGAAGGCCATTTGAAATAGTAGAAATATGTCAAACAAGGAAAATTGGAAGATCTATTAAGCTGCATGAAATTAATGTTATGTTACATGCTCACCTTCACCAAAGTCTTCCCAAAGCTCGCCTCTTCTGCAGCAATTATGTCTCCAATGCGTGCCTCATGCTGCTTTAACTCTGGGAAAACATCACACATGACCTCCACCACAATCCTTACAAGCCTGGATTCAAATAAATAATTAAAAGACAAATAAAAACAAATTACCAGGTTAATGACATTGGTTTTAAGCTAATCCCGCAAAAATTTCAATACATGAATGATGGATAAAATTGATAATCTCAATTAATTGTTGAAAGGCTATATTTTCCTTTTAGAAGAGTGAACAATGAGTGAGAAAGCTAGTGAGAGAGCGATCGTGGAGCTTGGTTTGGGTTCTTCTGACAGAGGCGGAGCACTGCCTGGAGAAGGAGCATGGGTAGCTTTCATAGATAATCTTAGTAGGAGAGTGCATAGAAGCGTTTTATGGGAGCGTTTTAGCTATTTCGGCAAGGTGATCAAAGTGTTCATTCCGTTCGTTAATAGGAGACCAAAGTACAAGGATTATACATTCGCTTTTGTGCATTTTGCCTGTAAGGAGATCTGTTCAATGCAAAGGATAAGATGAATAATGTTGTGGTAGATGGAAGGAGGATATCGGTATCGATTGTGAAATACCAGAAGAGAAGTTATCCGCGCGACCGAAAGCGAGCTACTGGAGTGGGGTGTGGAGTTGCCAGCGAAGTGGAGCCGAGAGGGAAGAGATCAACAGTCCAAGTTGAGGCGAGGAGGAGGGAGTTGCTAAGTAAATTTCATGATGGAAGATCTTATAAGGATTCGGTAGTGGGAAGGGATAATACTGAGGGTCAGCAGAGGAATAGATGTGGAGATACGAGGGAGGTTAAGAAGCCTTTGGAAGTTCATATTCCAATGGAAGAAAGGACTTGGTTAAGATCATCTCTAACTGGTATATGCAAGCAGATTTTCGAAGTTGAGCTTGTGCAAAGAGGTTTAAGGACTGAGGGTTTTAATGTCAAGGTGATAAGATGGGGTTTTGCGAGAAATGCATGTCTGGTTGTATTTAAGTTTGTGGAGGAGAAAATCGCCGCGGTGGAGGACAAATGGGAGGCATTGTCTTTCTGGTTTGAAAGGCTGGAGCCTGTCATGGAGGAGAAGGGCGTTCCATTACCTTTATGTGCAGTATCCTTGATGGGTGTTCCTTTAAATTGCTGGTCAGTTTCATTCTTTTCTAGTTTGGCTGCTAGATAGGGCAAGTTAGTGAAGATTCATGATCAAACTGCTCAAAGAGTGGACTGCAAGGTGGCTCATTTGCTGTTAAGAGTGGAAAGCCCGTTCGATATTCCGCCCCAGGAAATCATTAATACTTATGGTAGATCTTTTATTATTAAGATTAAAGTGGAAGGCTGTGATGAGTTCTTTCCTGAGCTTGATGAGGGGGAGGAAGAAGATGGCTCTGTGGAAGAACGAGTTGACCAGGGAGAGAAGACTTCATCGGAAGGGAGCAAAGGGGATGATAGAGAAGGTCAGCAAGGGCAGTTGAATTTCCAGAAGATGTCAGATGCTCAGAATAGACTAGAAGCACAGGTTAAAGGTGCTTCTCATGGGGATGACACAATGACCGATGATAATTTGAATTTTAACGTGGAAGCCAATATTATTACAGGGGCTGACCATTGGGATGAGGGGACAGTACTAGGTGAGGCGAAAAGTAAGAAGAAAGTGTCAGGTGTTCCAGCTGTTGGAAGGAAAAAGGTGTTCAGAGTGGAAGGTGGCTCCTCAGGACAAGATAAAGTTGTCAAAGATAGTGGGACTAATTATAAAACGGGTAGATCTGAGGTGTTTGGGCCTGAGCAGTATGGGTGTGTTTCACTAGCCCAGCGATGTCCTGCGGACAATGAAAGCCATTTAAAGGACCAAACACTTTCTGAAACATATGAGAACAGTACTATCATGGTAGAGGAAGAGAATGAAGGCATTCAGGAAGTTGAGGTTTTTGATATGGGTGACAAAGGAATTAAGTCTAAGAAGGTCAACAGAAATGCAAAGGTGAAGAGTTGTAGGAGATGGAGATTAGGATATCAGGTATCTAAAGGCTTGTCAATAAGTAAGACTTCCGAAGGATTGAGGGGTTGTGGACGTTTTGCGAGGGTATACAGAAGGTCAAAAACAAGACGAGTTTGGTTATGTTCAGCAAATATTCATAAGCACGGTCAGAACAGGCTGGTACTTCATAATTCTAAGCAATTTTCATCAGCTTCAGGGGTTAGGGGTCAGGATAAGGATACTACTGTTTCTGTCCATGGTCATAACAAGCCTATGGGCCCTATTAGTAGCAGCATTTCTCCAGTCAGTGGGATGGCAGATAAGGTTATTGCTTCTAGGAATCGGAGAAAATACAGAAAGAAGAGAAGAGGTTTAATCTCAGAAGCTTTGGCTAATGCAGATGTATCTACAGTCTACTCTTGTTCCTTCTCTAAAATTCTTGAGGAAGCATTGAATACTTGGGAAGTCTGTCAGAGTTTAGGCATTTCTTTCAAGGAAGGGAGGGAGGCTTTTATTGATAAAATTAGAAAGATGGAGGAAGGTGCAGGGGTGGCAAATGAAGCAGCTAAGTGAGTCAGTTACTTGTTTCCTCGAAGGTTTGGGCTTGAAGTGTATATGTTGGAATGTAATATTATTTCGTGGAATGTTAAAGGCTTAGGAAGAAAGGAAAAAATTAGAGGGGTGTCGAGACTTGTAAATAAGAACAAACCGGTCATATTGCTTTTACAGGAGACAAAATTGAGTAAAAACAAGAAGGGGCTTAGAAGGAAATTAGGAGGAAAGCTGCTGATGGGAGAAAGTTTCCAGCCAGTCGATGGGTCAGCCGATGGATTGTTGTGTTTGTGGAATGAAAATGCTTATGAGGTAAGCAAGGTGTATAATCAAAGTAGATTTCAGGTGTTAACAGGGAAGTTCAAGGTGTCTAAAGTGGAGTGTGTTATTATTAAAGTGTACGGTCCTTCTGTAGAGGAAGAAAAGGAGGAGTTTTTCAGGCAACTGTCGAGTTATGTTCACTCTGTTAATCTGCCAATTTGCATCGGGGGAGATTTTAATGCTTATCTCGACCGAGGAGAAGATTGGTGCCTCACAAAATTGGCATACAATGGGTCTGCTAAGGAATTTCTTGCAACAATCAAATTTAATAGATCTTCCTTTGGCAGGTGGCACTTTCACTTGGGGTAATAATAGAGAAATCACTACTTGGGTAAGGCTTGATCGGTTTTTATTGAGTAGCAACTTCTTAAGATGCTTCCCCAAGTCTGTTCAGAAATTGCTTCCTAGATCTCTCTCTGATCACAACCCGATACTATTGGTTGAAGATGTGAAAAATTGGGGCCCTAAACCTTTTCGGTTCTTTAACTATATGCTGGAGGAAGATGGTTTTGTAGATATGGTTCAGAATGTAATGTCAGATTGGGTTGAAGATAGAGGAGGAAGAGGAATTTACAGTGTATTAAAAGGAACTAAAAAACGTATCAAGGAATGGCCATTCAGAAATAAACAGGGGATATCTGAAGCTATCACAGGGTTGGAGAGCAAAATAAATGATTTGGACATTAAGGCGCAAGGCAGTGGGCTTTCTACTTTTGATTGGGAACAACTTCTGTCATCCAGAAAAGAGCTCTGGAAATTGCATAGAATTGAAGAAAGTATTTGGTTTCAAATGTCGAGGGCGAAATGGATAAATGATAGTGATAGAAACACTAGGTTCTTCCACCTATGTGTTGTAAACAGAAACAGATTCAACACCATTTCGACATTGAAAGTGGATGGGGAGGTGATGATAGATCCAGTGCTGATTAAGATTATGTCTCCCAGTTCTTTAAGAAAGCCTATAACTCTAAAGATTTTTTAGAGGTGAACTTGAATTTGAAATTTGCAAAATTGATAGGAGATCAAAGGAATAGCCTGGAGGTTATGTTTTCAGAGGAGGAAGTAAGGGAGGCTATTTTCTCTTCGGACAGTTCTAAAGCACCAGGTCCCGACGGGTTTACGATGGGTTTTTTCAAGAAACTCTGGCCAATTATGAAGGGGCAACTTATGAAGTTTATGGAGGATTTTTATTGTGGGAGAAAATGGGATCATGGGGTCAATCATGCGTTCATTTCTCTGATCCCAAAGAAAAACAATCCGGAAGTAATTGAAGATTATAGACCTATAAGTCTGGTTGGCAGTCTCTATAAAATCATTTCCAAAGTTTTAGCAAGGAGACTAGGTTCAGTGATTCAAGATATTGTGAGCCCTTCACAGTTTGCATTTATTCCGGGGAGACAGCTTTTAGATTGTGCTTTTCTTGCAAACGAAGGTATAGACTATTGGAGGAAGCAAGGGCTGAAAGGGGTAGTTTTCAAAGCTGATTTTCAGAGGGCGTATGACACGGTTGAATGGCCAATTATCTTTAGATTATTGAGAGTCATGGGCTTTGGGGAGAGATGGGTTTCCTGGATAAAATGTTGCCTCTCCACGGCGTCAATTTCGGTGTTAGTGAATGGCTCTCCTACAGAGGAGTTCTCGATGGGAAAAGGGTTGAGACAAGGATGTAGTTTGTCTCCTCTCTTGTTTAATTTAGTGGGGGAACTGTTAAACCGTATGTTAGTGAAAGCAGCGGATGTGGGACTTTTTCAGGGTTTTGCTTTTGGAAGATCGGTTTCCTTTAATTTAACCCATTTACAATTTGCTGACGACCTGATTTTGTTTTTCCGAGATTCACCTACTTATATTCTCAATATTAAGAGAGTCTTGAGGATTTTTAGCCTAATGACTGGACTCCGTTTGAATTTGACGAAGAGTAATTTGTATGGAATTAATGTGGATGACAATGTATTAAATGAATGGGCTAAAGAGGCTGGTTGCGCAGTAGGTGTCCTGCCCACAGTATATTTAGGTTTACCATTAGGTGCAAAGAGAAATTCAGAGGCTGTTTGGGAGCCAGTCGTTCAGAGTTTCATCAAAAAGTTATCCGGATGGAAAGCTTCCACACTATCTATGGCGGGCAGATTGGTGTTGATAAAATCAGTTCTGTCCTCCTTGCCGATTTTCTACCTTTCTGTTTTCAGAATCCCGAGTAAGGTTTATAGGAAGTTAAATTTTCTTATGGCCAACTTTTTGTGGGGGGAATGTTCTTCAAAAAGTCGAATTCACTGGGTGAATTGGAAAAGGGTTTGTCAACCCTTCGAGGAGGGAGTTTTGGGAATCTTGGATCTGAATTTCGCTAACAGAGTGCTGCTAGGTAAATGGGTATGGAAGTTCGCAAATGAAAAAGACACTCTTTGGAAGAACATGATTTGCAGTAAACATAATGTGAGTAATCTGTCTTTAGACCTCAAAAAGGTAGTCTCTCCTTCGGATTCTTGGATATGGAAGGGTATTACAAGAAACTATTTGGCAGAGGATGCAATTGGTCATGGTTTGCGATCTCACTCGAAGATTCAAGTAGGCAATGGCAAGTCTATTGTATTCTGGCATGATGTTTGGCTAAATGAGGATTCTTTAAAGAATCAATTTCCAAGGATCTATGTTCTTTCCAATAACAAGTTGGGAAAAGTTTCAGAGTTTGGCAGTTTCTTGAGCAATAGATGGATTTGGAATATTCAAACGAGAAGGAATCTATATGATTGGGAGCTGGATTACTGGATTCAATTGATGTCATTATTGGAAAATGTTGGTCTGTCTGAATTGGTGGATGATTTTCTGGCGTGGTCGGGGAAAGGAGATGGATTGTTCACGCTAAAGCATGTAGGTTGACTCTTTCTACAAATTCAGGGGGTAGTTTCAAGTGGAAAAGGTTCGTTTGGTCAGGTTTGGCTCCCCCAAGAGTCGAAACTTTTCTGTGGCAGGTCTCTCATCAAAGATTGGCAGTTAGAACGGACTTGACAAGAAAAGGTGTTTCATTGGAGGAGGTCTCTTGTCCGTTTTGTGCCCAACAGGAAGAAACAGTTCAGCACTTGTTCATATCGTGTTTGGTAGCATGGGACCTATGGAGCAGATTTTGGAGGTTATGGGAAGTCTCGTCACTCTTACCTAAAGACCCAGTCTCTTTGCTGTGCTCTTGGTCGGACATGAGGCCAAATTCTCTAATATGGAGCTTTATACTGGGTGTAGTTCTATGGTCATTATGGAAGGATAGAAACTCGGTGGTTTTCGATGATTGGAAATTGGACAGCCATACTCTTTTCTTCATTTGTAGATTTAGATTGGCTAAATGGTTCTTGGCTAAGCACCCGGACGTCTTTATTCAGGTAGACTCCCTTGTTGGGGACCCTACACTTGCAGACAAGCACCATACTAGGAACCTTAAAAGGATGAAGGTTCAGGGTTGGCTTCCTCCTCCACTTCATTTTTACAAAGTTAACGTTGATGGGGCAGTCAGTAGGGACAGGCTGCTAGGGGGAATGGGGGCATTTTAAGAGATTCAGAAAGTAAAATTCTTGGGTCCTTCTCGCACGCTGTTGGACCAGGTCCTCCCCCACTTGCTGAGCTGAAAGCCATTGAGAAAGGCATTGACTTTTTTCTCTCGTCGGATTGGGCGAGGAAGGGAAGGTTAATTATAGAGAGTGATTGCAAATCAGTAGTGGATTGGATTTTGCTGCCGACATCATCTCCTCGTTTTTTTAGTTCATTGGTTCAGAAAATTGCTTCTCTAATCTTGGAGAGGGAGATCATTGTTAGACATATCCCGAGGAGCTGCAATTGTGAGGCTGATACTTTAGCTAAACAGGGGATTGGATGATGAATGAAGGTTGCCTTAGAGGTTTTTCAGTAGGGTTGGTGGTCTATTGAGGTTGTTGGGGCTGAGTCAGTTTTGGCGTTGTTTAAGGGAGATCTGGTTGCATTGGGGTTTTGCTTTCTACGTTCTGTAATTTTTTAGGTTTTGTTAGTTTGTCTTATGGCTGTATTTTATACTTTGTCTTTGATTAATAAAATCCTAAGGCACTCTTTTCCACCTTCCGCTGATTAAGGAGCTTTCCTAAAAGATCCATTA
Organism: Hibiscus syriacus; assembly: GCF_006381635.1. Classification (NCBI taxonomy): domain Eukaryota; kingdom Viridiplantae; phylum Streptophyta; class Magnoliopsida; order Malvales; family Malvaceae; genus Hibiscus; species Hibiscus syriacus. The sequence continues at coordinate 23,565 of NW_024063535.1, forward strand.
ATCAAGAAGAGGGTTTTTAATGAGGCCTGAAATTCTTATAAAAAAAAAAGATAATCTCAATTAATTAAATCCCATAGTTCCGACTAGGGACAGTTGATTATGATAAACCTCGCTTAAAAAGAAAAGAAAAGAAAACTTTTGGCCCTAACAAATATAAATAATAAAATCCAACAATACTATAAGAAAATTTCACTCAACAAATATGCTCTTTCACAAAATATGCATCTAGAGTTGTTTTCCCATTTTTACGTATCGAAAGCAGACTGCACCTACTCCTTAATTTCTAAAAATGCACATACCATATTTGAGACAACTGTTTCATGTCATTGCAAGTAATCAAGGTGACTATCACTTGAAAGGCCTCATTTGGAGAAACGGTTAGTGAAGCACAATAGTCATATGGATCTTTAATAATCATTGTCAAGCATATCATGATCCTTTGTGCAATTTTTTCATCTATACGTGATTCTACCACTATATCTAGTGTTTTTTCATCTCTGTCATTCATATATCTAGGTAACAATAATATTATGCATGTACAAGGATAGATCACATAAAATTCTCTATAAGTTGATAGATTTTAACTTGCCAATAAATGAATAAATTATTCATTTATCAATAATAAAATAAACACTTTAACTAATATTTTTTTGCCTAGTCCCAATAGTATAATTTCATAAGGTTTTACACTGAAAATTTGCTTTAATCATTCAAAAATATAAAAGACATTACAGATTACAACCTTTAACAAAAAAAAAAAAGGTTGTTCCTACCTGCTGAAAAATCCCTCGGGAGCTTTTAAGACCTCACTTCCATAGCGAACAGCACGGCGAAGAATACGTCTTAAGACATATTCACGTCCCTCATTGCCTAATAATCAAATGCAAACATATGGATCAGATTTAGAATAATATTATAATACAATAAAGTGTCTCCAAAGATAAACTTGGTTGTATACATGAAATAAATTACAAACCATTCAAGTGTAAACAAAACCTACACTCTCATCCCCAGTCACATTTAAAACACATGGACCATGTGAATGGGGAAATCTTCAGCTGAAGGTGTGCAGAATTTAAATAGACTTCTAAAGTAAAACAACTTTGAAGAGTTGAATTTCAACGAACCCTGAAAATGGGCATCATGAACATGAATAAAACAAAATACTCTACCATACAATATAAACTTGGAGAGGATTTATCATTGTCAAACAACCCTGAAATTTTACAAGTTCAATTATCACCAAATACTATAGCTCAACAGCGTTGCTCAGAGTAGCTCTTAACAGGTTAAGATAAAGCAATTTAGCAGTGCCTAAAACGGAAAGCAAAGAAGAACCCGCAATCTCGTCCACGCTGTCATATAGGTTAACAGGCAGCAGACGCAAAAGGTAACAAAAACTAGCCAATTACTAGTCACTCGCCTTTACAGGCGCACATACATTCACAAACATGTAATCAAAGGAAGTCATCCGAAAAACCTCTGAAACAATCATAAGAGGACAAAATGTTTTTTTGTTAAATGGACAATCAACCATAAGAAAGAAAACCACTGAATCTGAAAATTTAAACATCCAACAAGTAATCTCCTGTCAATATCTACCTGGAGAAGCACCATCAGCAATTGCAAAAGATAAAGTTCTAATATGATCCGCTACAACCCTATATGCCATGTCAACTTTGTCAGCATCATCGGGTCCAACTTTTCCTGAATACAAGCGTGCACCAGTTACCTGTTAAAGGAGAGAAAATGATATATGTTCAATCCTCCTCATTCTACCTTCAGTTACAAGCCAGTCAATTGGGGCCAAGTTGATGAACTGGAGAAAAAAATCTGAAGAACTTGAATATCCTTTATCTAACAGAATAACTTGCTAAAAATTACGAAACCATCTAGGGTTAAAATAGATTATCAGACTAGTAATTAAGGAATTTATTCTCTAGCATTAATTGAAAATAGAGGCATACAATTCATTGTATAGAGCCATTACACAGTGCATTTTTCCTTCCTATGCAACATTTACATGAATTATGGTTTCAAAAAATATATAGAACATAGGGAAAGAGAACAATTGTATGAAGATCAGAATACAGACCATTACATGAACTAGTATCAACCAAGCCCACATCACTGAATACACATTTAGAAATTCAAAGATATATTTAATCATGATATTGATTAAACATGAAAGAAAAACAAAACTATATAGGGGCATCATTATCTAACCTGTTGGATAACATCAAAAATCGGCAAGAACACATCTGTATCATAATTGCTCATCTTGTTCTGTAGTACTGAAGTCAATCTCTCAAACCCCATTCCAGTGTCAACATGCTTTGCTGGAAGAGGTTTTAGAGAGCCATCGCTTTCCCTATTAAACTGTATAAGAGTAATGCATGTATCAGTGTGGAAAACCTTATTGCTGTAAAAGGCTTGAATGACATGCCAGCATAAAAGAAGTTAGGCAGATATAGTACTCTCTCCATTGCTCCAGATATATACTACAGACGAGCATACTCATGTCAGTAGGCTAACTTCCTGGATAGCTTTGAAATTTTAATAGTGTTTGACCGGATGCATATCAGATATGCTAATGAAAAAAATGGAGAGACTAACCATAAGATCGTACAATAAAGTGTACCTGAATGAAAACAAGGTTCCATATCTCAATACATGTCGGATCATCATTATTCACCAATGAAGCAGCATCACGATTGCCTACTCGGTCATAATGAATTTCAGTGCAAGGCCCACAAGGACCTGTATCACCCATCTCCCAGAAGTTGTCCTAAAAAGGGGGATAGTATCAATTAGAAAGACCATAGAACCTATTATTCACATTATCCCAGACTTTAGAAAAATAGAAGTAATATGTTTAAAATGTGCGCATAGAATAAGGCAATATAGAAAATAATTCTCTATTACATGGAAATATAGTTAACCATAATGATTTTCGTACAATATTTATGCAATGGAAACAAAAAAACTAAACCCAACTCTTTTGTTTCAATCAAATAAGTTGTTCCCTTCTTCAAATAAGACAAACATATTACTCTAGATCTCAACCATAAGCTTCAACACAATACAAACACATGTACAAAAACACAAAGGGGAAAAAAGACTCGAGGGAAAACTTACTTTGCAACCAAAAGGCAGTACACGTCCATGTGGCAGAAACTTGAGCCATAAATCTTTAGCTTCATTATCAGGAGGAAGACCAGCTTTTTCATCACCACCAAAGTAAGTGGCATAAATACGATCTATGGGCAGGCCATAAACCTACAGTTCCACAAACAAGTTTGAAAATTGGGGGAAAAAACACAAAAGCGACTCAGGATATCAAAAATACAAAAACCCAGCATTCCAAACCCAGACTGATCAAATCACTAACAAATTAGCTATATAAACTGAATATTATCCAAGGTACGGCAAACACACATTTATAAACTATTTATGTTTTGCAATGTCAAGAACAAATAAATACATAAAATATATACCTTAGTGAGGAGTTCCCAAGCCCACTCAATTGCCTCTTTCTTGAAATAGTCCCCAAAAGACCAGTTCCCTAACATTTCAAAGAAGGTATGGTGATAAGTGTCTTTTCCTACGTCATCCAGATCGTTATGCTTCCCGCCAGCTCGAATACATTTTTGAGTGTTGCACGCCCTGGTGAGCTTACTCATAGCAGTGTTCGGATCCACGGTACCCAAAAAGATCGGCTTGTACTGGTTCATACCTATCCAGATTCCAGACACCATTAAAGAAATTTGAATAAAAATATTTTCAACCTAAATTTAGCGAATTTCGACAGTATTATAAAAAAGAAACCCAGTATCACAGAGCTTAGAGTTAGAAGTTGCGAAATGATACTTCGTTATACGCAGTTCAACAAAACAACCATTCGGATAACAAATATATAGCAAAAACAAAGAGGAAATTTATAAAACAAACAAAAACAACAAGAAGAGGGCCGATTCGTCTGTTTAAAGTAGTAAAGGCAACTAAACTGAAAATCGAAGAAGATAAATTGTACCGGCATTAGCGAACAAGAGAGTGGGATCATTGTGAGGAACGACGGGGCTAGACTTCCAATTGACGTGATTTTTGCCTTCGAAGAACTTGATGAAGGTATCTCGCACCTTTTTCGCAGGCCACTCCATCTGCGGCGAATCAACGCCCGGCATCGTCGCGGATTTCCTGAGAGACGAAAAAGAATAAGGCGGGGGATTACCGGTTATGGCGGAGAGACAGGTGAAAACCCTGAATACCCTAAGTCGTGGCGCCGCCACTATATAAGGATAAGCAAGACCTATTATACTGTCACAGAGAAGAGAAAGGCCTTCATTCATATTTCAAACGTTACCCAAGAATTTATTTACACGCGCCAGAGTTATTTTTTACAATTTGAAAAATATATTAAATGCATACTGAAAAGTAAAATTGACAAAGATGAATTGTTGAATATACATATAATATTTTTTAAAAGGTGATTAATCAATTAAATTTTAAAATTAAATTTTTTTATAAATGTTTAATTATCAAATGAATATATTATAAATTATTTATTAAAATATGGCCTTTCAAAAAAATTGAAAAAAAAATCCTTTAACTGTGTTGTCAAAATCTATCACTAGCGTGACATTTTCTACTACTAAATTTTGTAGTGTATTAATCATATATCAATATCTATGGTTGGTCTACCTTGCTTAACTTACTCGTTAGAATATTCGACGTGAAATTGTGTAGTCAAAAAATTTAACTCGTATCACTTATCACGAGGTCATTATTCATTATTATCTTTCAAAATTAATATGCACAACATTACAGCTTTTAAGTTTCAGAATTTTTTTCCTTTATTGTAAATTTAATACTTTCACACAGGACTAACAAAGAGGTTGAGAGATTGTATTGGCAAACTAAGGACATGCTTCCCTACCAATTTATGTGAAGGAAAACTTGGTCTCCAGAATTCCTTCCATACAGAACTTGACAAATTTCATGCCTAAACAAACCAGTGAAACTCCTACTTTATCAGAAGCCCCCAGAATTCCTAATGCTATTAACATCTAAGAATCTGCCCTAACACCATCCGTAAACACTGTATATCAGTTCATCTTCTCTGCAATCCCGTATCGCGATGTCCAAAAGCTTGTCGGATTTAGTCGGTAACACGTCAGAACAATGCCTCCTCGGTGCCTGCATCTAAGTACAAGAAATGATAACGTAAGCATCATCTGCAATCATCATAACAGCATGTAAAAGAAAACATATCAGAAGAGGTTAAAAACCAAAGTATGGTACCTACCTGCTTATAGTTAAGGTGTAGTTTCTTGGTGAAAACCCTGATTTCTTCGAGTTTCCTCGTCGGACCCATGAAAAGCGTACAATCTTCGTAAGATTTCTTGTAAACAGTCTCGATTCCATGCTTACTAGAAGATACGTTGTCTAGAAAGAAAATTGTGGGACTCTGGCAAGGATGCGGGTGGAATTTTCTGGTGTTAAATGTGTACACGCCTGCTAATACATTTCCCCATTTCCATTGCCTGAATGTTTCTGGAACGGGGAGAACATCAGGTAAAGATATGTGTATATCGTATACTTGAACGGCATAACCCCAAGAAACCAAAACTGTCCGTGAAAACCGACGATCGTAGCAGACTTTTTGTTGCAAAATTCTCTGACAATCAACATTTGTAGCATGGAGCAAGTGTTGCAGTGCCTTGGTAGTTGACATGTTAGGGAAGATTGGGTCTATATGATCTATGTGATGGAGTGATACCAAGGGTGTCAATGGATGAGCAGCCAACAAACCATATGGATTGCCCCGAATATCGAGCTGGTCAAAATTCAAACACGAACATAAGCATTTAAACAAAGTTCGAACCTAATTCGTACTGCTAAACAAGTTTACAGGAACCAAAATTCAGCAGCAGTTTACGCTTTTAACTGATTCCTACCTGATGAAAGCCGGGTTCGTGTGTCAAGCCAACACCAAGTTCTGTCAAGCAAGAGTAGACCCTGGAATCGCTTCCATAAAGATGAGGATAGCGTCCTATACAGGAATCGAAAACTTTTGCCAAAACTTTAGCCAGAGGATAGCTTATACAAAAGCCTGCTCCACCAAATGCCATCCCGAAGCCGAAAATCCTGTTCTGTTCATAAATCTCCGAGCCAGCCCCGATGTAGTACCAAAGCAGATGATCATATTTGGAAAGTGTCTTTGCTAAGTTCTCTGGAAAGAAAACAGTGTCATCATCCCCAAAAACATACCACCTCACATTAGGATGATTAAGTGCAATGATCTCCGAAACTACACGTGCGACGCGGATCGCCGACCGAAGACCGCCTCTGTAAGTGTAACGAAACCGAGAAGTGTCCTCCGAGATGCATATAGAAGGCGAAGTGATATTTTCACCCATTGAAGTAGCATTAGGAGGCATGCTTTCAAGGAACACACATCCACGCATTTGTTGAGGCTTCCACCATAACTTAACATACTCCTTTCGTTTCGGCCATGATTTCCTATTTGAAGCTATCCCGAACACTATATGCTCCACATTAGTCGGAGTATAAGAATCTGGGTAAGAAGGATATACATGCAGAGGCGGCTTTGAGTTGTCAAGTAACAATACCGATACAACAAGATAAGTGACACAAGCAGAAGATGAGATCAAAATGAAGTTCAGCAGATGGGTAGATTGGGTTTTGGAGATCAACATAAAAGGCTGCATTTTCACCATTGATTATGTTTTTAGTAGCTTAATCAATGGAGTATGCAGGGAACATATATTTAGACAGTTGAAGTATTGGGTCTATAAAGAAGAAGGGAGAAAAACATGGGATAGGTCGCCAAAGAGGCAAAGACAGAATACGTTCAACGTAAGTCTTTGTTTGATAAGTGGTAGTTAGGGTGTCTGTTGATATTAGCCACCAAATTTTATTAACCAATGTGACGTGAAATAATGTGCATCAAAAGTTCAAGATAAAATTAAAAAATATATTCTTCAAGTACCAAATTGATAATGAGACAAATTCAACGACCAATGTAGCATTTTACCCTATAAACATAGTTAACGGGTGGAAAACCATTTGTAAAGGGAAACTAATGAAAGGAAATAGAGCGTGAAGGAGTTTGTTAAACTAATACTTCAAAAAAGAGACTTTAAACAAGTAATTCCACACACACATTGACCCACAATAACAGCTGATTGACAGTACTCAAATCACAAATATCCATATTCAACTACTCAACATCAAAACCTGAGTGATTTTTCTCATCGATTGGATATCGGCTACAAGGCATTAAAAATATAATAAACACTATTTTCTTTTAATGAACACTTCAATTATTTCACAAGACATACAGGTTACAAATACAAGGCGTATGCATTTTTCCATGATGCGTTAACTCATCGGTTTGCACCTTTCTTCACATACCTGATGCCTCCTCTGATCAATTCCAAATGTAATCTCAATTAATTAGGCCAAGCAATTTAACAAAAAGCAGTCACATCCATGGTCACCGTTTATCAAACTCTTCAATGATAAACAAAAGGTCCAAGGTCCGCTTTAGTAATGAATTTCCTCTCCTGAGATTGGGAATGGAGATGATAAGAAAATGGAACCGAGTTATTCAGAAAGCACCTGACTCTAATGATGTCGATAATACAGAAAGCTTATAATTTACTTGGAATCTACAAGATTTCATCGGATGGGAATGTAGGTCTTCCAAGTTAATGGGACACAGAACTTGCTTGTGATCATTACAGTTAAAATGGGAATGGGCAGTTTTCACCTGTACTAAAGGGAAGCCTTTTGCAAATATATGTGGGGGAAAAAAGAGTTGCGAGAAATTTTGAATTTGCAGATAAAGGAGGTTGGATTAAAATCATTCAATTCAACAAATACGCATATAAAGCAACAAAAACTACCTCACAGACACAGTTAACAGCATGAAGTGAGCAAATTGATGTTCCGCATGCTTTGTCCCTGTTTCATTTTTTCCACAACAGCAGTCATCCTTGCAGAAGGATTAACCGTTCATGGAAATCAATTCATCAGCTCCGCATTTTCTAATGTTGATAACCATTAATTCATTATGCAAAGCTGAAATCTCACAGCACTGCCGACGAGGAGCCATCATCTGGAATAGAGACAATAATATGAATGGAGCAGGACTGTGGTCATTAAAATAACATGGCTCAAATTTGAAAATTTCAAAGGTCAAACATCAATTTAGTCATACCTGCTCAATATCAAGCTCTAGCTTCTGTGATACCACTCTGATTTCTTTGAGGTTCTTTATTGCATCACTTCTCAGGCACTTTCCATCAGGACGCCCAGTATAGTTGCTCCAGATAACATCGTTGTCTGATACACCACTTTCTAGGTAATATACTAGTGGTCTTTCACATGAATCTCTCGGATATTCTCTTGTATTGAACATAAAGTTAGCCTCAACTCTCGCACCTCGTTTCCACGAAGAAAAAGTTTTCGGTAGTGAAAGGAGGTCAGGGAGTAGTTGATTGCCCTCATATACCTGAATAGCATAACCCCATGCAACTGAAACGGTCAATGAATTGAAATGATCATAGCAGACAGTTTGCTGCAAAATCCGAGAAGAATCAACATTCACAGCTTTAAAGAAGTGTTCCCAAGCTCTAGTCTTGTCCATGTTAGGGAAGATTGGGTCCATAGCATCCAAATGATGAAGAGACACAAGAGGTGATAATGGGTGCGCTGTAAGCATCCCAAAAACATTACCCCGCATGTCAACCTGGAGAAAATGATTAAATACATAAGCAGAAAGTGAAAGTTTCATTTAAACTAAAATAAATCAATAATTTGCACAACATCTAAGCTGAAATCAATCAAGCAGCAACCTCTAATTAAATCCATGGAAACGACCCAAGCCTCATAAAATCAGTAAAAACTCAAACCAATATGCTACTCATATTTTAGCCTCTTAAAGAATAACCGAATCAGATTTTCTTTCACGATCTTTTTATGCCCAAGTAAGACAATAAACTAGTCCCACAAGTTCAAAGTGATGCATCATGTTAGAATAGAAAGGAACCCATAGCAGCTCAAGGCTCAAACAATAAACAATGCACCTCAATAGAACTTAACAACAGTGCAATTTAAATAAATAAGGCTGGTGACGATTTTCGGTACAAAAATCCAAGGGATCAAGGCATCGGGGCATGATTCAATCAGCAATTGTCTTTGACCACATTATACACTTAAGTTCTTTCAATTAATAGACCAAATAATGTCACAACCCAATCACAAAACTGTGAAAAATGAAGAAAATCCTAAGATCAACATCTTTAGAATCATTAAAATGTTTCAATTACCTGATGGAAGCCAGGTTCATGAATCAAGACTACACCAAGCTCAGCCAAACAAGCCCAAACCCTAGAATCGCTTCCGTACAAGTGACCATACCTCATCAGGCAAGAGTCCAAAACCCTAGCTAAAACCTTTCCCAAGGAGTAACTGATAGCAAACCCTCCCCCACCAAACGCCATGCCAAAAGAGTACTTCACATTTTGCTCGTAACTCTCCGAACTGCTCCCGACGTAGTACCACTTGTCGTGATCGTATTTCGAAAGCACTTTCACCAAATTTTCAACCACGAAGATTGTATCGTCGTCCCCGAACACGAACCACCTGATTCCCGTTTCGTTACGGTCAACCGCTTCTTTTACCACACGCGCCACGCGAATAGCTGAACGGAGACCGCTCTTGAAGGTGTAAGGGAACGACCTAGTATCGCCGGACACTACAACAGGAGGGAGATCAGGGCCGGCGGGAGAGGATAACGGTTGGTCGAGGAAAGCGATGGCGCGGGTGTCGTGTAGATTGTACCAAAGGCGAATGTAGGAGCTCCGGCGGGGGAAAGAGTTGGATGAGGAAGCGATGGAGAAAAGGATGTGATGGCGGCGCGTGGGGGGACGCGGTGAGGTGGGAACGGCGAGTGGGAGAGGTGGCTGGGGGTGGAAGAATACGAGATAAAGGGAAATCAAAAGGGAACATATCAAGAGAAGATCTTTGATCCGAGAGGGACTAAGCCTGAGGAGTTTAAGCATTTTGCTGAAGTAAAAAACCCAAACGAAGCTGATTCTCAAAGAGAAAAATCCTAAGCAATATATTATGGGTGGTTTTTTCTTTTCTTAAATTAAATTATTTTTCGAAACAATTTATCCTTAAATTTTAAATTAAATATTTAGTCACTCAATTATCTTTAAGATTTTATTTTGATCATTCAACCTATTTTAAATATTCACTAAACTTATGTTTTTATTCCATTTTAATCATTCAATTCGATTAGATTTATTTTTTAAAATTTTAATATATAAAAATTCATTTATATCACATTTTTTTACTAGACACATAAATTTAATTTATATTTTTTCCATTTACTTTTCGTACATAAACAGATAATCTTAGGCTAAATCATGAATTTTATAAACCAGGGCTTTCATGTCAGACTGAAACTGATCCATCCTCACTCCCATAGTGCCGCTACGTCAACGTGATTGCACGACATAAGAGTAGTTCCATATTTGCTCAGTTTGGCTAATCTAAGTCTCTTCCAACATCTCAAACTATCACATGCACGGTTTCTCCGGCTATTATCAACACATTATCATCTTGTAATTTCTGAAATGGTGAAAAAAGTTGGAAAACAAAACGTGTAAACTTTGTAGTCTGAAGCTCCAGTGGATATAGGCTCCAAAATGTTATACCGAATAAGGAGATGAAAGAAGGCCACTCATCATTTAGAATATCAAAACTTCATACTAATATTCTCATCTCAAACAACCATATCTGCACATAACCTCTGATATAGACATGATTTCGACCCTTGAGAAATGGACATCAGCTCCTCCGACGTTGACTACATCCTCTTCTTCTACAATAGTTAATTAGTTATAGTATCCTTGTGGTTCACAGTCATATGCTGATCAATTTTAGCTTTAAAAGCTTCAAATTCTGCAATCCATCAAGGGGGAGACAAAAAATGTTTGGAAATAATAGCATCGATGTCTGAGTTGCTGGCAATGGAACTGAACTAGAAGAAGGCATGGTGAAGAGAAGAAGCGAGCCTTGGATCTAGGTTAAGGGTTGATGAAGAGACTGTTGATACTGCTGAAATATTTATATTTTTATTTAATAAAATATTTATGATATTTTAATTTAACATTTAATATTTAAATTTTAAGTATAAATAATTTAATATGTCATTTATTATTTCTGCTATAATATTATTTATTATAAAAATTAAATTTATTTGTCAAGTAAAAAAATATGTGATATAAATAATTCTTATATATTATAAATTTTAAAAATAAATTGAATCAATTTGGTGACCAAAATGAAACAAAAACTAAAATTTAGTGATAATTTTAAAGAAAAATAGTTGAGTGATCAAAACAAAATCATAAAAAAAATTGAGCGACTAAACATGTAATTTACCATTATTGTTTTTGACAGAGCTGAAACTTTAGGGCAGGGTAATGATTTAAACTCTAGAAGATAATACATTCTGAAAAATATTTTAATGAGTAATTCGATACAAATGATATACTTTTGAGGCAACATTACATTTAAACCTTTTGTTTACAAGTGTGATGCTTTTTTGTCATTCTTAATTTAGTCGTTAATTTTAAAAATATAATATTATTAACATTTACGTTATTAATTATTTATATTCTAATTAATAAACAGTTAGTCCTCGATACTTTAACTACGTAACACGTTAATAAAAAAGGTTAATTTCAATTTTAACTATTGTACTTTCAAAACTTTATTTTCCACCCTTTTCAAAAAAAATCTAAATCCTTTTTATCTAAAAAATTATCTTTTAATCTTAACTCTCATCCTTATTGTCGATGTCGCCACCAAAATCATAGATCGTCGATACCACCACAGCAGACTAACCTCTATTTCCAAGTTGGACGAAGGTGGAGTTGATCGGTTTAAAAAATACATATAATGATAGACATAAAGGTAAAAGGTTTAAGAGGGCGTGATAGTGCTGAAATTTGAGTTCTAGACTCAACGAACGATATATCATGAAGAAAGAGGGACACAGTTACGAAAGAAAGGAGTAAAGGGGTCGTTGGTTTTGATACTGGAGATAAAAGGGTTGTGCAAGACATGGTCAAAAATAGGATGCCATTATAGGGATTGGCATGAGACCCGAACCCAACGGGTTCCGATCCGACCCGATCGGGCCGGATTTTTTTTTTAAAATCGGGTTCGGGTCGGGCCTGATCAGTTTTTTTTGATGTGATGTACGGGTCGGATCGGGTTTGAGTTTAAGATGAAAAATACCTGATCCGACTCAACCTGAAAAGTATATAATTATACCTTATATATTTAGGAATAATTATAATAATACCCCTCTATATATTATTTTTTTCAATTAAGTCACTATTTTTATTAAATAAAAATAATATTTTTTTATTATTTCGGGTCGGTTTTTAAGTTATATATCAGGTCGGGGTTCGGGTCGGATGAAATCTTATTTTGGTCAAGTTTTTAAGTCACTGTTTTTATTTGTTTACGTTTAATTTTGTTTGTATTAAGTTTGAGTTCGTTAAAAAATTTAAATTATGTTTATGTTAGTGTTTATTTATGTAAAATTAAACGTGTTCATAGTTTAATGTTGACAAATATTAAATGGACACGTCATCAATATATTTATGAACATATAATTCAATATATTTAAGAATAATAAATAAATTAACCCTAATTGTATATATTTTTTATTTTTAGATTTAAAACAATCATTCAACTATTAGACTAACTTTGAGTGATTAATTTTAAATGATAGGGTGATCAAATAGATAGTTTACCCTCTTATTTAAAATGGTACATTATAAATCTAATCATTGAACTTTATGTTTTCTCATATTTCATTTATTATACTTTGAATTTTTTCAATTTACTCGCTAAACTTTATAGATTGGATTTTTTTGTCACTCCAACGTTAAATAATTAAATTACGTTATTCAATTTATTTTTGAGCTAAACTTATCTGGAATAATCATAAAACTTAAAAAAGTGTCAAGTCAAAAAATAATCTGACAACAACAATAAAACCATATTCCCATATACGATAGGGTAAGGGAGAGGTAGTATAGTAGGCTGCCCCAACGCTAGGTTGAGAGCAGCTTCTTTGGAAGACCTCCGGTAATCAGAAAACTTAAAATAAATATACAATACAATGCATATATAAATAAATATATAAATACATAGTTGAACAGTCTTCTTATACAGTTTTCATATGTACGTCAACCGTGGAAAATTTAAAATAATCTTAGTGCGAGGAAAATGAAACGCCTAGTATCCCCTCCTTTCAACCGTGGAGGTGTGTGATCGGGTCAACTTTCAAGCCGTGCGTTGACCTGCACTTACGGCTGGTGACTATCACTTGGAACGGTCGGTGATGGTATGAGGGTTGGGATTGAGATTAAGTTTTGGGATTAGAGTTTAGTAGTTTAATTTAATTTAATTTAATTTTTTATTTTAAAATCCTATTTGACATTAAATGTTAATATTTTTATTTAATATCAATATGTGGCATATTTAATATTAAAGTATTCCACATCATAGTTAGAGAGAAAACGGTTGAGTGAAAAAAAATTTCAATCTATACAGTTCAGTGAATAAACTGAAAATTTTAAAGTAAAGTGAGTAAAATAGAGGTATAATAAAGTTTAGTGATTAAATTGACAATTTTCCCTATTTAAAATTTAAATTTATCAAATAACTAATTATTGGGTCTTCAGCCCATAAAATTATTGGATTTGGGCATTTGTGTTTTCTTCCCCATGAAAAAGCCGTCCAATTCCCAAGTCTATCTTCTCTTTCTCGTACTCTCTATTGACTAGGTTTCATTTCTTCTTTATTTACAGCTTCGCAATCATCCTCACTTCGATCGTGTATTCTCCCTGTAAATCAAAACCCTCAAAACGACAGTAAGAACATTAATCATTCTGTTAACTGTAGAAATAGTAGTATTACTAGTATCAGCGTTTGTTTCCATCGTTAATAATTTAATTGCAGCTTTCTTCTTCTTCTTCTTTCTTTCTTTCTTTTTATTTTTTTGCACTGCACGATCAACTCAAGTAACAATTATTTATTGTTCATCTCTCAGGATTCTGGAATCACGACGTTCGGCGTTTATTGTTAACTCTATTTTCATTTTCGCCATCTATCTCAAAGATTCGCGGTTATTAGAATATATTGGAACTTCTGTTTAAGATATTTGTTCTCCGATTGTCCTTTATCAAATTAAAAAATGGTGGAAGGGAAGCTTTTCAAAACGAAGTTGTGCGTATTGTATCAGAGGGGACGCTGTTCGCGCCAGAGTTGCTCCTTCGCTCATGGAGATGCTGATCTCCGGGGGTTTTCCGGTTCTTACGGCGGTAGTAGTTTTTTTTTAATTTTTGATTCTGAGCCCCAATTGATCCAACGTTCCCTTTTGGTTGATTATTTTATTTACTTTTATGCCCATCGTGACAATCGTTTAATTGGCTTTTGAATTCGGGTTTTGCGTGCTTGCTTTATACGCCGTGTGAATTTCTTTTAATCCTTCAAATTTAATATAAGTTTCTAGACGTGGTTTGAGAACCTTTGAAGGGCATTGGAATGGAAAATGATAATTGATAACGATGCTAGGTGTTAATAAATTAATTGTCAAGATGTTGCTGGATTCTAGTTTATGTTTGGAGTTTAGACTTCAGAGAACACTGTAACCAACCTTTTATAATGTTTTTTTCCTGCCGACTTAAAAATGTTAGATCTCTTTGAGGAAGGGATACTTCCATAAGGGCACTTAGCTACACACATTGAGATGTTTAAACTTTAAATTTTCTTCATGTTTTTGAATGCTAATGTCAGATGGTAATACTGTAAATTCTATAGGAATAATTTTGTTTAGCTCTATTAAAATGAAGTCCATCTTGTGTCTGCTGTCTGTTGCTGAACTGGTAAAAAATGTTGTTTTTCCCTGCTAGTTCACCGAATCTGTTATTGTTGCTGCCTTCATCGTTTGTTGCTATTAGGTTTGAAGTTATTGTATTGGAAAGGTAGAACTACTTAAACCGCATTTTTCTTTTCTTTTGATATATATTTTAACTTGTATGTTTCTGGTATGTTATTTTTAGCCGGCCTATATTTTGTCGTCCATTGCTTCCCTCATCGAAACTTCTTATGGGCTTGGCTGCCTATTCTTTGTAACAAATAGTTGATTCTGCTCAGATCAGATCAACTTGGTTTGTAAACATGAGGGGGATCCCGAAGTTGTTGACACAGTTTTTTGACTTATAATTAGGCTTCTTCTGGAGACTTATTTTTCCATTATGTCAGCCTGGTTGTTTCAGTTTAAACAAAGTATCCACTGACAAAGTTAGTATTGTCTTTCTTCAGAAAGGATTGTGCTGGTTGGTAAATCTTAGAGCTGGTTTTGGTATTTTTCCTGCTCAGCTATATCTTGGTTTGTCATTATGCATCCATGAAACAAGCAGGCGTTCGCGAAGGTTCTGTTCTAGGTTTTCTCGGAACATGTGTTCATACAAAGTATTGAGATGCAAGGCAGATTTGATGTGCAACTCTGGTCTGTAATTTGTCATAGCTTCTACTGGTTGCATATTGCTGGAGCATGTGATTTTCCATAATTCCTTGCTTCTGCTTCAGTGACATTGTCTACTTGCATGGGGAAAGAATGCAAATTTATTGGGACATATTCAGAATAAATCTATTTATATTGCATACCAGGCAAAATACTATATTGTCTTATATATGGATTTGGAGAGAAATCTATCGTAGCATTCAATTCGGAATTCATATATTTCTTATTGCTCAACAATCAGATGGGATTATGGTGACTATCTTTTTTCCAGTCCTATATTCGACGGTTATCTCAATGATATAGGCTACCATACAGGTTTTCCTTTTCTATTCAAATCTAAGGACACTGTTTTTGCCCTCCCTTTGAAACTGGCAAGAAGGCAGTATTATTGTTCTATATAATGTTTCTCATATGTTCCATGTGATGGTAAGCTTAACATTGATTGTGTTTGTCCCTGTGCTTGTTTCATCTGATGCAGTTTAATTATCTCGAGTGGTTTGTGTTCCCAGTGTTAATTTCTTTGTAATTTCCAGGTAAAAGAAACTATCGAAATGGTGACTTGAGGGATAAGCTTGACAGAAGGCTATCTCCTGAGCGAAGATATTCTCCAAGAAGAGACGCGAGAGTCCAACAGAAATTGCGGGGTTAATATTTTATCCTCATAACCTTTGATTTCTACATTGCTACGTTTTTCCGTCTTTCATTTCATTTCTGCATTTGCTTATTATTTGTTGGCTTGCGAAGTATGAAGTTGAGATGAATGTGATAAATCTTACTATTGGCTTGGCTACTTCTGAAAATTTACTCGGGAGTTGAATTAATGCTGATTCATTTTCTTTCACTTTTTCCAATTTTTCTTTGTTATTCTCTTTCCCATCCAATTGATTTTTATTTGCACTAATGGAATTTAAAATTGCAGGATATAGCCCTTTGAGGTCCATTGACAAAAAGAGGTAATTTAGCATATACCCTGTATGGGAGAATTTTGTTCGTAGTTGTCTTTTGTTATGTCTGGTTGGCTTGTTGGAATAGTTTTCCTTTGTTTGCTTCTTATGATGGCAAATTTTCTGGGAACTGAATTAGATGCAAGCATCGTGGGGTTTTGAGAGTGAGACTCATGTTTCTGGATCAGGATTTGGGGTCATTACTGTCGGCAAACTGTAGCTGTTGATAATGCCCAGGGCACATCCTAAAGCCTTTGCTCCTATACTCGATAGATTTTTTTCTGACTACTAAACCCAATTCCTAAATTGTAGAAATCATAGGTTGGACTATAGATATGTATTAAATATATTTACATTGATATGCTTGGGTTTTATTATTCTAAAATCTTGATTGTTAATTGTATTTATTTATTTATTTGAATGGGATATTTTCAGTTTTCCATGCCTGGAGGGTTTGCATTTCTCATTATGTTACATAATTTTACATCTTTCTTATACAAATTGACCTGGGTTATTGTATTTTCTTGACCTTGAACTTGTGTCTAATTGCAGTAGAATATTGTTAAAGGACAATGAATGATGCCTGGTCTTATGTAATCATACTGTCAAACTTGCTTTTATGACACAAGTCCACATAAGATTTTTCTTTTTCCGAATGGGGAAAATGTTTCATAGTGATGATCTAAACTCAAAATGTAAGGTATAATTGATCCAGTGAAGAAAAAATTCACTATGCTAGTGTATAATTAATTTTGTTTATAATTTTTCACAATTTTACATTATTATGATTCTATCTTCTTTATTGCATGTAATTCAGAAATCGGAAAAGAAAGAACGTTTGGACAGACAAAATGATTTTTCTGAAAAATTGAAAATTTCAAATGAGATTGAAGATCCGGTTATAGAAGGGAGAAACATATCTTCTACTTCCAAAAGTATTCTTGAGGATCAGGTTTGAATATTTTGGCTTATTATCATTTGTAACATCTATTGTTTTAACATGTTTGCTCCATCCATTCTTTTCTCTCTATATAACATATAAATATGTGTTTGACTATTTCAGTTGAAAGAAGTACACTTGGATATTGACATGCTTATTCACCGCAAGCACGAATTAGAGGTCAGTTAATATCTACCTAATTGCTTTTGCTTATTGGTTGCAATCATGACTACGGATATTTTATTGCAAGCATCTGGTGCATGACTCAAGTCCAGGCATGCACCTGATTGTGCATACGCCTTCATATTTAATCTGCAGAATGCTTCCTCATTGCTTTTGTTTTTATGTTTTAAGTTGCTAACATATTGGTCATCTTGAGTTTTGGGGTCTGCCTTCATATTGAATCTGCAGAATGTTTCCTCATTGCTTTTGTTTTTATGTTTTCAACTTACTCTCCTACATAGTTGTCATCTTTGTTTTTGGGTCTGGAATTCATTATTTGTTCTGCTTGTTTGTTTTTGTTTTATCCTTTTGTGTAGTGTGTGAATCTAGTTAAGCCTAACATATCAACATGATTGCATGGATTTTGTCTCCTGGTATTGAGCTTAATTTTCATCAATCATGAACAAGAAAAGGAAAGTAGAATAGCATTTTACCTTCTTGATTAATTATTTCAGTCGAACAGCTGTCTTGTAATGATGTTTCATAGAATGATCTGTCATGTTTATTTTTTTATATGATAATAACTTTTCTTCATCTGTCTAAATTGATTAGTTTTATCTTTGGTTTTTTTGAAGTGAATTTTAGTTCTACAATTTGATGCTTGATTTTTTCCCCAGACATTTGTGGAAGAGAAAGTTCAAGAAGCAGATACTCTTACCTCTCAAATTGAGGAGCTTGCTCCTCAATTAGAAAAAGAGAAAGAGGAATGTAAAAGGTAAGCAGAACTGTACGGATACAGGCATGATATGATTAATTGTTCCTTCTTGATGAATGGTCCTTCTCTTAGCCATTTTTCTGGACTTCTAAAATATTCAGGATCACTTCAAGAATCAAGAAGTTTCAAAGCATATAATCGTTGCTCACAGATAGAAAATGAATTGAAGAGGTAAGTTTTTACGATATGTGTTATTTTCTTATTTTTATTTGCTAGCTTTATCAAACTTGATGCATCTTATGTCATCTCTGATTCTTTTTTTTGGGATAGAAATGTCATCTCTGATTCTGAAATTTGAAGAAGTGCTTGTTAGTGTTTTGTAGGTTTTATTCATTAGTTAATATTTATGTAAATTTGCAGATCTCAAGCTCGATTACAGAAGTCGGGAGAACATCTTGGCTTAAATATTTCTGGAACCAGTGGTGATGAGGAGAATTCCAACATCAACATTGTTAGTGATGATGAGACCAATGGCTTACGTACATCCTATACACAGAAAGCGTTAAGGGGTAATACTTCTCCAAGCAAGAAAAGGCAGTGGTCCAATAAGGACATCCCTGAAGGCCCAATTCCTGATGGTATTTTGTTTGATCTCTCTTCATATAATGTTGTGTAATATTTAGTGTCTACAGAAAAATAGAGTTCCTCTTAATCCCTGCAATGTTTATCTTATTAATTCTTTCCATTCCATATATCCATGTAAGTTTTATTGCAGGCTGTAGCCATCAGTCTTAATTGAGTTAAATAGGATTATTATCTGAAAACTTCTTTGAGCTGATTGCTGACCCTTAAGATTTTTCATGTAAGATATGGGATTCAACGGCATTCATTTATTGAACTTTATGTGACATGATGATGTGACCTGAAAATAGTAGGAAAAGAAACTTTCCCGATTAATGTTATGCGGCTATTATTTGTAATATTGTTTTTATGCTGATTGTTTTATTATATTTTCTGTTTTAATTTAAGGTAAAGGATGTCAGGCAGAAACTATCCGATCGGGTAAGCGATCTCGTTGGAGTGAACGCCCTTCTCAGTCAAATATAGACAAGGAAATGGTTCACTGAAAATGGAAACAGCGATACCATGCCCTCTGCAAGTAATGAGAAGCTGAGGAAAGAAAGTCTCAATTAGCACATCTACTGCTGATAAGGTACACTTTTCCATAGATCTTTGTATGAGGTTCCCTTTTTCGTTTTTATTTTTTTGTAAAAGGTGTTCGATTAAGGTTTTGCTTGGTATGAAGGATGAAAATGAGGATGAAAAAATTGTTAATCAAATGGTTAAGATTCATAACCACTTTCTTAATTAGAATCTCAACCATTTGATTAACAAATTTTCCATCCTCATTTTTATCCTTCATACCAAACAAAGCCCAAGTGTGGTGCTTAGTTGCATAGTTCAGACCACCTTTGTACACTGCACCAGTCATACATCAAATAATGCTTTGGTCATATGAAGAAAATAACGACGACTAACGATAAAAATGAAAAAAGTTGCTGCAAGAGAGCTACATGTGATTCATAAATTCGGTAGCTGGTTGGTCGTATTTATTTCTGATAACAAGTAATTGTTCGGAATCATTTTGATGTATTCTTTTCCAAGATAAATTTGTCATATCTTTCATTCTTAGAATACTCCCCGTGGCATAATCCGTTTATGACTGAAGCAAATTGCATAATCAAGGATATTGTATTTTACATTTCCTGCTTACAAGTGAATGGAAGTTGGGGGCGGGGTGGACAATCGGAATCTATTCTTGTATGCATTTTTAATCCTGTGCCATGCTATTTTGCAGTTAAAGGATTCACGTGCTTCCATTTCATTGCCGTCAACAAGCATGGTTGCTCGTGCAGATGATGACGACGTATTAAAGTTGAAGAGAAGGTCGAAGCATCACGCTTGCAGTTTTTACTTCTTCCACCTCCTCCGATCCTCCGAAATAGTTACTCACAGGTTAGTTATATTCTTCTGGAGCATTGCCCATATTGTTGCCACTAGATTATTATTCGACTCGCTTAGTTATATTATAATTTTCATTGAAAGCATTGATTTAATTCCCTTATTCCCGGGATGCGGGCTTGCATCGACATGCAGTACAAGGGTAATGATCAGAACGTGGATGTCGACGGAGTGGATGAAGAAATGGTACATGTGGATATTGTTTGAATTTATGAGTTGATGATGTAAGTTTATATCATCTTTCATACATGGTTTTCAGTTCATTGCTGGTGGAACCAGTTATTTTGGATTTCCATGTATATACTACTATATGGGTTAGGTTAAAGCTGTGGTATGTTTTTATTTTATCCTTTTCTTAAGCAGGTGCCTATAATTGCATATAACCTGATTCTTATTTGCTGTTGAATTATTGGTTAATACAATTAAATAAAATATTTCTGAATAAAAAAGAAACATAATCGGTTAGATAATCGATTTTTGATTGATTTTGTACAAATTTTGTATTTTAAGTCTCATTTAATTTTTACTCATTATCGATATATATATATATATATGAGAAAATTGAAGTTTTATGTATATAATTGGGAATAAGTTCCAGATCAGATGAGTTTCTAATTTGACCTTATAGGGTTGGTTTCTTAAGGTTCAATATAAAAAAACTATTCAAACTATATTTTTTTGTTTAGGTGTTTAATTTTTTTTGTTAATATAGATGTTTAATGTTATAAACGTTATTATTTTAGTAACCTATCCATCTTTGCAAAGACATTGCAGTAACCATTGAACAACGGTGAGCACTGTTAACTACCACGTTAGGAAGCTGCAGTCTGGGTTTCATTTCAAGTAAGAGGCAAAGAGGAAACAGCCACAGCTGCTAGAATCAATCGATTTGTATTACCCAATTCAAAGTTGCTTGTTTTTGCTTGCAGCAATTTCAAAGACTCAAAACTATAAATGGGCTAACTGAGTGTGAGAAGTAACCATGTATGTCGTCTAAGAAGCTTTCATGGTGGAAGAAGAGACCGTGAACAATTAAGTACGAAGAAGCTCGGGGCTCTGTTAAAAATGACCACTAATTCACTCTGGTTTTCAAATTCGTTCAGTAGACTCACTACTGATTACCAGGTAATGGAATTAAAAATAATTTAATTTCATTTTCGGAGATTGTAGACTCACTATCATAAATGTTAGGGGTCTTTTTCCTTTAAAATAAAACAATGGAGGTTAAAATACTCCATAAAATAAAATAGGGGTAAAATGATCATTTTAATAAATGTTAGGGGCTAAATTTGATATTATACCCTTTTAATAATCACATACAGATGCATATTTTAGGTAAATGTAATATATTTTTTATAATGCTGAATATATAAAAAAATCAGACTTTTGAAACACTTATTTCAAAAGAGCTATTAAAAAGTGAACATAACTTGGAGTACGAGAGAGTACCTGGAGAAAAAGAGTCGGTGGGCAAAGAAAGAACAAGGTGCTTTATGTGTAGAACACGTCTGACAAAATTGAAACCCCATGACATCTCAAGACCAAAGCCGACGATAAGGATAGTCTCGTTATCAAGAAACATGGCTTTAGCTATCGATTCCATACGCATAAATATGTCGAAATTCAATGCACAAACGCATCGATTCAAGAAAATCTCGAAGCATATCATCAACACAGTAGTCCAAAGAAAGCAGGTAAAGCATGGCAGGAAGAGCACGAACCAACGTGCCTGCTGTTGTTTTAAGGATTTCCAGCCTCAGATTGATCGCAAGGAAGAACAGGGAGCTCATGTTCTCGTTATTCATCTTCCAGGTTTCTTCTTTTTGTTTTTGGTTAAATCGATTAACAAAAATGCTCCTTTTCTTAAACATATACTTTGTGTTTTTATTGTACTTTGAATAAATTTTAGGGTAAACTATAAGTTTAATACTTAAATTATTGTTTTTATTCTACTTTGATATTTAAACTTTATTTATTTTTAAAATCATATTTAACATTCAATGTAATTACTTAAGTAATCTCTCTTAGTTTGTTGATGTCTCCATCCTACATACTTCGATTTCCTTTAACAGATTTTCCTAAAGACAAATAAACGTGACGTACGTGGATTCTACACGTACGATTAAAGTCCAAGCAGAGAAAGCAGTGGATAAGAACACACGAAGCCGAATCAATCAATCATTCCCAGTTCCTGAGAATTGCATCGTGGAAAAGATCCAGGGTTCTTTCAGAAATAATCTTCTCACCATCACCATGCCCAAAAGAACAATTCCCCTCGATTCTCCCAAAGATGCTGATGTGCCCAAACGGATTACACCTCCAAAACCCAAAGCTTCTGATTCATCTTCAACCTCCGGAGTTGCAAAACAAAGAGAGCAGAAACCAAAGTCACCGCCAAAACCCGTAGCTCAGCCTAATCCACCAGCGGAGACGGTGGCAAAACCGATAGCTGAGCCGAAACCATCAATGGACACGGCTCCTCAAATTCCAAACGGAAAGACTAAAGGGAAGGAGGTTGAGGCATTGCCGCCATTAAAGCAACAAGAAATACAAGGGAAGGATTCTCCCACCGCAAAGCAAACCGGAGAAGAAAAGGCTCAAGGGAAGGGGATTGAGGCATTGCCGTCATTAAAACAAGAAGAAGAAATACAAAGTAAGGTTCCTCCCACCGCAAAGCAAACCGGAGAAGAAAAGGCTGGTGAGTCCATGGCTACGCCGGAGGTTGTTGAGAAAAAAGGGCGAAACTAAAGATGGGTCAAAGGATTTAGTCAAAGAAAAGGCTAAAGATTCCATGCCCGAGCCGCCGCCGATATTCCCAAGGCTACGGAGAAAGCTGGCGTCGTCGAGAAGAAGCCGAAAGAGGGGGCGGCGGTTCATGGAAATGAAAGGTATGGATACGATAATGAAGACGGTGAAAAGGCTGGCCACCGACGATGCCGAAGATCGACAGTTGCTGATCAATATAGGGGTCTCGGTTTTGGTGATTGTGGCACTTGGGCTTATATTACGTATACCTATCGCTCATCTGGAAAAGCCAAAAACTAGTGCACGTGCATCGTATCAAACCAGCAAGTTTAACGGCTGAAATGTGTTGGAATTTAAAATGAAATGATTCATATGTATTTACCATCGATGTCTTTGAGATTACCATCTATTATTATTCAGGGGAAAAACAGATTTCTAAGAAAAACCATTGCACTGGGGGATTTCCCCCCCCCCCCAGTGAAATCAACATACCATCTAATATAAGCATAATATTAAATTACGACACCACAACGTAGCAGTTGTATTATAACAAATTTTAAAGTAATCGAATTTAATAATCAAGTAACGCGATAAAGAATCACATTTTAAACTGTCATGTACCACAACACAACGGATTATATTACACTACAATGCGACAACAGATCTCTAAATGGCCTCAAATATAAATTTCATTGATAAAACACTAAATGAATGACCCACATCGTAACACGATTCAATTATAAATTTTTCATCACATGATCTAAATATATTTATGAAATTAATAAACCATTCTAAGGATCATCCGGGATGAACTGATTGGGATAATCACCCATGAAAATTTTAAATTTTCATATAATGTAAGTATTTTCGTAATATTTTCTATTGATAATCTATTTTCGTACCTCCTAACATAAATATTGCGTTCGTACTTGGGTTATCATCACAATGCATCTTAAGAATGACCATTTGAATCATTAAACTAATCACATACTCCACAAATTGGCTTGCCTTAGTACTTGCATGATTTTATAAGAATATAAAGGCCAACTAGCTTGGAAGTATAAAGCAAGCAACAGCTCTTAGTACCAAAAGACAAGGCAGGTGAAGTAACAGAATTATTCTTTAGATTGCATTGCATATCCTTCGGCTATCAAG
Organism: Hibiscus syriacus; assembly: GCF_006381635.1. Lineage (NCBI taxonomy): Eukaryota > Viridiplantae > Streptophyta > Magnoliopsida > Malvales > Malvaceae > Hibiscus > Hibiscus syriacus. The sequence continues at coordinate 47,894 of NW_024063535.1, forward strand.
ATTATAAACATTAATTGATGCATGGAGTACTTCTCCATTATACTAAAAAACTGACAGATCAGCACAACGGTTCCTAGAGAAGAAAACGCCGGGCGGGCTGTAACGGAAAAGGGTCAAACATAAAGAAAGACCAAAGGGGGCAGTAAAGAAGCAACTTTAAACATATTTGCATATTTTTACCTTCTCAAAAGTCAAGCGCATCCGAAGAAGTGCTCTAAGGATGGAGAGCTGAAAACATTAGCTGCAGTCCCTTCAGATCTGACGGGAGAAATGTGGAGTTGATATTTGATGAATCTCTGCGAAGAAAAGGTCAAAATCATTGGCATTGTGACGAGAATACAACTCAGAATCCAATATCAGAGCATTCTAATGCGGCTTGAATAACTATGTTGAAGATTATGGCAAGAAACAAAAATTACAGCTAACTGAGAAACTATTTCGGGATTTGTGTCGATATGCCAATCCGTTCTAGTTGCCGAACAAAAGATGTGCGTCCATTCTCTGTGCTGCAAAAGAGAACCTGCAGATTCATTTCAGCAAAGTAAAAAAAAAATACGAACAAAAGCATGAGGATAGAAAGCTAAATTTCTGAAATTAGCAAAGAAAGAATGATCAACTAGTTTATATTCTAATATTTATCGCAGGCACCGCACTGACTGGAGGCTCATACCAATTTGAGATATCTAAATCCAAGAAAAAACTATACCATCACTATTACACACCTTGTCCTTAACCAAACCACCAGAGGTGAAAATTCCAGCATTTTCCAAGGCCAGAAGTACATTTTTCTAGACACAACACTTGCACAATGTTAGTCACCAGTAAAGCACATGAAATGAAATCAGCAAGTAGCCTCATATGAAGTACTGCTGTACGCAACAAATAAGGAGGAATACCATACATGCAATGCAATTAGAAGAATATACCTATCAAAACCTGATACACCAAATATATCATAAAATACATTTAAGGGAAGTTTATGTATTATTAACAAATAAGCATAATTAATACAATAGAAAAAGGTTCGAACTCACTTCGCTTTCATCATCAATAACTCTCTCCATGAGATAAAGATCGCAAAATTTGGTTATCTCCAATAGCACATCCAACACAGAGGACTTAACCGTTGCTTGTTTCTATCCAGAATTAAACTAATCAAATTAACTATTCGCAGATGAAAGCTACAAACATAAAGCTCGTAGAAAAGATTACCACCTGCAACTCCTCTGGACTGCTTTCCTCAAGGATAACTCCAAGTAAACTGCATGTTACCTACTCCAATAAGTTGTCATACCATTAAAGTTAGGTAAAGAGCTTAAGAAAAGCCCCGACAAGTGGCTTGACAAAACAGTATATGCGTTGATACCAACATGCACTCTCAATCTCAAGTATGAAAACCTAGAGGTTAAACTAGAAGGTTATGCAGCTCCTGCAAAGTTCAGTATTTATGTGAGAAGTTAACTAGCTCGTGATTTGTATGTAAAGATTAAAGTAATGGCACAGAATCAATTCAATGAATTCTTCCACAGTAGTAGTATAGCAGCCTGTTATGACTATCACAGGTAATGCTGCTGGTAATAACTAAACCATGTCGTGTAAGACTCAGGTGCACTGCACATTCAAGGTGTAGGCAGACTTCTAGAAGTTAAATTTACAATAGCAAGATGTTGTGATAGCTTCGGTAAAAATTTTGACTAACACAATTTAATTGAAGGCAGAGAATATACTGATATGCTGGATTTTGGTATTATTTTCACGGTTACTTTAGCAATTTGTTTTGAGTTCTGACAAAGCATCCAGCGAATAGAACAGATAAGGTAATTGCTCCATTTAAACAATTGATAGAAAACGAAAACATATTCCCATACAATCTAACACTCGAAACAAAAACCCCTCAAACAGGATCCAGGGATTGTATGAGATGGCTATAAAAGCTGTTCAGTTACCCAGGCCAGTTTACCTAACTACAAGTATAGAAACCAAAACTTTTCAAGAAAACCTTAGATTAAAGTGACACCTACAATCACATTAAGAAAAAATGAGTTCAAAGCTCTCTTCAAAAGAAAACTAGTTCTACAAGTGAAACTTTCAATTTTTTTTCTGTTATTAATCATTACTAAAGGAACAAGGTTATCACAACAAAAAGATCCTAAACAAAGAAAACCAAACGTTTGAATGAGCAAAACAACAAATCCTCATTTCTAACTCTGTCCAAAGTTTAGCAACATATCAAAGAATTATACTTCCAGAAAAAAGGGACACAAATAAAACAAACATCAAACATTTTCTTATTTTATTACCATTAAGGACTAAAGAGTATATGAAGGTTACCTTTCTACCTTCACTCAGTTTCTGCCTAACTATTTGCCCCAGTGTTGGCTGCAAAGAAGGAAACAGAGAGATGCACATTACAAAGAGAGTAACAAACATATCAAAATGTATGAGAAAGAGGTCAATTCATACCTTTACCGGCTGGAAGAACTCATCAACAACGTTTTGTGCTCTTAAATCCTCTGAAGGAGAACAAACTCCAGAAGGAGCTAATGTTGCATTTGACTGGTTACTACTAATAGAAGAGCTACTGGTTGATGGAGTTTGACGTTTTGGTTGCCTTCTTGGAGGTGCTGCAGGTGATCTCATCAACCTATAGGTAAAGACAATTGCAACAGCAAGCCCGGCAATAGCCCCAACAGATCGTGGGTCCTGATGCTAATATGAACATGGTAAGAAGTAAGAACATACACATCACTATCGGAAACATTACCCAAAAGAACATAATAAATTCATATTCGTTGAACAGAAAAAGAAGGATAAAACTATGAACAGCACTACATGCCCAGATGCCACAAGCTAAACAAAGAAAAAGGTCTCTTTCTTGATTAAGTAGCAGACAATAGGGCATGCCTTCTTACAACCATCATTTTCAAGAAACTTCTATCATGGTAACTAGTGTGCTACAGCAATCACAGATGAGATTAGTCATGTCAGCACTACAGATTTTATATGCTTTTCACCTCAATATGCATTTTCACTCTCCGTATAGCAGCAAAGCTAAAAAATCAATAACTAAAAAAAGGTCGCACTCGAGACGAATCAACATCATTTAGTCCGTAACAATTTATCATACAGTAAACCAGTAGAAGAATTTAACAATTCACCTAAATGACGAGAAATTCAAAACTGCAATAAGATTAATTTCTCCAATATTATAATTTTATTTAGTAAACAAATTTTCTAAAAAAATAAATTATCTAAATTAAGATTCCCCTAAAATCACCAATAAATTACTAAATCATATAACTAATTATGAAAAATGAAGTTTCCGAACGACAGAAAGGTTGCATCGGATCCGCCAAAAATACGAGAGGAGAAATTCAAGAGAGAAATAAAAAGAACCAGTTTCTGGAACGAGGTCGAGAAAAGATTTGATATCTTCAGGGCGAGATAAGTTCCGAGACGTTTAATGAGCTGAATCAGCTCGTCCTTGGATGAAGAAAAAGACGAAGATGGCTCCGCCATGACCACTCGATTAATAAACGAAACCGCCGCTAGATCGAGCAAAAGCGTCCTTGCTGTAGCGTATGAGATGAAGCTTTGTTCAGATTCTCAGCACCTCAACGTCATTTAATTAAATCATTTCAAAAATAAATAATGAAAAATACACCACTTTCGCTCTGTAAATAAAGATTTCTTCTTTTGCCGTCAACTGTTGATATCTGTGGTAAGGTAAGGTTAGCTGGTTAGGAGGAGAGATTCTATTTTCCCCTTTTCCTTTTTGTTGTTCTTTTCTTTTCTTTTTTTCCCTTTTTTTTTAAATTTTTATTTACATGAAAAATACTTTAGGTCAAATTATGACTTTAGTACTTCTATTATACTTAACTTTCAGATTTAATCTCATTATATTTTAGGTCAAATTTATTTTTTTTCCTTTTAAATTTTTATTTAAATGAGAAATTATTAAGAATATTACAAAATAGAGATTAAAATTAAAGTATGAAAAATAAATACCAAATTTGAGCATAGTGGATGGACTAAAATTAGAATTAAACCAAAATTTTATATGATTATCTTAAGGATGAAACTTAGCGTGTCGTTTTCTTTCCTATTTTTTCCTCTTAAAAATAACTTGAGGAAACCAAACGAAGTATCCTATGACTAATTTTAACCATTAATGGAGGTTTCATTGAAAACATCTCAACCGCCATTCTTTTTTCTTTTTAATTTTAGTAAGTAAATTACAAGGTCAATCTACGGTAGATTACGTTTAACTGCATTTAACCGGTTAACATATTTATTTGACATGAAAGAAAAAAAGGGGTAACTTATGCGTTCAATACTTAAACTATCAATTTTGGTCCGTTTTAGTACCTAAACTTTTATTTTTTTTTAAAACCATACCTAACGTTTAGTTGTAGTTTTATTTTAGTACACCGTCGTTACAAACTTAACGGACGAGCTGACATGGCATAATTTTGGTGGACGAACGACCAATTTGAATGGTGGACCACTAGATAATGACGAGTTAACCAATATAGTCCAGTTTCAGGCTCTTCGGACAATGGATAATGGAGATAGGAGGATGAAGAAATCGAATAGCTCATCGTCGATTTGGGGAAATTGAGAAGTTTTTCAATGAAACGAAGATTGGAATCACGTTTAGGGGTCGAAAAGGTACGAGTTGGAAAGTCGGGCTTCATCTACCAACGGATGCGACGACCGACGATCGTAGACGCGACTGTCGACGAGTTCGTATGTTAAGTTTTTAATGACGGGTACTAAAATGAAACAAAAACTAAACGTTAGGTATGATTTTGAAAAAAATGAAAGTTTAAGTACTAAAACGGTACAAAACTAATAATTTAGATACTAAACGCATAATTTACCCGAAAAAATACATTAAAAGTTTATGTATTGTATTAGTCACCAAATTATACAAGATTTAATTAAAGCATTAATATTTTTAAAATTGATTATTTTAATTATCAGTCCAGTAAATCGTTAATAATGTGATGGTGTGATGTCTTACTTCAATCTTTAATTATCAGTCTACTAAATCGATTAAAAAACCATAATGCTATAATTATATTTTTTATTGTTTAATAACAAAAATATATATTTTCATAAAGTTGAATGATTATTTTTTATATTTAGTAAATACCATAAGAATTAATCATTATAAACCATAATAATTAATAATTGAAATATATCCATACTAGGCTCATAGATGACGGGAAACTTAAAAGAATAAACAACTCTTGCTCAAGCTAAACATTAGTGAAAACAAAAATAAAGCTCAACGTACTCGGTTGCAATCAACAGTTCGATAATCAATCCATGGCTTGAAAATGGCGAAACAATCATCCCATGTCGGCCACAATCTCATCGACAGCAACGGGGTTTATCCCCCTTTCAACTTCCCGACCTGCACCATTGATGAACATCTCTTGTTCCAAGTGGAAACAATAGGTCTCGAAAACACCAGAGCTAACCGCCACTCCGAAATCCAACAGCAAAGCAATTCTATTTCTAGCCGGTTCAGTTCAGCATTGCTCACTCCTCCCACCCGAGCATATAACGCATTGTTGTAGTGCCTGAATTAGCAACAACCAAATGTAATTCTCAAGAAAGTTATGGGCGGAAATGAACAGATCGTTCGAACTGTTCGTAAACCGTTCGTATAAGGTTAATTTATGTTCGTTTATTAAGTTAGATAAACGGGGTATGAACAAAATTTTTGTGTTCGTTTAATAAATAAATGAACACAAACAAAGGTGTTTTTAGTTCGTTTATGTTCACGAATAAGCTCATTTGAAAAATCATTTACCCTTTTTTTTACGTTTTTACATTTTAAATATTAGTGAAGGTAAGGACTAAACTGAACACAATGTGAACTTTGGAGTTTTAACTATGAAATCTTAGAAGCTTAAAGACTAATAGTGTAGTTTAACCATTTTAGTAAACATATTCGAGATCACTATGAACATGTTGACGAACCTAAACGTTGGCAAATATATAAACGAACATATTCGTAAACAATAAACGACCTGAACACTAAATGACCTAAATACAAATACCTTAAAAATAAAGAACAAATGTAAAGATCATATTAAAAAATTTAAACGAACACGAATTAAACATGAACAACTTAAGAATAAACAAACAATAATAACTTTATTCTTATATTTACACCTATGAGAAGAAAAAAAGGTTTTAAAGAAGAAGAATGCTTACACATCATCGAGAACCTTGGAAGCAACCATGACACTGGTAACAAGCAATCGATGCACATTCAACGATACGAGGAGAGAATCCGGATGCTTATGGGCCAATCTGTCTATATAAACGTATCCCAACACAAAGCACGAAGGGCTACAATTTGTGTACTTATAAATCCTCTCCAAGTAGTTGGGTATGCTTATATTAGGAGCCCTAACGCCATGGAAAGCATGCAAGCTTTTCCCTAACGGAGCCGAAGTACTACTACCATTGCCGTTCGAGTTCGACCGATCAGGCTGCTCGGTTAGGACCTCGACGAGCCTGTCGTTTCGGGCCACTAGCTTTTCTAAAACCGAGGAGATTATGGTGAGGACTCTCGGCGGCGGCGTCTCGGATACGATTGGTTCCGGTTGCCGGATTCGGTCGGTGGGGTAGTCGCCGGCGGTGGCTAACATTTAATCCATTGTGAAGAAGAGGAATCGGGTGGTTAGGACTTGTGAGCCTATCTATTTGGTTGTGTTCATAAGCGATGGCTATAGCTGGTTTTTTAATGTTATTAAGGTAAAGGTAGTGGGGGACTTTGGTTGTAGTTTGGACGGTGGAGATGCGGTGTTGTGGTTGGCTTGGTGCGGTAGAGTGAGTTTGAGCCGTTAGATGGAATACGGTCCCACTTGTGGATGTGAGGGGATTGGGTTTAGTTGGATAGCAACAATTCGATGGCTGGAATTGGTGCTGGGGTGAACGATATCCAACTTGGCTTGGATTGTGAACCATCTTCCCGTAATTTCTTCTTTTTTTATAAAGAATTTTAGAGTAATAATATATTTAATTTATATTATTTATAATATAATTTTTATTTTTTAAAATTTAATCATCAAGTTTTTTTTCAAAAAATTAAATTTAATCTTTTCTAACGAGACTGGTTTATTAACAAAATATTAAATAAAATTTTAACCTTTAAAATTATTTAGTAACATGATAAATAAGGTCAAACTTTCGAGATAATGTTCTGGAAAAAATTAATTCACGAGATAAAGCACTCCCAAGATTAATTGCTCAAATAAGGTGAAATCCACAGTGTTGGCCGTAGGTTGCCATGCCTTCCGACGACCTACTAGGTCGCCATGTCTTCCCGGCGAGCTACAAGAGATTGCAAGTGCCATGCACGTCCCAACACGCTGGGCATCCGAGGCCATCCGACCGAGGTCATCCGAGAGCATCCGAGGCCATCCGAACGAGCTATGCGAGGGCATCCGAGGGCAACCGAGCGAGCTATGCGAGGGAAGCCGAGCGAGGGTAGGTCGCCCGGAGTGCATGGCGACCTACAAGGTCGCCCGGAGGGCATGGCGACCTATGTGTTGGGACGTGCATGTGCCATGCAACACGTTCATTCTCACGTTCATTCTCTCTGTTTGAGCAAGGGTAGGTCGTCCGGAGTGCATGGCGACCTACAAGGTCGCCCGGAGTGCATGGCGACCTACGGCCAACACTGTTGATTTCACCCTATTTGAACAATTAATGTAACAACCCGGAAAAATTTAGAATAATATTAAATTGAAATTGGAGGTTAATTGTGAAAATTGGTAAATTTTTTTGGGACTAAATTGAAATATTTTAAAACTTGGAGCTTGTTTTAGAGTTAAAAGAAATTCAGGGACCAAGCCCTAAATTTATCCTAAAAGTGTCGGCAGCTTTGGTGATTTAAGCGTGTTTCTGGTTTCAAATCAGAAACCATAAATGTTAAATTGCTTAAGTTTTTCTCCTCTCGTACCCTTACTTCCAAGCCCGATTCCGACGCCGTTCGACGTCCAATCGTAAAATTGAAACCACCGTTGTGTTCATCATCAAGTGAGGAACAAACACTTCAAATTAATTGAAGTGAAACGCTGCCAAACGTCGGGAATTTTCAGTCAAAGCATCGTCGTTTTTTTTTAGCTCTATCGCCGGGAAAAACTTAAATTCACCGCCGATCGTTGTTCCGTTTACGACACCTCCTGCATCATCGTGTTCCTTGTGTCGTTGCGAGTCCGCCGGTGTCAACCTTGTTCGCCGTCGACGGCGGCGCGTGAGGAGGTGGAGCACTCAAAGATTCGGCCGAGTTGAAATACGAGCTCTCCGCCGTTCAAAAATTTGAACCGATCGTTGTAAGTATCTCGAAATCGCTCAAAATAATTTTTAGAAATTTTTCCGGGAATTTTCCGACACCGTGGCACTGTTCACGCGCCGCATGCGCCGCCGCAGGGAGAGTGAGCTGCTGGAAAACCGGTTTGACCAGTTTTGAACCGGTTTGACCGGTCTGAACCGGGTTGACCCGACCCGACTGTTGACCCGACCCGACCGTTGACCCGACCCGACCGTTGACCGTTGACCGTGACCGTTGACTTTCTTTGACTAAAACTTAAAATGGCTTTGACCGACCCTTAAACGACCGTAAATATTTTCCGAGTATACATATCCTGATAGTTTTCGACGTGCCAAATCCATTTCCGTAGTCTGTTTTGCCAAATTCAAACCCGAAGGTCTCCAAATAGACGGTCAAAGTGGTTGACTTTGACTTTGACCAAGAATATGAATTTCCGAAAAGTCATACTTTATATTTTTCGACGTCCTGATTCCGTTTCCGTAATCCGTTTGGCCAAATTCAGACTCGAAATACCCCAAATTGATAGTCAAACTCGAAAAATGCTTATATACTTAAGAAGACTAGCTTTGAACAATTAAATAGGATTTGAGACTGATAAATATTATTGTTTGAAGGTACAATAGACTCTCCGGATCGTTCGACAGCTCGACCCAGCTCTTCTAGATCAGTTAAACCACGTGTGCCAGTATTCACCCGTTCGAAAATTGTAGCAGAACGTGGTGAAACCAGCAATCAGTAAATTTGCTATTTGAACCTATTGTCGAGGTGTGTTCCCTACTTATTATTGAACTGTTTTATTGGTTTTAATATGTGGTACACCGAATTCATTGGCTATTGTTTTATGGATGCACCAATTTAATGTGACAATTTATGGAATATGGCTGCTATCTAATTTTTGTTTTGAAATGGTATATGATTACCATGTTTTTGGATTTATGGAATTTATGTCACGGTGCAATTGAATTTTGGAATTGAAATACGATGGAATAGCTCTGATCAAGCTAACTGGGCCTAATGTGACTCTTGAGGGTCCCAAGATGTTTCATTAGGTCGGCTTTCCTTTGCTGTGTGCTTAGGGTAAGCTATATGGACTTATTGACTTGGGCTTAAGGATACAAGCTTCATAGCCTATCCTTAAGTCGGCTTTCTTTTTGCTATGTGCATAAAGTAAGCTATATGGAAAATACTTTTGGGAACTACTGATGGTGTACCAGAAAAAGGGTTTAAACTATGATTTTCAAAAAGTTAAACTCTTTTACGAATTTGTGAGATTACTGGACTATGATTTGTACCTATGGTGATTTTATGGAAATGTTGGGACACACTGAGCCTAGCTCACCTTTTGAAAATGTTTTCCCCTTTCAGATATTGTTGGTTAGATACCTTGGTTCGAGCACTTGGAGGATCAACATATCTCTTGAAGTAAATCAAATTGTAATGTTTTATCTGGCAAGTTGACTTTATTTTGGTGACATGGACCTTATTTTAAAATATCGGATTTTATAATGATAACTCTTTTGCTAATACTGCTCGGTTTATTGTGATATTGAATTTGAAGACATGTTTTAAATTAAATTATTATTTATTGGTACTATATTTACGAGTTGGATTTTGATAGTATAATTTGTTTATAATTTCATGTTATTTATAATGTGATTTTATATTGATGGAATAACGGTTTCGAAAAAATGTCTTTAATAATCATAATGTGATCCACTAGACTTAGTCGAAACGCATAGGCCGGGTCTAGGGGGTTACATTTATTGGTATCAGAGCTTTTGGTTTTTAACCCTCGGACTGTGTATGAGTCCACATTGAAAATACGGTTTTGAAATATTTTACAAAACGGGTTACTAAGGCCATGTCACAAAATTATTAAGATTTTTAACTGTGTTCGAGACTTCAAGTGCTGATCTAACCTTAAGTTTCATCTTCTGGAGTAAACTTGAGATCAATCGAAATTAGTGCTAGACGTGGTCGTCAAACTAGCCGTGGACGAGATCGAGTGGCTAGATTTGCAAACCCGATCGATGGGATACGAGTAGATCCCCCACCTCCGTTAGGTGATCCTGCTCCTACGACCCCAATGAATATGCCTTCTGCCACAGGTATTGGCATGACTACACCAATCATAGTAGCGACTAATATTGAGTCATCAGCACAGTCCGGGAAGAAGACTCGTACTTTGGCCCCTCGGAGAAGCAATACACATTTTAGGCCTGCAGCATCCTCACCGTTAATTGGCAGTCGAGACGGTTTATCGTCGTATTATCATGGACTCCTTTGTGAGTATTGTGGTAAACAACACACAGGAGAGTGTCGTAAGAAGATGGGTCTTTGATATCAGTGTGGATCTAGTGGTCATTATCGGAGGGATTGTCCTCAGCTAACTTTGTTTGAGCATACCACTACTCAGACTCCTGTGCGTTCTCAGATTACAGTACAGACCCCAATTAGAGATCGTAGTCAAGGAAAGACTCGAGAATCAGCGTCCAGGACAGAAAGTAGAGCCCGACCTCATCAAAATAAAGGGCCAACAGCTTCTGAGGCTAGACAGCCAACTTTGGGTTATGCCACTAGATGTCGGGAGAACATAGATAAACCGGAGGTTATTGAATGTACATTTACTAGTTATTCTATCCCATACTTTGCATTATCGTACAATGGCTCCACTCACTCCTATGTATCGAGCTCGGTATCACGAAACCTTTAGATTTCAATTGAGAACACTGAAAATACTATTACAGTTACGAGTCCAGTAGGACAAGCGGTATTAGTAAATAAAGTATTTCGGCATTGTCCTCTTGAGGTACATGGAGAAATTCTTTAGAGGAGTTCGATCTAATTCTTGGGATGGATTGGTTGACTAAACACAAAGTAAATCTAGATTGCGAGCACAAGAGAGCTACTCTGAAAACTTTTGATGGCCGGACCGTTGTGTTAATTGGTGAACGTCGCGGCTATCTCTCCAATATAGTTTCAGCGATGGAAATTGATCGTATGATCCGGAAGGGATATGAGACCTTCATTGCTTGTATTTTGAACACCAAGGGTGCATTGTTCACGATCGAGGAGATTCATACAGTTAGCGAGTTTCCTGATGTTTTTCCGGAGGAGTTGCCTGGGTTACCTCCTGATAGAGAGGTAGAGTTCGAGATTGAGACTTATCCGGGATCGTCACCTATTTCTATGGCACCTTATCGTATGGCTCCAAGGGAACTTAAAGAGTTGAAAGTCCAATTGCAAGAATTATTCGATCGAGGATTTATCCGACATAGTACTTCACCATGGGGAGCCCCAGTTCTGTTCGTGAAAAAGAAGGATGGGTCGCTAAGATTATGTATTGACTATCGGAAATTGAACAAGATGACGGTCAAGAATAAATACCCACTACCCAGGATTGATGATTTATTTGATCAATTGCGAGGAGCTACTGTATTCTCTAAGATTGATCTTCGTTCGGGGTATTATCAATTGAAAGTTAAAGGATCAGATATTGCAAAAACGGCTATTCGCACTAGATATAGTCATTATGAATTCTTAGTGATGCCTTTTGGTTTGACGAACGCTCCTGCAGCTTTCATGGATTTGATGAATCGGGTGTTCCGACCATATTTGGATCAATTTGTGGTGATCTTCATTGACGATATTCTGATCTATTCTCGTACTGAGGCAGAGCATGACGAGCATTTGAAGATCGTTCTGCGGACTTTGAGAGAGCATCGTCTATATGCCAAACTAAGCAAGTGTGAATTTTGGCTTCAAGAAGTGTCGTTTCTGGGGCATATTATTTCTGTGCGAGGTGTTCAGGTCGATCCCAGCAAGATAGAGGCTATTATGAATTGGAAACGACCTAAGAACGTATCTGAGATCCGCAGTTTCTTGGGCTTGTCTGGTTATTATCGACGTTTTGTTGAGGGCTTCTCGATCATTGCTTCTCCTTTGACAAGGTTGTTAAGGAAGAATGTGCCGTTTGACTGGGGCGAGGCACAACAGGAGAGCTTTGAGAAATTAAAGGCGGTTTGACTCAAGCACCGGTGTTGATTCAACCAGAGTCCGGGAAGGATTTTACAGTGTATAGTGATGCTTCACACTCAGGACTTGGCTGTGTTTTAATGCATGAAGGTAAAGTGGTGGCTTATGCATCCCGTCAGCTGCGACCTCATGAGTGTAATTATCCTACTCACGATTTGGAGTTAGCAGTAGTGATTTTTGCCTTGAAGATTTGGAGACACTATCTTTATGGAGAGAAGTGTTATATTTTCACGGATCATAAGAGCTTAAAGTATCTCCTGACCCAGAAGGAGCTTAATTTGAGACAACGGCGCTGGCTAGAGCTTCTGAAGGATTATGATTGTGTGATTGATTATCACCCTGGTAAAGCTAACATTGTAGCGGATGCTTCGAGTCGAAAGACGGTATCGGAGTTGAGATCTTTAATGGCCAGGATGAATTTATATGATGATGGCACTTTGTTAGCAGAATTGCAAGTTAAGCCGACCTTGGTTGATGAGATCAAGGCTAAGCAGCCCTTTGATAGCTCCTTGCTTCCCATCTTTGAGCAAGTAGAGCAGGGGACAAGCTCAGATTACGCCCTTGACCGGGATGAAGTTCTATGCTTCAAAGGTCGGTATTGTGTGCCTGATGATGCTGAGTTGAGACAGACTATCCTTACTGAGGCTCATAGTAGTCCATATGCTATGCACCCCGGTGGAGATAAGATGTATCGGAATTTGAGAGAGAGGTATCATTGGATCGGCATGAAGAAGGACATCTCAAATTTTGTAGCGAAGTGTTTGACTTGTCAACAAGTTAAGGCAGAACATCAACATCCATCAGGTTTGTTACAGCCTATTAAGATTCCTGAATGGAAATGGGAGCGTATTACTATGGATTTTGTTACTAGCTTGCCTATGACTCCTTCGAAAAAAAGATTCAGTTTGGGTGATTGTTGACAGAGTTACAAAGTCAGCTCACTTCATTCCTGTGCGAGTAAATTATACTTTGGACAAGCTGGCAATATTGTATATTTCAGAGATTGTTAGATTGCATGGTGTTCCATTGTCTATTATTTCTGATCGAGATCCGAGATTTACTTCGAGATTTTGGAAGGCGCTACATACGGCTTTGGGAACAAGATTGGATTATAGCACATCCTTTCACCCACAAACTGATGGTCAATCTGAGAGAGTGATTCAGATACTTGAGGATATGTTGCGGGGTTGCGTAATCGATTTTCATGGTAGCTGGGAGAAATTTTTGCCTTTGGCTGAATTTGCTTACAATAACAGTTATCAGACCAGCATTCGTATGGCACCCTATGAAGCACTCTATGGGCGTAAATGTCGCACTCCGATCTGTTGGACTGAGTTGCGTGATAGGAAAACGTTGGGACCTGAGTTAGTGCGAGAGACGGAGGACACAATCAGATTGATACGTGACCGTTTGAAAGAGGCATTTGATAGGCAGAAGTCTTATGCAGATCAGAGAAGGAAAGATATACAATTTGAGGTTGGAGATCAGGTCTTTTTGAAAGTTTCACCCTGGAAGAAAGTATTGGGATTTGGGCGTAAGGGTAAATTGAGTCCAAGATTTATTGGACCATTTCGTATCTTGAAGAGGGTAGGACCTGTTGCATATCAGCTTGAGTTGCCTTCTGAGCTAAGTCGTATTCATGATGTCTTTCATGTATCAATGTTGAGGAGATACTATCCAGATCCAAGTCACATTATTCAGGTTGAAGAAGTAGAGCTGAGACCTGATTTGTCATATGAAGAGGAGCCCATTCAGATCTTAGAAAGAGATGAGCGAGTTCTTCGGAATAGGCGTATTCCAATGGTCAAAGTTCAGTGGAGTAATCGTAGCCCCTCAGAAGCTACTTGGGAGACATTGGAGTCAATGGAGACTCAATTTCCTCATCTATTTTCATAAGGTAAATTTCAAGGACGAAATTTCTTGTAGAGGGGGAGAATTGTAACAACCCGAAAAAATTTAGAATAATATTAAATTGAAATTGGAGGTTAATTGTGAAAATTGGTAAATTTTTTTGGGACTAAATTGAAATATTTTAAAACTTGGAGCTTGTTTTAGAGTTAAAGGAAATTCAGGGACCAAGCCCTAAATTTATCCTAAAAGTGTCGGCAGCTTTGGTGATTTAAGCGTGTTTCTGGTTTCAAATCAGAAACCACAAATGTTAAATTGCTTAAGTTTTTCTCCTCCAGTACCCTTACTTCCAAGCCCGATTCCGACGCCGTTCGACGTCCAATCGTAAAATTGAAACCACCGTTGTGTTCATCATCAAGCGAGGAACAAACTCTTCAAATTAATTGAAGTGAAATGCTGCCAAACGTCGGGAATTTTCAGTCAAAGCATCGTCGTTTTTTTTAGCTCTATCGCCGGGAAAAACTTAAATTCACCGCCGATCGTTGTTCCGTTTACGACACTTCCTGCATCATCGTGTTCCTTGTGTCGTTGCGAGTCCGCCGGTGTCAACCTTGTTCGCCGTCGACGGCGACGCGTGAGGAGGTGGAGCAGTCAAAGATTCGACCGAGTTGAAATACAAGCTCTCCGCCGTTCAAAAATTTGAACCGATCGTTGTAAGTATCTCGAAATCGCTCAAAATAATTTTTAGAAATTTTTCCGGGAATTTTCTGACACCGTGGCACTGTTCACGCGCCGCACGCGCCGCCGCAGGGAGAGTGAGCTGCTGGAAAACCGGTTTGACCAGTTTTGAACCGGTTTGACCGGTCTGAACCGGTTTGACCGGTCTGAACCGGGTTGACCCGACCCGACTGTTGACCCGACCCGACCGTTGACCCGACCCGACCGTTGACCGTTGACCGTTGACCGTGACCGTTGACCGTTGACTTTCTTTGACTAAAACTTAAAATGGCTTTGACCGACCCTTAAACGACCGTAAATCTTTTCCGAGTATACCTATCCTGATAGTTTTCGACGTGCCAAATCCATTTCCGCAGTCCGTTTCGCCAAATTCAAACCCGAAGGTCTCCAAATCGACGGTCAAAGTGGTTGACTTTGACTTTGACCAAGAATCTGAATTTCTGAAAAGTCGTACTTTATATTTTTCGACGTCCTGATTCCGTTTCCGCAATCCGTTTGGCCAAATTCAGACTCGAAATACCCCAAATTGATAGTCAAACTTGAAAAATGCTTATATACTTAAGAAGACTAGCTTTGAACAATTAAATAGGATTTGAGACTGATAAATATTATTGTTTGAAGGTACAATAGACTCTCCGGATCGTTCGACAGCTCGACCCAGCTCTTCTAGATCAGTTAAACCACGTGTGCCAGTATTCACCCGTTCGAAAATTGTAGCAGAGCGTGGTGAAACCAGCAATCAGTAAATTTGCTATTTGAACCTATTGTCGAGGTGTGTTCCCTACTTATTATTGAACTGTTTTATTGGTTTTAATATGTGGTACACCGAATTCATTGGCTATTGTTTTATGGATGCACCAATTTAATGTGACAATTTATGGAATATGGCTGCTATCTAATTTTTGTTTTGAAATGGTATATGATTACCATGTTTTTGGATTTATGGAATTTATGTCACGGTGCAATTGAATTTTGGAATTGAAATACGATGGAATAGCTCTGATCAAGCTAACTGGGCCTAATGTGACTCTTGAGGGCCCCAAGATGTTTCATTAGGTCGGTTTTCCTTTGTTGTGTGCTTAGGGTAAGCTATATGGACTTATTGACTTGGGCTTAAGGATACAAGCTTTATAGCCTATCCTTAAGTCGGCTTTCTTTTTGCTATGTGCATAAAGTAAGCTATATGGAAAATACTTTTGGGAACTACTGATGGTGTACCAGAAAAAGGGTTTAAACTATGATTTTCAAAAAGTTAAACTCTTTTACGAATTTGTGAGATTACTGGACTATGATTTGTACCTATGGTGATTTTATGGAAATGTTGGGACACACTGAGCCTAGCTCACCTTTTGAAAATGTTTTCCCCTTTCAGATACTGTTGGTTAGATACCTTGGTTCGAGCACTTGGAGGATCAACATATCTCTTGAAGTAAATCAAATTGTAATGTTTTATCTGGCAAGTTGACTTTATTTTGGTGGCATGGACCTTATTTTAAAATATCAGATTTTATAATGATAACTCTTTTGCTAATACTGCTCGGTTTATTGTAATATTGAATTTGAAGACGTGTTTTAAATTAAATTATTATTTATTGGTACTATATTTACGAGTTGGATTTTGATAGTATAATTTGTTTATAATTTCATGTTATTTATAATGTGATTTTATATTGATGGAATAACGGTTTCGAAAAATGTCTTTAATAATCATAATGTGATCCACTAGACTTAGTCGAAACGCATAGGCCGGGTCTAGGGGGTTACAATTAATCTTGGGAGTGCATTAGCTCGTGAATTAATTTCTTTCAGAACATTATCTCGAAAGTTTTTCCGATAAATAATGATATGTCATCACGTAATATATCTGAAATATTATATATATTATCAGTAAAAAAATATTAAAAGTTATTGTTTTAGACAAAATTATCATTGAAAGACTGAAAGTTAATTTTATTTAAAAATAGAAATAATATCAAATTTAAAAGAATTGTAATCTTTGAAGGATAAATTTATTATTCCTTTATAGAATGTCTAAATTATTCTTAGTTCAGTGATTCTCTAAATTAAAAGATCTTGCACGCACGTTCGAACTTATAAGCTCTTAGATATTGTATATTAATGATACCAATCTAATTATTATTTTTAAATAAATTAAAATAAAAGTTTTCTTTTGTTTTAGAATAAAATTGGGGCATTTCGAAATTCAAATCAAATGTGGGTATTTAGTCATTCTCTGGAGTTTACTCTGTTATGAATCATACACGAGGAATGCTTCTGTCCCCTCAATTCTCGGATGGAAAATATTAAGGACCGTATCTAAATAAAGTGATAAGGGGCTTACTTGGATTTAATAAAAGTGTAAGGGCTTATGTGAAGAAAGTGACAAAGTTCATGAGCTTATTTAACATAATTATCCAAGGTAAAGTAGACTAAATGAAAGGAAACGGCACCGTTTTCCTTGAATGAAATTGGCCCATGCAGGTCTCGAGCCTGCGATATTCGCGTTATTAGCACGACGCTCTAACCAACTGAGCTAATAAGCCACATGTTTTGGTAATAGAAAATTGTATGAATAGTTTTAATAAAATGACGTGTCACTTTTTTTTGGATTTAAAAAATAATGTGGTACTTTTTACTAGAAAATTTTCGTATGACGTGTTATAGTTATTACTATTTTGGGGTTCAATTTGAATGTCATTAAATCTTGATGTTATATGTGTTCTACATGTTGATTTATATGCGTTATATATGATTTTATGTGTTATATTTTTAGGATAGTCCATGAACTTAAAACAAAAAAACAAAAATACCTGTTTTATATAAGAAAAGTAAAAAATAATATTCAATTTTAAAAAATAAAAATATCAGTGAACATTTTGTTGTTTTGCGAAGCAATAGATCTCATATAGTGAAGGCTTTAGTTTTACTAAACTACTATTACTAACAATAATAATGGTTAATAATTTTGTTGAGTGATTTCCGACACTTTCAACCGGGACTAAGTTTTAATTTTTTTTGAGGACCATAGTTGAATTATAATTATTTTAAGTAGTCAATATATAATTTTACTATTATATTAACTTGCATCTTTATAATTTTATAGGGATTAAACTAGAATCAATCTAACGAAGGACCAAATAAAATTTATCCATGCGTCTTTATACTCTTGATATGGACTGTATCATATTTTTATCGATTTAAGAGGGATAAAATAAAATTTAGCCTTTATTGAATTATAACTTTAAAACTTTTAACCGAGTTAAAGTATGACTTCTCCATTTACGACTTAGGATTAGGGTTGTAAATGAGACGAGATAAATGACGAGTTATTTGAGATCGACTCAATCAATGTTTGATAAATATTCGGATCGAATAGACTCGACTCGAATTCTTAACAAGTCGAAACGAGTTACTTGATACTCGACTCGAGCAGCTCGAAAATATAATATATTGAGATTTTATTTTTTTTAAAATATTAATAATATTAATATTTATGTGTTGATTTTTTTAAAAAAAATATAATAAGGTTTTCATGTATTTAAGGTTCATGTTCGAGTTTAAGGATTCAATCTTGTTAAGTTTAAGAATTTTTTTTCATTTTGAGCTTTAGTTCAGGATTTCAAATTCGAGTCGAGTTTAAAAATTTTAAGCTCGTGAGTTTTCGAGTCGAGTCAAACTTCATTTCAGAGTTTTTGAGTCGAATCGAGCTCAACAATACTCGAACTCTGCTCGTTTACACCCCACTTAGGAGGCCATGCCCCTGCTAATCCTTGCTTAAGAGAAACAAATGCAGTTTTTATTTTTCTTTAAAAAAGACACATCAGCACTAGACCACCAATCAAAAACTGTTCAGACACAAAATCCACGTGTCAATCCATGATCTCGAGATAGGTGGGAGCTTAACTCTCGCACTCAAAGGTCAATGAAAACCCCACGAAAATCTCGGTGCTCACGTGTCAATCAGTTTGTGAGCCAATCTTTTCCGGATATTTGTTTACCAGCCTTGCCATCTCCCCCGACTAAAAATCCTGACCCCAATAAAAATTCACATATCCACGTCAGACAAACGAGTATCCCATTCTCAGAGCTCATATTGTTCCACGTGTCACTCATCAGAAAACCTCGGACAAACGCGAATAAATACACCGCTTTACCTAACTGTAATTTTCTGAAAAAATAAAAATAAAAACTTCTTCAAATTCTTCCCAAGTAAACCGAACAAATGGCTTAGTGCTCTTCACTGTCTCACGCTTTATTTTGGTGCGTTTTCCCTCTCATTTTGTTGAAATTATTTTCATTTCTTTTCGTAATTATTCTTTGATGTCTCTTACTCTCTTTGCTTCCGTTAATGGACTCTATGTACATCGACATTGGCTGATCGAAATCAATGCTGGTTCAGAGGAGGGAATTCGGAGCCATTCCCCCTTGTTTTGGCTGAATAGGTAAAGTATAAGCTCAATCTGATTCTCTTTCTATGGTTATAATAAGCATTTAAAATGATTCAAATTCCGCTTTTCATTATACATATTTCGGATTTAATTTTAATGGGTTTTTGCTGATTTTAATGATGAAGGCTAGTATTTTTGCGTTGAGAAATCAATAATGCCGAATTCCCAACATGAATTTTCCGTTTAGTTGGAGCGGTTAAAAGTTAAAACTATTGTATTTGGGGGATTAAGATAATCAGGCGTGAGGAAGGAAGTATGGAACCTATATGCGATTTTTGTCGAGGGTGAGAGCAGTAGTTTACTGTAAATCGGATTCGGCTCGGCTTTGCTTGAGATGTGACGGGTGTGTTCACTCGGCGAATATTTTGTCGTGTAGACATGCTCGTTCGCTTTTGTGTGAGAAATGCAATTCTCAGTCCGCGGTAGTCCGGTGTTTGGATGAGAAATTGTCTCTTTGTCAAGATTGTGATTGGAATTGTAATGGTTGTTCAGGGTTGGGACATAGGCGGGAACCATTGAATTGTTATACTGGTTGTCCTTCTTTTGCCGAATTTAGACGGATCTGGTCTTCGGTTCTTGATGCTGGTGTGCCAGTTGGTGGTGCTTTGTCTGGTAACGATTATTGTTTTTCCAACTGTTCGAATCAAAGAGAACAAGGAGCGTCATTTGGATTGGATGGGACCAAACTGAATGAACAAAAATCTAGTCCTAAACTAAAGCCGTGGACAGAGCCATCTTGTTTGATATCAACTAATGCAAATTGCATGTCTTATTGTGGAGATCAAGAACCTATTTTCTCCGAGGTATCAAATATGCTAAAGGTATTGCTTTTGCTGCTGAATTTATTTGAACTTGTTGTGATGGAAGCAATTGAATTTAAATTATAGCTTGGTTCTACTGGTATGATGCTTCTCTTTTATTTAGTCATTGCCACTTGCTGCAGTAATTTAAAGCTATGGCATTTGAGTAGGAGCTGTTATTTCTCACAGTGCATGATTCATTTTCCTTTTTGTCACCCATGTCGCAGGGTTATTCTGACCTCAAAGATTGCAAAGTACCTGTTGGTGATGATTTCTGCGAGGGTCTTAACATAAATGATTTTCACCTAACCTTTGAAACTGCAGATGAGATATTGGACTGTTCACTAGGTCAAAGTGGATACCAGTTTGAAAGTGTCGAAACAGACAGCATACTGATGGAGAACACCTTATCAGTAACCAAATCAGACGGTCATATTGAGAATACAATAGAGGTTTTCTCTAAATCAATTGCTAAATATATCTTATAAAGCCATCTATAGTTTTATATTCTATTTCTCTCCGTATTTTTCTAATTTAATCTTTATGAGTATTGTATGTGCATCAGAATTATTCATAGAAGAGCTATGAGCTGATGCTTTCAGCTGTGAATCCTACCTTTTGCAGTACATAATTCACTGTTATGTTAGAGGGGATAATAGTCCAGAATCCATGTACTACATAGTTAGTGTTTCTATATTTGAAATTGGTTATATTATCTAGTGCATCCTGTGATTCTCTGACTCTAGTGTGAGTGTTAGGTACATGTATGGATCTGACACGAGAAGTTCATTTTTTCTAGTGTTTTTTCCATGTATTTGGAGGGTCCTTTGAGGATCATATCCCCATATTCATTTAAAGTTTATTGCTTTTCTGATCCCTTGGTAAGGTCTAGAACATGAAGTCTTGTGCTATGATAAAAACCGCGGACCCTATCCTTAGTCACCTCCATTTGCAGCATTTTTTTGAAATAATCAACTCGTTGCACTGCTTTGGTTTCAAATTTTATGTGCAAATTATACTTTTAATACTATCTTCTGTTCTACAAAATAAAAAACTGGCATAAATATGATAAGGAAAGGGAATAAGAATTTTGATACATGGCTTTCATAGTTTGGAACATAATTAAGTTAATAACTGTTAGGATGAAGACTTCGCTCCATGATCCCGTGTAGATTAACTTGTCAGGCATAATCATTAACTTCTGTAAAAAAAAACAATACTGGTATTATTTACCTGCAGCTGTGTATTTTTGTTCTTGATTTATCTAATTTTCTTTATTGAAGTGGATAATAGTTTGCTTGTCTAGTTCATGGTTGATATGCCACTATTGTGTGTCTTATCAGGCATCATCATCAGGACAGAAGGAATGCGTGCCTTCTCCATCCCCTCAAGTTGGTGGCTTAGCTAGTATGATGGCTTCCATGACCGGGAATTCCAATTGCATTCTTATGAATCCTGGTTGTAACATCAATCTAGGATATCCTGGTGGTCAGATTCCTTCAACCATGGCTCGTTCATTATCCAATGTTGCTGGGGAAAATAGCCCTGCTGATTATCAAGACTGTGGATTGTCACCTGTTTTTCTAAATGGAGAATCGCTATGGGAATCAAATTTGGAAGGAAGTTGTCCACAAGAAAGGCAAAAAGCAAAGATGAGATACAATGAAAAGAAGAAAACACGGACGTATGATTCTTATCCTTCTTACACTGAAAGGGACATTTACATTCTGTTTTCACATTAATAGATTACAAGGTAGTTCATTTTTTTAAGGGCATTTAACAATGAAGTTTTTCTTATTTAACATGATCTTAGTCTCTCCTATCTTCCGAAAATCATGCTGCATTAATATCCTATATTCTATAAATCAACTTTTTTTGGGATGTCACCCATGTTAGTGTCTGTTTTTTATAGGTTGCCTTTTAAACATACGAAGTTATCAATAGTAATTTGTAAATATCATTACTGTTTTACTTTTCCTGGAAAAAGAAAAATAGTGAAAAGATAGTTAAAGTTGACCTACACCACTGAAGCCGTAATTATGGCTATAAAAATATAAACATTTTGCGTAATGATTAATGCTTTAGTTTTCCATTTTAGGTGGAAGCAACAGTTTTGCATTTTTTTAACGTATTCAGTCATGCTTGAATAGTTGCTTGTTCACATATGGCCAGGGTGATCATATGATAATTTATGCTTAAACTAAAATCCTATCTGGTTTTTCATTTTATTTATTTACAGATTTGGTAAGCAAATAAGATATGCTTCCCGTAAAGCCAGGGCTGACACTAGGAAACGTGTGAAAGGTAGATTTGTGAAAGCAGGTGAAGCGTATGACTATGATCCTCTTGTGCCACGAAATGTATAATCCACATTATATAATCGTGTCCCTGATCTTGAAGGTAACAGATTTAACTAGATATTAAATAGCCTACCTGAAAATGCTTGTAAATAATCTTGCTTGTAATAACATGATGAGCATGAAGATTTATAGATGCTTTGTGGTGCATTTTCATATCATCAGTCAGTATTAGATATGCCATGTATACCCAACTCATGCAAGTCAAGAACTCAATATATTATTGCTTGTATCAGCTGTACCAAATTGTACTTTCAGATAGAGGTTTATTTTTCCAGTTTCTTCTAAAAGGTATGTAATGGATCAAAACTAGATATGACATCTATACCCAACCCTATTTTTTCAGCAAAGACCTAAAAGGTGTGTAATGGCTCAAAATTGCTGTCTAAGAGCTTATGTTAACACTAGATTGAAGAAACTAAGAAACATGTAGTGTTAGAGTGAAGAAAATAGAAAAATAGAGATAAAAAAGTTTAGTCATCTCCTAAGTAGTAGCATTTCCATTGAGATAATTTGGTTTATAATATATCTTTAAGTTAAACAGAAAATTCAGACTGGTTAGCTTTATAGGAATCAAGTTTTCTGCTAGAGCAGATCTGGAAAAGATTTCTGCTGTTTGCAGAAGTTTCCGTTGTCGGCTTAGACTGATACTGCACACAGAATGGTGAATCACAGCATTAACAGTATATTGCATGAACTTTTAGAGTTCAAGTGTGAATCCTTCATTTCCATTGCTTAGAACTCGATAGCTGACACAATATCATAACTTCTCTTGTTAAATTCTAGTTTGTAAATGTTGATAGCAATATCTGATGAAATATGCATACACTTAAGCATCTTTTTAATGATTTTGCTATCTTAGAAAATTTGTAATGCATCATTTCCTTCCAAACATGCTCAACTTAGGTCAATTGTACCTTTTTGTTGCAGGTTTAGTTACTCTTTCTTGTTTATCGAAAGGGGCAGTAAACCATAGATTCCAACTTAATGCTGATATAGGTCCCTCCCTTGCTCCCAATCCTCTGTATGAGCAGCTGTTATTGTTTGCATTCAGTATGAAGGTTATTTCGTTTCAGTACATAAGCCTGTTTCATGTGTACATTGGTCGATATATTGTGCTGGCCACCTCAACTCATTTGAGTTTATGGACACTCGAGCTAACTGATCTGTTCCCTGACGATCTACGAACAACCTCAATTATGCTTGTGTTATAGTTCCTTTGTGATTGGTAATTGGGCCCTTGACAATAAACTTTCTTGTAAAACCACTGATTACATGCCGTACTAATGAAATTGACTTGATGCTTTTCTGTGTTTCATTTGTCCATTGAAAAAACAAAAGGAATTTATATCGACTTCACCACTTAGTATGTTATGCTGTTGTGTTATATGCAGGAAATCATAAAGGATAAACACTCCAAGATGTCGAACTGGATGTAAAGACCATTGGAAGTAACAACCTTTGGTGCATTTTCTTTTGCCTTTCCCAAATACTTAGATCTTTCTCTTGCTTTTGTCTCCATCTCTATCTTCGTAGCACAAGGCAAAGCTCTTGTTGCAACTCAATTTTGCTTATCTTATTTTGTACGGTGCACCCAGCTCTTTTCCATGTAATAAGCACCTATCCGTTGTCATCAAATTGAAATAAGGAGTAGCACTTCGTCAGAATCATGAATCTCTATTTCTTCTTTCGGTTTGTTTCAACAGACTAATAAATACTTAGATCCTTCTATAAGTTTTGTCGCCATTTTCATCTTCGAAGAACAAGGCAAAACCCTTGTTGCAACTCGATTTTGTTTATCTTATTTTGTACGGTGCACCCAGCTCTTTTCCATGTAATAATCACCGATCCATTGTCATCGAATCGAAATAAGGAGTAGCACTTTGTCAGAATAATAAATCACTATTCGTTCTTTCGGTTGTTCCATATTTTTTAGTACTTTATATATTTTATCATGCACAATTCTTTTATCTGCAGATGGCATTAACTATGAAGAATGAAACATGGAGATTGCTCGAGGTAGTTGAGTTCAGTTTCCATGAAGCACAAGAAAAGGACAGAAGGGAAAAGGGTAATACCTACATACCTACATACATGCATACATACCAATTCTGACATTAAACACTGAAGTTGTCAGAAACATATTATCAAATGCCACAAAATGTGGGGCAAAACCCCCCTAAGTTTTGTACTTTGTATCAGGATGTTATTATGCAAGCTGGTTTACATGTTGGCTACCTGGAAAAAGGATCAGTATGATTAGTTTTAGGATTCAATGGAAAACTGTAAGTTTTGACTTCCTTTCCCTACATTTGTTTTCTTGATGGTTTTAACCAAACTGAAACTGTACCAGGGGAATCCTGTAAGCGATTATAGAGATTTGATTAAGGAGGTGAAACTGTATGAATTTCAGAACATGAAAACCGATGATTAGAAATCCCATTGCTGGAAATAGAGAATTTTATGACCATCAATCATCGATATTATATGATAGGATAAGATGACCCTTTTGGACACCAGAAAGATGACAACAGAACCAAAGCATGGGCAATGGCTCATCATGATTTCAACCTATCAGAAACCTGAGTTATTCTACTATGGATCCACCAAGCAGGCATCATCTGATGAAATCATGAATCAGATGGGACAATTAACTTTTCCCCTTACTGATTAGCCCCCACACTTCACAGTCCATACCCCATTTTGTGACGTAAAGCAATTTTTGTCCTCAATTGTTACCGGGGACCCCATAGATAGTGAGTGCTTAGTTTCAGATTGTTGCTTCTTCTCAGGATCATGATTTGGATCACACTGTGAATTGAACGGTTCTATAACATTTTTCAGATTGATATTGGAAGACAATAACACATCAGCTAGATTTGGCTTTTCCTGAGGCATCAGCCTATATTTGATGCATAATAATCAATTTATAGTACATTTTTTGAACTTTTCTAATGAATGACTAATAGGTGCAGGTAAATTTAGACCTCTCTTTCCATGAAGCACCAACAATCATACAAAATTTGCACTAAATCTTCTACTTTTTCCTCCTTTGCACCTCGGATTCTTCATTTTTCTTAAAATATCCGTACTTGATACTCGTGTTTGACATTTACGTCCGAGTCTGCATAATGTATTTCTTGTGATTTATACTCTTTCCATGAACCACCAACAATCATACTAGTTTTGCACTAAATCTACTAGTTTCTCCTCCTTTGCACCTATAATGCTCAGATTCTTCATTATTCTTGAAATATTCATACTTGATACTTGTGTCTGACATTCACGAATGAGTCTGAGTAACGTATTTCTTGTGATTTATACTCCAAATTAAAGAGGAAAAAGAAAGGAAAGAAAGCTAAATGTGAGTTTGCATAAGAAAAATGCACTAATGAGAGAGAAAGTCAATCTGGTTTACACAACACTGAGGAGTACATCATTCATGACTTTACCTATACGAGCTTACATGTATACATATATGTAAACCCTCAATGATACCTCAGACAAACCAGATAAGATCCTCCATAACCAAAAGTTGCATAACAGAAGAAGAAGAAGTGACAATCAGAGAAAAAGAAAAGGTGTTTTAAGCGTCGTTGAATGCTTAGTTTCCATGTCAGAATCAAACCGTTTTCTCTCCGACGAGCTCGCCATCGTCGGCAGCACCACTTCCTGTGAAGCTCCGATGAGATATCTCTGACTTAAACTTTGACATGTATTACAAAGGAAACACCTGATATGCCTGAGAGCCAAGAAATTAGCTTGATGAACCCATTGATCACACTTCCTACACAGATACGCATCGTCAGCTTGACAATACAAGGAAGCCCTGGAATTGCAGAGCTCACAGTTCACCAACCTTGAAGACAAACCCTGTTTCGGACAAGAAAGCGAGTTGTTCCCATCTTGTTGTAAACCTCTGCACATTTTCAGACGATACGGAAAGCTAAGAAGGCTGGGAGAGAAATACCCAAGTATATATAAACCAGTAAGATCGAATGTTCTGTGATTTTTTTTTTGGGGGGTATACCAAGAAGCAATAAATGTTGAAACTTGTGGTTGAGAAATTGGTTTTCTCTAAACAATGGAACACGTAAGAATCTTTAAATAATTGTAGCAAAAGAGTGGTGATTTTCACCGGTCTTTGAGGGAGTGTAATAATTATGATTTAAACCCCAAGCTTAAAGCTTGTTGTTGTTCGAGTGGTTACAAAGTCAATTATAGTTTACTAAAGAGACAAGTTTTGTTTTCATGGCCGAGAATTAAAGCTCTCTGTTTTTGTGAAGGGCTGTGGTACCCCACCAACAGTACTGTACCACCAGCTCTTATCTCTCAATGCTTCTTCGGCTGCAGTTCCCTATGCAGGACAAAAATTTATACTTTTAGCAACGTTTACAAGACGTCTGTTGGCAAAAATCTATATAAAGGTTTGGCTTAATACACGAATTACTCCCTAAAGTTGGCAGCTTTTCTCAACTTCATACTTTAAGTCTTTTTTAGGATCAATTTGATACTTAAACTCGTTTTTTTTAATTTTTTTTTGAATCATCCCTTATATTTTGGTTCGATTAATCTTATTTTTTTTAGTATTTTGAATTTTCATACTTTATTTTAATAAAATAATTTTATTTTATGGCTTTTAAACATTATATGATAAAATTTTAAGTCGTTTTTTTAAAATATTTTTAAAATATTTCTTAAGTAAATAAAATATAATTAATAGTATTTTATAATATTTTTAGGTTATTTCATTATTTTTAAATATAAAATACGTACTTTTACATTGTAAATATTAATGTTAAATTAAAATTTAGTTCGATTCAAACAATCATAAATTTTCAACTTATGAACTATAAATTGTTTAAACATCACGATTCAATTAAATTTTTGGTTAATCGATTTTTTATCGAATCATAATTCCATCAACCAATAAGATTACAACATGCAAAATTTATTGAAAATTATTTTTTGAAAAGATCTAAACCTAAACTAACATACACGTTCAGATTACACTGCTCAAACTCAAGTCTTCTTGAAAAAACAAAATTCCTTTAACGACCGGAACCACTCCAATGGTTCTTGAAATTAGTATTTCGATCGACTAATATCATGTTAACAACCTGATTAATTGTCGATATGTTAAATTAAATAGAGACCAATTTGGATTTTTTTTAAAATTCAGATACCAAATCGAAGGAGAAAACGAAATTTATAGACCTATCGAACATTAAGCCAAAAGTTTATGAATGATTTGTTGGTGAAATGAATGTGGGGGAGAAGAGGGAGTGGAAGCAAAGGGATTGTCCTAATCCACACGTTGATGTAGCGTTGATGGATAATGGATTCGTCCACCTGTATGGTTCACACTACTTCTTTCCTCTTTATATGGCTGTCGTCCATTTTTTAAATTACTATTATTTTATGTGTGGATTTCTGATTTATTTTTTAAAACTATAATTAATGGACAGAAACTGCTTTATATTCTCTCTATCCGAAGCCATTCAATTGGAAGCTCTTCTGCTTTTAATTTGCAACGTTTAAGACCCGACGGACGGCCACGATTCATATACTAGAGCTTGAGATTCAAGTTTTATCATAATTTTATTTAAACATTTTATAATATGATTTATTTGATAAAGAGGAAAAAAAGTAAGATTTAAATATTTCTAATTTTATTTGATGTAATTTATAAAAATAAAAAAAATTATATTTTTCATTGTCGTAGTTAAATTCTCCCAAATTTCTATAATTTTTTTATTTAAAACTTTTTATATATATTTGTAAGTTAAAAGCATTGTGGTTTTAGAGTGAGTAATACTTTTCAAACCAACTTTTTAACCCAAACGAAAAATATTAAAACAAATGTGCTTTTGAGTTTTAGAGAATAACTTTTGAGCATAATATTATTAAAAGAGTTGTTTTTATTTTTAATCTTTTTCCACCAATTATATGTTTTACTTTTTAATATATATCTAAAGCATATTTTAAATTTAAAAATATATGTAGACATCCATTTTATCCGGGGTTTTTATCGTTTTTTTATTTTTTATTATAATTATTAATTATTTAATATTAATATTAATATTATTTTATTATTTTAAATTATATGTTTTGCTTTTTAACATTCCTTAGAATCTTAGAATTTTATTTTATTATCATTCCTACATTTAAATTAATAATGAATTTTAGAATAGAATAGTAATTTTTTTTCATTTCGATTAGATTAATAAATGGCTGCTTTAAGGCATGAGAACATTTTCTTCTCGATAGTAAATAATTAAATATTATCGTTTTTCGTCTTAAAATTCAAGGATTGTGTTAAAAAATGAATCTTAAATTAAATTAAATTCAAAATTGTAAGATTTATTGCAAAGACAATTAATTAATTAATTAATTAGGTACTAATATAGGGTGTTGTGGGGGTGATAATCTTTCCCCACGCGTAACCGACTCCCGAACTCAAATTTTTGGTAACGCATACCATACAATTGTTGTTTTAATTAAAATTAATATTTTTTATTAAAATGACAAATATGTTTGAGTGTCTAATCATACTTTAATCAAAGATTAGTGGCGACTCTACGAACCGATTTTATTATTTTTAAACTTGAGTCTCAACTTATTCGAGGCAAATATTTTTACAAAATCCCAATTTTTTTAATTGACGCTAGATTTTAACAGGAACGTATTGACAATATCTATTGATATTAATACTAAATGTTTAAATTTAAAAAATCATAATTTTTCACACATTTTCTTTTTAAAATTCTTAAACCGCTTTTTTAAAACATTTGTCAGCCTAATAACAATAAAAAAAAATTACATAGATTGAGGATGATGTAATTAAAGAATACGAATTAAGTATTCAACTTACACATAATATATAAATCGATAGTATAATTTAATTAAATATACTTAATGTTTATTATTTGGATCAAAATCAAAAATAAAAAATTAAACGATTTCATAAATTAAAAATAAATAAATTAGGATTTAAATATTAAACCTATGAATATAATACATAAACTAATATTAGAATTTGACATTTTTATTAAATAATTGTCAAGTGTGATATTTTTTTCCTTTTAATTTCCCTTGTTTTCAACTCTACAAGGGTTAATGAGATAAGGGTCGGTTAACCGATACAGACAGATGGAACATTAATTAAAAATTAACAATAATATAATAAATTATTAACGAATGTTTAGTAGCACTTAGTAAATTAATATTTATATAAAAAGTCAATTTAATATCACTACGTAAACATAATGACGTTAAAAAGGATAAATTCGATAAAAATATTTATTAAATACAATTACAAAAACTAACATAACATGATAACAAGACACCAAAATAGAACCCTAATTTGAATACATATAGCGAGACTTAAACTTCGGACATCGATTATTTTAGGATTTTTAATTTTTAATTTTTAAATAAATTATTTCGAATGTAACTAGTTTAGAGTTCATATTGATTTTGTTACGGAATTTTGATTTGAGTTTCGAGGTAAGTATTGGATTGTTAACCCATTAACAATTAGAAGACTTAATAATTTGGTGTTGTCACAAGTTGGAAGTTAAAAAGTAATTTTTCACTCATTTATTGCAGTCGTTTAGAACCTCTCTTAACGAGTAAACACATTTGACCGGTTGATCAAGCTGTTCATTTTTTATCTCTCGTATTCCATTAGGTCATGGATTCTAGATTCACTAGTAGCACTCTCGTTCCTTCCTTTCCCTTTTAAGTAGGGTTAGGATTAGATTTAACGTGAATCAAGATCCGAGAATAATGCAAATTATTTACCGTTACCAATAATTTGTGGACAAAATTAAAGATTTAACAACATATATTAACATTGATCCCCACACGCCAACCGGTCTATCCTATCAAATTCCTTTAAAAGCAGGGGAAGTGGGAAATGATGTGTTCACTTATAGCTCTTTAATTGCTTAACCAACACTAGCTTTGCAATTAAAATAGCCGGATTGGAGTTGTATGACTCAACTTTATTTGTTTTAGTTCCAAGAATTCGTGATAAAATTCGTACGTTGATTAACTCTCAAATAACGCATAATCGTAATCTTCTTATAATTACTTATTTAAGTAACAGTTTAAAGTGCACGTCGCACACTGAAACATACTATTAATGTGACACATCGATGTACACTATTAACTAAGTTGTCCTTATTAAATAAATACAAAAAATATAATGACCTATCCTTATTTAAACTTTTATTATTATTTAATTTTAATTTAATATGAATATAATTAAATTATAATTTTTTAAAGAATTTTTATTTGTTTAGGGTTAGAACACTTAATTTATTTAAGTTTGTAAAATCATCCCATCAACAACATCAAAACTAACCGCCGATGCTGAAAAATCACGTTCTTCAACGTATATTTGCGCCTGTTCATCTTCTCTGTTGACATGGACTAATCACACAAAAAATTACAACTATTATAATATGTCACATTAGTGGTGTGTTTCGATGTGCGACGTGTATTATAGAATTTTTCATTATTTAAAATATTAAACTTTTTTATATGTAATTTCTAATATTAAAATCTGTAATTTAAGGCGAGTGAATGAGTAATTCTGGTGGGTGTTTGGGTCAATATTATAACTGTTTAAGTGGACATTTTGGCATGTGTTGTTGGACTTCAAGGCCTGATAAATGTTGCTCTGAATTTGGTCTTTGTTTTTTCAGTTTAAAGTAGGCATGTAAACGAACCGAACGCACACGAACGGAGGTATGTTCATGTTCGTTCATTTAATAAATAAACGAACATAAACGAACAATTTTTTTTTTGTTCATGTTCGTTTATTAAGGAATATAACTTGTTCATGTTTGTTCACTTAATAAATAAACGAACATAAACGAACACGAACATAAACGAACATAAACGTTGGAGACCCTACCTTCCATTGTTCTTTCATGAAAAATAGTCGACAATGCAAATCAACCAAATCTACAGTGATAAATAGTGTAAGAGCTGATTAGCAGTGATCAAATGTTTGAAGATATCAAATATTTCGATCGATATTTTAAAGATATTAAATGATTCACACGACTTTAATTTAACGCTATAACATTTATCTTAGTGGTCCATGATTACATATGAATAATCATTTTCAGCTATTACACTCTTTTTTTAGAAATTGCATAGTGTTGAGTTAATCGATTGATGAAATCGGCCAAGAGTGGGGTGAATTGGCAATAAAAATTTTGGTGGAAGCTTTTGCAGAAAATTGAAAGAAATTGCACAGCGATTTAGAGTGGTTCGACTTTCTCAACCAAAGTCTACGTCCACTACCTTAGCTATCCACACTAAGGATTTTCCACAAATTCACTAATTTGTCTTTCTTTTGAGGACAAAGAGTAACCTTACAAACCCTCAAGAATTATACCCCAAATTCTTGAGAACACTCTCTCCCAAAGAGAACAATACAAATTTGCAAACTTACAAGGAAATCCTCACAAGGTAGATTGTTTGCACAATTCTAGAACAAAGAAAAGAACACTCAAGAATGAATACAATTGAGCACAATAAGTGTTCTTGAAAACAAAATGAATATTGAATGAAAAATAGGCTTGAAATGCTCAAACTTGAGGTTTTATGCTTTCTCTTTGATTCTCTCTTGATTCTAGTTGCTTGATGTTTCTTGTTATTGATCAATGGCTTCTAAGCTTGCTTAAATACACCTTGAATCACTTCTGAACGTTGGGGATGATTAGTGGAGTCAATATAGCCGTTTAAGTGTGAAAATAATTAATTAAAAACAATTGGGAGCGTCAGTACATCGATGCATACCCATGGTGCATCAGTGTAAAATTCAAATATTTTGACCGTTGGACCCTTAGTGCATCGGTACACTAAGAGTGCATCGATGCATCAAGTGCATTCGATGTTTCAAAATAGCTAGAGTGCATCGATGCATGGTTGGTGCATCGATGCATCAAATGTATTCGATGTTTTCATAAAATCCTCAGTGCATCGGTGCATGGTATGTGCATCGATGCATGAAATGCATTCGATGTTCAATTTAATTCATGGTGCATCGATGCATGGATTGGTGCATCGGTGCATCACTCTGAAAAATTAATTTTAGGCTTGATTTTTGGTTCAAAACAATTTTACACATTTAGTAAGGTTTGAAATTGATCTTAAAAGACTTGGAGTAATAATTTTATATTCGATTAATTGAATCGAATATATTTAGAAAATCGTTTGTAAAATCTTAAAATTTATTTAAACTAATTTGTTATATCGAAATACAAAAATATTTTCAACAATCTCCCCTTTTTTGATATAACAAAACATTTGTGTTATTTTAAGATTTTCTAAAAATTTGAAATCAATTTCAATTTAGAAAAATTACTCCCCCTTACTATAACACTTCCCCCTTTGAAAACATTTTGACACACTTAACATTTCTCCCCTTTTTGTTAAATCAAAAAGACTTAAAAACGATTTGAACAAGGTTTTGAAAAACATAGCCAATTGATTAAATATATATATATATATATATATATATATATATATATATATAGCTTAAGCTGCTAAGATCACAATCAAAAGAGAGTTAGCCATTAGTTTCATAATCAATATTCATAAAAATGTGAAATGGTAAATTGGTCATATTGCAACTAAAAAATAAATGATGCATATGTTGTAATAAACCAAAATATATATAAAATATCAAACAATCATCCAACGATCAAAGAAAGTTAATCCAAAATGTTTTAACAATGCAAGTTCAACCCAAAAACAATGAAAGATAAGTTTATTCATCCATTGAAGGATCGGGAGGAGGAGGAGGGTAACGAGCTCTCATCTCAAGAGAGAGTGCATCCAAACGATCACTCATATCTTGTTATCGAGCTCCCAAGGTAGAGAGTTGTGACTCAATGAATGTGAAGCTCGAATCCATGGACGCATACCGTAAATCAAATGTCTCCAAAAATGAACTAAAATACGGAGGCATTTGTTATTCTTGTGGAGCTGGTTCCGGTGCAGGCTCGTCATCAGGTACATGATCATCGATGTCTTGCATAAGTTGTTGAAATTTAGGATCATCATCATCAGCCGGAGCTGGAGGAGGAGGAGCACGAGAGGAGCTAGGAGCAGCTCGTGAGGAACTAGCTCCAGGAGTTTTCTTTTCGGGTTTAAAAACCCATTGACCGGTAACCTCGTCTTGTTTCCAATCCGCTTTCTTCAAGGATGTGAGATTGATTTGATTTTGAAGTGGGATAAGATTGTCAAGAGAAACGTCTAGACCAAGTTTGATAAAGAGGTTACTAAGAAGACATCCATAAACCAATGTTTCAACATGTTTTGAAAGAACAATGTTTATGATGTCCACTAGTTGACTAAATATAATGTGTGGCAGATTTATTTTGATTTTATTTTTAAGAGAATACATCCACCATAAATCCCTAGCACGAAGTGTAGAGTACCTACCTCCGGATGGTCTAAACCACCAAGAGATCATCAAATGGAGAAAACAATCGTGATGAGATCGTAGAGTACTAACACTTGAGTTTGGAACATAGGGATATTCCACATTTTCACTTTCATTATATACACCATTATCATCTAACCCAAATCGAAAAGCTATAGTCTCGGGGTCAATATTAATATATTGGCCTAAAAGATAGGATCTAATAGCTATAGTTCCACATTGAGTTTCATTTTGAATACACACCGCATTGGAATAGAAAATGAGGACCAATTGTTGATAGACGATAGGTTTAAGCTTAAACAATTTATCAAACTTCCAAGCTTTAAGAATCGGAAGGTATTCGAAATCATTGTCAACCATAGCTTGAAGCGAAGGAATACGCTCTTCACGGATTCTATAAGTTTGGAAAGAGTTCCTGTACCTAGAGTACAATTCGTCTCTACGACGCTCAGACATGTTAAAATAAGACCCTAATAGAGATGAAGATGGAGGAGGAACGAGATTAGGAGGTTGAGGAACGGGAGGACGGTTTTGGTTTGATCGACTCAAAGATGACCTAGGTCGTTTAGGATTTGACATGATTAAAGGAAATCAGAATAAGGAATGTCACCTGCAATTTAAAACACATGTATGCATAATCAATCCCAAAACTCAAATGAGTCCTCAATAATTCAAGGTTCTCTAAACTATATCCAAATGGGCATGTTTTGAAAACTTTTTAATAATATCATAATATAGTTTTCATGAAAACAACACAATTAAATCAAAAATATTACTAATTTTTGATTTTTTTTTAAAATTTCGAAATTCAAAGAAAAATCTTGAAAAATTGTTTGTTTTTGACGAAATTGGTAGTAAAATCTAGTTTAGAACCAACAAACAATTAATGCCCGATATAATGTTCATCCTAGAACTAATCAAAACTAGTTCTAAAATCAAAAATTTGTAAAATAGAGGTTTTTAGAAAAATATCTTGAAAATTCGAATTGAGAGGGACGAGGAGTTATTTTGCACGATTTAATGATTGAAGCAGGTTTGCAAGTTGAAAAGCTTGAAGATTCCGACGAAAAATTGTTGATTTTGAGCAAGAATGGAGATTTTAGAGTGAGAGGGACGAACGGCTTGGAGAGAATAGATTTTAGGTTTTGAGAAAATGAAGAAAATGAGGCATTTTAACCCAAAACCCGACGGATGCATCGATGCATGACCATGTGCATCGATGCACATTCAAGGCGTGCATCGGTGCATCAACATGATGAATCGATGCACATTCAAAGGGATGCATCGATGCACTGTTAAGTGTATCGATGCACTAAGCACAAAAATGACAAAAATCCGTTTTAAAATACTCAAAATACTAAATTAATTGGCTCTAGTGGTATTGGTAACTCATATATTGAAAATTAATCATGTTCAATCAATCAAATTAATCCTTAAACAACTTTTGAACATAAAATAAATTTTCATCAAGAATCATAAACTCCCCCTAACTAATAGTAATGAATGCAATCAAAAATTAAGTATTTTTCATTTAGTCTTAAAAGTGCTACAATTATTTTAAACACTAAGTGAAGATAGGTTGGTCAAACCTAATTTTCTCCTAAGTGTCCAAAATCTTTCATTGTCTAAAGGTTTTGTAAAGATATCCGCTAATTGGTGCAAAGTATCAACAAATTCTAGAACTACATCTTCCTTAGTGACATGATCTCTAATGGAGTGATGTCTTATTTCAATGTGCTTAGTTCTAGAGTGTTGGATGGAATTTTTAGTGAGACAAATAGCACTAGTATTGCCACACTTGATAGGAATGGTACCTACTTCAATTCCATAATCAAAAAGTTGTTGTTTCATCCATAAAACTTGTGCACAACAACTACCAGCTGAAATATATTCAGCTTCAGTGGTAGATAATGCAACACAATTTTATTTCTTTGAGAACCAAGAAATCATCATATTTCCAAGGAATTGGCAAGTACCGGATGTGCTTTTCCTATCTAATTTGCATACTCCATAATCCGCATCAGAAAAAGCATGCAAGCTAAAGCTAGAGTCTCTAGGATACCAAAGTCCTAAACTAGGAGTGTCCTTAAGGTATCTAAAGATTCTCTTAACAGCTAGTAAATGTGATTCCTTAGGGCATGATTGAAATCTAGCACATAAGCAAACACTAAACATAATATCCGGTCTACTTACAGTTAGATAAAGTATAGATCCAATCATTGACCTATATAATTTAACATCTACACATTTACCTCATTCATCTAAGTCAAGCTTTGTTGAAGAGCTCATTGGAGTGTCATGAGGTTTGCCATTTTCCAGTCCAAACTTCTTGAGCATATCTTTGACGTACTTAACTTGATTGATGAAGATGCCATCTTTTCTTTGCTTGATTTGAAGTCCCAAGAAAAATAAGAGCTCCTCCATCATGCTCATCTCAAACTCACTTTGCATTAGCTTAGAAAATTCTTGGCAAAGAGCAACATTAGTAGAACCAAATATTATATCATCAACATAAATTTGAACTACTAATAAATCTTTACCTTTATGCTTTAAAAACAATGTAGTGTCAACCTTCCCTTTTGAAAAACCTTTTTTAATTAAAAAGTTTGACAATCTTTCATACCAAGCTCTTGGAGCTTGTTTTAAACCATAAAGTGCTTTTGTCAATTTAAGAACATGATCCAGAAATTTCGAATCTTCAAAACCTGGAAGTTGTTCCACATACACTTCTTCTTTTATAAAACCATTTAAAAATGCACTTTTAACATCCATTTGATATAATTTAAATTCATGAAAACATGCAAATGCTAATAACATTCTAATTGCTTCCATCCTAGCTACGGGAGCATATGTTTCATCATAGTCTATGCCCTCTTCTTGAGTATACCCTTGAGCAACAAGTCTAGCCTTGTTTCTCACTATATTACCACTCTCATCAAGCTTATTCCTAAATACCCATCTAGTACCTACAGTAGATTTATTACTAGGCCTTTCAACTAATGTTCATACTTTACTTCTCTCAAATTGATTTAATTCTTTTTGCATAGCCATAATCCAATGTTCATCTTTTAATGCTTCTTTAATATTCTTAGGCTCTATGCATGAAATAAATGCAACATAATTACAAATATTTCTAAGAGAAGATCGAGTTGTTACCCCTTTGGATGGATCACCTATAATCTCACCATCCTTTACATAGTTGTACTCTCTTGGATAAGATACTTCCCTTTCTTCAATGGTTGGATTCTCAAGAGGATCATGAGTTACCTCATCTTTTGTTTCTTTCTTTGATGATGTTTTTTCAACGTCATGTCTAACTTCATTTGTATTTATAATACCTACATCATCATTCACACAAGAATCCTTCCTCGGAAGGGGATTATCATCGAAAACAACATGTATAGACTCTTCTACAACTAAAGTTCTTTTATTAAATACTCGATAAGCTTTATAATTTAAGGAATAACCCATAAAAATTCCTTCATCACTTTTAGCATCAAATTTGCCAATGTTTTCTTTACCGTTATTTAAACAAAACATTTACATCCAAAAGGATGAAAATAGCTAATGTTAGGCTTTTTATTTTTGAAAATTTCATATGGAGTTTTCTTTAAAATTGGCCTAATCATTACTCGATTTACAACATAACAAGCGGTATTTGTGGCTTCCGCCCAAAAATATTTTGGCAAATTATTTTCACAAAGCATGGTTCTAGCCATTTCTTCTAAAGTTCGATTTTTCCTCTCAACAACACCATTTTGTTGAGGGGTTCTAGGTGCTGAAAAATTATGGCTAATACCATTAGAATTACAAAACTCATTAAATCCAAGATTTTCAAATTCAATGCCATGATCACTTCTAACACTAGTGATAGAGTAACCTTTTTTGTTTTGGATTAGTTTTGAAAATGTGATGAAATTTTCTAATACTTCATCTTTAGTACTTAAGAATAGAACCCAAGTATATCTAGAATAGTCATCTACCAAGACAAATGCATATTGTTTTCCACCCAAGCTAGTAGTCCTAGTTGGCCCAAAAAGATCTATATGGATCAATTGTAATACTCTACTAGTTGATACGTCATTAATGGATTTAAAAGAAACTCACTTTTGTTTTCTTTTAGCACAAACATCACAGATTTTATCATTATCAAATTTAAGCTTAGGCAACCATCGAACTAAATCACCTTGAATTAGCCGTTGCAAAACATTCATACTAGTATGTCCTAGTCTCCTATGCCATAACCAACTATCATGTTCATCCTTAGCAACTAGGCACAAATTAGTCATATCAATAGAATCTAAATACACCATGTATATGTTTCATATTCTATGACCAACAAGCATAATCTGATTAGATGCAATGTCAATGATTTTACAACCATTAATATCAAACATGACATTGAATCCCTTATCACAAAATTGACTAATACTCAATAGATTATGCTTTAATCCATTCACATATAAAATATTCTTAATTTGTATGGAAGAGGTATTACCAATAGTACCAATACCTTTAATGTGACCTTTTGAATCATCACCAAAAGTCACTTATCCTCCATTTTTGGCGTTAAACTCATTGAACCGGTTTTTGTCTCCGATCATGTGTCTTGAGCATCCACTATCAAGGTACCATGAGTTTGGATTTGTTTCCCATGCCTTGTAGCAATGCTCCTTTTCCTACAAACATAGATTAATTTCTAATTTTTGGTACCCAAAATCTTTTGGGTCCATATTCATTAGTTTCCAAAATCCTAGTCCCCTTAGGTATCCATTTGTGTAAGATATCTTCATCTTTAGTAGTAATGAGCTCTTTAGGAACCCATATACTTCTAACGATTTTTCCATTAGAGGTTCTTTGGGGACCTCTATGATTGTAGTTTTTAAAACTTTTTCTAACAAAGTTGGATTTTGAATTTTCTCCATTTTCAAAACGTTTTGTTCCAACTTTATCAAAAGAAGTTTTAAGATCATCAATTTTCTTTTGATGATCATCATTGACCTTTGAAAGTAAATTTTTCAAATCCAAAATTTTCTTTTCAAACTCTTCTAGTTTGATTTGCAAATATTTGATTTTACTTTCAAGATCGTTGTTGGTTTTGGATATGAGTTTATTTTCATTTTTCAATTTTGAAACATCGTTTTTATATTTTAAAAACAATTTCTCATAATCCGTAGCCAACCCATTATATTCCTCTAATAACTCATCATAGGATAAATCATCAAAATCAGATGAGTTAGAGGTTACCTTAGAATCTTCCCCGAATGCCATCAAGCACAAGTTTGCTACTTCTTGTTCCTCTTCATCGGAACCTTCTTCATCGCTCCATATAGCCACATGAACCTTGTGCTTATTCTTTGATTGACCCTTTCTCTTCAGTAGTGGGCAATCATATTTGACATGCCCCGGTTTTTTGCATTCATAGCAAATGATCGGGTCCTTCTCTTTTGGTTCATTTTTGAGGCCTTCATTTCGTTTGAATTTTCTTCCTCGGTAAGGTCTCATCATTTTTCTGAACCGTTTGGCAAACAATGTTATTTCCTCGTCATCGTCATCTTCATCTGAATCACTCTCATTTTTTATGGATTTGAGAGCAACTCCAATGTTCTTCTTCTTCTCCTTCTCTTTTGGTGTCTCTTCAGTCTTATCAAGGTCCACCTCATCTTCAAGCATCATTTCATGAGTGAGGAGTGAACCGATTAGCTCTTCAAGAGTTAAGGATGTTAGATCCTTAGACTCGATGATTGTCGTCTTCTTTGATTGTCACGATTTTGGGAGGGAGTAGACTAACTTCCTCACAAGCTTTTCATTTGAAATGATCTTTCCATATGATTTGAGACCATTGACAATCGTTGAGAATCTATCCGTCATAGCTTTGATATCTTCATTTGGTTTCATCCTGAAATTTTCATAGCTATGCGTTAGAATACTAATTTTAGATTTCTTTACCTTATCGGTACCTTCATGAGTGACTTGAAGTTTGTCCCATATTTCTTTGGCGGTTGTACAAGATGAAACTATTCTGTATTCATCTGGTCTAAGAGCACAAAATATGATATGGATGGCTTTGGAGTTGAGCTGGAATATTTTTGTCTCTCCTTCACTCCATAATCTTGGATGAGTGAGAGGCTTGAAGTATCATTCTTCTACGACATTCCATGCTCCCATGTCACTTGCTTGAATGAAGTACATCATCCTATTTTTCCAATAGGCATAATTAGTCCCATTGGAGAAAAGAAGATTGTTGACGGGCATCGAATCGAGACCGGAGTCAAAGTTTGAAGTAGAGGCCATTGATGACTTTGATTATCGATATAACTCTTCCCGAATCGACTCAAGAGGCGATTAAACCTTCAAATGAGTTAGGTTATGATACCAATTGTTGAGTTAATCGATTGATGAAATCGGCCAAGAGGGGGTGAATTGGCAATAAAATTTTTTGTAGAAGCTTTTGCAGAAAATTGAAAGAAATTGCACAACGATTTAGAGTGGTTCGACTTTCTCAACCAAAGTCTACGTCCACTACCTTAGCTATCCACACTAAGGATTTTCCACAAATTCACTAATTTGTCTTTCTTTTGAGGACAAAGAGTAACCTTACAAACCCTCAAGAATTATACCCCAAATTCTTGAGAACACTCTCTCCCAAAGAGAATAATACAAATTTGCAAACTTACAAGGAAATCCTCACAAGGTAGATTGTTTGCACAATTCTAGAACAAAGAAAAGAACACTCAAGAATGAATAAAATTGAGCACAATAAGTGTTCTTGAAAGCAAAATGAATATTGAATGAAAAATAGGCTTGAAATGCTCAAACTTGAGGTTTGATGCTTTCTCTTTGATTCTCTCTTGATTCTAGTTGCTTGATGTTTCTTGTTATTGATCAATGTCTTCTAAGCTTGCTTAAATACACCTTGAATCACTTCTGAATGTTGAGGATGATTAGTGGAGTCAGTATAGTCGTTTAAGTGTGAAAACAATTAATTAAAAACAATTGGGAGCGTCAGTGCATCGATGCATACCCATGGTGCATAGGTGCATCACTGTAAAATTCAAATATTTTGACTGTTGGACCCTTAGTGCATCGGTGCACTAAGAGTGCATCGATGCATCAAGTGCATTCGATGTTTCAAAATAGCCAGAGTGCATCGATGCATGGCTGGTGCATCGATGCATCAAATGCATTCGATGTTTTCATAAAATCCTCAGTGCATCGATGCATGGTATGTGCATCGATGCATGAAATGCATTCGATGTTCAATTTAATTCATGGTGCATCGATGCATGGATTGGTGCATCGGTGCATCACTCTGAAAAATTGATTTTAGGCTTGATTTTTGGTTCAAAACAATTTTACACATTTAGTAAGGTTTGAAATTGATCTTAAAAGACTTGGAGTAATAATTTGATATTCGATTAATTGAATCGAATATATTTAGAAAATCGTTTGTAAAATCTTAAAATTTATTTAAACTAATTTGTTATATCGAAATACAAAAATGTTTTCAACACATAGAAACCTTTGTTTTGTTTTCTGGAAAATTCTATATATTTTTCTCTTTACTGATGCTCATATACTTCCGATTGTTATCTTTATCTTCCCATCTATTTCTAGAAAGAAATATGATGTTTTCTTGAGTTTTAGATGTGAAGATACCCGCAATAACTTAACATATCAACTATTAGGCTAAATAAAATAGAGAAAGAGATGAAAATAGACATGTAAAACTTCAGATTGCACTATAATATAACTTGTTTTGAAGCTTTCAGCGATCGTCTCCACTCTCCAGTGAACACTAGGGTTTGGGAAAAAAAAGGAGAAATGAATATAGGTGCGAGGTGTCTCACGGGTTTAATCTCCAAATAAAATTATGAAGTTGGTCATCAGAATATTAGATTAATTAATATTTTTAAGATACTTACAAATTGGTCAACAAAATTGATTTAAGAAGATTGGGTTAAACATAAACGAACGAACATAAACAAACATAACCGAATGAACATAATTGAACGTTCACGAACGTAAATGAACGAACAAGACTTATGTTCATGTTCGTTCATTTAATTAAACGAACAAAAAAATCTTATTCATGTTCATTCATTTAATAAATAAACGCACATAAACGAACTTCCCGCCGCACGGTTCGATGAACGTTCAGTTCATTTACAGGCCTAGTTCAAATCACCTGCAGAGTGATTTACTTAGGCTACATTCACGCTTATACAATGTAATTAGATTTAGATGTTATACAGTTATATTCTATTTAGATAATTATTATAGTTTGAGTTTGATTTTTTTTAATTAATCATTGATATCGATCTATTGACCGACTAATTCAGATCGGGTATTGCAGAGGCGAGGGAGAACCTCACAACCCAGTTTTCTCCATTCGCAAACGCCAGGATTCGAACCCCTAACCTTACTTAAGAGACCTAATGTCTCATCCTACTAGACCATCCGGTTGTTGGTTGAGTTTGATTTTTTTTAACTTATATATAACATGCATCTTTTATAAAAAGAAAATCGCAATATTTCATTTTAAATATTAAAATTTACATTAAGCTTTCCATTTTTATGAAATTATTAAAAAATGAAAATTTACTGAATAGTAAATAAAATCCAACCTTTTAAAAATTATTAAAAAAATTACAACATATTGGCTACTTAACTTACATTTTCTTTACTAAGAGTGAAGAAAGGGAACAAAACTGAAGGCATTGACATTTAGCACTAGGGCACATATTGGCCATATATATATATATATATATATATATATATATGTATGTACAATTCAATTTGCTTAGTACAAACAAAGCAAGTCATGATTTTTTATACTGGCCACACGTCTGTGTGTTTTCAAGGGTACATGTTCATCTCCTCCCCAAGTAGATGATTCCTGAAGATAATCTTCATTTATCAATCATGGACATTGAACACCACATAAATGATTCCAACATGAGAAGCAACAAACCAGAGTTTTGCTCCACCACATTTCCAGGAGAAGCATAACGATGGTGAATACGACGAGCATTATATGTTCAACGCAGGGTTGTTGGGGAAGTGATAAGCTTCGGCTTTACGGAGGCGGCGTTTTCCACCAGGTTCCGCTGCCGATGGATAGACTCGAAAGCGTGCAGGGAGTAGTAAAAGCTCTGGGGAAAACAGGTAGAATCAACTCTGTTGATATAACAAAAGTTCCCAAAGCAGTGGCATCAGAGTTCTCAACAGGTGAAGTGCCTGAGGTGAGGTGAAAAAAAAAACTATATAATTTTGCTATATAAAACGAACTTCATCAGTGCAGAAAAACATGCAGGCTCCGGCTGCTCCGCCTTACGATGAACGGATGTTAGCGAACTATGTGCCGGTCTATGTGATGCTTCCGGTAAGTTACTGATATGGTGATATCGTTTCTGCCTTGCATATCAAGCTACTAACTTCTTTTTCTTACTCAGTTGGGAGTTATTTCAAATGATAATGTTTTCAAAGATCAGCCCAAGATCGAGAAACAGCTCGACGAACTGAGAGCGGCCGGGGTCGACGGAGTAATGGTTGATGTTTGGTGGGGGATTGTAGAATCAAAGGGACCTAAACAATACGACTGGAGTGCTTACAGTAGCTTGTTTACACTCGTTCAAGAATGCGGATTGAAACTACAAGCCATTATGTCATTCCATCGATGTGGTGGCAATGTCGGAGATGAAGTTACCATCCCGCTTCCGAAATGGGTGCTCAACATCGGTGAAACCGACCCTGATATCTTTTATACCAATCGGAGAGGTAACCGGAATGAAGAATACCTCACCATTGGTGTGGATAATCAGCAGATTTTTTATGGAAGAACCGCGGTCCAGGTTAGTTCAACTTCAGGAGCTGTTCTGCAATGATCTTCGCCTTTAAAAAAGACTTAGATTGTTGTTTTTTGCAGATTTACAGCGACTACATGAAGAGCTTCAAGGAGAACATGTTGGATTTTCTCGAAGCAGGGCTCATAATCGACATCGAAGTTGGGCTTGGTCCTGCAGGGGAGCTTAGATATCCTTCTTATACAGGAACTCAAGGATGGGTTTTCCCTGGTATTGGAGAATTTCAGTGCTATGACAAGTACCTCGAAGCGGAGTTCAAAGAGGCGGCAACAAATGCAGGCCATCCCGAATGGGGATTGCCCGATAATGCGGGGGAATACAACGACACGCCCGGGATGTCAGAGTTCTTCGGACTGAACGGGACATACCTGACAGAGAAAGGGAAGTTTTTCTTGACTTGGTACTCGAACAAGTTAATAAACCATGGCGACGAGATCCTCGATGAAGCTAACAAAGCTTTCTTGGGGTGTAAAGTGAAGCTAGCTGCAAAAGTATGTACCACGAGTCTTTAAACTAAAAGCATTTTCACCCAAAGGCTTAAATCTCTCAGTATTTTCACTTATTACTCTGTTAAAAACAGATAGCTGGAATTCATTGGTGGTATAAATCTCCTAGTCATGCAGCAGAACTAACTTCAGGATATTACAATTTGAAAGACCGAGACGGATACCGACCGGTCGCCAGGATGTTGTCGAGGCATTATGCTATTTTCAACTTCACATGTCTGGAGATGAGGAACTCGGAACAACGAGCCGACGCCAAATGCGGGCCTCAGGAACTTGTTCAACAGGTAAATGCCCCTGCAACATATATAGGTATAAATCAATGCCATGTCTTGCAAGATAAGTGTCACCATTTTTCCTTTTGCAAATACTAATAATGTAAAACGATACTTATATAGAGCCGGTGGAATGCAAATTCATCGATGTCTGCATCGCAGGTTCTGAGTGGATGCT
This sequence comes from Hibiscus syriacus, assembly GCF_006381635.1. Taxonomy (NCBI): domain Eukaryota; kingdom Viridiplantae; phylum Streptophyta; class Magnoliopsida; order Malvales; family Malvaceae; genus Hibiscus; species Hibiscus syriacus. The sequence goes on from NW_024063535.1 coordinate 92,771, forward strand.
GGAGAGAGCAGCTCGAAGTAGCAGGAGAGAATGCGTTATCGAGATACGACAGTAACGGTTACAATCAAATCCTGTTAAATGCTAGGCCTAATGGTATCGACAGAGACGGTAAACCAAAGCGGATAATGTATGGGGTCACATATCTTCGTTTATCGGACGAGCTTTTGAAAGACAAGAATTTCAAGATATTCAAGACATTTGTGAAGAAAATGCATGCTGGTCAAGTAAGAAACATTTACATACATGGATAGTTGCCAAAGAAAAAACAATATTTGATCATTGCCCCCCGCCCCAACCCCTTTTTCCAGGATTATTGTGCAGACCTAGGGATGTATGATCACCAAATAGGTCCATTGGAGCGGTCGAAGCCGAAGTTAGCGACAGAAGATCTACTGGAAGCAACGAAGCCGATGGAGCCATTCCCTTGGGGAGAAGAAACAGACATGAAGATTGATGATTTTGAGGGTGTGATCGCTATTTTGATAAGAAAGCTGTTTTCCATGTTTTAGTGAGAGAGAGAGAGCTCAAACATGATTTCCGTGTTCAAGCGTGCTCCTTGTCTCAAAGTTTGAAATTTTGAACATGGCCTAGTTTTCCGTACACATCCGATTGCAATACAGTGGAATTGGAGTGTTGAAAGATGTAAAATTAAAAAGTTTTACGTTGTAAAAATGGATTATAACTCTATATATAAGTCAGGTCAGGTCGAATCAAGTATAAGTTTTAATATAAAAAATTGAATCATATTTCTGGTCAAGTGGGATCCTTTTGATATTCGAGTCAAGTCGGATGTAGATAAAAGAATTTAATTTTCAAATCAAATTCAGATAGGTTAAAAACCTCTAATGACCATTCTTTGGTGCTTTAAGGGCAATGTCTTCAGGTCCTCGAGTGATTGCAGCGCTGGTGGCACTAATGTGATTGCAATTAATCTAGCTCTGGATATATTTGTGGAAGCAGAGTTCTACGGGGTCAGTTCGTTGGTAGTAGAATCATCCTCTCAAGTTGCTTTGTATTGGCTAAGTAACCCTCTGATTCGTCTCTCGAATGTTTGGCCATTTTTTAGAGAGATTGATGAAAAGGTTAAAGCGTTAGGTCCAGTTTCTGTCAGCTTTGCTTCGATAAACCGATCTTCCGTGGCGGATCGGATGGCAATTACTGGTTTGACAAGATCTGAACTGTTTAAAGCTTGGTGGTGAGTCCTAAGGCCCTACTGCCTCAATGTGTGGCAGAGCCGTTGTTTATTGCTGTTCGTCTTGCTCTACATTTTCTGCAGGTTGTTGAAGGTGGATATCGTGGTCTGCTACCGTGTAGGGTTATGGTGCACGTTTTTGCAGGATTGCGGGTCTCCTTTAGTGCTTTGTTTTGTCTTGTTCTTTAGTACGTCTGTTCTCATCTTCTTAAGTAGTGTTTGGCAGGAGTGAGTTTCGGATTGGTGATATTATTATTATTATTATTATTATTATTATTATTATTATTATTATATTAGTCATAGCAAGTGTACTACTACGTTACTGGCCCAAATGCAAACAGACTCGTACTAATGGAACTCAAGAAACCCCAATGCGCCATGTTCATCACCAACTTCCACACACACAAACAAAGCTCACTCAAATCTCCCCTCAGGATGTCACTTTCTCTCCCCCATCCTAATCAAAATCCAAATCTGCAAACCCTAAACCTCATGTTGTCCACTGCTACAAAACTTCCCTTTCGAACCAACCAATACATGCAGATGCATAAAACTGGAAGGGAAAAAAAAAACAGGAGATATGGCTCTCAGATTGAAGCCTTGAACCAGAAACATCATATTTTTGAAGCTAAGCGAATCGATAACGTTAAAGATGATTATACAAAACTATTCAGGCTTTAAGTGAGAGAGTGCAATATACCCATATATATTCATGATAAATGGAAATGATAAACCAAGCAAAGCTTCAAACCCCCTTAATCCTTGCATTGGTTTAAGCTCTATATAACAAAACTGGTACTAAAGCTTTCAGGCTAATATGAACCCTGGAAAATGTAACAAAAGTTCCAAGAGAATCCGTAAAATCATTATTGATTATGCTATTATATATGGAACTATATATCATGGCTTCCGTTTCCTTCATCAGTTAATATTACCACGGAGATACTGTTGGAGCTCCGTTTTCCTCTCCTTCGCCTTGTGAAGCGAAACCAACTGCTCAGAAGCAAAAACGCAAAAACCCTGTGAACAAAGCATGGTCTGCGCCACGGGGGAGTTGATCAGGACCTGCAAAAGCTGTTGCCGGTTCAAATTACCCAACCCAGCAAAGCCACCAGCATTAACATGTTGAGCCGATGAGAAACTGGAAGTGATGGGCATCGATTGGAGAATCGAGACTTGAGCTTGCAAGAACCGGACGTACTTATAAGCCTCTTGGAGCATCGTGCCGGTGTCCATCTTCTTGTCCCATGGCATTAGCTTTTGGAGACAACGGGTCTTCTCGCCGAGCTTTTGTCTCCTCTTCCTGGCGAGATCACTGTATGGGATGATCGGAGCAGGAGCGTTGAAGCTTTTCACGATGGAGTCGAGGGTTTGAGGGTTGTTGTTGTCGGAGTGGGAGAGGGCTAAGTCGAGACGACTGCGTTTGGGTTTGGGAGCTGATGAGGTGGGAGAGGCGGGGAGGAGGGGAATACGGTGGTGGTGGAGAGGGCGGAGGTCATGAAGGAGATGAGTGGAGGTAAGCGTAACAACAGGGAGGCTATTGTTGTTGTTGTCCGGGTCTGGGGTATCATAGGAATAAAGGGAGAAGTCTTGATCAGTGAGTTGAGAATGATGGAGGGGAAGAGGAGGGAAATAATGGACTGGGTCTTGTTCATAGATCAATGGTAGGAGAGGATGGAGATAAGGATCGTTGACGATGATGTTGTCGAACTCAGTAACACTAGAAGTAAAAGGCGAAGGAGGATGAGAGTGAAGTGGATGAGTAGTAGCGGAACAAAACTCATATGTCTCCATTTTCATGGTTGTGGAGAAATGGTTGCAGAGAGCTTGGTTTATGGGTAAATGTTGGGAGATTAGAAAGGGAGACGAAGGGGATCACAAAGGGAAGTTATAAAGAGGGAGGGCACCTGCCACCTGGGAATTGGCTATTGGGTGGGAAGTACGAATGGTGGGCCTGATGGACTAAGGCGGCTACACGGGAATCAAGGATGATCGGCCTGCCTTGTTTGTCTATAAATGACACATCAGGTCAGGTCCGTACAATCTATGTTTTGTCCATCTTATGTCTCGGAGGGGAGGGGGTTTCAACGCATGTGATTTCATCATAGCCGCATAATTACAGGGGGGCATATGGTCGGGGACTTGCACATGCTGGGGCCTGCCGTAGTGCACTAGTACACTACTCCACTGCTGCCACACCAGCCTCAACGTTAAAACTTCACAGAAGTTGGGGCGGGGCATGGCTTTAAATTAGCTAATAGCTAGCTTTGAGTTGAGATTCCAAGAATGAAAGATGTTAATATATTAGGCAATAGGCAACATAAAAGGAACATTTTCTTTAAAAGAAGGAAACAAAGACCTTTCTAAACGAAAAGAATTACAAAAATCAAGATGAAAACTGTACATAAGAATGATAAGAGAAAAGAAGGGGCACAAGAAATGGTGTTTTGAAATGATTGCCCCAACTACCACTCTAAAGGGGAAAGGGTAGCTGCCAAAAGCTAAAATTGCCGAATCATTCCAAAAACATTTACAGACGTATTGGCTAATAATAATAATAATAATAATCCTAACTGCTCCCCACTAAGACTCAAAACCCCTACAACAAATTGTCTCATCGATCCCACATTGCATGGAATTTTGCTGGTCTATGCTTCAACCATTGCATCATCTCTCTATCCAGTGAACTATTATATAAGACTGCATCTAGCATCGGACTGCCTAAGATTTTCGGACTAGTTTTGAATGTCCATATTCGGTCCTTGGGCCATGGTCTATGGGGTTGCTTCTCCTGCACCAAAAAAGAACCATATTGGAACAGTAACCATGGGGTCCCCGTAAACCAGCTCATGTTCCTATAGATGGTAATAAACTTTCAAGTCAAATACTATCGGTCCTTTACATTCGAGTCAACTGTGGGAATGATACTTTTTCTATTTGTGATATGAAGGATAAATAACCAATACACAGACAAATCAAAGACCATCCAAATTCACAATATAATGAAGTTAGAAATTTAGGTATGTCATCAATAACAGTATTAAATAGATAGCCCTCATCCCCAGCATGAAAGTATCAGCATAACCTAACCAACTCTGCAATGATGCACAAAATTCATCCAAGTAATTTACAAAATGGCCAACTTGAAAGCAATGTGGAGTATCCTAAATACTTGAAATCTTAAGAATTCAAGACAGCATTTGCAAAATCACAAATGGATGAAAGAACCTTACCATCCAGGACAGCATAAATTTGACAGTCTTTGGGCCATAAACACGATGCTTTGATGGCTTCTGAACCTTGGAATAGAAGCAACCAATATCAGGTAATGACAAGCAACCCCGACTTACTCTAAACAGGCTGCTATCTGGATCGACACTAGTCTGGTTATACCAAAATATCAGCTGCCCCAAACAATAATTTTCACCATATGTCTTGCAATATTCCTGAAGACCTGTGAACTTGTCGGAGTACTTGGGGCTCAGGTCAAGAGGACTAATGTAGACTGGGGGAGAAGTTACTGCTTTGTATTCCTGTCCATAAAAATGATTGATTTGATCAAAAAATAAACAAGACAATAGCATTCTCTACATCACTGCCCCCTCCCCCTTTCACACACTCAAAAAGGTTTATCAGAAAAATAATAGTAAAAAGACTCACCCGAACTCTTATGAAGCACTTTGTGTAAGCATAAATATGGATTAAGTCAGCAGCGGCATCATGTCGGCACTTATATGTACACGGAAGATTCCGAACCTCGTCCCTCAACCTTCAAAACAAAGAAACGATTGAAGATCATTATTTACTGAAACTAAACAGCATGGGGACGCCATTAATGAGGACAATGCACTCACCATAACAAAGATCGCTGAAGTTCTTCAAGAATGTTGTCAGACCATGATGAGTCATGGGCTTGAATCTTGGACCTCAAATCATTGAGTATTTCCTCTTCCACATGGCGAGCCATGCACTGAAGAAGCTCCTCAATAAGTGATCCCTCACCTTTCCAGAGAAATGATACAGCTTCCTCAGGACTGAGCCTCTCTATGGGAGGTGGAGCCTTTTTGGGGTCACCAAACACGCATCTCATAACATACCTCACCTGAAACAACACCAGAATTGACAACATAAGGATACTAATATAATATGATCAGCATGTATATAATTCTCTCATAATACAGAAGGACTAGCGTCTACATAATTTGATATCATTAACAGTAATGTAATAATATCAAAACATAAAGATGACTACCATCCAACCATTAGACCAAACGAAAACAGGAGTAATCCATGAATTCCGAAATGTTTGAACTTCAATTTTTTAAAAGCTTAGCTCTTCAAATAATAAACACCACTTCGAAGTACAGATTACTATACACATCACATTACACGCTACCATAATTTATCATGTACGAGAATATTTGAAAAACATAAGTTACAGCCACATATGTTATTCAGGGACGGGATAATCACCTTGTCAAGGGTTATAGCCAAATTCTGAAGCCTCTGGTTATAGACGCCCTCAGCCTATCTCATTCAACAGAAAGTAATACAATGAGCATTTAAATTTTAACAGTAAGCATAAAAAGCTCCAAACAAACCATGAGTAGACATGAGCAAAGGCACAAAGACAACAACATACCTGAATCTCAGCATCGTTCCTCTCTGCATCAAGAGATATATCTATACAGTATTTCCTCTTCTCTTCCAAATTATGCCTTAAAATTTGCTCAGGGAGCTTTGTTCTCTCAAAATTTATAAACCTCACCTACACCAGAAAGGAAACGTTAGGAGAATAGAATTTCCCCACTTTCACATCCAGGAATGAGGCAATGAAATGACATGACAACAAACCAAAGACATACCACTCGAGCTGAGTATGCAACCAACCAATCAGGCAATCCACCAAGTAAACAGCTGCCTAGGCCAGCCCTCCCTAGCTCAAGGTAATCTTCTTCAGATACAGAATTTAGTTCACAAGCTTCCAGCATTAGCTGTTGTCGATCCAGTATACCATGCCACTCCTTCAGTACCTGATGAACAACAAAATTCCTATAATAACTTTTTCGAAACTCAGACGAGAAAAGGTCAACTGATTCAACAGTAGGCAATAAGCAACATATAATTTTGTTTTCACAGCCAATAAAGGAAATATCATTTTAGTTTCTTCAATAAAAATAAAAAAAAACTCATGAAAATGTGTACCTTCTGAAATGCACCTTCACCGGTCAAATTCAAGTAGCTGCCACGGCAAACTTGACTACCACAGAGACAGACAGATGCCTCATATTCTTCCTTGCTCTGATAAGTATCAATCGTGTGCTATAAGAACATATGAATTATCTTGTTTAACAAAGCGGGAAGGACAGAAGATTCAAACCTCTGTAACGGAGTTATAATCAAATGTAATCTCCTCGCCATATCGTATTGGACGTAGAGCATAGATTCCAATTTGGTACTGACCATCTACAGCAGTAACTCTGCATCCAAGAAAAGGTCAATAATAGATAAAATAGAGGAAACAGTATTTTGGTACTATGAAAGGATCTCAATTTGTAGCTAGGCTAAGTTTGTTAAGGATCATAAGTTACAGGCAGAGGGTAGGAAAAGGTCATGCCAATTGAAAAAAGCTTTATGCACCAAAAAAGGTCAACATAATCACTAAACTATTGAATAAACAGATACTAGAGAGACTGATTTAAACTACAATTTGTCCCAAAAGGGAAAGAATAAGCTATTTGCGACCAGAGGATAACGTTCGTACTAGTAAACAGTCTATCACAATGAACTCCAATTATGTATAACATCAATGCTACTTTTTTGATGTTGTCAATCACTTTTCAGCTTTTAGGCGTCCAAAATCATTGCACAAGCTGATTTAAGTATACCTTAAGTGCAAAAGCTAGAAACAAAGTACAAACAATTGAATTTCAGTAACAGGTTAACTGTGTCTAACGATCATACAAGTGACAAACATCAAGTCTACAATTTATTAATATGAAGCATAAAAAATGACACTGATGAGCATAATATTCCATATTAAAAAAGTTTGAATTACTCTTCTCTGTACAAGTCCAAAAGTTCCCGAACTAGGGGGAAATGGGGAAAGAGAGAAAATAACTGGATATATTGTTTTAAAATTATGCATTGACCAAAAGGAGCAACAGAATATACTTACTTGGCTTCACAATTAGGGTGACAAGAATGACAAATTCGACTCGCATAATTTGCCTTGTGCATGGCATCAACAACAACTAAATCGTATCCAGCAGCATCACCCTGATAAATAAGAGATGATCAGCAAAAAATTTCAGAAAAGCAATTAAGTTAACTAACCACAGAAAAACAATTAGCACAAGACGTATTGAAGTGGAAACCTTTGGCCTCTCAAGGTAGATGTTGTAAAACTCAGGAGCTGGATCCTTGCTGTTATTCTGCAATATCCGTATACCATCTTGCTTCTCAAACCATTTCCAAACAGGATAAACCTATAGAAATTAAAACCCATCAAGACAAAAGACTTCAAAGAGATTTTATTCAAAAGCCACAAAAGAATTAGTAAACTAAAAATAAAAAAGGGTATTTTTTAATGTAGCTGTAAGTTAATTACCTCAAAAAATGTAAAGAACATATTATTTGCAATAAATGGAAGTGTTTGAAAACTAATCCAAATCCATACCTCTCCCAAAAACTCTACAACAAAATCTTCTTCTCTAAAACCACCTTCCTTGTTGCAAAGAACACCCAGACCCTAATGAAGCATATTCAGTAGAAAATTAATGTAAATATCCGTATCATAAAACAAAGGAACAAGAAAAACAACATAAAGTTATTAAATATGAGGATAAAGAACAGAAAATAGTACAAGAGATATGAGTATACCTTTCGGTAAGCAACATATTTGTCATCAGGACGAGCATCAATGGCTTTCAGTATACTTAGACACATTTTCATTGTTCGTTTATCACAGTCCACCTCAGCAACTCTTTTAATTTCTTCTACAACGGACTTCAAGGGATACATCATTGGAGTGTTCCCAGTGCCTGTGAAGTGTCTAACTTGCTTATTCAGATTTCGAAGGAGAACATCTTCGATAAAAGATTGCTTGTCCTCTAAAGGCCATTCCAACTCGCCAGGCATGGAATCAAGTAAAAGGTTGTGAGTATAAGGATCAATTCCATAAACTTCTTGCTCTATAACTTCATCTCCAAGCTCTTTTCTGGGTTTATAATCTTTGACTTCAGGAAGTTCCATATCCAACTCCTCAGTGCCAGTTTTCTGAGCATTCAGCTTCTCATCATAGTCCTCTGGCAAGGATACCTGCATCTTACGCCGCACATCCTCCTCGTCAGCTACAGCAATATACTGATCGATGACATCATATTTCCTAGTGACAGGGGGAACCAAACTGGCTTTGGTCATGCGAGCACCCCATTCACGATCATCAGTCATAGAATCAAAACTATCATCAGCCATGAAGTATCCATCCCCTCTCGACTCTACAGACCGACCTTCAGGCTTGAAATCCAATTCACTCTCTGTATCTGAAGTTGTACTCTCAATCTCGCTCTCACTTTTTCCATCGTCAGAGGAGTGATCAAGTTCATCAGATGTTTCACTTTCTGAGTCAAGAGATCTCCTATTAAGTTTGGACAACCGCTTTCTAATTTCTCTATCAGATGCATATTCCCCATAATCAAAAACACCGTTAGAAAAAGAAGTGCCATTGCTCTTGTTCATGTACCTCCTTTCAGTGACTGCCTTACCAAATTTCTTCTTGTACCTTGAGAACCCAGTTGATGAGTCATCTTTCCAAGACCTTAGCAATTCATCTCTTTCATAAGAGGAAGTAATCTTAGCACCCTCTTCTAAACGTGTGGCAAGCTGGATAAATAAAGTAATTATGCGGTTCATGTCTCGAGCACCACTACAATTCTTTGCTCTACATCCAACAAAGTGATATAAAAGAAAGAGGAAGGGTTAGCTTATTATCTGATAACCATGCTGAATGTATGGCAGTAAAAATAAAGCACGGGAGAAATAAGGTACAAAATCAACAGTTCATGTTCAATAAATAAAAATAAATATTAAAATATATATGAAGGGAGAGAAAATGCTCTATTCATATAAAGAAATCACATTATAAATTTCATTAAGAAGAAATTATATACAATTATACGTGGCAACCTTCAGACAATCTAACTGGGTAACACATTACTCAACAAGTTAACAAATGACTACAGCTTGGATGATTCAAAACTTTTGCAACTTAAAAATAATCTTCAATACAAATTATCAAATGGAGAATGAAGAGTGGCAACTAGAAAACTTACTTTATTGCATCCTTGCACATCCGGCTGATGTCCTCTTTAACAAAACCTAGACCATGTCCAATGTAATAACCATTTTTCATTTTTTCCTCAATTAGTGCAACCTAATAACCAAGATAGAAAAAAATTAGACTTTCAAACATAATTCAGGAAGGAAAAAAAAGCACAAGTCCACAGCACCTTGGGCACAAAAAAATCAGATGTATTCTCCTTCATGATATCCCGTATACTAGAAGCAAGGAATTCCTCCATTCGCTTGTACCCATTTTCAGATTTTTTAATGGCCCATCTCCTGATACGAGCTTCCCTGGATAAAATGGAGGAGGACTTCCTGGCATCAAATAACTTTGAACGCCTATATAAACTTTGGCGAAATAATTGGTTTGCAGAGTCTCTTCTATCAACGCTTTCAAAATAGCTCTTCAATTCACCAAAATCATCTATAGCATTCCCCAGGCCTGTTTTAAGGCCAGCTGAAGTTTTCTCAGTAATTTGTTTCAGATTCCTTATTTTAGAGTTAGAATCATCCAAGATCGTCATAGCATGCAAACTTCTGCTCTTGAACCACTTCAAATTGGGAAATTTGACCATCAATTCCTCAAACTGGCCGCAACCTCTAACATCTAGATAAGATAAACTAGGAAAAACACGAAGAACTTCTTCAAGTGTGCTTGTACTTATGCTTGTGCAACCTACTAGAATCATGGAATTTATCTTTTCTTTGTCATAACAATTCTGCAAATAAAGAATTATATTAAGCCCGAGTTGAAAAGTGGGAAAAATCTTGTACAAGTAATTTAGACAACCATGAAGCATACCATGATTTTCTGCACTATAGAGTTACTGCAACTAGGACCAAGAGATGACAAGTCAACCTGCCTTGCAATCCCCTTGTAAAACCTGACAGCACTTCTCCAGTGTTTACAAGTCAAAGAAGCAAAGGCAAGGGATTTCATGTCAGATCTCAAGAAATGGAAGACTCGTGCCAGCACAAGACCGTCCAACAAGCCCCAGCTCCCCATCTCACTAATGGAACAAGCACTCTCTTGGTCATGGAAGGTTGCATCACCACATAAATCTTCAAATGGAAGCTCACCCTTTTGGATTGACTGCAACTCATCTTCAATGTCATACTCCTCTTCGCTTCCATTAACCATAATCCGTGCTCGTTTTCCACTATCTGCAATTGCAGGCCAAAGTTCAACAACATACATACAAAAAGAAAAAGAAAGAATAAACAAATGTCTCCTATATTTACCAAATTATGAAGAAAAAAAAGTACATCCAAATTTCTTATTCACCAAGTTCAAGAACAAACTGAGGACCCTTGTCAACTTAAATATGTTTATCACGTATATATCTACAAGCACACGCACCCTGACAACTGCACGTATGCGATAATAGCCAAAATGTCAAGCCAAAAAGAGAAGAAAGTGAGACAAGGAAAAAGGAAATGACAGAAAAGCACTACCCTATACCAAGTAAAATTACATATTGCTTTTAAGATAAGATTCACTACAAAAGCATCATGAACATGATTATCATATTAAAAAGAGTGACAGCTTTTGCAAAATGCCTTAACACTACACACAAAACTTGTGAAAAGCTCTAGCATCTTATTGTAAATTAAAATATTTCTCTGCCAAACCTGACCTAGACTCATGTATCATTTAAAATTGTAGCATACCTGTTTTCTGATAAATATGCTTGTCCATTTCTTTCTTTGGCTGTTTTGCACTAATCCATGGGTCTAAAACCTCATTTATGGCTGCAACAAATTCCCGACTCTTAAACGATTTCATTACCAATTCATGAAGCTTCCCACAGGTATATCCAACGAATTGTGGGTGTAGCCTGTGAAATGAACTGGAACTTGCATTATTATCACTAACAGTGACACCTTGTGAATCTAAAAGTAGATTTCCAGAAGAATCGGCAGATGGTGCAGCATTCTTAGGCTGATTCCATGTAGTGGCTTCAAGACTCCCAGCAGCCGAGGTGATTGGAACCCAAACTTGATCATTTTTACGAAATACGCTGCTATGTTTTGGAATAACTCCTTGATCTAGCAAAACCTGAAGTTCAGAAAATGATGAAGGTCCCCTTTCATGCCCAGCACCATCAAGGTAGAACCACTCACCCAAGTGTAACTGCAACTCATCAACAGTACAAACATGGTCTTTAGGAGTATTAATGGATGCAAACAACTTCCACGATCGTTTCAAGCATTGGTCATTAACAGCTTTTGATAATGAATCACTTTCTGCAGATGATTTCTTGATATCACCAGTTGTAGAGTGTGACCGGGCAGATCTTGAAGAATGTCTCTCTTTCACTCGAGCTTTTGTGCGAGGTGCAGATACAAATGAGCCCTGATCCTGAACCACACATGCATTTATCCTTACAACTGGAAGCATGGTTCCCTTAACTCCTCTCACAGCAGAGGGTTTATCATTATTTCTCTCTTCTGAAACCAAGAAAGCCCAAGGAGGGAGGTCAAGCCTTTTGCTATGAGAAGGATGGTACAGATCATCTTTCATATGCCTGCGAGGGTCCTCATACCCTGACTTTGGCATATGACATAAAGGGTAACCATCATTAAGAACGAGTTTTTTTCTAGATCTATCCTGAGTAGCTTCCTCATTCCTCTTCCAGTCCCCACCCTTGCATGACCATCGACCAGAAAACCATTCAATAGAGTCGCCACAAGAGGAACAGTCGGATATTGCAGCAACTCTGGGCTCTGCAGCATCCTTTGAGTTGATGTCAGAGTAGCTAGATAATTCATCAGTTACTTTATCATGTTGATCCCCTGTGCAACTCAAAAGCCACGTGAAACCTGAAACAGCAAATATAAGGAATGAACTTAAATCACAAGATTGTGACTAACTGCTCAGAGTTACGCTAATTTCTTCATTTTGAATTCATCTCAATGTTATTTATATTGTTCAGATAAAACTATTATACTGATTTCATTTCACTTAATTCAGCCTCCCATTCTGCTTGGTAAATCTAGATCAGCTCAAGTGCACATATATCCCAAGAAGACCAAAGAAACTTCAGAGAAGTTAAATAAATCTTGAAAGTTCAAAGATGCTATAATTAGGACAAATCTTTATTCTGGATCAACCAAAAGACAAGCATACAAGTAGACAAAAAATGCTGAAATATATCAATTAACCTATGGAACTGTTAAATACTCATCAAGCCCAATATAATCTAGCCCACACTACAAGCTACCTTATTGTTATTGGCATCAACTAACTAAACTTCATATTTTAATTTCTTTTTTTAAAAATTTCCCTGTACAGCTATCTGAACCAAGCATGTAAATTATGAGCTAAGACAAATCCTTATTAATCATGGGTCGCAAAAAGAATTGGATGCCCCTACTGACAATTTCTGAACACAAGCTCGAAGAACAGAAGTACAATGTCATAAATAAACTTGAAAACCAATCTCAAAGATATTAGAATATAAAACCAACCATAATGTGCTTGTGCTTGTTAATAAAAGGGGGGAAAGAATCAAATGCTCAAGAGGTATGATTTGAAATATGAAAGTCACGTGCTAATAGAAAAGTATGATTTGAATGATAGGCTACTCCAAGAAATACTTACCATCAAAATTTCCCCGCCCTTCCCATTCTGCATCATCAAAGGTCATTTGCAGAGCTTCTGTGTGATGAAAAAATTCCAGAAAACAGGAAATAAATAAGAAATCTCCTCAAATGCACACAATCATGTGCATATCTAAATTCCGTAAAGACATATACACATATAAGTGTATGCATATTGGCGTGTGCACAAATAAATGCATGGGGAACCACGTAAAAAAATAAGTGCAAGAAAAGTGTGGGTCCATAGACCCAGAGTCGGGGAGAACATAGCATCGGAACCAAAATAAATAAATAAATAAAGAGTGAAAGAAATATAGTCAGTGACGCATACCTCCAACTATTTCAAGCTCCTTGCCAGGGATAATGTCAATACCGTCCATCAGAGCTTCAACCCTTTCATCAATGTGAAGATCTTCTAAGGAATAAGTTGCAGCTGCACTGTCATCTTGGAAGTTCATCAAGGTCTCATCACCACTGTGAGCGCCTAATGCCCTGGGATCTCCAGTTTCTATCAGTAGGTTACCAGGAGCTTCAGGAGGGCTAACTAGCTGCGTTACTGTGTCAGATACAATGGATGGGAAACTCACAGTCAACAAGGGAGAAGCTGCATTTTCAACGGTCACCCACCTATCACTATCCAAATGCTTGATCAAATGATCAGACAAAAGAACCCCTTCTTCCACAAGTTCCTTAAGGTCACATAATTTTGAAGGCCCGCGTTCAATACCAAAAGCATCAAGATAAATCCATTTACCAATGGCAGACTCGGCCACCACAGGAATGTGAGGTGGTGTGTCACATATGTCCATATCTTCTTCCATTGATTGCAGCTCTTCGGGAGGTGCCCCATTAATAAGAGGAGGTTCTTGGCGATTTACACTGGGACTTGGGGATTGATCTTCTTTATTGGACTCACACACACCATTTTTTTCATCTGATTCATTTAAATTGAGCACACTGGTTCTATCTTGAGGATCCTTAGCTGAGGAATGTGAGTCTCTTCCAGTATGATCCCTCCGACTGACTTTATCTTCTTGCCTTTTAGAACCATATTGTGAGACACGTTTCTCATTTGAGGCACCTTTTTTACTTGTCTCTCTTTGATTTTTGGTCTTATTCCGATCATGGGGAGACTGTTCCATATAGGTGGGGGTCCGGTCTCTACGATCATGAAATCTAGCTCGATCCTCTGGGGAACGCCCTGCATTAATAGGACTTCTGTTTCTATGATCATAGTGATGGCTTCGATCATATGGGGATCTCTCGTGAGCATACAGGGATCTATCACGAGTATATGGGGATTTCTCAAGAGCATATGGGGATCTGTCCCAAGGGGATCTCTCACGTCGAATTGGGCTCCGGTCCCTATGATCATAATTCCTGATCCTGTCATGTGGGGACCGCTCAGGATATCCCGGACTTCGCCCACGCTTATCATTAACAACCCTAGATGACAAAGAGGATTCATGATGTCTTGAAGAGTACTTCTCCAATGAAGACATTCTTGATGAAGAAGAATTTCTATAGAACTTCTCAACAGAGCAGCGTGTATAGAGCTCTGGGTGGGACCGACCAAAATCATCAGAGAGCTTCCGGCATTTTGAACTTGCATAGTCCCCATAATCTCCATAATGCTTGCGGTCACTGCTATCTAAATCAGTACCATGCCGCTTCAACCTATTATTACCAGAAGAAGGGTACTCTCGCCCCTGGTTCTTACCATTGCTGTACTCACTCTTATACAAGCCTTCCTCATCCACAATCTTTGAACTGATTCTAGAAGTCTTTTCCAGGCTAGTTTCCCATCTGGAAGAACTTTTGCTATGCGCAGTGCTTCTACTGAATTCCTTCCTGTGATGAAGATCATCAATTGAGTACTTTCCAGAAGGTGGTGTACGTTCCATTTCATATTTCCAGCTTCTTTCTTTTCCGAACTCATACTTCCGATATTTACTGTAACTGTACTCATCTTTCATTAAGTCCCCCTTATGCCATCTATCAGGAATGAATTCTCCTTTTTCTAGGTCATCTTTGGCACATCGCCATGACCCAAATTCTCCCTTTTCAGGTTCCCCTTTCCTTCCTTTTTCCATAGCCATCTCCCCCTTCCCCACATCCCCTTTTCTCCATTTACCTGTAACAATGCCTCCATTCATCACCTCCCCTTTTTCTTTAGATACTGTTTCCCCTTTCTCCGGCTCTACTTTCACCTCAGAAACAATATCTTCCTTCACTACTTCTGCCTTCCTACATTTCTCACTAGCAATCTCTCCCTTCCCAATTTCCCCACTCTTTGACTTGTCAGTCCCAACCTCCCCATTCTCCCCTTCTCCAGGCCACTTCAAAGTCCCCAATTCACCTTCTTCCACTTCCTCCTCCTGCCCAGAATTCTCACCTTTATCGATATCTTTACTGCCTTTCAGTCCCGCTTCACTCTTTGCTTTAACTACCAATTCACTCTTCTTTGATGTTGCTGCTGCTGCTGCTGTCGATCCCACTAACACCTTCTTCTTTACCACCACTACTTTCTTAACCTTAACCAGTTTTTTCTTCTTTCGCGGCAGCTGCTGTTGTGATTCCTGTTGCTTCTGCTGCTGTTGTGGTTCCTGTTGCTTCTGCTGCTGTTGTGGTTCCTGTTGCTTCTGCTGCTGTTGTGATTCCGGTTGCTTCTGCTGCTGTTGTGGTTCCTTCTGCTTCTGCTGCTGCTGTGATTCCGGTTGCTTCTGCTGCTGTTGTGGTTCCTTCTGCTTCTGCTGCTGCTGTTGCTGCTCTGCGTTGTCTTTGATATTAACAGGCTTTGAAGTGAGCTCATTGTTGGGACAAAGAGATTTTTCTGTAACTGGAAACATCTCCATGATATGCTGATGTTGATGCTGCTGCAAAGGCATGCACGCAACTCCATCGCCCATGGAAGTCCCCACAATTTCCTCCGAATTCTCCAACTTATCACAAACCCTAGTTATCTCCCCTTTTTCTCGGGGCTATCGATGCTCCTACTTCACAAAACTTCTTTCCCTCTTTTCCAACTCCTCAAATCTTCTCCCTCCAAAATTAACCTAATTCACCACAACAACAAAAACCCACCACGAAACCACGTCAACTAAATCAATGCAGGGTTCCACTAAAAAGAAGAAAACAAGGAATATAGAAAGAAAAAAAACAGAAGCATTCGAAAATCCACACGGTTTCTAGGGTTTGAAACGCCGCGGAATTGACAAAAGAAACAATGTTTATAATTAAGAAATTAACAAGACAAAAGAATCTACCGAGGGAACAAACAATCGGGAGGCGAAGAAAATCGTGAGAGAAAGCTATTAATCGACAAACGTGAAGAACAGATCGACGACGAGCTTCGAGAGCTGCAGAAATCAGAAACTATTTTGCGCCAAACAAACAGAGAGAAAGAAAAAATAGATATTAGAGAAAACAAAAAAAGAAAGAAAAATATTCTATTAAATCCTTCTTTTTTTATTTATCTCGGGGCTTTTGTAATTGTATTCTATCTTGCCGTTGTGTTGTAAAGTTTAAATTTCTCTCTTTCTCTTTTCTCTCAACCCTTTTTTATTTATTGATTGTGAAATTTTCAGATTTAAGATGTGAATTTTGAAAGTATAATAATGTCCCTCATAGTTGTTGGTAATTACAATAGAAACCGGGAGAACTGGGAAAGGAGAAGTTAGACCGTATGTTGAATCGTATAATACATTTGAGGATATTTTCGGCAATTTAAACCTTTCAGCTCTTCTTCCTCCTACGCCTTCAAACTTGATGTCCTCGACCAATTGACTGGGAATTTTTTTTAAAATATATATAATCAAATAATTACTTATTTTAAATCCTAAGAAAAATATTAAAATTACGAAATGTTTCATTAATATGATAAATAGAAACATAGTATAGTATTTTAGTTTCATTATAAAATATAAAAAAATACTATCAATTTATAAAATAATAACGAAATTCTTTTTTAATTATAATCAAAGATTACTTATTTTAAATTCTATGAAAAATATTAAAATTAAAATATATATATATATATATGTATATACAAAAAACGAAGAGAAATTACAGTTGAAGGAATCAATACAGCATAGGATTAAATCTCAAATCAAATAATTTTGTCTTGGTGTAGACAGACGACGGGGATAAAAGCTTCCGCCCAAATACAAAGTTGATCGGCATCGGTGCAGGCGTTGACCGTCGAGCGGGATTCTGAAAAGTACGTAGATCGAGGGGATTTTGGATTTTCGTGGATTTTTTGAAAGCTTAGAGTTGATAGAAATAAGGCAAACAAACATGAAATTTAAGGAAGGGAGTTAAGCAGGGGCAAATGAGGTGAATGAAGCAAAAGGACGTCTCGAGGAACGACGTCATCCTGTTTGGGCTTTCTCTTTTTCAACTCTAAAGAGCTTGGATTTTCGTATTTTATTAATCCACTTATATGAGCTTACCATGCGGCAAGCCCGGCCGCCATAGCCTCTTGGTGCTTACCGGGCTTTGCCCAATCAAGCCCGTGTTGTATAAATCCAATCCTCTTTTCCACAACCCAGCAAATAACTCAAGAATTAAAACGAGTGTTCAAACAAAATTTTAAATTTTAGATAATTTTAAAATATATTTAACTTTTGTTATTTTGTTTAGATAAATAATTATATTAGAAAATTAGGTTATTAGAATTTTGATCAAAAAGGGTGGGGGTGTAAATAAATCAAACACGAACGAACAAGGTTATGTTCATGTTTATTTGTTTATTTTTTAAGGTGTTCATGTTCATTTAAATTTTTAATATTGTTTTCGTATTTGTTTTATTTATTTTTTAATAAGTTCGATTCATTTACTTTCGTAAACATATTCGTTTAACGTTCGTGAACATTTTAATTTAGAACATGTCACTTTATAGGTTTAATGTTAACTTAACAATCGAAGTTAAATGGTAAAATTATGTCACTAGTCTTTAAGCTCCTTAAGCTTCACTGTTTGAACTTTATAGTTCACACTATATTCAATTTAGTCTCTAACTTCACTAATTTTAAAATCTAAAAAATATAAAAAAATAATCAGATAAACGAGTATGCTCATGAATATAAATGAACTGATCACACATTTATTCATGTTTATTCATTTATTAAATGAGTATAAAAGTATTATTCATAATAATTTATTTAACTTAATAAACGAACGTTATATAAATTATTCACACATAATTAATCAAATACTATGTTCATTTACACAACAATCATGTCGTATAGTAAGTATTTAAATATAATATTTATTATTGAATTTGATTTCAAGATTTAATATAAATCTTTTAAGTGATACATTTTAATATTTAATTTTCTTATTATATATTTTAATATATTTAGATGATGATTGTGTTAAAGTTTTGGTAACTCCAATGTTAAACCCTAATTATTAGTATCATAACTTTATAAACGATTACATTTAAATTTGAATAAAATGTTAACTTCCATTAAGAGCTTAGCGCTCGAGTGACGAAAACATTAGTATCCTAAAAGATGAATGACTAAATTGAATGGAGTTTATCGAATGACCAAAACGTTAATATCTTAAAAATTGAGTGAGCAAATAGGCGGTTTACTCTTATGATGTTTTATAGAGATATAATTTATGGCTTTTAAGAAATACATCAGTTTATCAATTAAATAATATATTAACAAAGTATTATTTTAATTTTAATTGACATTAAATTTAAAATCTCTATACATTTGTCAATTGTACAAAAAAAATACGTAATTTTTGTATGAATCATGTCACGAGATCAGATCCGTACCAATAGATGGAGATCATGTGCTACATTTTAAAATGAGGTTCTTAAAATATTTTTATAATAAGATGAAATTATAAAATATTAAAATTCACCGTACTACTATTTTTTTATAAAATAAAAATCCTAACAAATGAAACAAAGACAATGTTACAAAATAACTTTATAATTGTGATATTATATTTAAAAAAGTGTACTTATTTGAACACTTTTAGAAATAAAATCAATATATTTTTTAAAATGTAGAACCTCTAAATCTTGGGGTCTTATAACGTATCGCATGTTACATTTACCAGTAGACGTGCCTAAGCATTATGCTACTAACTATTAGACTTGTATAAATATCATACACATAAACTATAGAATAAAATGGAGTTATCATAAGCCGTCTAGTATTAGGTATCTGAAATTAATGCCCGTGATAGCTAAATTAGGACCTATTAAAATAAAGTACAAGTAGTGTTAGAAGACTGTTTATCTTATCTAAATGTATCGGGTAAAGTTACAAATGATCTATCGATTATAAGATACTACTTTGTTGAGTCTATCAACTATTAAAAGTTACAAAATAATTCGTCGATTACAGGGAGTTGCTTTGTTAAGTCCGTCCACTATTAAAGGTTACAAAATGATCACCCGACTATTCATTATGTTCCAAACTCGTTCTTTTTCATTAAAATATTAATGTTAATATGAGCTACATGTTAACATGTTGACTGAAATTTGATAAAATTTGATTTTATAATCTTAAACGATTATCATATATCAGTCAACATGTTAACGTCAAACTTAGACGACCGTTAATTTTTTAATAGAAAAGGACGAGTTTGGAACATAATGAATAGTTGGGTGACTATTTTCTAATTTTTAATAGTCGAATGACTCGACAAAGCAACTTCGTATAATCGGGAGACCATTTTGTAACATTTAATAGTCGTGAGACTCAATAAAATAATATATCATAATTGGAGGACCATTTGTGTAATTTACCTTAATGTATTTTTTAGTCAACATTACGTGATGATCTAATCTATTGAATGAGTACAAAGGCATTTGTATGAAATCAATAAACTCAACGGGAAACAAGACGGAATTTTTAGCCCTCGAATTAATAAAATAAGTAATTGTAATCCTTATATTTTACTTTTATCTCTTTTGATTCTTAAATCTTATTTTTATTACTAAATTAAATCAATTAACGAAAAGAACAATAAATCTATTAAGTTAATGTTAATTGTTATTATTTTTTTAATGTTGACATCAGTTGTTTTATTTATTTATTTTTGTAGAAAATAAAAATATTAAAACAATACCTTTTTTTTATAAAAAAGATAAAATAATTAACGCCAACCTAACAAGACTGTTATTTTTTCATTAGTTAGTTTAATATAATAAAAAATTGATAATCGAAAGAAAAAGAATGAATGGCTAAAATGAACTTTATTTTAGTTTGATGGTAAAAAATTGTCATTGTACCTTGAAAATACTAATTTTCAAGTGTATATCGACGAGTTCTATGAATGGATGTGTATTTGAGCCGAACTTGTGGATTATGACCGGACGTAATAGGATCATATTTTTTGTTTGTTTGAAAATTCAGGGTTAAGTTTTTTTTTAATGATAAGGTTATGTTTAAGTTCGAGTTTAAGATAAAAAATACCCGATTTAACTCAAGCCGGAAATAATAGTATAACTAACCTTTATATGTTTAAGAATTATTGCTATAATAATTCTCTAATTACATTTTTCCCAATTAGATATATATTTTACCTAATAAATAATAATTATATATATATATTTGTGCAGAGTATCGTGTAAATTTTTATTCTAAAAATTACGTCGAATTGAATGATGAATGAATGAGTGTTATACTTGGATCAAATTCGAATAGATCAGAAGCTCGGTCTAACCCATATCATTTTGTATTTTTTAGACTAATAGTCATACCCACCTTGATTATATTTGAGTCCAATCAAATTAAATCTTAAACGAGAGACAAAATTCTCATAAATTTATTTTCTTCCTACATAAAACTCGAATTCGAAATTTTACTTAAAATTAAAATATCAAACTTCTTACCATAATAGACCGTGAATGCAAGCAAAATGAACCATGGTAAACACAAAACAAAGGGGGAGACATGAAACAATACAAAACATGATCTATGATCTGAACTGAAAAAGACGAATCTTTTTTAGTGTAGGGGTGGGTCTAGGGTGGAAGTCTGGTACAGCACATCCCCTGGCCATGAAACTAAGAAGGTCCCAAAATGGGCAACGTACCGATTGCTAATTATACTACAAGATATGGGAATACGACAACATAGTATTAATTTGTGGTAATATATGCATGTTTGATAGGTTTCTACAAGGGAAAAACATATTTTTAGTCCTTGAACTTTGTAATTCATTTTAGCTTAGTCCTTAAACTTTTGTTTGGTCAGTATTAGACTTTGAATTTGTTTATTTTATTATTTTTGATGATGTCACACTCTTAGATTATACATTATATCACGTTATTAGAGCAAAAACTATTTTATAAAATTAATATGTTTGATCATGATTTAATCAAATTTTACAATGTTAAGATATGATTTCTTATGTATTTAAATACAGAGCAAGCACATTTAACTGGTTGGTCAAGCTGATCATCTTTATTCCCTCATATTTCCTTATATCATGACTTATAGAATTACTAAAAGCACTCTCATCCATTCCCTTAGAGTCTCTCTTTCCCTTTCATTCTATATAACATTTATTGAGTGATTAAAGACAATATTAATTCATGTGTGATATTGCTATCATCCTGACTCGTACTCGTGTAAACATATATTTTCAACACACACGTTTATTCTTTTGGACAAAATTTATATAATTTATTAAATAGTTTTAACTATTGTTATTTTTTTGACCCAACATGTGATCAAACTCCTATAAATGTACAAACATGTAGATATGGGTGTATAAATTATTAAATATAGTTTAAGATATTAAGAGAAGAAAAAAATAAAAAAAAATTGCATACCTATTTTGTTTAAAAAAGAGTACTAAAATTTTTAGACCTAATTTTTAAATTTTTGGATATGCTAAACTACCATTACATGGAGATAAATGATGTGGTTTGTATAATACACTTTCGAAGACACATATGATATATCGTGTTTTTACCTCACGTGACATAAAAACGAGTAAATTATAAATCGAACTTTACTCTATCTCCTATTTCACTCACTGTATTTTAAATATTTTAAATTTTCTTACTAAACTTAATACATTGGGTTTTTTTGGTCACTCAATCATTTTCTCACTAACGACGTTATAAATGACATGTTATGTAGATGCAAAACGACGTCATTTTAGTAAAATTTTTGCTTTTTTAAAACAACATCATTTTAACGTTGTTAATTATGTAAAGGTGGAGTGATAAAAAATTCAATATATTAAGTTTAGTGAGCAAAATAAGAAATATAGTAAAATTCAGTGGTGAAATTTATAATTTATCTTTTAATTTATTAATTTAAAATAAATTTTATTCTTGAAAATAATTTTTATTGGAGTGATATTTTAATAAAAAAGCTAATAATTGAATGAACAAACCCAAAGGTTACTGGCTATGAGCGGATTGAACATCAAGGACTCTTAATAATATGGGTGGTGGGTGCACGGGTCTAGAGACTGGGTCTGGCAGCGAGGATAATGGGAGGAGAGAGAGAAGGAAAGCCAGCGAAAAAGCTTCAGTTCCAAGCTTTATAAGGGAGGGTCCTCTCCCAAGACAAAAAAAAAAAAAAACTCACCGTTCGAGTAAAATATACCATCATCCCCCTCTTTTTACTTAAATGAAAGAGATAATAACTAAATTATTACATGGAAAAGTACTTTCTTTTTAGCAAGAATGTCAGGTTGAGGTTAGTGGTCACACGACGTCTGCTTTATTTTCTCTAGTTAAATTACTCCATCTTATTATACTATCTCTTCTTTGTCTTTTTTTTTTTGTGTGGATAATTTATCTCTTCTTTGTCTTTTTATACCACTGTGAGCCTGTTGCACTCTTTTTTAGGAAAAAAATTCAGAGGCCTTACCTTTGATTACTATCCCCTCATTTTGCAGAACCAAAGTCAGTTCATTGACTATAAACTTTCTTCTTCTTCTTCTTCTTCTTCTTTTTGGATAATTTAGTGACTGTAGAGTGTAGAATCACTGGTTTCTGCTTGTCTTCTTCCACGTCTAAAAAAACTCCACTTCCATTTTTCTCTTGATTTGAGGTGGGTTTTGTTTATTTTGGGCCATGGCAGCTTGCTGTGATCTTGAAGCAGATATTAATGGAGAGGAGACTTTCCTGCTAAACAAGGTAAATTCTGTTCTCTACCTGTTTGTTATAAAGTTCTCTCTTTTAAAAAGGAACACCTTTTTTTTTAGTGTTTTCTAGCTTTCTCTTCAAAATGCCAACTTTGTTTGTGTTTTCATTCACTCTCCTTGTGTGCTGATCTGAGTTTCTGTTTTGGTGTTGTGAATACATAATGTGTTTCAGTGCAACAAATTAATGGGTTTTGGCCATGCTTTTGCATTTGTGTGACTGCAGTTTTTGCAGTGTGGGAAATGTGGGATAACATTGTCACATTCTCCTGTAAATTTCTTCTGTCCTGTATCTTTCAGTTGTATTACTTGGCATTTAATTTCCCACCTAAACTGCAACGGTGTGGGTCTCGAGTGTGTAGTGCTTTTTGTTTGTTTTCTTTCTTCTCCCCCTTCTCATTTATTGCTGTTGTTTCATTCACCTCTTTTGTGCTGGGTTATGCCACTGAGGGTTGATTTCATAATCATGACAATGAATTACTATTCATTTCCCTTCTTTGTTGGGGATGATCGATTCACACATTTGCTATTTATTACCCCCATCACTTGATTTAATACTATCCATGATCGAATCTAGTGGTCTCAATAAAAGAGAATTTTATTATATCTAAAAGACCCGGTCTCGAGCAGTTGTCCTCAGTGGTAAAATACTGTCCATGTTCGAGTTCTTGGCTTTATCATCTGATTCCTCTTTTTGTCTGGTGATTGCAGAAAATTATATGTTCATACTCAGGGAGGTTAAGAAAATTACTCCGTAAATCCACAGGTTCCAAAAGGAATAAAGTGATCTTCCATGACTTTCCTGGTGGGGCAGAGAATTTTGACCTTATAGCAAGGTTTTGTTATAACAATGGAGAAATTGATGTAAATCCTTCAAATATTTCCTTGTTATACTCTGCTGCTGAATTCATGGAGATGAACGACTCCGTGTCAGGAAACTGTAATTTGTTAGAAAAAACGAAGAAATGCATCGAAGAGATCGGGTATTGGACTTGGCCTGATCTTTTGGTTGCTTTGAAACATTGCCAAGATTTGCAACAGGTTGCCACTTCGGGTATACTTGAGAAATGCTTGGATTCGATTGTTGGGAGGCTGGCTATCACAAGTGAAGCAAGTCCTTGTGCGTCTACTTCGTCTCCAGATAGCTCGGGGTTTCGGTTTTCCTGCGATACCAGAAGTACCGAGAGTTTGAAGAACAGCTTCTCTCGAGTGAATTGGTGGTTCGATGACCTTTCTGTTTTGAGTCCGGATTTTATTGAAATGCTGATAAAAACTATGGTATCTCGAAAGTACAATCACATGACCATCGGCCGGTTCCTCTTCTATTACCAGAAGTCGAAGTTTTTCACCGTCTCATCTGATGAGAAATGCAAAGTTTTAGAAGTTGTGATCGATATGCTTTACACTCTGGATCCGAGTTGTGTTTCATGCAAGAGTTTGTTCGGGATTCTTCGTGTGTTGCCAGGCTTGAATATAAGCAAAAGTAGCAGGAACAAGTTGGAGAGTATGATAGGTTCTCAGATGGATCAAGTAACATTAGACAGCCTGCTAATCCCATCGCCGTACGGCACAAGTTATTTGTATGATGTGAACCTTATTCTTAGGTTTCTGAATGCATTTTTGTGTGGAGGAGGCTGCCGATTATCTCCGGCACGAATGAAGAAAGTTGCTAGCTTGATGGATCTGTATATTGCGGAAGTAGCTCCGGATCCTTTCCTTAGATCGTCGAAGTTTCTAGCTTTGGTGGTGGCCTTGCCGGATTCTGCGAGGGACTGTTGGGACGAATTATACCATGCCATGGATGTTTATCTGGAGGTAGTACTTTGAAACATTTTAGTATGAAAGTTACTCCATTATAGTATCTGGTGCATTCGGATTAAAAATGGTTTCAATAGGTGCATGCAGGATTGTCTGAAGAAGAAAAACTAAAGATATGTTGTGCACTGAACTACGAGAAGCTCTCTTCTGATGCTTGCATACATCTTTCTCAGAACACAAATTTTCCGTCGAAAACCGCGGTTCGAGCTCTCGTTTCCCAGCAATTGAAGCTTAAGAACTCACTGCTGGGCACCAAGAACACTAAACTCGACACGGATTCCCCTCGTAAATTCAGTGAAACCCGAGGCAAGGCAAAGAAAGGTGAAGACGGTGAACAAATTGTTCTTTATTCCGGGAAACTAGACATATCGGCCGACAACGAGAACCTGAGAACACATTTACAAGGGATGCAATGGAGGGTGATTGAATTGGAGAAACTCTGCAAGAAAATGCAGAACCAGATGACTAAACTCATGAAATCCAAGGTATCAACCCGTAGCACTGCAAGATCCGTGCCCAGGCTCTGTTCATGAAAAAACAATGCATTAATGTATCTCTTGATTATTTCCTTTGTCTATGTATAGCATTGAGGTATGATTACAATTACTTTTTTCTTTTCTGCATATATTAAGATAATCCATTGGAGAATGAGCTATTGCTTTGTACAGCAATTGAAAAGGAGAGACCTTCTAGCTGTTGTTTCATAAATAAAGTTTCTTCTTTTTATCTCCGATGCCGGTTTTACGATACGAACAATATCGTCTTCAATATTCGAACCTGGATTCTCTCGTTAAGAGGGTAAAGTTCTTTCGATTTTGTATGTCATTGTAGTGCCTCCAAGGATGGGTCTTCTTCCACAGTCGCTCTCACACAAGCTGGCATGTTTTTTTAAGGCATTATTGGTAATGAATGTACCTTAATTCTCAACCTTGAAAATGGTAATTTGTCATTAAACTGGGTGGTTCTTTGCCAATAAATCCGTCTTTATCCATCGTTAATCAACAAACGGAATAAGAAAAACCACAAATCTCCTTAGATTCCGAAAAATGTCAGTTTAGCAGTTGACTTGACTGCCCCCACTTCAGTTTGATGAGAGTGGACCATGCGATTTGACAGAACATGCACGCACTACGTCGCAAAGAAAAATATAAAAGAATGACGATGAAATTAATAAGGGTAAAAAAATACACAAATGGCACTCAACTTTGTTGAAATAATATTTTTATCATTGAAATTTTGAAAATTATAAATTAATTAAATTATTACAAAATATCATTAAATGAGTTATTACAAAATAATTCTCAACCATTTTACATTGGATGTTCATATTTCCGACATTTATGGTACTTGAACTCCAGATCTTAAAGAATAACAATAATTTTTTTATCACCGAGATCGATTGGTTCGTACAATTATCCTTTATGTACTTTATTTCATTAATAATTTAGTGCTACCGATATCTTTCTACTTGAGCGATTTTGTGAACGAGCTAATAAAACCACACATTCGATGTGGGACGAACTGACACCCAAGTGGCATTTTCAACACAAGTGACCGACACTGCATGCCACGAAGTAATAGTACATATTCAACCTCAATAACAACACACTGTATTTAATACTTTAAGAGTGTGTTTGGTTGGGAGAATATGAGATTCTCATAGAATGAAATTCACATTCTCTCGTTTGGTTGGCAGGGAATGTCATTCCCGGTAATCTTATATTACCAATAGTGTAATTTTTTGGGGTATATTACCGGGAATGTCATTACCTCTCTTTCTTTAGGTATTGTTGGATTACCGACGTTTTGGACTAAAATGCCCTTAAAAAAATTTCTTTCAAAAATATCTTTATTCTGTCATTGAATAATAAAAATTATACGAATGTTAAATTACAAATTTATCCTTAAACTATTTTAGATTTACAAAAAAAAATCTATAATTAAAATTTTATATGAAGTTCAGGGATTAAAATAAAATTTTACCATTTCATTAAATCTTTTTATATTTTCAATTTTGTAAAAAAAATTATATAAATTTTATGAATTTAATTTTTTTAAAGAAAATATATAATTATTTTCCAACTTGTTAAAAAAATAAATATATAATAAGGACAATTTGGTCAAATATACATTCCAATAATCTTTTATTCTTTTAACCAAACACGGTAATCTTACATTCTTGCTAAACCACCAAACACAAAATACAACATTATCAGTAATCCTATTCTCTGATAATCTTTTATTCCCACTGGTAATCTTACATTTTATGAACCAAACGCACCCTAGGTCAAAAACAGTCATTTTTCGAAGGGGAAAAAAAATAAACGATTAATAATGTTGGTGGGAAGCAAGAGAACGTGAAGGCAGAGAGGGTTATTTTGCTTAAACGCCACTCTTCTTCGACTTTCAAGGCTGAGAGGGAGGACGGTCAGTGTTGATTTGCAGTTCATCAACGTTGTTCCTCGGATTACTTGTCACGCAAAACTGAACAAAGACGTTTATCGGAAGGATCAAAGTTTACTTCATAAATACTTAATTTATTTCATTTATACATCAAGTGAATGATCACAAGACAGATGATGATCTCAACCTAGGACAAAATGCGATCAATTTCTAGTTCTAGACAAACTGTAACATATAAATACAGAGATATCATATACTTTCATTGAGATCCTATTCAACTTAACATATAAATACAGAGATGAATGATTTTCTTATTAAAAGGAGTTTAAATGATAATAAATGATGACGATAGTGCAATTGAAGTTATACAACGAGAAATCTCTAAGAAGATATGTTTATCTCAAGATAAGAGAATTAATGTACATATATAATCCAATTTGATGGGAGTGTCGAATTTGATCTTTAAAGATAATTTCATACTTTATAGATATCAGTAAATTAGGGGATTAATTAATTGTATTCTATTTTTTTTGTAGATATTAGAGAATTAATTATATTTTTAATATTAGAGGTTAATTTGTAAATGCTTAAACTGGAGTGAGTAATTAATTAACTTGAATTGTCCAGTCGTGACGCTGATTAATTCAGTTGAATGTAAATACTAAATTAATTTGAAAACAGTGGAAGCTTCAAATCTTTTACTTACTCCCGAAGGCAGCACAGCAACCAGAGTCCCAGTCTCAATCCCTGGCCCGGCCACGTTTCCTTTCCTGCCTTCAAGCAATCGCTGCTTCCGAAGGTAAATCCATACTCCATTCACTTTCTTTTGCTTTCTTTTTATTTGATTTTAATCTTTAGTGCATAATAATAGAAATCCCTACTTGAGTATTGGAAATCTCTAGTTTTCTAGCATATTTAATCATGATCTTTGTCACCTTGCATACTTTTGGTAGTTGCATTACATATCTTTCAGCTCCGTGAATGATTCATGATTGACTCGACTGAGTTACCAGTATTCCTTGATAGAAGAAGAACAATCTGCTTTGTGTGATTTCTGGGCATATTTAACTATTATTCCAGATCTGTGACTGGTTTGAGTGTCTCAAATATAAACCTATATAAATTATGCAGGTGAAAATAAAGGATTGTACCTGAGATTTCGTACCCGCAAGCTATTCGAATTTGATTCGAAAATAACTTGAATTTTATTTGTTCATTATCAAGTTATGCTTGAGTAGCTCTAGCTATCAAATGATCTGAACTTGAGCATGTTAATTGATTCTCAATTTGAGTAAATCCCAAGCCTAATCGAGCTTTTATTTATAATTTATATTTAATATTATATTTTTAATTTACTACTTAACTGTAATTCAGAACCCTAAAGCTTTTACTTCTAGTCTCCTCTCACCCACTCCTCTCCTTTCCCTTCACCCCAAAATCTGTAGAGGGACAAAATCTGTGGTAGGTTCACCTGATTCCAAGTTTTAGATGAAAGCCCAAAAAAGGAGAATTCGAACAAAATGAACTTATTCTAAACTTATATTTTCTATATTCGCTTGAAGAATTAGTTATTGGGAAAACAAGAAGAAGAACTTCACCTATCATCCATATTAGTTTAATGGAATCTGATCTGATCACCTTGGACATTTAGTCTTTTCCAATAGGTATTTAGCAATATAAGTTATTGACTTGTGCATGTCTGTTAGTTTCTTAGGTTTCCTATTTGTAATTTTTTCCCAGGTAATATGTTTTACAATTTTAGATTCATTGTTTGAGTAGAATTGAGATTTCAAGTTGTTGTTCTTAGTGAAAGTAAGAAAATTGAGCCTAATTCGATTCATGTTCAAATTGTTCGATTTTATTCAAGTCAAGCTTTATCGCATAAAATGATACTCAATCGAGCTTGAGCCGAGTTTCGAGTTATGAATTTGGGTGAGCTCAGCTCGATCTTCACATTATTCAGGCTTGGCTCGGCTCTGTTACAGTCCTAGGTGAAATGCCGAGCATTTTATTTGTCTGGGAATGTAGACCCTGCCATCATCTAAACATATGGTAGAGCTTGCAGAATTACAATTATATTATAGTAAAGTAGTGTAATGGATTTATATTTTTCTGCTATAACATTGATGCCACATGAATAATTAATCCATGTTGGTTTGGATTACTTACACATGAGATATAAATATGCCATGCATTTCATCTATTAATGTTCGAAAGGGAGTGAAATTGAATCAGTCAGCTACCTTCGTTACAAGGTTTGCCCATCAATGTTTTAAGTAAAATGTAAATTATTGATGATATTTATGGTAAATTATTTGAGGGGTGAAAAGAAGAGAATAAATTGCTGCTAGAGAACAAATGGATTATCTTGTGCCAAATGCTGATGCATTATTGGTAAGTTTATGTTTTGATTGTTAGGTAGCCATGACTTCTGTAATTGTTTCCTTCCTAGTTAAAAATGAAGAATAATCTTTTTTAAAAGTGTATTTTCTTTTTTAGGCAAGTTTAAGGGAAAGTGTTTGATAATTTACTTATATAGAGGCTAACAATTTTGATATTCAACAAGCATATCTCGTTGGAACAGTAATAAAAAAATGTTTCTAGTACTTGAAAGGTAAACTCTTGTTTTTATTTAGAAACTTGTTAAAAAATTCAACTACACCATCATCGGGTTTTGATTTTATTTTTTGTAACCTTTGTATTCACAAAACCTTGAATGTTGTGGAAAATGTGAGGCAGATAGGGGAGCTGGCAGTTGACAAACATGTTCAGTACATCTTATCTGTTGACAAGGTAAGCTTTAATTTCATTGAACTTTTGTTTTTGATTTACAATTTTAAAATCAAAATTTCCTAGGTTTTATATTAATTTTATGCGAAATTTATTACTTTGGGGTTGTTTATTGTTAGAAAAAAGATAGTTTTGAATCGGTGGTGATGGACTCAGGACAAAAATTCAGGGGTTGTACAAAAAAGTTCTTATAATTTTTTTAGGGGTTGCACAATATTATTAATTAAAAAAATATAAAAAATTAACACTAAATAGACAATTTTGTTGCGTAATTTTTTTCCTATAAGAACTTAACTGAAATATGCTCAACCCCTCAGATTGGAGAGGATGGTCTAAGAGAGAGTGACTCATTTTGTACCCTTGGAATTCAGCAAAGAAGTAATCTTTGGGGTCGATTTCAAACGTCTTGTAGAAACTGACAACATTAATATTCCTCATAATTTGAGGGCCCGGGCTACCCCTGGGTCCGCCCCTGGATGGACCATCTTAGAATGAATGGTGCATATTGGGGATTAACAACCTTAGACCTTCTGGGAAGCTTGATTCTGTTAATGCAGATGAAGTTATTTCATGGATAATGAAATGCCAACATGAATCTGGTATATCCTAAAGCTTATTTTTTGTATTGTACCCGTCGACGTCGTAAATAG
Organism: Hibiscus syriacus; assembly: GCF_006381635.1. NCBI lineage: Eukaryota > Viridiplantae > Streptophyta > Magnoliopsida > Malvales > Malvaceae > Hibiscus > Hibiscus syriacus. Next base: position 123,710 of record NW_024063535.1, read on the forward strand.
AATATTCTTCAGCAGATAATCGGTGTTTGCTTTCTTCTTCCTTGGCAAATTCCAAAATCCTTGATTCCTCTGCATTCTTCATCTTCGGTGCGAACTTATGGATTGTTGATTACAACTATTCTCTCTTAATCACAAACATTTAGTCTCTCATTCTACAGCGTTAATCTACAGTTTTATTTGGCTTAATTTTCAATTTAACCCCCGAACTCTTACCTGTTTTCCCCTTTTGTACTTCCAACTTTTTTAGGTACACTTTAGTACTTAAATTATCATTCAAATCAATATAAATTTTATCACATTGATATAGTTGTATTGTATTTATTTTATTCTTTTTTTGTGGAAGTTGTGCCCTCAACCGCAGCATGTCGAACCGTGTGGGCTTCATGGAATAATTTTAAAATAAACAATTTTTTATAAAAGAAATAAGTTTTTTGATGTTATTTACAGAAATAATTTTAAAATAAGTATCATGTGTCTTTTGATTTCATTTCTTTTTTATAGAGTTTTTTAATAGTCAGTGATTATAAAATAATATTTGTTTTTAATCTTTTTTATCATTGATAACATATACACCTTATAGACAGTTATTCGAACCTAAAACTTTTAAAATAAAATAATTTTAATTTACAATCCTTTTAATCACTTGGTTTAATTTTGTTTTCTTTGTAGTGAAGTAATTCTAATTTATAGTAGTGCCAAATGTCACGGGACTAGACTGCTGTTAGCAAGCTCGTGTGGCCTTAGACGTTTTCAGGGTCGAAAATCGGCTAAGTGATCTGATCCTTCACTAAGCAAGAAAGCTTAGAACGTTGGAAAACCCAAAGGATTTGAGGAAAACAAAGAGATGGGAGCACAAAGGAAGAAAAGAGATTTGAGAGTGAATACTAGTTTGTATTTCTTAACTTGAGGTGTCCATCTCTTTGTTTCCCCCAAATCCTTTGGATTTTCCAACGTTTTAAATTTTATTGCTTAGTGAAGAATAGGGTCACTTAACCGATTTTCGACCTTGAAAACGTCTAATGCCACACGAATTTGCTAGCAGCAGTCTAGCCCCGTGACACAAACATGTGCAAACATCACTTTTCACAGTCAACCAAAATCACAGAAAAGGCCGAAAGAGAGAGCGAGTTGGTCCTACAGGCCCCTTTCTCTTTTATGCCACAATCCCAACTCCCAACGGGACATCTAACTTAACGCTTCTCTCATGTCCAAACACGGCATAAGTTATATACTCCATAATACGACAGCATCTCAAACGTCAAATACCTGGGGTGGGAAATCGATCATAAATGAGTCTAGTTCGAGTATTATTGAGTTCAACCCAATTTAAAAACTTTAAATTAAGCTCAATTCAGTTAGACTTGAAAGTCACAAGTTTAAAATTTTTAAGTTCCAATTGAAATAAAAAATCAAAATTTAAACTTGGTCTCAATCTCAATCTCGAACTCAAACATTAAGTACATGAAAGTCTTATATTATATATATATTTTTAAAATAACATAATGTTAATATTGTTAATGACTTAATTTAAAAAATCTAAAAATTTAATATTTTTTTTCAAGTAAATCGTGAACTTTTCGAGTTAAGTAACAATAAATTTACTTTGACTCGTTAAGAATTCGAGTTAAATTCAAAATCGAGTCAAATTTATTCAATTCAAGTATTTACCGCCTAATCGTAACATAACATTTCTTTAGAAGAATCAGTTACATGTGAGGTTAAATCTTTGTGGTCCTGAGGAAGTATCTCACCATCTTCCGTTTCACACTCCCAACAACAACAGTCAAAACGAGTTGTTTAACCGGATCCAGTTGTAATCTTGTGTGTTAATTTCACATCTTTTCTAGATAGAATCTACACGCATTTTAATGGCGACAACTGCCACCGCCTTTGTTAATCCTTCATTATTTAAACCACAACAATTTCCCCCTCTACATATTAGCTTGAGCGATCCCCTTCTGTCTGTGCGTTGAAACACAGTTTCTTTCTCCCAAAAGCACAGACCAAACACAACACTGGTCAGCTCGAACATCAACGTATGGCTGTCGCCAAGCTAGTTTTCGTTTCCTTTGTTCTTGTCGAGGTATTAGTGCTGATCCATGTAGCAGAGGCCGAGAAACCAGAGGTGGATGTGGAACCACGGGAGATTAAGGTCCATGACCAGGACCGGCCTGGTTGGGCGATTCCCAGAGAAGCAGAAGAGCCGACGGCGAGTTCAACGATTGAGACCAGGGAGGCTGAAGCACCGGAGATCAGACGGCTAGGGAAGCATCATGCATCGGATAGCTCCATGGCCGGTGGTGGCGTCATCATCGGTGGACTTGCCACCGCTGTTTTCTTAGCTGTTTTTGCCTATATTCGAGTTACGAGAAAAATCAATGGCGTTCAAGTTCAACAACATTGATCATTTGTAAAATTTGAGTTAGAAAACAGAAATACAAGTAGATCAAATTCTTTGAATCAAATTCCTCGTTGTTTGAAAAGTTTCCGGCTACGGGATGCAATAGAGGCAGTAACAAATGAATGCTTGACGAACTAGGTTTAGGGTTTTCAAAAACAATACAGCCCAACCCATTTGGCTGCATTGGACCCTGGGGTGATAATTTGCATGAAAAACACTAAACTAACAATAAATATTAAATAAATATATTCACGACCATATAATTGAATTTTGTATCTATTCGTGAGTAATAAAATTATAAATAAACATAATTTTGTTTTTAGATATTAAATAATTCAACATAGATATAAAAATCATATTAAAAATATATAAATATAAATATTAAAAATATATTTTAAAAAATATTAAATTTCAATAAATAAATAAATTTATTATAAATAATATTGAACATAATACATTTATTTAAAGTTGTTCGTTTAATAAATAAACATAAAGTTTTAATTTACATTCAATTATTCAATTTGATAAATGAATAATATATAAATATTTTTAAATTATTTATTGAATCATTTATTTATTTATAACTTAATTAAATAAAAAAATATTAAAAAATAAACCCGTTATAGTATTTAAAAATATTATATTATATTTTATATTTAATATCACATTATTTGATTCATAACTTTTTTTTAATCATTTAAAAAAATCAAAATGTAATATAAATATAAAGACCTGTAAAATAAGGCCCATGCCCAACAAATAGACTGTGGTAGGTGCATATAATAACGGACAAGTGCTGGTTTAGACTTCAATCCACCGTTTTTCCCACTTTGCCTTGCAATCAACTTCCCACATCAGAAAAAAAAAATGGCTTGTTCCTCGAACTGGTGGCGCGCGCCAGTCTACTTCACCATCTCGGTTCTTCTAGCTTTCCTCGCCATCTCCACCGCCCTACGTTCACTATCCAGGGACGAATCCCTTCCGACCAAATCCGCCATTGCCCCACTCCTTTTGGACGCCTCCACCGCTCTAAGAAAATCGGGTTTCAACCTCCTCCAAATCACCCCCCGAAATCTTCATCTCCTCGCCGCATTCCACCATCTTCGCCATCCCGGACTCTTCCATCGCAAATGCTTCCCACGCTTCTTGGCTCTTGAAGCATCTTTTTCAGTACCACGCCTCTCCTCTTCAGCTTCCCATGAAAGAACTCTTGAAGAAACACAAAGGTAGTTGCATCCCCACATTGTTCTACGGCAAGAACGTGGCTTTAACAAAGGTTGATGATAAAGAAAGACTCGTCGAGATCAATCGCGTGTTGGTTTCGCATCCCGATATCTTTCTTGACGGCCCTTTGATGATTCATGGCGTTCTTGGATGGATCCTCGGTATGTTAACCAGGGTTGGGATCATATTCAAGCCCCCATTTGCGATTCTAATCTTAGGGCGGTTTGTTTGTCTCTTAATGAAAGCATTCAGTGCATATTGATTCAACAAAACAGTGTTGAATGATTCAACACAGAAGTACATTCTGAATGATTTAGAGTCATTATCAAACAGTATGTCACATTCAGAGTTAATTTATTTAGAGCCTTTGAATCATTCAGTATTTGAATCATTTAACGCTTAATCATTCTGAAGTAAACAAACAGCCCCTTAGCTTAGTTTCGGAAGTTGTCGACACCAAGAACTTCGTTGAATGGACGCATGTCATCCGTCTGTTAAGCTCGAAGGGGTTCGTTTTGTTCGCGATCGGGCTGAACTCTGTAATTGATGGGATTCTTTATGACAAAATGAAGTTGAACTCTGTTACCGTCTTTGCCCCACCGGAGTTTTCGTTTGTGGCGTCTGCTTCGGCTTTGCTCTAGAAGATAGTTAGATTACACATAGTGCCTCGGAAACTCACCTACATGGAACTTGCTTCTTTACCTGCGAATGCATCGCTGAGTACTTTAGTTCCCGGTCATCTTCTCCAGGTATCCGAGGGCGTCAAAAATACACGAGAATTGATGATCAATGAAGCTAAGATCGTTGCACCGAATATCTTTGAATCGAAGAAGTTTGTGATCCATGAAATATCACAAGCTTTTGAATTGGATGAGCTTCCTAACATCTCCAGATGAATGAGGTTCCATTAGCAGCCTCTATGTTTCTCTTTGATATAGAAGTCTACTGTGTGTCAAATATGTTGGTTTTTCTGATGTCCAGGACCAAAATGTAATCCGTGCTATAACACAGGGATCTTAGAGGACTTTTTCTATACAGTAAACGATATTAGCAAGTACTATGAAGTTTGTGGCTAGGCGTGTAAATGAAACAGGTTGAACTAAGGTTTCTTTGTATTAGTTAGTTTATTTTCAAAGGTGTTCATATTCAATTTGGATTGGTTAAAATTTAAATATCGTGTTCGTATTAATTTATTTATTTTTTTAAGGTGTTCATTTTCATATTCGATTCCTTTATCATTCGCAAACATATTCATCTATATTCCTGTTAGTAGCTCTAGTGCTCACAAATTAAAGATAAATGTTAAAAATAAGTCACTAGTCCTTAAGATCTTTAAACTTTATCATTTGAACTCTAAAATTTACCATGCATTCAAATTAATATCTACCTTCATCAATATTTAAAATATAAAAAGATAAAAGAAAAAGAGAACCACATAAGCGAGATTATTTGTAAACATAAACAAATCGAATGCACTTTTACCATTCATTCTAAATGAAGTGAAACAGTTCTTTCCATTGCTATCATTACAGAAAAAGGATGTTCAATGCTCCTTCAATTTTGAGTGCACCATTGCCTGTGACCCGGATTCCATCTCGGACATTTCGGACTGAAATAACTCGAAACGACTCTCGAATTCATAAGCTCGATAATGGGAGCATATTTGACACACCTCGGTGTCTTGTACTGGTTTACTGATGCACCCTGGGTTAGAGCAAAGTCCATGAGCAAGTCGAATGTGCCATTCTCCACTACCCTTATCTCCAACGGCCCGATGGATTTGTCCGAAACTCGCCCTTGCCGGTAGACACTATTAAGTGATTCTTCGACGGTGAAGCAACAATCCTCGAAAACCGACGGAGGGATCAAAGTTGCATCTTTGACACTTATTTCCCAATACAGCACGTAATGACCGGGACTGGCCGATGTGTCTGCGTAGCTGGTGTATTCCACCAAAGATGCTTCGAATTGCATGAGTTGGTTTGCAGCGTTTGTCACAGCGTTCTGTAGCTCCACTTCATCGGTTTTATCGGAATCAATGCTGAGAACAACGTTTTTCCGACATATAAAGTTGAATTGCGGGGCGTTGTTCTTGAATCCGGGCACGCGAAGTATGTCTCCAACTCGATATCGATAAAGACCTGCCAACATAAAACATTTCCCCGTTCAGAACACACACAAAACATAATGTATTGAATCAATTATATGTTTTCAAGGCCCTACATTACCTGCATATGTTGTGACAACAAGCTCATACTCTCGTCCCAGTTCCACGTCGACAAGATCGACGAGCTTTTTTTTTTCTTCATCGTTCAGGGCCGTTGATTCAGAGACGGAACCCGTTAGCTCATTTTTCCTAGATACCGGCAAGAACTCGAAATACGCCATGGTGGGGATAAGGGTGTAGGAAACCTCACTAGGACTGCAAAGCGGTTCGAGATTGATTCCGAAATAACATTCGGATGACCCGTACATGGTGCAAACGAGGGGCAGGGCGTCGCTGTAATAATCTAGTGCAGGAATGTACTGAGACATGGTACCAGTAACAATAACATCTATATACTTACTGTTAGGCCACAGTCTAGTTATGATCCCTTTCCATGACCCTTTGGTACATTCTGCTTCGACAAAATCAGCAAGCTTGGGGTTTGGTTTCAAGAATTTCGAGACGGCTTCCCTTACAGTAGGATCGGTGATTTTCGAGTCGATAGTTCCGGTACGAATATCTCTACAGAGTAGACTCCAATGTTTTTCGAGGAACTGGATTGCTCGAATGAAACCGGAAGCGAAAATCGCGCCGACCCGAACGACTTCTCGGTTTTGATAAATACCACAAAGCAACTGAGAATACATGCTCTGGTAAGAATCTAGGCAGAGAATTGTTTCGTTGGGGCTCGTATAATTGGTGTAGGGATCATTAGGCCTATCCTTAAAATATGAGCTTTTGTAGTAACTCGTTAAAACGGGACGAGACACGAGTCCACTCGGGGTCTTGGCTTCTGATTTCACAAACAAGAAATACATTCCCTTCCCTTTATCCAAACCCGGAACAAATTGACTCATTACCGGCATCAGTAGGCTATATAGCAACGATCTCCTCTCGAGTTCGTCGTCGATCGTCGGCATCAGTTTCCTCTCCCCGCCGGATGTACCCGAGCTAATACCATTAAACAATCCCATGCAAACGCCACGATTCATGATCAGTTCAAAAAATAACAACATAATCAAATAGTTACATACCATGGACTGACCTTGTTAAGAACTCTGATATGGGTTGGGAGCAAAGAATCGGTGACGTATCGCCATTGGCGATACGCTCGATATCCGGCTTCAAATCTTCGTACGTTATGACCGGCATCACCTTCTTGAATGTTTCTCTATCGGTACACCCGTTAAGGCCGTTCCGCTGTAAGTACTCAGCATCGGCACTACGAGTGAGAATCTCGGATAGAACTCGCTTCTGCACTTCATCAGCATTAACAGTAACGTCTTCGATGAACTTCAACGCCTTGTTATTGTTTTCCACGACGATATCATCATCGGATAAGGCTTTGGGAGCTTCTGACATGGCTTTTTGAAGCAGAATAAAAGCAATAATAATATGAGTATTGAAAATACTAATTTTATGCATCAAATGGAGAGAGCAAGGGAGATATATATAGGCCAATGTGTAACCCACTAATCTCTGCAAAATGTTCAATCAAACAAATCAATGCACAAGACAAAAGAAATAAAAAACAAAAAAAGGATAAAATCGTAAACGAAGATTAAAGAGATAATAAAATGGTGGGAAACCGTGGAAAGCAAGTGATAGGACTTGCATTGTTTTAAAGTGTTTGGGTACTGGGATTCTGACTCGATTCTATAAAAAGGATGTACATGATATCCGATCTTAACATATTTCGACTCGATTTTATAAAGTCAGAGATAATAATATAATTGTATTTTATATATTTAAAGATAATTATATATCTCTCTATAATTTTTTTCTAACTAGATCCTTATTGTATTGAATAAAAAATTATATACATATTTGCATTGGGCCGGATTAGATGCAAGTGTAGATTTTTACCCTAAAAATTACTACAAAATTTAGATCAAACGAATCCGTCCTAAACTCGGGTCGAATCAATTGACCAAAAATAATAATATTCGTCCACTCAATAAAAAAATATGACCTAATCCCACTCATATCCATTTCTAAAAATGAAAGATAGTGTTCTGTCCATAAAGTTTATAACTACTACAGAACTTGGTGCCTAACTAGCTAGCTAACTAGTAGGCTTGCCAATGGGATTATATAGCATATACTATCTAATATCATACATAAATGTAATGAAAATGCAGCTGCAAGCTAGACGTCGGTGTTGATTGATTGATGATGTTAATACAATCTGCAGTCCCACTCAATTATCATGTACATGCAAATACAATCATGCATTGATTTTCACTTCTATTTCGGAGACTGCGTAGGGTTAGAGAAATGCAGATCCTTTTCCCAATACAGCTTTTATTGGATTTATCATATCATATGCACACGTATGGGGGCCGATATATGCGGGGGTGGTAGAATTTGTGACGTATCCCAAATTTTTATAATTTTATACTTTTTTCATTGCTCAAAAAGAACATGCTTCTGGACTTGTCTTTTCATCAATTTTGTTTTTCATATTTGATTGTGTGTTAATATGGGCAATGATTGATTGTTTAAAATAGTCCTTTAAAGCTGACCATATTCCCATATGTAATGAGATAAAGGGAGGTAGAGTAGTAGGTTGATTCCAACGCTAGGTTGAGAGCAGCTTCCGTGGAAGACTTCCGTTATGAATTGCCCTCAATGAAACTCGATCCCACAATCACAAGGTTAAAAGCTTTGTGCTCTACCGACTGAACTAGACGGACAATTCTCAAAATAATCATTCAAGTAGACCCTAAAATTGAAGATGTTTTAGGGTCTGCAACCGGTAATCAGGTTATTCCAATAACAGTAATATTCTGGCAAGTTAGATAACAAAGCACATTTCTGGACAATCCAAAACATAAAGCTGTGTATTAGGTTGAGAGTGGAGATATGTCTCGTCGCTGTCCTTTCATGCAAGCAAATTGGCTGCCATATGGGGCCTTGCAGGAACATGTTGTGACTTGTTGTGAGGAGCATGTTGCTTTACATGTTTCACTTCATTGTCTGCCTGCTCCTCTAAAGTACGATCAGGTACTAACGGTGAATTTCGATAGAGATTATAACATTGAATCACAAAATATATTACGGTAAAGTACATATTTAATATTTAAACTATTATTTTTATTTTAATACTTAAATTTTATATATTTTTACAATTATACTTAATATTTTAGTTTATTCTTCAACACTGACGTTAAAAATTTTAATTGTAATGTTGATGTGTCACCATAAAATAACGTCACATCATTATTAAAAATGTCGCGTCGGTAGTTTTGTTAATTTTTTAACGATGGGATATCAAATTGAAACCTAACCTAAACAATATGTATTATTTAAAAAAAAAATAAAATTTGAGTACCAAAACAAAGCATAAACAATAATTTATATACTAAACATGTAGTTTACCCTGCATATTCTAAGGTGGTGTTCTTAGGTTGCGGAGTAGATTACGGGATTTCTAGTTTCGTTTTGTTAATTCATAAGAATTCCCCGCATAAGCAAAATAACCCTTAAGAAGGTAAAGAGGGCCAAGCAGGAGGAAATGTAAAAGAGAGAAGGGTAGAAAGGATAAAATGCACTTACGGTTACTCAATTATGTGTTCAATAATAAATATTTTAATTTAATTATTTAATTAAAATATTATTATAAATAGATTATTGATCGTTAAATATTAGACGAATTAGTGACATGACCTGTTATAATAAAAATTTCAATCCCTTAAACTTGAACATTCTATTAATTTGATCATATTAAAAAAGATCAATAAATTTACCTCGTATCATTTTCCTTGCATAATAACATATTAGCATTAACTTGTTGTTACTTAATGGTAGAATGTAGTTAATTAATTATCCTATCGTTGTTTTGATTCGGTGGACCTATTTAATTTGATAATATCATAAAAAGTATTAAATTAATAGAATTTTTATATATGAAAATGTTAATTTTATTGAATTATTTTAAATTAAAATTAAATTAATAAAATATATACATTTTCAAGGCTAAATTATTATAGCAAGTCTCCTTACACATCTTTTTAAATTTTAACCGCAGCAATAATTTTATAATAATATTTTAAATAAATAATTAATTATAATATTCTTTTAGAAAATATTTCAATTATTATCAAACATATAATTGAGTGATTGAAATGTAATTTTTACTTGACGAAATGGATTCCAGATTGCCGCATATAGAACAAAAGAAAAAGGAGGCCAATAAATCATTGTGTTTGATGGTATAAAGTGGGGGGAGAGGAAGGCATGATTATGATGTAGGCTTGTTTTACGACAGTTTAATTTATGGTTATTTTAAGATGATTTTTAATTTAAAATGTTATCATATTTAATTTTAAAAATAGTATAAATTTATAATATTTTCGATTATAATAAAAAAATTACTTTGTGGGAGTTTATGACATGTAACTAAAAATATTATAAAAATATATTTTTTATCCAACCTAAAATATTATATTTTTAATAATCTTTTCGATTGTAATTGATTTATATCGTTTTTAACCTTATATTAATAAATTGTATTTTAAATTTTCTCAAGATTATCATGTTAATGTTGTTCGTGTAATACCCTTTGTCTCCCTGCCTAGAGACCATGGATTTGATGAATTTTTGTCATGTCTGTCATACCCAGAACCATATCCTGTTTCACCATCGTCAGCCTTGGAGATTTTCTTTTACGTGCACTGTGTATTTGGAGAATTTTCGGGAAGTTATACTGTAAAATAAATACGTTATCAGTTTTGTTATTAATTTTTTTAACAAAATTGATAAAAAATTTATCTAAAATATTATTATTTATACATAAAACATTAATATTTTTTAATATTTCCAGTAAAATGCTCAATAATAATAAAATCGGTAGAAAAAAATAATGTTTTAGGTAGCGCATTATTAGATATGTTAACAAAACCGGTAAAGTGCACAATAATAAAAAAAATCGGTAGAAATAATAATGTTTCTGGTATTTTTTTTTACCGGTTTTGTTAAAAAAATAATAACAAAATCGGTAACACATTTCCTTAACCGTGTATTAAGGCGTCCGCATGTGATTATTTCAAAAACAGTTGCATGCATTTTTCGCCACCTTGGTCAATATTTGTGGATTTTTCTCCAAGTAAAATAATAAAAATCACACTGGAATCATCTTTAGCCAGGCTCAGGAAATTAGATAGATTTTGGTTAGACCTTTCAAATTCCAATTGGCAGATTGAATTAATATTAACCTTTAAATCATTTTAGAAGATTGTGAATGGCTATACAATGAAAAGATCTCTCAACAAAGTTTGTACAAATCAAATTAAATTTTCAAATTCACATAAGAATTGACATTTATAGTTTCCATGTTAGATCATGTTTGGTTGGAAACAAAAAATCGTATCTGGAGATAGACGAAGAAGCTTTACTAGAAGGGGCAAGAGCAACGCCGGACTATGAATGCAGGTTGTTTCGGAGGTGGAACCGATGCGTTTCCGCTGTCGAGCCTGAAAAATACCTGCGACTTGGTGGGAAGATCATTGGAGCTTCTTGAACGCACAACAGCACTACGTTTAGACACTTTAGAAGCTCTTCTTTGCAAGTCTCGCACGGTGTCCGCGTCCCGCTGATGATCTCAATTACAACAACACCGAAGTTGGAGGCGTCTGGTTTGACAGAGAAAAGTCAGACTAGTGCGTACTTGGAGAACATGTAGCATCACATTCAAGTAATTGTTGTAGAATCACATTCAAGTAAAGGCAAAGCTTACTAAATTCCAACTACTCTATTTGTGTTTGCAGAAGTTTCTTAGTCACCGAAAATCCTCGTCGTCCCAAAATCGGAGATTTCTCGATTCATCTCCTCATCTAGTAGAATGTTGCTCGTTTTTAGATCTCTATGAATTATCCTCAGCCTTGAATCTTGGTGGAGACATAGAAGGCCTCGAGCGATTCCCAATATCATGCGGTATCTCATATCCAGCAGTCCAACAGAAGGCGATTTTCCCGATATATCACCGGTGACCGGTAATATTACCGATCTAACACCGGTCAGATTATATTTCTCGATCTAATACCCTTAGCAGTAAAGCGCGCCCCCTGCACCGCGTTATACGATGATTTGACGTCACGTGGGGTATAGCGTGCCCCATGCACCGCGTTATACGGTGAGCTGGCGCCACGTGGGTATAGCGCGGCCCCTGCAGCGCGCTATACGCCACGTAGGGGTATAGCGCGGATCAGGTACCGCGCTATACCTTTACTCCTAATAATTTTATATAGCGTGGGGCAGGTACCGCGACATACCATTACTCCTGACATAATTTTATATAGCGCGGGGCAGGTACCGCGTTTTGTATAACTTTCCTCGCTATAAATACCATTCTCCGCCGGTTAATTTCTCACATCTCTCCTCTCAACTTATAAATTAATACAACAATTCCGTCAACGAGTCAATAATTCAGGCAATCTTCTCATATTTTATTTAGAAATTCGTGCGATTTTTCGTTATAAGGTAATTTTGTTATAATTTTTTTATTTATTGTTTATTATGATTATTTGAAAAAAAAAATATTATACTAATTATTTTCAATTAATTTTTGTGTTTGTAAAATTGGAAAGCGGGAGCATACGTCGAAATAGTTTTGCGGTGCAGATAATAATATTAAATTATATTATTTAATTTATTTACGTTGATGTGTAAAAAATTTATTGTGTTATATGTTCGTTCATATATAGTTTATTAAATCAGGTTTGTTTCATTTTTTCCATATAAAATAGTGCCGCACTTTTAAACTCAAATAATGGCGCGACTTTCAGCTATTGTTTATTATGATGGTGAAATTCGAGAAGATGAAACCGGCTGTTTTCGTATCAAATGAGCGTGTTAAAATATCATTTAAGAGAAACATAACTCTTGAGGAGCTTATAACGAAGATTTCGAGGAAGATTCATGTTGGAAGTAGTAGAAGAGTGTCGTCGTTGCAGTATAGATTTCCAACATTATTGTTGCCATTAACTTATACAACGTTCGAACTTTCGAACAATGATGATGTTGAAATGATGGTTGAAGCTCAAAGTAATTATTCAGACACCGCTATTGAGATGTATGCATATTTTGTTCAAGTGCGTGTTGTTCGGGGTCAATCATTAAGCTCCCACTATGGGCTGACTGAACAAGTTGATCAAGTTGACAGCCCGATGACAGTAATGTGTAATGATTTTAATGCTATAATGGGGAGACATTCATCCGCAACTCCTTACGATATGTACCAAGGTAGGTCGACGAACAATCCGTATGGCAACATCGCGTCCAGTTCAAGGGGAAGGCATTCATCTGCAAATCCCTTTGACCTTAATATGGAGATGCCATCGATGCAACCATCTGTGCAGTTTTCATTTGACGCGATGGCTTCAAGCTCTAGGGGGAGGCATTCGTGTAACACCCCCAACCCGTATCCGATCCGGATACGAGTCCGAAGTGTCACATTAACTTTTCAAACATTTACTCGTATAAAATAGTGAGTAATTTAAAAACTTTGATAACATTTAACTTATTCAAAACGTTTACAAAATATATCAGAGTTCATACAATTTATATCTTTAGACTATATGCCAACTACACTCTATATACAGTACATATATTTTATGATCTGACATTTGGTAAGGAGAACTGACCTATCTTGCTCCGCATTACTCTTTACTCTTCTCGAAACCTACGTGTGAAACAATCACACGCTAAGTCGAAGACTTAGTGATACATAAAAACTTATAATGCACTTTATAACATATATCAATACATGCATGTTCTGTTCTATCATGTTATACCAAATTACATGCTTTCTTCGTATCATATAAAATCATATCAAATTAATTACAGTAAATACATACATACACATAACTCATCATTAACAGTTTATCATGTAATCACATACTTCTATGCTTAACCTTTTCAATCAAACACTATACACATACAACATCATATCATTTCTATAACATTTATCATACCACTAACATATATTTGTTTATATCTCTTGATTAGCCCATGTACATATGTGAGAACTATAGATATGTGAGTTTATGGAGGTTGTGCACTAATGATGTCACCATAGCTCGTATAATTGCACCGAAGTGCCACGTAGAATTGCACCGGAGTGCCGCGTAGAATTGCACCGTAGTGCCATATAATAATGTCCATAAGGACTACATATCATTCCTTAAGAATCATATACATATGCCAAGGATCAAGTATGTGTCTCACCAGACTTCACACATGTTCCAAAGAATACATATATGTCCCGAAGGACCACATATCATTCCTTAAGAATCATATACATATGCCAAGGATCAAGTATGTGTCTCACCAGACTTCACACATGTTCCAAAGAATACATATATGTCCCGAAGGACCACATATCATTCCTTAAGAATCATATACATATGCCAAGGATCAAGTATGTGTCTCACCAGACTTCACATGTGTTCTAAAGAATACATATATGTCCCGAAGGACCACGTAGACCCTCAACTCTTGGCATGCCAACTATACCCCTAGCTCTCAAGACACATAACATGGGCATTTTCTTTTATACTTATCATTTCACATAACACATAGTTCAATTACTCATAGAACATTTTCATATGAGTCACATTTACATGTCACATAGCTTATATACTTTCTCACGTAGTTACATAGATCCATATCATATAACATATATCCCAAAGTGCACATATGATCATATATGCTTCATATAACACATAGAAACACCTAGAACACTTTCTCATAGCTTATATCAATTTTCAGAGTCCTTTCATATTACCTGATGACATATATCATATAGATATATAATAAAGGATATCATATTATCTACCTTATGCTCCATTTCTTTGTATTCCCTTAGATTATAAATTATGCATATACTGTTACCCATGTTTACCTAGTTCATATCACTTCTTATAAACTCACTTTCATCATATTTTCCTATTATTACATATTTTATCTCATAACCATGTATCCACATAGTCTTATATTTCATTATCATATTACATATATTTGTTCTCCTATGACTCTTAATAAACATCTATTTTTATTTCCCTACATCTCTCAACTTATCTTCTATATTCCTATAATTTCATAACTTATTTTATATCATTTTCCCTTTTCACTCACATAAACCATCTATTTATTTAGTTCAATTTCTCATGACTTCCACAATACTCTTTAATAAAACTTTGTAGCTCTTCACTTTAATACATAAACCATAGTTTCCTTTAATTTATCAATCTTCTCTATATAACTTATGTATCCTTATTTATGCCCTCGAATTCATACTATTCTCTTAGAGTCTCCTAACATTTCTCGTATAATCACTTATACCATATCATATGACTTATACTTGATTATCTTATTCTCTCATGTTCATTTCATTTCTTATGACTCTATCATATAACTTATTCCATGTTCTTCCATTATTACATAATAAAGTCTTACATAAATCATATAGCATATACAAAGCATATCATTATCTTTAGTCATGCATACATACAATCAATGTAATACATATAATCACATATAGTTATAACCAACACATAATCATGTCTATGACTTCATGCATATTACTCTAGGAAATAGACTTATCGCAAGTCTTATTTCCATTAAACACTACATGTCACTAGTATGCACTCACCTTGGCCTCACTAGTCAATTCCAATCTCTTATCTTTCCCTTGATCGATCTTACTTGCCAAATGTTCCAGAATTGCTTAACGCGCAGAATCTACATAAATGTATATTTTGAGGCAATCATTAGATACCTACACCTTGTAATTGGATACTAGCAACTTAAACGAACTTATTAAACTTATATTCATAATTTTCCTTTAGGGGGAATCGGTTCCCTCCTGTGGGGGTATCGGTTCCCCCTTGACATTCTGGAATTCTGTCGTTTGAGAGGGTATCGGTACCCCTTTGAATGGGTACCGATTCCCCCTAACCCAGAAATCATTTTTCAGCACGAAATTACTTCATTTCCTCTCAAACACTTCATATATCATCCCCTTTTTCATTCTTAACTCTAGTACACATACTTAAACCAATCTATATTCATTTATTTCATCTTAAACCTCAAAATCCTATCTTCCATATGTAATTCAATAATTACATCAATTTTGCAATATGTTTCAAATCCAATTCTATTACTCCAAATCTCTTAATTTAACCATTGACAAGTCAAATTTAACTTCCAATTTAAGAAATGAACTTTATTCCAAGATTTCATTTGTAAACTCTAAATCTTTAATCTCTCCTAACTCCACCATTCTTTGCTTTTAAGATGATTTAAGTTTTCCTTAAGCTTAGTTATCATCTAATAATCAAAACCCAACCTTAAAATCAACAATTCAATTATAAACAAAGAAACTTACCTTTGGCTCTTGGCTTCCACGTGAAGAAGAAGAAGAAAGGAGAAGAGAACTCTGGAGAATTCTCTCCCTTTCCATGTTTTAATTCATTTCTTGGTCAATTGACCCTTTTGCCCTTTATTTCCTTTAATAATTACTAAATAACCTTCATCATATATATCCAATAATCATTGAACAATTTCATTCTTATACTTTAGTTACCAAATTCTGAAACTTTACAATTTAGTCACTAACCCGGTATTGCGGATGTTACAATTCGACTGCGAGCTTTTTCGATCTCATTGTCGATATGCCTTCCAGTTCAAGGGGAAGGCGTGCAAGTAGTAGGTTCTTTGACCTAAATGTGGAGAGCATGGAGGAACCATCATCTCCACCAGAAGAACCGCTTCGTGAGCCTAGTGCGGATGGTGCTGAGACTGGACTGTTCATTGACCCAGAATCACCGCAATTCAACTCCGATGATGATGAAGTTCCAGGAAATGTGGCACAAACTGACCCTCATGCACACATGTATGAAGCTGATTATGGTGCAATGTACGGGCCAGAATTTGTGGATATGCCTCATCTCGGTGACTATGGGTATTACTCATCAATAAATAATGATGAGTTATCTTCAGGCATGGAGTTTTCAAGCAAATAAGAAGAGATGATGGCTATAAAAAATTACAATATTCGTAATTCTGTTCAGTCCAGAGTAAACCGCTCCACGACCGAAAAATATGTATGCTACTATGCCCAGCGCGAAAACGGAAGCAATTGGATGGTCCGCGTATCGAAGAGGAAGAGGAAAAACAACAGATGGGAACTAACAGTATACAACGGTCCTCACACATGTTGTGCTGGAGGGGTCAACCAAGATCATCCCAACTTGGACTCTGAAGTGATATGCCAAGCCATCATGCCCATGGTCAAAGTAAGCTCTCATATAGCTGTTGCAGTGTTGATTTCAGCTATACAATCGCAGTATGGGTACACTGTCTCCTATAAAAAAGCTTGGTTGGTAAAACAAAATGCCATTGTCAAACTTCATGGCGAATGGGATGCATCTTACAACGAACTTCCAGGTTGGTTTAGGCTGGTGCGAACGTTGAATTCTGGGACAATTGTGGACTTCGAAACCTCCTATGCATACCATAATGATCGAGTTCTTCGCGATCGATGCCAATTCTATCGGGTTTTTTGGAGTTACCTACAGTGCGTTAATGCTGTCAAATTCTGCAAGCCTGTGGTCCAGATCGACGGGACTTTCTTGTATGGAAAATACAAGCAAGTTTTATTATTGGCAATTATCCAATATGACAATCGTAACATTCTTCCAGTTGCTTTTGCTCTTGTCGAAGGAGAAGATACAGCTTCTTGGGCTTTTTTCCTCCGAAATTTACGTGCACATGTTATCACGAGGGTGCACGTCACTTACCTGTAGCGGCTTTGGTAAAGACTACATATTTTTGTTTGGGGGCGCTTTTTGCGAAACTCGGGGGACAAGCTCAAACCTGGATGCAAGGCGGTCATGTCTATCACCCTAGATTAGTTGCAGATCTACAGAAAAAAAAATTGTTGCATCAAATGGAATGTATGTAACAAGCTTCTCTAGAAGGCATGAAATGTTTCGTGTCACAGAGTTACCGCGACCT
The DNA here is from genome assembly GCF_006381635.1 of Hibiscus syriacus. Taxonomy (NCBI): domain Eukaryota; kingdom Viridiplantae; phylum Streptophyta; class Magnoliopsida; order Malvales; family Malvaceae; genus Hibiscus; species Hibiscus syriacus. The sequence goes on from NW_024063535.1 coordinate 141,559, forward strand.
CTTCAAGGGATTGAAGCTGTGTCGTTAAGAGTAAATCTAAGGGACAGAACGTGCGACTGCGGGTTTTTTCAAGCTCTGAAGTATCCATGCTCTCATGTGATAGCAGCTTGCTCGTATATACGTCAAGACTATAACCATTTTGTGGATCCCGTATACCTACTATCTGAAGTTTTTAAGGTATACGAATTTGAGTTTCCCCCCATAGGTAATGACAAAGACCCTGATGAGGTTCAAGATTGGCTTCCGATTGTACCAAATTCGAGTTTATTGAGGGAGCGTGGTCGTCCAAAATCTAATCGAATTCATTGCGATATGGATATTAGAGAAAGATCTAGACAAGACAGAAGATGTGGGCATTGTAGAAACCCAGGACACACTAGAAAAACATGTCCACTTCTATTGTCATCAAGTAACAATTGATGAGGAAATAATGTATTTTATTATCAAATAATAATTCTTCTACTTTAATTTGCATTTACTTCAAGTTAATGTCATTTGATAATCACCGATGAAGATTAAAAAAACAAACACAATCATTACATTTTAACAAACTAATAACAATAAGTATTAAATGATAAATGATAACCAAATTACAATAGCTGATATTAAATGGTAATAAAAAAACGAACTGAAATACATTAAAAAACAAAATAAAGTAAGTATTAAATGAAAAATAAAAAAAAATTACAATTTAACAAAATAAAGTAAATACTAATATAATAAAAAACAAAATATATCGATGTCTGCGACGCGAATGTGTTCCCCAGGGCGGTGGATGTCGGTCTCGAGGAGGATTTCTTCATATCACTGGTTTTGACTCATCGTTGTCATCATCATCAGCATCGTCGTCGTCGTCGTCGTCTTGCGCAGGTACATGAGGAGCTGATGACGATGAAGCACCTCCGTAGAATAAGGACCCTGGAGGTGTATGACTGACTATCCCACCGGCCTGCGAAAACTGGAAAAGTCATAAAACCCAGATATCGTTGAGTGTGAAAACTATACATGAGGCGGTGTCTGTGCTGCGGCCATGGGTGATGAGGCTGAACCCGCTAAATATCTAGCATATGAACCCCAAGTCGGGTCTGCAAACATAGACCCATAATAGCCTCCAAGAGGGGTCATCTGTGATGGTGGCAGGGTCATAAAACCGGGTGAAGGCGGCGGCAGCGGCATCTGGTAATGGAAAGGCGATGGCGGCATCATATGTGGGGGCGGCATCATATATGGCTGCGGTGGCTTCGGTGGCTGCTAGGAAGGTCCTGATGGTGCAGCTGAGGATGAGCCGGAATCACCTGCTCTCCGTCCATGAGTCGGGGGACGATGGTGTTGTGTCGGTGAACGTCTCTGTCGACGTCGTGGAAAGGTCTGCCCTCGTGCTTCCTCGGGAAGTAGAAACGGTTTCCCGTTACTGTTGAACCACTCATAATAATCCTCAGCATACATCAAGAAGTCAGTAAAAATGGGCTCTCTACGTGGAAGGCGCCGATGTCGATCCTCCCACAACACGACCCACTCATGATGCCTCACTAGTCAATCTGTATATGTCTTGCTGCGTCTATCTAAGCTATGCAACTCATCCATATTGCGAGGTGCTTCCGAAATTGGTTGAAAACAACCAAACTGTCAGAGCACGCGATCAGTGGAGTGCCACTCGACGGTCGCATAACAGATCAGAGGGACCATCGCCATCCAAACATCTAATGGACCCCTCAACTCAGGTGGGATCACCGCCCTCACATCATCAGTAGAATATGACACCCATTCAAACTAAAACAAATAATATATAATTTTTATCAAAATAATAATCTAATTATATAACTATAATCTAAAATCGATTTTTAAACATTAAAATCCATACCTGTGTGCCAGCCTTCTGATCGATTAGCACCCTAATCTTTTCTAAATCATCAGGTAGCTCCTGATGATTTTTCCTATCAGTAGACCACCTATTCAAGGAAAAAAATTTGTTATATGCTGTATAAAATTATTAATATACAAAATCAATTTTATAATTACCTCAGAAGTAGTGAAAATACGAATGGGTTCTTCACAACGGGGACATAAAAAGGGTAATCGATACCATGCCTAAGACTGCAGCAGCAGGAAACATCCGCCGATAGCATTACGCCTATAGTCAGTGGCTCCACACATCTCCCTGTACAGCCGAGCCCCACTGCCGAGCCCCAACTGAATGATCCATCGAGACGAAAGTCGCTAAGATGTCGCAACCACATGCAGTGAACTAGGTTGCGTGATTTGTCCGGCATCAGCAACCCTCCTATCAGCTGCAGTATGCATGCCCGTGCATACATCTTAACCTCTTCCTCAGAGGCGTCTGCGCTCAACTCCTGAAAATTGGCATCTAACTAATTTAACGGTATCCTACCTCCGATAAAATTTTCCGGGACACGTCCTAGACTATCCCGACACAAACCAGTCCAAGAACCGGAAGCTATCCCCCAATATCACATCTCCATCCACCGGAAGCCCCAGGTGCATAGAAACATCCTCAAGCGTGATCGTGCACTCTCCGCATGGAAGATGGAATGTGTGGGTCTCCGGCCTCCGCCGCTCTACTAAGGCAGAAATCAGGTCTGGCTTTATCTTACAGTGACCCTGATATCTACCTATGTAACTGAATCCAGCCTCTACTAAATACGGCAAGACACGACTGTGTATCACTAACTTAAGATTCCTAATAAAAGGATCTAATACACGGTCATTCTCCTAAAAATAAATAATTACAAAAATTAATTCTTAATCTAATAATCATGCATTAAATGAATCAACTAATTATTAATAATAATTTAAATTAAAACGTTAAAATGTTATCGTATCAGCAAAGTGTCGAGATATTTAATTATTAATATAATAATCATGCATTAAATAAATAACTAAATATTACTAATAATTTAAATTAAATTAAAACGTTAAAATGTTACCGTATCAGCAAAGTGTAGAGATATATGATTTCCATCAGAGCGAAGTAGACTGCCTTCCATTATATATCTGCAAAAGAATTATATTAGTAAAATATTAAATAAAGTAAAAATATAACAGTAAAAATATTATAAAATATACCTTAAAAAGAGAGTATTTGAGAGAAATTTAGAGAATTTGAGAGAATTTGGTGTGATAAAATTGATTGAGAATGGGGGTATTTATACGGAGGAGGGGTCGGTAGTTAGGGGTATAACGCGCCCCCTGCACCGCGCTATACCTCACGTGTCAGATATACAAGTATAGCGCGTTGCAGGGGCCGCGCTATACCCACGTGGTGCCAGCTCACCGTATAGCGCGGTGCAGGGGGCGCGCTATACCTCATGTTGCGCCAAATCATCGTATAGCGCGGTACAGGGGGCGCGCTTTACTGCTAAGGGTGTTAGATCGGGAAATATAGTCTGACCGGTGTTAGATCGGTAATATTACCGGTCACCGGTGATATATCGAGAAAATCGCCCCAACATAATGCATAGCTTCGGACCTTGTTAAGGCTTGTCATTTCCATTCAAGAACATATATTGTGTATATAACCAGCATTAAATTAGCTAACAGAAAATGAGTAATGAACTAATGTTCTATCCTACGTGAAGTGTAAAGTACTTAATCAGACTATGAATGAGCATAAGACTCAGATTTAATAGGTTCCAACCCGATTATATAGATTTTTTTTTAATAAAAATCGAGTTTTTGATCAAATTTTTTTAGGACATGATCAGGTCATATTTAAATCATCTGCCCTCTTCCAATGTGCTGGTGCTAAGCTCTGCATTCCATTGTTGTTGGCTCGAAGAAGAAGCTGAGCTTGAAAGAGATCTTCTTACAACATACGCAGGCCGTTTCGGGATCAGAAGACTCAATGTTTCACTCTCGAGCATAAAAAGCATATTCGACATGGTGGGACGCTCGCTCGGGTCTTCTTGTACGCATAAGATTCCGGCACTAACAAATCTAAGATACTCATTTTCGTCGCAGGTTTCCCGGAGTGACTTCTCGGCTAAATCGAAAGCCCTGCCGCCCTTCCACAGCCTTCAAGCCTGTCACGGTTCAATACCATAAACAAGAGGAAAAAATAGTTATCTCTAAGCATAAATAATCGAAGATGTATGCTTACATAGCCTAGTAGGCTTAACGGTTGTTCAGCTTGATAGAATCCTGTGTTCCTTTTTCCGCTGATGGATTCAAGCAGTACCACACCAAAACTAAAAACGTCTGATATGATCGAGAAAAAATCGTCGAGTACGTGCTCCGACGACATGTAGCCACTGCATTTAAACAAGTAGTTGATTTGATTGATCAATTTCAGCAGGGCTTCATATAACTTACTATGTGCCAACTACTTTCTCAGTGTTTACCTCCAAAAATCCTAGCCAAGCTGAAATCAGAAATTTTGGGGTTCATCTCGTCGTCCAGAAGAATGTTGCTCGTTTTCAAATCTTTGTGAACAATCCTCAGCCTAGAAGAATCTTGGTGGAGATGAAGCAGTCCTCGAGCAATTCCGAATATTATGTCCATGCGCTTTTCCCAGTTCAACAACACGCACTGCGTTCGATCTTGCGAGATTATCATGCCATTTTTAAGCATTTCATAAGGTTACCATATCTTTAAAAGATTCAAGTCTATATGTTAACTGAATATGAAGGAATCCAAACTTCTATTGGGCATGTATTAGTAGATCAACATTTTCTCATACCCTTTAACACAATAGCCTAGAAGTTTGACAAGATTTCGGTGTTGGAGCTTGACGATCAAAACAACTTCGTTCTTGAATTCCTCTAGGCCTTGTCCTGAACCTCTCGAGAGCCTCTTTATGGCAATTTCTTGTGCTTGTGGAGGGGTACCCTGAGTAATTAGAAGAGAATTTCGGGTAATACACCCTACAAGACTCGATATTACAAGGACATATAGTCGACATATACAGGCATTACCTTGTAAACAGGCCCGAAGCCGTCTTGTCCGAGCTTGTTTGCTTTGGCGAAGTTATCAGTGGCAATTAATATCTGTCTTTTTATTATCTTCTTTGAAGTCATATGAATTTATGAAATCTATGACACGTCTCTCAATGTTGTACAAGCTCAGTTCCAGATTTCCTGGTGATGAAAATCCCAAAATTGAACTCCCTTTCAGAATTTAAAGTAAAAATGACCAAATATCATGTTTTCAAAGAGTTACGAGCATTAACTTCCTCGACGATTGAGCATTCGTCTCCTCCTCGTCTTAACGTTCCAAGTAAAAGCGACGCACAAGATGAACAACAGAGCCGTAATGACACCTTGGAAGGTCAAATATGGTGGCTTCTTTTTCTCCAAAGGTTCCAGGACTGGAAGTTGATTCAAGGTAGATTCTAGACTTTCCTGTGGATTGAAGAGCAATATATAACTTTTCACATGAAAAGCAGCTAGCGATAATCGAGATAATGACTAGATTCGATTTCATAAACTGCTTCCTGATTTCTCACCTCGAGTGCAACTGGCTTGTGATGGATTCCATATAGAGGGCGGATTGCAGGTGCATTCCCCCCCCCCCCCATGTGGTACTACATTGCAAGATGAGTTTGGCCAATCTTTGCAGTCTTTAGACGAACCGCAGATCGGCTCTGATAGTACCTTGGTAGCATGACACGAGCTGCTCCCGTAAAATGGAGAAGACCGAGGGAGCTGCAACAGCTTTTCCATTGAATCCATTGGCCTGCATTTTTCGACTTGGATATGGGAAACTTTTGTGTCTTCTGATCGATTCTACTGACTCGGTAGGTTCTACCATTAGCATTGAAGGTAATCAGACCGGTTTCATTTTCAGTTTTGCAGTCGAATTTGAAGTACGTCGGATCTCCACAAGTAGGTGGAGTGCTAAGAGGATAGGGAATGATGTTAGTGCCACAACCACAAGTCATGTTCCCTATTTCAGAAATTGGCACACGGAGATGGAGATCAAGACCCCCATTTGCATATGATTCCTGAAAGTTTTTCGTCTGTCCAAATGCTGCAAGTATTATTACTTTCACCTCTTAGATATGTGTCAGTTTCAGCAAATGAATAAGCTTGACACTGCCAAGTTTCAAGGCACTTCTTCATGCACTTTCTTTCATCGACTTTAAATACTAAAGCCAGTTTTTGCACTTTTATCATGCTTAAATTCAAGAACTCAGTGCCGTGTGGGCCGCATACCAGATATTTTCTTATGTACCCTTCTGAGAAGTCTCCATGATGTAGGGGATCCGAGACAGATGATGTTGAACTGTCAGATTACACATTGATGGCGCTGAAATACCATGAGTTGGCAGATTAGCGCAAAGGTGGGAGTTGAGTGTGATATGTTACACATTGGGGTCGTTTTGAGTGCGTTTCAGTCTTTTGACCATAACTTTAGCTACGGGTGTCGGAATCGCGCGTAAAACCCCAATTCGAAAAGTCCCTTTCGACGTGCACGCTGTCCACATTGATCATGACTCCGTGTGGCTTTTTTTTCAACTTCAAATTCTGCCGTTTTCCCCTCCGAATCATTAGTTTTATTTATTTTTTACTATTTATGGTAATATTTCGCTTGTCAGTTAAGAAATCATTTTAAATCCGATTTGGGCCGGATTTTTTGCAGATTGCTTAATTTATTTCGAATTTCAATTTAGAGTGATCTCCGAGATTTTACTATTTTTGGCAAAATTCAGATAAATACGATTTTTGGCTATAACAGTCCGACTTGTAGACTGATTTTCGTATTGTTTGATTTTATATTATTCTATTAAACCCTAGATACTTTTTCTCTGGTTTTTGGACGAATTTTCTCATGTGAATCATCTGTTGGAACTAGCCTAATCGCTATTCTGTCTGGCGTCACTACCTTATTCCAATTTTCCGGTGACTGTTGCTGGAAGCCCGGTAAACACTTGTAGGGTACAAAGTTTTTGTTATCGCAGGTACCAGACTTGCCACAAGCATCAAACACGCTACATCCGTCCATCGGCTCCCACCATATCAAAGGCCATTCATCCGTCTGATTATCCCTTCTGAAGAACCGCAACTTCCCATCGGAACCCATCACTAATCTGGTGTTGTAGTTGTAGCTTTGGGCTTGGGTTGGCGTGTTATTGCAATTCTTTGTCTGTAAAATTGAACAAACTTTGCTTCTTTTACTGTTACTGATATTTTGCAACATAGAGGAAATAAGAGGCGGAATCTCTTCATGGATAACAGATAACCCGCTTTTCCAAAACGGTAAATCATTTTTAGCGATGTTTTACTGGTTATCTCCCTCTCTATCTCGCCGAGAATGAAGTGTCAAGTTGACTTCTCCATGAAGTCAACACAAGGACTTCACTAATTTTCATACCAGGAACAAATGAATCAGTAGGATTAAGAAAACTTTGCCAGATTCCCCAGAATCTAGGAGCTTCAACGTCCTCGTGGATGGAGATGAAATGCCTTGTAAACTGGTCAACTTTATAGTACAGTTACTTGTATCGAAAACCTAGGTGGTGGAATTAACTGGTTTATCCCTGTTGGTAACCCACACGATGGTCTTTGGTTCGAAGCCGTCGTGATGGTTGCCGTGGGAGCTTCCATTTTTGGGAGTGAAAAACCCGAGTGCAAATTTGCCGGTGGTGAATACAATAGGTGGCCCTCCCGAGCTATTAATCGGGTTCTCGTACGTTATGGTGTCTCTTGCGAAGCTAGGCGTGAGGCCAAAGAATAAGAACAACACACACAGGGAGAAGCTAGGAAAATACATGTGATTTTGCAGAGTTCGAATCGAAGAATACGTTCATCAGTATCACTCTGGTGTGTAGAAGCGTGAGATTGTGGCACGTTGACCCCGCGGAGTCTTGAAGTCAAGCCCCACCATATGTAAGGCTTTGCTTGAAAGTCGTTAAAGAAATTAGGTTAAACTACACTTTCAGAACCCAATTATCACTTTTGTTCCGTTTTGATCATCCAACTTAATTTTTTTCAAAATCATATCTAACATCCAGTTTTAGCTTTATTTTAGTCACCTGTCGTTAAAAAATTAATAATGATGTCAATGTATCACTATAAAATAATATCACATCATTATTAAAAAACTTCACATTAGCAATTCTTTTAATTTTCTTCTTATTCCCACGACCATGGTTTGGTTGAAGATGGCATGAAACATAGAGTAGTGAGCCAAAATGCTCCGTGCTCGAATTCTATTCAAGTAAGCTCTAACCATGTCAATCTTGTGTTGGTTTTCTCTATAGAAGATCCTCAGCTTTCAGAAAAGGATTGCCATGATTTTCCAAATTTACCTTCGATTTATGAGCATGCAAATGATTCAGGTTACCACACGCCCAATAATGCACCTGTGATTGTAAAATCATGTTCGATGCCAAACATTGCTGCATCGACACTCATTTTGGAGTACTTTCTCCTATATATTTGACACATCGAACAAGATCCTCCGAGGATGTACATGTTCTCAGCATGAGAAGAAAGGAGATTTTAATTCATGATGTTGATATCGAGGCGATGTAAGAACAAGAAAGAGATGATGGCATGCATAAGAATTATAAAACTAACTTTGAAAACTCTTACGAGGGATATGAATCTTATAGCTGTTCTGCATCGGTAAAAGATTGGGTAGTGTCAGTTTCAGATGAGATTAAAACCCATCAAGAAGAACCGTGGGTTCTGAATCAGAATGAATCAACTGACAAGGATTTTAAGATTAAGCGAATTGAGGATTGGGTAAATGATCTTCAACACGTGGAACCATTCGAAGGCACATCTGAATTATCCCACTCCGATGATCAGGTGAAAGTGGAACCTACTGTCCCAAATGGTTTGACTGCTGCAAATGGTAACTTTTCAAAGAAAATGAGTATGCATTTACTACCTACTGGCCACATTCGCCCCTATTATTAAACTACCTAAATCAGACGTTTGTTTCATTTTTAACGACAAAATAACTTGTTTATAACTTAAAAATAATTATTTATTAATGAACATATAATTAAATGATATAAAGAGTATCTTATTCTATAATTAAGGGCATTTCGGCTAAATGGAAGTAGTTTAATGGTGTAAAGTATGCTGAAGTGCTTAGTTCTGAAATTGAACATGCTTCTTTGCTAGGCTTTGCCTTGCAATTTTCAAAGTTTTTTTCTTTCATAAAGTGTTTCCGCGGGTTCTCTTTTTTCTTTTTACGAGAAGGGTAAAGTAAACAAATGATCCCCGAGTATACGGGCTTGCTTTTTTTAGTACTCTAACTATTAAAAGTTATAAAATGATCCTTCAACTATAGGGTGTTGTTTTGTTGAGTCTCTTGACTAATAAAAGTTACAAAATTGTCACCTGACTATTCATATGTTCCAAATTCGTCTTTTTTCGTTAAAAAATTGATGACGCTCTATGCTTGATATTAACCTATTGACTGAGGTATAATGGTTCTTTAAGATTTTGAGATCAAATTTTATCATATCACATTCAGCAAATTAACATCCAGCTTAGACTCTCGTCAATTTTTAACAGAGAATGATGAATTTGGAATATGAATAGTTGGATGACCATTTTATAACTATTAATAGTCGGTGGACTCAATGAGTAATACTTTATAATCAAGAGATAATTTTATAACTTTTAAATAATTAGAAGACTCAATAAAATAACATCTTATAATCTAGGCACTATTTATGTACTTTACCCTTACGTAAAAGACTTTTCTTTCCCGAAGAAGAAGAAGAAGAGGAGGAGGAGGAGGAGGAGGAGGAGGAGGAGGAGGAGGAGAAGAAAGAAGAAGAAGAAGAAGAAGAAGAAGAAGAAGAAGAAGAAGAAGAAGAAGAAGAAAAAGAAGAAGTCGAAGTCGGGTTGATATTCTTATGAAGGAATGCACATACGGAGGGAGGAGGAGGAGGTCAAATTAAGGATGTATACATTTCGTTTAACTTATATTTTTAATATTTTTCATATTAATATTAGGTTTTGATATTTTTTATTTTATTTTGATATAATAATTTTGTTTTATGATTTTAAAATCTTATTCGATAGATTTTAAGAAGAAGAAGAAGAAGAAGAAGAAGAAGAAGAAGAAGAAGAAGAAGAAGAAGAAGAAGAAGAAGAAGAAGAAGAAGAAGTCGGGTTGATATTCTTATGAAGGAATACACGTACGGAGGGAGGAGGAGGAGGTCAAATTAAGGATGTATACATTTCGTTTAACTTATATTTTTAATATTTTTCATATTAATATTAGGTTTTGAGATTTTTTATTTTATTTTTATATAATAATTTTGTTTTGTGATTTTAAAATCTTATTCGATAGATTTTAAAATATTTTTTGAAAATAATCGAAAAAGTAATCTCAATGTTAAAAAGAATGTTATTCTCCCTAGATAACTTAAATTTAAGCAATTTCATTCTATAATAATTATGCATAAGTTTAATCAAATTTAATATTAAAAGAAAATACTATTTTGTAATCATATTTATTTAAAAAATTATTAAAAAGTAATTTTGAAGTAAATAAAAAATTAATAATTTTTATATAGCATTTTAAGTTATTTCCCTGTTTTTAAATAAAAAGTCAAATTTTGCTTCATTTTTATAATTGAGGATTTTAAACTTGAGAATCGTAAACAGTCTAAATACTATAATTCGAATTAGTTTTTAATTAGTTGGTTTCTGTTTGATTTTTACATTTTTTAAATTAGATAAGTATTTGATTGATCAAATTCTATAATTAATATTTATATTGTGTATAAGTTAAGGGTTTAATCTTTATCTAAAATTTGATCAAAATTATACAACTAAATTACATGATTTTAAATTATTAAATTGAAAAAACACGAACTAAATATACAACTAAAATATAATATATTAATTAATAATAAAATTTAATTTAACATATTTCATAATTATTGTTTGGATCAATACCGAAATATCAAAAGTGTGACATAACTTTGTGCACATGTTGTTTTAAGTAACTCATAAATTACCATGGTTGTATTCAGGGTTGGGCATGGTTCGGGTTTTTGGTATACCCGGCCCGACTCGACTCGAACAAGGGAGTCTCAACCCGAGACCCTACCAAAACAAAGTTTCACCCGACCCGATATATAACTTAGAAACCCGACCTGACCCGAAATAATAAAAATATATTTTTATTCAATAAAAACAGTGACTTAATTGGAAAAAATTCTATATAGAGGTGTATTATTGTAATTATTCCTAAATATATAAGTTAAAATTATATATTTTTCGGGTCGGGTCGGGTATTTTTCACCCTAAACCCGAACCTGATCGACCCGAATATCACACTTTAAAAACCCGACCCAAACCCTAATTTTTTTTAAAAAAAATCCGACCCGATCGGGTCGGGCCAGAACCTATCGGGTTCGGATCCCATACCCATTGGACAAAAGGTCTTTGTTTTGTTGCTGTTTTCCCCCGTCGGCCTCTGCTGCCTGCTGGTCGGTCATCCCGGTCGCTACTGGTGCCTTGTTATATTGTGGTGTTCCTTCTGCTACTGCATTGTTATCCTCTTGACTAGCTCCTATTGCTGCAATGTTGCCTTGTTTTAAGTGATCAAAATGTTAACACCTTAACAATTGAGTGACTATTAAAATCATTTATCCTTGTTTATTTTTATTTTTTAAAATAATATGTGGTGATTATAAGGTAGTATATATTCATAATTTTTCTTAATCATTGACAACACGTACACATATTATACATGTAACTATTTAAATCCAAAACCTCTAGAAAAAATAATACTCCCTTTAATCAAGAGATCACCTAAAAAAACCCAGAAGACTAATATTGGTAATTGTATCAATTACATATTAATATTTTGGGTAAATTGCTTGTTTAATACTTAAAATATCAGTTTTCGTATCTAAACTTTCATTTTTTTCAAAATCATATCTAACATTTAGTTTTGTTTCATTTTAGTACGATGTCATTAAAAACTTAACGGACGGGCTCGTCAACCGCCACGGTGTCTATAGTCGTTGATCGTCGCATCCGTTGACTGATGAAACCCAAACTTTTCAGCCCACATCTTTTCGACCCCCTAGACATGATTTCGACACCCTTTTAACTAGAAAACACCTAAATCTCCCCAAATCGATGATTGACTTTTCGATTTCTTCATCCTCTAATCTTCATGATCCACCGTTCGATGGGCTTGAAATTGGACTATATTGGTCGACTCGTCATTCTCTCGTGGTCCATTATTCAGATTGATTGTTTGTCCATCTGAGTTATGTCACGTCAACCTGGCCTTAAGTTTTTAACGGCGAGATATTAAAATGAAACAAAAACTAAATGTTAAGTATGCTTTTTTTTAAAAATAAAAATTTAGGTACTAAAATGGACTAAAATTAATTGTTTAAATACTAAACGCGCAATTTATCCTAATATTTATATCATATCAAAATGTTAATTCTGTTCAAAGCAAAGGGCATCCGGTAGTAATGTTACATTTGACTCTTATATATAACTCGTAACAGAATTATATTCGAGAATCTTTCATTTGACTTGATTTAATACGAGTAATTGTTTTAATTTTGAGCACCAATGAAGTGGATATCGTGGTAAAGAGATTGTTGTTATTCTTGAAAGACTCGAGTTTAAGTACCATAGATGTTAATAGTGCGAGTGTTTAATGTTATGAGGTTGAGAGTTATATTTAAACAAATATTGTCTTATACTTACTCTAAATTAATCAAAAATAATTATTTTAATTTTGGGTAAAGTATACAAATAGTCCCCTCACTATAACACTGTTTTGTTGAGTTCTTCTACTATAAAAAGTTATAAAATGATTTACTGATTATAATGAATTGCTTTGTGAGTCCCTCAACTATTAAAAATTATAAAATGATCACCCGACTATTTATTATATTACAAACTCGTATTTTTCAACTATAAAAATAACGGTTGTTTGAGTTGAACGTTCATGTTAATCGAGATATGATAGTCATTTAAGATTATGAGATAATATTTTATCATATATGAGTTACTTATATTTAATAGTCAGAGAACTCAACAAAATAATATTTTATCATCAAAGGACTATATGTGTACTTTACCATTTAATTTTTCTATTTAAAAACTTACTATTTCTTTAAAAGATATTTAATTAATTTTTAGAGATATTTATTTCGTCAGATCAATTGGAAAACATAAAAATCGCCGAAAACAGTCGAATTATGGTGTTAAAATTCGCATCGAGCGATTATTTCGGGAATATTAAGATTTAAGACGTTTGGTTAACGCAATTGATTGCCGTCCACTCCACACAGAAAAAATGAAAATATCGCCAACAATGAGGGCCCCACCCCAAAATCAGCTGCAACGCCACGTGGGTAAACCTTAGCTCTTCTTCGGATAAATGCCTGTTAAGCGAATCCGAATCTCCAATCCCAACCGACACTTCACCCGTCTAACCCAAAGAACTGTCGTGCTATTTGCTACTTTAAAATATTTTGAGTAAACTAACATTACATGACTTAATTACTACTTTATTCTATTTTTTAAAATCATATTTAATATTATATTTTAATTTTATTTTAGTCATTTACTATTAAAAAAGAAACAAAACTACTAAAGTAATAATATTTTATTTTTTTTTAATGATGACATGATATCATTTTATAATAATATGTCGATCGATGTATTTTTAATAATAAGTGATTAAAATAAAATTAAAATATAACTTTATGTATGATTAAAAATAAAAGTTAAGTGACTGAAACGGAATTAAGGGAGTAAATGAATGACTAACTACGTAGTTTATCCTATAAAAATAGAAAAAGTATAAACAAATTAAAAAAAAAAACGTACAAACAAACTTCGTTTCAATTTCAAAGCAAATTCAACTGACCGAGGAAACAAAGCCGAAATCCAAAGCTTTCCGACTCGTTGCACCACACAAGTTAATGCTCTCTCACGTATGGACACTTGGCAATACGTCGCGCCACACCCTTTGCATTTCCACTTCCTGTACACACAAGAAAACATAGACCCACACGACCATATTTCTTCTCCTCCATACCTTTTCTCAATTTACAATGTTACCCTCCTTTATTTTTTATTTAATTTCTCTTTTTTATCTTAATATCGGTCTCTTGTTTCAATATGTAATAGGATAGGGGGAGGTAAGATAGTAGACTGCTCCCAACACTAGGGTGAGAGCAGTTTCCGTAGGAAACCTCCAAATTATGAAATGCCCTCCACGAGACTCGATCCCACGACCTCAAGGTTAAGAACCTTAATGAAATGACCATCCAGCTCAGTTGGTAGAGCACAAAGTTCTTAACCTTGAGGTCGTGGGATCGAGTCCCATAGAGGGCATTTCATAATTTGGAGGTCTTCTACGGAAACTGCTCTAAACCTGGTATTGGGACAGCCTATTATCTTACCTCCTGTTACCTCATACATATGAGAATAAGGGACATCTATTTTTCTTTTTTATCTTAATATAAATCTACGTTCAAAAGCCAATACATTCAGTTTATCAATATATAATTTAAGTTATAAAGTTAATTAATTAGTTCTGTTTCATTAACACTAACCAGGGCAAAATATCATGCGAGTGGGGTGTGTTGGTTTATTGCAAAGGCAAACTTGTAATTTAAAGCAAAAGGCAAGGCTGTTCCTATAAGACACTGCAAGTTGTTTAGTTTTATTCTTCTCTCTTCCCCTCTCTCTCTCTCAATCGGCCATTCTCTCGATAAAACGAAAGAGCAACTTAAGAAATTAGAAAATATCTTTTGTGATTTGGTTAAACGAAATAGAAGATTAGAAAATTAGAAAATAGCAACTTAAGAAATTCTCTCGAGAAAACGAAAGGAAACTCGCTGGTGGATCGAGCGAAAATATCTTTTGTGATTTGGTTAAACGGGGAAGGAGATGAAGAGCTGTGAGCTCTGCAAGTTGGCGGCGACGACATATTGTGAATCGGATCAAGCCAGTTTGTGCTGGGATTGCGACGCTGTAGTCCACGGAGCCAACTTCCTCGTGGCGAGGCACGTAAGGCTTCTCCTCTGTCACGCTTGCCAGTCTCTCACTCCATGGAGAGCCACTGGTTCCAGGCTCGGTCACACGGTCTCCGTCTGCGAGAGGTGCGTCAACGACGGCGATCGAGAAGAGAGCGAAGCAGAGAATGACTATGACGGCGTTCGCAACGACGACGATGAAGGAGATGATGGTGAAGGAGATGATTCCGATGATGACGTGTCTGTTGAAGATGACGTTGAGGACGGCGATAATCAGGTGGTGCCGTTGTCGACAGTAGAAAATACACCTCCGCCGGTGTCCAGTTCTTCTAGTAGCGGAGATGATTCCGGTGGTGAAAGAGAAGTATCCAAATCAAAAAAATTGTTTTCGTTGAAAAGGTCGAGAGAAAATGCTCCAGATCTTCACTCTAAGGTTTGTTTTTCTCTTTTGATCTCTCTTCAATTCTTTACATCTTGTTTTCCCGTCGTCTCTCATTTTAAATTCTTTTCGTTTTTCTTATTCAAATCGTTTAATCTCTTTCATGAAATCAAGAGTTGATAATTCTTTTCATTATTATTCAACAGGACGATCCAGATTGTTTATCTCCTAAACGGAGGTACGGCTTGCAGAAAAGAGGATGAAGCCGTTCCGGTTGACTCCAGGTTATCGAAATAACAACAGATCAAACCGGATGGAACGGTGCAGTTTCAGTCAGAGAGGCACGATTGAGTAGTCATTAGGAGAAAAAGGCTTAGTATGTGAGAAAATCCAGTTTAAAAAATCTTAAAATTTGTTAGAAATTGTAACATCTTTGCCATTCGATTTTAGTTGATTTTGGCCTGCTCTTTCTGATTCTCTAACCTATTCTAACAATAGTCATTGATAGGAATGTTGACACCATGTGTAGGCCTGTAGTGTGGGTTTATTTGTACTAATAATCCAAGAATTTTAAGAGTGCTAATTACTTCAACAAAGTGTTATACTCTCCTTCTGATATTTCAACAGACTAACGTAGTTTCTTTGGAAATAATATTTACGTAATAGCAAACTAAGGGATGTGCGCAGGAAGTGGCGCTACAGATAAAGGGTTCGTGTCCTTGATTCTTTGAAGGACATCCACTTATAAGGCTGGCTGGCTATCCCATTATCCACCGTTTCACCAGTCCTGTGGGCGTCAGAATTCTTGTCAGTGATATGTCATTGACAATAACAAGGCACGTATACCAATTTGAATTTTCTTTCTTAAAATATATTTTGAGCATGAACAGAATTGTTCTTGTCAATCACTTTGCAACGCATCTTCTTCTGCCTAAACAAGCAAGTTGGGCATGTCCTTGTGTATTGCCTAAAATGATAAACATTTTCATCTCATGTGCCCCCCACACGTCTTGTCATTTTGAGTGTTTCTCATAGCCAAGTTGAGGTACCACCTAGTGTGTGGGTCATTTTATGACAGCTTTTGTCAATATAGGATGGTGGTTGCATCTGAGCCGAGAGATTAATGTCATCGGCTTGATCCCTTTGGGTGGCCGATTGTCCCACTGCAGTTAGCATCCGAATCTGGACTGTGTATCCATTTGCCAAAGATTTCCAATCACAATGCACTTCCTGTTTCTTCTAATATACCTTTGAAATAATCGTGTAGGGTACAAATATTCATGTCTGTTGGAGATCTTAATTTTGGTTTTATTGTCCTATCTTTTCTTTGGGTAGCATAAGCTAATAAATAAATAAATAGATTTACTACACGATTAAATGATATTGTTTAATATTACTCTTTCAGTTGGAAAATATTTTTATAAATTGACTACCGATAATCATTGTAACATTGTTATTAGCTTTTCTTTATTTATTAATAAATTTTTAAAAAAAATTAATTTAATAATTTTATTTTCATATAACCATCGGTATATAATTTAATAATGTAGATTTAATATGAAAGTAATTCTTTCAACCTAATCTGGTTCATTTATAATTATCAAAATACAAATTTTAATCTTATTTAAATAATTTAATATCTCGTTCTATTATATTAGTTGATTGTTGGTTTTTAGTTATATCCAAATAAATTTTAATTGGGTCCATGGTTAATTTAGGGGCATCTTTTGTTTGCATTTGTAGGGAATTATTTTTCTTGTTGACATGGCTTTGTCAAGTTTTGTTCAAGTTTGTATTCAAACAAGTGGCAGGGAGAAGATATTCCATGTTAGTTTAATAATAATTTATAGGCAAAATATCTGGGGAGCTTATGATATGATATGGTCCAGCGCCACTATGAATTCAACGCAATAAACAAATGGATTTTTATCTTTTCGTTCTTTCTTTGTTGAGACTACAGCCGCCCGTCAATGAAAGTTTTGTTGTATGATAGTTTTAATATATAGTTAAAAAGATATTATTATTTTTTAATATTTTTAATAAAAAAATTATTTAAAAAATTATTATTTTATATGATATGTTATTATTAAGTGTTTTACCGGAATTATTAATATATCCAAAAAAATATTACTTAAAATATTATTTTTTTACTAGATATATTACTAAACTCGGTAAAGTGTCTAATAATAATATATCCGATAGAAATAATAATATTTTAGATAATTTTTTTATTAAAAAAATTAAAAATAATAATATTTTTAAATAACTCTTTTTTTAATCGTATATTAGGCTGCAACTTCTCCTGTCAACATCAGGTGGTGGAAGCAGTTTTTATTTATTTTCCCAATTACCAATTAAACAACACCATAATCAAAATCATCACCCACATAAAATATTGTCAAGAAATTGTGATCCTCAAATAGAAATCGTGGTTCAGCTTGAAGGAAGCTTGTTAGCTGCTCTAATCAACCGATTAGATTAATTAAAGACATTTTGCAAAATGTATATTCACACCCATTGTCTTCTTTTTTTAAAAAAAAAAATTGAAACTGCTAGGGTCCATGCCAGGGGTGAATCACTTGGATGAAAAGAAAGAGGATCGAGTGGCGGAGATTTGCTGGTTGGCGTGGGAGTTTTGTGGTGGTGGTTGAGCGTCACTTAAAAGATATTATGGAGGGTGTTTCATTGGTCTTAGGATTCTGCTGCTGACCATGACCTCACCATCCTATACGATGATCATATATAATATACACACACGTAAGATTTTATATTATAAGTAAAATTTATATATTTTTTAAAATTAAATTATTTATAAAAAATATTTAAATTAATTAAAATTTCAAAAAGACAATAGTTCCTATTAACACTTCTCTATCTATCTCTATATACATGTGCATGCATACATGTATATATTATTTTCTGGGTTGTTCTATATGTTCAATTCACCTGTTGACTATGGCTGTGGCTTTTGAGTGATGGGCATTCTGTCTTGTAGTTTACGTTTCGATTTTAGGCCGTTCACTTGGTTATGGCAGCTGTATAACTTTATAATATTCTAAAACTCGAAAAGGAAGCTGTTCATTGATAAAAATGGTTTATAAGTGTCGAAATCGTTTTTCAGTTGAATATCGAAATTGGGTTTCGATTTGAATGAATTTAGGTTAGAGTCGCCACCGACCATTTTAAAACAAATTTAGGTGGGTCGGACACCATCTTACCTGATCTGCGTTGTACTAAAAACGTGTCGAGTTCGGGAGTCGGTTACAGTCAAGAAAGAATTAACACCCTTTAACTGCCCTTTCGATACCAATTAATTTTCCGGTTGTCTTTATTTTCAAAAATTAAAATTAAAATTGAAATTCAAAAATTCAATCGAATTAATTACCTTTGATCAATTGAAAGTATCCCTAAAAAGTCAAAAGTGTTGGATTGTAAAAATGAAAATAAACATGAGAAAAAAAATAAAAAATATTAATATAATAATATTAATAAAAAAATAAAAATATATATATATAACAATGTTAAAAGAAATAAAATTATTAAAATAGGAAGAAAATGAAAAAAAAATATATAAAGTAAATAAATAAAAAATGAAATAAAAAGAATAAGACAAAAGTTGTTATATTTCTCATGTTTTGCGTGTAGAGAAACTAGATTTGCAATGAAAATGCTCTGTCACTCCTCATGTTTTTAAATACTGGCTTTGGATCCTCCACGCTAATTTTTGTCCTTTTCTTCCCTCGGTTTTTCCAAATCGTTGCCCCTTCCTCTGATTTTAATTCCACGTTTTTTTCTATATCATTTCCTCATGATGCTTGAGTCTATTTATAGTCTAAAGAAACCTATTTTTAGCTCAGATTTAGAGTCATACTTGGACTCAAATGCTTCAGTTTTAGTGTTTCAATAAGACTCAAATACATTTGTTTTAGTGTTTCAATAAGATTCAAATACATTGATTTATTTTCTTAATCTCACTAAATCAGGGTTGTTGAGTGTAGGGCCTACAAAAATAATAAAAAATATTAATAATAATAATAAATAAATATAATATAATAAAATATTTTTGTAGACCCGGACAAAAACGGATGTCTACAGCTGCCCCTCTTTGCACATTTTTATGTTAACAAGAATAGGGCAAAGATGAAAAAGACAACCAGTTTTTGTCCGGTTATCTTTGATTTGAGACTTGATAGTGTTTGTTGTGACACTAAGTCGATCCATTGGGCATGATATCCTTCTTCTTGAAGTTGAAATCGTGGGTGAATCGAAAAGTGACTCTTTGTTGCCAATCTTGGTCGACCTTGGTCTTCTTATCGATTTAAAGATCTGGGTGTAAAAATTTGATCAAAAAGTAGTTTCTTGCTAATGCAACGCGGTTGATACGCCTTGGAGCTGAATGGAATCGAACTCGAAGGTCTTTTTTGACAGATAACCTTTCTAGCCTTGAGTTATGCTGTAGATGATGTGCCTTGGAGCTGAGCGTAGTCGAACTCGAAGGTCTTTGTTAGCAGATAACCCTTCTCAACTTGAGCTATGTTGCAAATGAACACAATATTCTTCGTCGTGAAGTTGAAATCGTGGATGGACCATTCGTCGTGAAGTTGAGCCTGAAATTGGATATCCTCCGTCGTGAAGTTGAAATCCAATCTAAAGGTGAATGTTGCTAGTGGGCATGATTCCCTTCGTCGTGAAGTTGAAATCATATATGGTCCATTCGTCGTGAAGTTGAACCTTGGAGTTGGATATCATTCGTCGTGAAGTTGAAATCCAATGTAAGTTGTGATGTTTCGAGGCCAATATCCTTCGCTGTGAAGTTGAAATTGACTTTGAAACTGGAAAGTTTATTGACAGATACTCATTCTTTGAGTTGGATATCATTCGTTGTGAAGTTGAAATCCAATCTAGATATGGATGCTGCTTGTGTGCACGATTCCCTTCGTCGTGAAGTTGAAACCACGGGTGGCCTCTTCGTCGTGAAGTTGAGCCTGGAATTGGATATCCTTCGTCGTGAAGTTGAAATCCAAGTAAGTTGTATTGCTCCGAGTCCAATATCCTCCGCTGTGAAGTTGAAATTGGCTCTGGAACTGGGAAATTGTTTGTTGACAATCAGCCGCCCCTTCGTCGTGAAGTTGAGCTTGTGTTGTCTTAAGTCCAATATCCTTTGCTGTGAAGTTGAAATTGACTCTTAATGAAATTGAAAAGTTGTTTGTTGACAATCAGCCGCCCCTTCGTCGTGAAGTTGAGCTTGTGTTGTCTTGGGTCCAATATTATTCGCTGTGAAGTTGAAATTGGCTCTGAAATTGGGAAGCCCCTTCGTCGTGAAGTTGATCCCCGAATGGTACGATATCCTTCGTCGTGGAGTTGAAATCGTGGATGTGTGGGTACGATATCCTCCGTCGTGGAGTTGAAATCGCTGATGGCCCCTTCGTCGTGAAGTTGAGCCTTGACTTGAATATCATTCACCGTGAAGTTGAAATCCAAGTATTGTATGTTGCGGGTGGACACGATTCCTTTCGTCGTGAAGTTGAAACCGTAGATGACCCCTTTATTGTGAAGTTTAGCTTCTAGCTAGGTATCCTTCATCGTGAAGTTGAAATCTACTATCGAACAAATTGTGTTGTTTCGAGTCCAATTTCTTTCGCTACGAAGTTGAAATTGACTCTAAAAGCTGTAAAAAAAATTTGTGCTAAAAATAATAAATGTGATGCTCCTAAGTATATCTAAGATGCATACAACATGAATGAGTTATCTTGGATTTGAGTCCTGTGTTTTGTATGCCAATCTGATCCATAGAATCGATCGTGCCCCATTTTCTTCTCGAGCTTTGGCTTTACTGACCTTTCATATTTGAGACTCTCATGTTTGAAAATGTTTTTTCTCCTTTTTCTTGTTTTAGGAGGGAAAAAGGATAAACATTATGTAAAATATTGTTCGCAATTTAATCAAATTGTAAACATGAGTTCAAAGTATATCAAAATAATCAATAGATCTTTTTAATGCTTTCAGAGTTATAGCTCTTTAACAAATATTCAATTTGACTTCAGGTTGACTTCATTTCTAAGGTTTCGGTAACCCAAAATGTCATTTTTTAAAATATCGCAACATGCTTTTTCTTTGGTTTGACATTTTAATTGGGTGCGGACAAAATGACGCAACTAGCATGATCAATTACTAAACCTTTTATTTCAGTCCTCTAAAATCTTCCAATTGTTCAAGTTTTGTAAGCTTCTCTAACAAAGGTAGTGCAAAAATATCGGTCTAAAAATGAAATTCTTGAGTGCTCGTGTGTATTTGACTATAACAGGTGTTCCTTAACTCCCTTAGTCCATCATTACCGAAAATTTCTTGTTTAGATAAATTTGATTTAATTTGCCATTATCTGGCTAGCCAAATCTATAAAGCCAGGGCGTTTAACCAATTGCTTTAGAGGGAAAGCTTAATATTATAATCACTTTTATCAGTTTAACTGAAGGGTTCATCTCATCACAAAGTCTTCAGCCTGGCAATAGAAGTGGAGCAAACACCGAGTTGCCAAGTGTCTTAGCAATGTAATGGTTTGAACGCAATCTATTCATAAAGCCAGGGCTTTCGAGTTTCCTCTATAACCAATTGCCTTAGCGGAATAACTCAGTTTTTATGGATTTAATTTCTTAAGATTGTCAAGAAGAACCTGTTATAGCCTAAGTGTTGTTAAAAGTCAAGGAATCTTATCTTTAGAGTTCAATTTCCATGCAACTGGCCTAAACTAGATTTGCTTACTCGACTATTCCATCTGCGAAGATTATTATCATCACTGAACGCCTTAAACAAAAAATATAGTAATGTCATATGTAAAAGGATGCCTCATGTTGTCCGCACCTTATGAAAGGAAAATGTCACATTGGTTAATTGCAAGAGCATGGTACGGTGTTTGAGTGTATATTATGGGTAATGTCAAAGTCATTGTTTTAAATCATGTTACTTTTTCAGGGATTCATAACTTTGAACCATTTACAGAGCTTCTTAATTCAGTTGATATTCAAATAATTACAAGTTTTCAAATGTGATTCATTGCTCGTCATCATTAAAGTAACATAAATTTATTCAAATGTTCTTACAAAAACTTAATAAAAAATGAAAAGACAAACTCAAACAGAATGCCTCAAATGATGAAATGATCTGCCTCACTTGGATGACCCTGAGTTGTTGAAGTCGATCCAGTTCTTGTTATGTATTTTCTGTACGATTCTCTTGAATGTGGAGTAGTTCTCGATAGCGCGCCCTAGGACACCACTATGATATTCGCAATGAGCGTTCTCATCATACTACATGGGGTATGGGGCTTCATGGATTTCTCTGGATATGGTGACACCACATGTGCGTCAACAACTGTTGGTAAAGCTCCTTATATGTCATAGGATCGAAATGTTCTCATTTTTTATTAGACACGTGGATGTAATAAAAAAAGAGAAAAGTAATGTGAAATATGCAGAAATGCATGATGCATGCAATGTTCGAGGCATTGATCCAAAAAATGTGTCTGTTATTAGGAATAATCCTTATTGGGGACAAAAATATTTTATCTTTTAAGAGACAAAAATATCCTGACAGCTTCTGATATGTTGACTAGTCTTCTGCCTTTGTCTGTCACCGGTTGAATAACCTGTTGAACCGCTCTGGCTTCTTTGGATGAACCATGCAAATGACGAATTGTTTGCCCCAAAAAAAAGTCTCGAAGGACTGCACCTCCGGCTTCCACTCTCTGCTGAGTCTGTTCCCTAACGACAATACAATTGGAGCCCTCCATCGATAGAAACTATTCGAAGTTTTCTTCTTGAATTCGTCAGCAATGGTATTCAGCTCAGCTAGGGTTTCGCCATCTTGTTCTCGTAGTTTCGAAAGGAACGTCCGGGTCTGTAACCTTTTCGTCATTTTGCTCTGCAACATTTACCAGTCAGTTCTTCAAAGATAGACTTTCATTGTACTTGATGTAGACCCGGTTCATTCTGAGTCCTTTATAATGCAGCAGAGTGATATACTCTTCAATTGTGGGCACCACGTCTTCTGGATTGAATGTGACACATAGTCGCCTTGACTGTCCTCTGCATTTTCATCTCTTGTACTACATCCCATTTGTCCATTAATGCAGATTATTCACGTTTAACAAACACGTTTTTAGTGGATCAATACCTCTTAAATGATACGAATAATGAAAACAAAATGAAAGATAACAAAAAATAAAAAGAGTTAGTAAGGTAAATAAAAATAAAAATAATAAAAATGAAAAATCCTACCCCGTATGATATCTACCCCACATGCTTTAATTCCTACCCGGACATGATCTCTATTCCGTATGTTAATTTCAAACAAATCCTAAACCGCATATTTGTCTAGTTCGCATGTTTTGAACAGAAAGTAAAGCAAAAAATAATTCAGGCATCTAAGAGTTTGGAATGAGGCTTTGGGGTGGGCTCTAATTCCCTCTACTCTCCCGGTTTAGGTTCTAAAAAGGTACTCGAGTTCTCCTTGCCGGTGCCCCCTTGGGCTTGCCAGACCCTTAGTCCTAAGCCCATTACAAGCTTGTGTGGACTAAGTTAAACTCGAGAGGAAACATTCCCTTATGTCCGCACGGTGAATAAATTCACACGAAGGCGTCGCTTTTAACCCACTTAAATAGGGTTTGAAGCTCGGGTATAGAGCATGAGATGAAACTTTTTATTTAAAAAAAATTCTGAAATCATTGAAAAAAATATCAGTACAACTATTTACTTGAAAAATAATCAAAGGTAAATAATTTGAATCGAATAAATAAATTAAAATTTAAATTCACTATTTTCGCATAAAAAGACAACCGAAAATTAACTCTGGCCTGACTCACTTACCTGTCCCCAGCAGATTCGCCAAGCTGTCGGAACCGCCTTTCGGTTGGGCCCCGGAATTGGGCTTCGACTTGAATGACTTTGGGTTAGAGCCGCCACCGACCACTTTAAAACAAATTTAGGTGGGTCAGACACCATCTTACCTGATATGCGTTGTACTAGAAACGTGTCGGGTTCAGGAGTTAGTTACGATCAAGGAAGGATTAACACCCTTGAACCGCCCTTTCGGTACCAATTAATTTTTCGGTTGTCTTTATTTGCGAAAATTTAAATTTAAATTGAAATTCAAAAATTCAATCGAATTAATTACCTTTGATCTATTGAAAGTATCCCTAAAAAGTCAAAAGTGTTAGATTGTAAAAATGAAAATAAACATGAGAAAAAAATAAAAAATATTAATATAATAATATTAATAATAAATAAATATATATATAACAATGTAGAAAGAAATAAAATTATTAAAATTAGGAGAAAATGAAAAAAAATATATAAAGTAAATAAATAAAAAATGAAATAAAAAGAATAAGACAAAAGTTGTTACATTTCTCATGTTTTGCTAGTAGAGAAACTGGATTTGCAATGAAAATGCTCTGCCACTCCTCGTGCTTTTAGATACTGGCTTTGGATCCTCCACGCTTATTTTTGTCCTTTTCTTCCCTCGGTTTTTTCAAATCGTTGCCCCTTCCTCTGATTTTGATTCCACGTTTTTCTCTGTATCCTTTCCTCTTGATGCTTAATTCTATTTATAGTCTAAAGAAACCTATTTTTAGCTCAGATTTAGAGTCATACTTGGACTCAAATGCTTCGGTTTTAGTGTTTCAATAAGACTCAAATACGTTGATTTATTTTCTGAATTTTACTAAATCAGGGTTATTGAGTGTGGGGCCTGTAAAAATAATAATAATAATAATAATAATAAATAAATATAATATAATAAAATATTTTTGTAGATCCGGACAAAAACGGGTGTCTACATTAAGGAAATAATAAGAAAATTAAAAACTAGAGATCTTTAAAAATCAATTAATAAAATAAATTATTTCAAATAGTAATTATTAAATTCAACTACAAATATTAATATTTTTAATAATATAATTTTTATTAAATAATAAATTTAAATTCTAGGATTATCAGCAAGTATCAATGGCTTCGTTAAAATTATATCAACAATTTTGATTATAAGATAATATCCATTTAGAATATTTTTTAACCATTGATAACGCACATACATTCGCAAATGCTCAAAACTTCAAACTTAAGATATTTAGAGAGAATATCACGCTTTTTTTCTACTTAAATCGTTTGATGGTTTAGATTTTTATGATTATTAAATACAAAAAAAAAAAGATCTTTATGAAACAAAACGTCCGATCAACGTTAGGTTGAAGCAAGTAATCTCGCCACCTTTTGTTTTTTCCCTATTACCCTCTTCTTTATAGCAAAAGTGGACGCTGTGGTAAATAATTAGAATGTGTCTGGGGAGTCAATTTCTGTCATTCGTCAATGAAAATGGAAGGTATCTTCGGGTTCAATGAATTACTATAATGGAAAAAGGAAAAGATAGGAAATATGGCACATCCAACATGTCAAATGTGTCGTCCAAGTTGTGAATTTGGAACGTATTTTGATGTTAAAGTCCGCATGTATTTGTTGCAACTTGGGAGTAGAGGAAATGAAATGAGATTATCTGATATTTTGGAATAAAATCCAATAATTCAATTTTGTTTAAAATAATAAAAAGAATCAAAATTTAAATTATTCAATTTCTTAAATTAAGTTACATAAATAATTTGATATTTCGAGTTTAAACGGACTAAAAATGTTGTAATAACAACAATGTCGATGAAATTAAAATTGAATCCACTTTATTCTGTCATTGTGGGGGCAAATTTGGGGAATAACAGTCAAGTAAATGTAGCCCTTCATCCTCGAAGGGAAGTAGAAGTAGGTCTATTACAGGTATATCTAAAAATTCCAAAGCAGGACTTTGTGGTTAAACTTTGCTTTATGCATCATTGGTACTAGCATTATATGGACCGTCAATCAGGCACTAAATATACATTGTATACTTGCCTTATCTTCACATATCTTTCGGCGTGTTATCGACATCTTGTCCTGCATTTATGTCGCTTTTCAGTCCAAATTTGGCGAAGAGACCCCATCTGATAAGGCGAAGACAAATAGCTTTCCTAGACTGCATTAATAATGCCTGATTTTTTGTGACATGAACTAGCCAAGGTGTTCAGACCATTCGAGTCTTTGATGCTACTAATCATAATGCCTTGGCTCACTAAGCCTTGACTAATATGCCTCTATGCCTATTTTCTTTGGTGGTTGGACGTTGATAAAGTTGCTCGGGTTACTTCATCTGGTGACATGTCGCAAGAACAATGACATGCACATTCTAGAAACTACAATCTTTGAACATCACACGATACTTTGAGATCTATTGTTTGTTGTTTTCTTTGCAGCTGATCTGTCAACAAAGTAGCAGGTAAAACGAATATAACGGATGCTATACCAGTCATCAAGGTTCAGCCCCCACAGCAGGCGTGTTTCTAAAACAACATAAGTTTGGTGGAAAAGAAATTGAGGTTCTTAACATACTGTTGAACCATAATTTATCGGGGGCTGGTTTTGATGGTAAGAGTACATCCCGTGAGGGGGTTTAAGAATCTTGAGATATGGTTTGTTGAAGAAAATCGAGGCAAACTGCTCTAGTGGTGAAATAAGCTTCGAGTGTCGAAATTATGTGATCATCATAGGATCTACAACAGTCTACGAAAGGTTGACTGGTTTACCGCAAAGTTGCTCCAACTCACTTTCCAAGAGTTTCGACAAATTTGCTTTAGTTCGCCGATAAACCCAAGCTCGAACATTATGATCCCAGTCAAATCTGGATGGGCCACTGCACAGAAAACATTACATCACAAATAAAAAATGATAATTCATGAAATCTGAAAAAAATGGCATCATATATACTTCAAGAAACATGATTATCACAAAGAAATTAGATCAACATGCACAGAAAACATGATTATCACAAAGAAATTAGGTCAACATGCACAGAAGCACCTTATAATGAAGTGTCGGTAGCTAAACATTGTTGTCAGCTAAAGTACAAACACAAAATCATATGAATATTACAACAATAATCCTCTACGTCTAAGCTATCCCATTAAGAAGTAAACAATTCTTATCTTTGTAAAAAAAACAATTGAATAAAGGGTTCAAAGCTATTTGAATGTACCGATGTGTTCAAGGAAAGAAGAAATGTCACCAGTAGTAAATATCTTTGTTTTTCTTCAAATTAGAGGAACTTGATTCCCTATAATTCGTAGCCACATTTTTCATTTAGAGAAACAATGGCATTTAAGAAGTTACAAACTTTTTCCCAGCCTAGTGGTGGCCTCTATAGGGCAGACGAGAAAAAGAAAATGGCAACCGAAGATGACAAATAAGATATTGAATATTACGGAATCAGAGATACTATGATACGATGCCAACATTTAACAAGCACCCTTTGAAAGCTTTAACTCTAAAGAGCAGAATGGTTTTAAGTTCAAAATAACACATATATGATATCGATTAACTGCAAGGATGTTCATGAAGAACCCTGATTTATACTGCTAAAATTGTTCTACATTTCTGTCTTGAAGAGAGTATACAGTTTTAGTTTGAAAGTTTTGAGCAAACACCTTCTGATGTAATTAACAAATGCCTCCTCATAAGGCATAAAAGTCGTGTATCGAGTTTTATCTGTACAGCTGATTCTTTACAGCTATATACCCACCAGTGATCTAGAAGATTAGGGCCCACCACTTCACAAATTTTTACTCAAACAAGAATAAACCAGCTGAAATCTATTACATGAAAAGTTTAAAACATGATAATAACATTCTTCTGGCAACTAACGCAACTTCAGTATACACATCTGAAGTCTTGGAACTTGGGATAACCAAGTTAATAGCCATGTGATAACTACACCCCAACTCTTTGATTAACCTCGTCTTCCATCACTAAACAAAAAACAACTTATGTAATTTCTGTAAGTTCCGGGATAGGCAAGAGCTAAGATAATAACATTGAACTTTAATATACTCGACCTTAGTTGAGTCATGTATGCAATTTCATAGGAAAAATAAAATAAACTAAGCTATGAAGCAATGTGCCAAAGACTAAATAAGAATTATGACCAGATCAAGGAGAGTCAAATATAAAGAAAACAGCACCTTCAGTCCCAAAGAAGACAATGCAAAGTCCAAGCTTCACAAAACCAAATAATACAGAAGAATAGGAAACAAATATACCTTATAGGAGACGATAACCAAATTTGTCGATTAGGGGTCTGTTTATTCATCACATAGGTGCCCAGAGTCCCAAGTTTTAGTGTTAAAACTTCATTCTACTAAATCCAAGCAATGGGTTAACTTCCATAAAGAAGCCAAGTGATTTCCATGGCCAACAGATTTTAACACTTACCCCATAGTCGACATCGAAACCATCAAGTTCAACAACATCACCATATTCCTGCACACACCCAAAACTAAATTAAAACAAAAACAAAAAAAAGGTTAATTTAAAAGAAAATAAGAGTTAGCAACCTCTAATTTTTCTTGAAGATCATGGATTGTTGAATTAGCTAATCTGTGAAATTCATCTTCCGACAGAACCGAACTGTTACCACAGTAATCATTAGACTAAAAAGGGTCATAATGATTTCTTAATCAAAATTTTTACTAGGAAATTCGAAAGATAGAATATTTACCGGTAATCGATGGCTGCAGGTCCCTGAGAATCCTGGGGGAGGTTTAGAGGGCCGGAGCAAAAGCTTCTAGGAGAGGCGAATGTCCAAGGAGAAACATTAGGTGTCGAAATTTTTCGAAGAAGAAAACACAGAGCAAGTGAATGACGTGAAGAGCATAGGGGTGTCGACGGCGGAGCTTTGAGAAGTTTAGAGATTCTCCCGAGAAGAGGTAGCCTGGAAGCCATGGTTGATCAGCTCTGCTAGTCGCTAGTACAAAAGAGTAAAGACTGAACGCTAGTTAGGCTTTCATTTGTGTTCTTTTTTCTTCCATTCTTTTGGGCCATCCTCGGTAGATGAAATGATCCATAATCAATTTGGTCAATTTTACCTCTTTATTTTATTAAAAAAAATATATTGAGCAAACATATTATGTATATATATTTTTAATTATTATAGTATTGTACTTTATATATTATTAATAATAAAAAAAATAAAATTACAAGATATCATATTTAATATAGGGGTAAACTACATATTTAGTCACTCAACTATTTATGCAATTCTATTTTAGTCACCTAACTATTTTTTCATCAAAATTATGCCTAACGTTACGTTTTAATTTTATTTTAGTCACATGCCATTAAAAAATTAACAGAACTACTGAAATGTTCATAAGGTAATGGCATATCATCGTTAAAAAAAATAAAAATATCACATCAGCAGTTTTGTTAATTTTCTAACGAGTTACTAAAATGAAACTAAAACGTAACATTAAGTATAATTTTGAAGAAAAAAATTAGTTAGGTGACCAAAATGAAACTATATGAATAATTTGATGACTAAATACATAGTTTACCCTTAATATAAATAATATATAGTAAACTTTTTTAAAATTATGTATAATATTTTTTAATAAAAATATGTAGTGATAAAATAAAAGAAATTAAGAGTAATGTATTTAAATAATAGTCTAAAAGAGTTTAATGAACTTTATGGGCATTCATTTTGTTTGGCCCATCTCAGACCTTAACCCATGGCCCTGAGAAAAAGTTTGCAACAAGCCCACCCTAAAGCATAAATTTGGGTCGGGTGTGGGTCAGGATCCGTAAAGAATGTACTCGACATAATTCTCCTGCAAAACTAGTACCAGAATCGTGATCAGGGCAAAAAAAGAAAGTTGGTCAGAGCATTTTGGGAATTCCGATTGATGGCGACGATGTTCAATGATCATCGTTAAACCACGATGAACAGAAACAACAGTTCGCCGATTTCTAAATAGAAGACAAAGAGAAGAGCGACTATATAGCGAACAAAAAGGGGCGCGGGGGGGGGGGGGGGGGGGGGGGGGGGGGGGGGGGGGACTATTCAGATATCAAAACGATGACATTCTGAGGAATCTTTCTTGCACACTCGGCCCACTTTAAGAGGATCTACGTGCTTTTGAAAGTTTTGGGCCCTGTTTAATTGCCATTTTGACCCCTGTAGGTAATGTTTCTTATAATTTAGTCCTAACATGTTGATTAATTAACTTATTTTATCATTTTAGGATTATTTATTATAATTATTATGACTACATTTTTTTTATTTTTACTTGTTTTTATAAAAATGAGACAACATTCAATTCCTTATGAGGTACTAGTTTTGGACGTTGTGGAAGCGCTTTAATCTTCCTCACAAATAACTCTACTGATCTTGATTTCAATCCTGGTGTTATGCGCAAATCAAGTTTGAAAGTATTCAATCGCATCTAATCCAGAATGATCTACAACGATTTCAACCACGTGATGAGTTCTTCAAAGACTGAACACATTTAGACCACCACAAAATAATTTCAACGAACTTGTATACCAATATCTTTTTATGTTGAAAGAACTAAACATATGAATATTAATTAACGTCAATTTGGGGGTCAAAATTTATTTTTTTAAAGGGGCCAACACTCAATTGTAACATTATGGGGTCAATATATATATATATATATATATATATATATATATATATTCATTGTACTAACTTAAAATTTTTTAAAACTCTTAAAGGATTGAAATACAATTTTCTCTTTTTGGAGGATAATGCTATGTCCATAAATATTAATCACATCCTTAATTACATCACATTCTTTGCATTTATTTATTAATTATTTTTAATACAGTATCATAAAGGAGGAAGCCATTACCCATAAATATTAAATACATCCTTAATTATAGTTTTTATCAACTATTTTTAATATAATATTGCAAAAGAGAGGAAGTAAGTAGGGTAGTTATGTTGTACGACAACCTAATATAAGGCTAAAGAAATACATTACCGGAAATATTAATATTTTTTTAATATTTTCAGTAGAGCGCTATCTAAAATGTTGTTTTTTTACCGAAAATATTAATTTATCTACTTAAAATGAATATTTATGATATTAATATTTTTTGATATAAAAAATAATATTTTAGATAGTACCCGATATTAATATTTTCAGTAAAAAAATAACATTTTAGATATTATTTTACCAAAATTATTTAAAAAATATTAATATTTACGGTAGCTCGTTTTATTAACATTATATTAAGTTCATTTCATTAGACATTCAAATAAGTAAGGAAGTAGTAGTTGAACTATAAATAGGATTGCTAATAAAGACATTTGTTAGATGATTGCATGCAGAATATCTTCCACTTGTTAAGTTGTAATTAATGCTTGACATGCTACATCTCTTTCCATTCTTCCTTCGGTTTTTAATGGTTTTGTTCATTTGCATTGCGCCCTATAATCAGAGACAGGGTCAAAATCATATTTAATAAAAATAAATATTTTTTTAAAAAATATTAAATTAGTATATATTTAGGTTTTAGAAGTATATAATATCATTAAAATTTAAAAATTGAATATATGTCTCTCTCCGTACCTACATAATTTTATTATTATTTATAAATTTTACCAACAATCAACTAATTTAATAAGATAAAATATTAATCTTTTAAATAAGAACGGAAATTTTAATTTTGACATCGTAAATGGAGTTAATTGAGTTAAGAGAATTATCTTCATAATAAATATTTCCTCAATTAAATCAACCAACAACAAGTGTTTCTTGGACGACGATGTCCTCTACTCTACTGTAGGTGGTGGAGTATTGAAAATTAAATCATCCAAAATTATTATCTACGTGCTTTTAACAAAGTATCCGTTACATGATTATGTTCGATTTTAAAACATAAAAATCTATCCATAAAATTTTAGATTTATTACCATAATAATGATATTAACTATTATTTTTGTCGATTAATATGGAGTAAATACAATGTGAGGGGTGACGTTGGTAAGCAGTTGTGAAGGTGAAAGGGTTTGTTAGAGCAGTTAGGAAGTTAATACTTGCATATAAGGTTGTAAACAGATTGTTGAATTACTAAAGCTTTCTTATCATTTCATATTTGTTCAACTATTACCACAGTACTTACTATCTTTACAAACAAGATACTATCTTTTGATTATTCTCATAGTTTAACATTGTCTAATAAATTTTATATGTAGTTATATCTCATTTAAAATTTTGATTATTCTCAATTTTAAATATAATATAAATTTGTATAATTAAAAAAATATATGACTAAATTATTCACCAATAATTTGTGGGGCATTTTTGTAATTTAGAAGTCCAAAGAGGGACAATTTCCTCTTTCTTTTTTAATTTTTTTTTTGTATTTATTTCAGCTGCCCAAAAGGAAAATGAACCGTTCTTTCCTTTGTTTTTTCTCTCTCTCTCATCCTTTCACTTGTGGATGTTAAAAATATATAAAATTTAATAAATAAATAGAACAAAAAAGAACAAAAATCAAGGCCATTGATTTGTGTTATAAAAATCAGTGCAAAAGCTTAGGGTTAGCATCATAGCTTAACCTTACGCCGTTCATTCAAAGGTACAAAGCTGTACGTGGTTTCACAAGTTTATAGCTAACAAATACAAAAAGTAATAAACAGGAAGCAACGTGCCTTGTTTTTTATTGTCTTCTTTCTTTCTATCTTTCTAGTTGAAGCAATCAGCCTCTCACGTTTTTAAGAAAAGAATAAGAGTTCCTTGCTTGAAATAATCTGGCTATTGAGAGGTAAGATTTTTGGGTTAATAATTCCTTTTGTGCTGTCTTTCAAGATGAATAAACTAATGGGTCTTTATTTTTTTCATGCGATTTGGGTGGTTTTCCTTCTTGGGTGTTTTCATGAATGGTTGGTTTTGAATGTTCTTTCGTGTTCCCTGTGATAACTCTGTTTTCATTGTGGCAATTAGATGTGGATCTTTGTTTGTTCTGAATCATCCGCCTTTGTTTTCTGGGTTCATGTTTGCTTGGAACGAGGGCAAGGCAAACGAATGATGGGATTAAGTTATTTTGATTTTCTTTAGATTAGTTTCCATTGGGATTTTATTTGAACCTAAAAGGTAGCTGATTGGGTTTGTGTTCATATGTTCGATATGAAATCTAATTAATTATCTGTTCATTGTTTGACCATTGGTTTTGGTCGTATTTGGTGTGCAATCCTGTTGACTGGTCTTCTCCTTCATAGCTTGATTTTATCTCTCGTTCCTTTATCTGAAGATTTTGTTCTGGATTTGTAATTGATGTGCTTGAGGATGTTCGATTGCCTTGAATGAATATACTGAATAAAAGTGGAATCTTGCTAGAATCAAAGAATACCATTTGACAAAGAAGAATTTGGAAGTTTCCTTTTGTTTTTCTCCCAATTCATTTTGACAGAGAAGCATTGTAATCTGATTGTCTATTCTGTTTTGATTGTTAAAATATATGTTGTGATTCTTCCATCTAGAGGCTAACAATCCGACATTGTCATGTTATCTTCGTTATCGTCGTTACTTGGCCTAAACTCTTCTGCTTCGATATCTACTTTGTAGGTTATATGATCCTTTCCCTCCATTTTATTGTCAGGCAGGCTGGTGTCTCTTATTCTTGTTAGGGATTCTATTTTCCTAGTTGTAAAAGATTCTTTTTCACTCTGGCCGCTGCAACGAAACTGAAATTTTCTCGCACCTCAAGGTGGGTGTGGGGGGACAAAAGAGAGCTGATTCTGCTGTGTGTTTTAAGGAGATCAAGATCATCCCATATCTGGAGACTGCGACGTGTTTCGGAGGGTCTTTCGCTTGATTATGGCTAATGTCAGTATTTGCTAAAATACCTTGAAGTTTGATTACCAGCTTGTCACTTTTTTTACAGCAGTAGAATTAGGTGTTTTCCTCCAGATTTTGAACCTTAATGATTACAGTAGTTTTAAGCTTATAGCTTCTATGTAACACAAAAGGTAGGTCTTGTGTGGATGTAGTGTTAATCTGCATCACCACGATGGTTAGATTTTCATGCTTCAATGCTCACATCGGAAGCCAGAAACCAAAGGTAAGTCCGCAAATTGCGTCTGGTTTTTGAAAACTTCGTTTTCAGTTAAACTTGGGTTGTATACTCTAGTGTTTCCTGACTCGAGTATCCACTTGGCCATCAGAAAACAGTTCAGCCATCTGTTGAAGCTTTGTATACGACTTTAGAAGATTTTTCTCAAGTTCAAGCCCCTAAGAATACGACTAAAGCTACAAACATGGAGTCATTATTGCCAGAGGTAGAAACAACTGCTGAGATTCATGACCGTGTCAAACCTGTTACAGATTCTTCTTCTATTTACCATAGTTGGAAGTCATTTGAAATAAAAGACAAAACCAATCTTGATAGTGGTCCCATGGCCATTCAGAATCTGCACAATATTAAGAAGAGTCTGTCCCTTGGAAGTGGACTTTGCCTGGAGGGAAGAGTTCCTCGACAAATTGACATGGATGACGAGACTGATCAAGGATTTTCTTCTGATTTCCATGACCATGGGTTGGTTGAAGATGGCAAAAAACATACAGTTGTGAGCCAAAATGCTCCGTGCTCAGATTCTGTTCAAGTAAGCTCTAACCATGTCAATATTGAGTCAGTTTTCTCTATAGGAGATCCTCAGCTTTCAGAAAAGGATTGCCATAATTTCTCAAATTTACCTTTGCTTTATGAGCATGCAAATGACTCTGGTTACCACACACCCAATAATGCACCTGTGATCGTAAAATCATGTTCGATGCCAAACATTGCTGCATCGACACTCATTTCTGGAGTACTTTCTCCTAAATATTTGACTCATCGTACAAGATCCTCTGAGGATGTACATGTTCTCAGTTTGAGAAGAAAAGAGATTTTAATTCATGATGTTGATACCGAAGCAATGCGAGAACAAGAAAGAGATTATGGCATGCATAAGAATCATAAAACTAACTTTGAAAGCTCTTATGAGGGATATGAATCTTATAGCTGTTCTGCATCAGCAAAAGACTGGATAGTGCCAGTTTCAGATGAAGTGAAAATCCAGCATGAACTGCGGGCTCTGAATCAGAATGAATCGACTGGCAAGGATTTTAAGATTAAGCGAATTGAGGATTGGGTAAATGATCTTCAACACGTGGAATCATCCGAAGACACATTTGAATTATCCCACCCCGAGGATCAGGTGAAAGTGGAACCGGATGTCTCAAATGGTTTGACTGCTGCAAAGGTGGATGTTAAGGCAAGTCCTGAGATGGAAGCTGCTAAAAGATACATATCTTCTTTGAGTGCATTGGCAACCACCGCTCAACTGGCAAATCATAGCTTGGTTGTTATACCATTTCTTAGTGGATTTGTCAGCTTGAAGGTGCTTAATCTATCAGGAAATGCAATAGGCAAGTATCTTCAACTGCAAATATTATTAGTACTGTATTTATTTTCTATTTTGACGTCTTTTTAAGTCTTATGATTAGGAGTATGTGGAACTGTTCTTTTGTATGAGTATGCTTTCTCAATATCTCTGTGTGTACTACAGCAAGGATCACTGCTGGTGCTCTTCCTCGAGGACTTCACATGTTGGATCTGTCAAGGAATAATATATCCACCATCGAGGGTTTACGTGAACTTACTCGACTTCGTGTGCTGAATCTAAGCTACAACCGGATATTTAGAATCGGTCATGGTATGCGAGGCAAACTGCAACTTGTTAGCTGTTCTATTTTCTTTGCTATACTCTTTAGCTTCCAATATTTTTGTTCTTGTAAATCTACTTTGACGCATAATTCATTGTAGGTTTGGCTTCTTGTTCCTCTCTTAAGGAGTTGTACTTGGCTGGAAACAAGATAAGCGAGGTTGAGGGTCTTCATCGTCTCTTAAAATTGACGGTTTTGGATCTGCGTTTCAACAAAATCTCTACTGCCAAATGTCTCGGCCAACTCGCAGCAAACTATAAGTCCTTGCAAGCCATCAGCTTGGAAGGTAACCCGGCACAGAAGAATGTAGGAGATGAATATCTGAAGAAGCATTTGCAGGGCCTTCTTCCGAATTTGATTTACTTTAATCGGAAGGCTATTAAAGTGAAGGATGCTGCAGAACGATCAGTAAGGCTAGGCATCAGTAGTCATCAATTTGATCGCGGCCATAGATCAGAACACAGAGTTACAAGGAAGAATAACCATGGCACTGCCCGTGCATCCTCTTCATCTCACAGAAGTCAAGCCACGGCTTCCCCAATGCAGTCCGGAGGCAGGCACGGGCGCCACCCTCTTCCTAGCGGGAAGAAGGCTACTACCAATCATCGGAATCATTACGTAGATCTTGATAGCAAACTTCTGAGCTTTAAATTGGAGGCTTCCATGCGAAGGGCCCAAAGCGAGGGAAGTCTGGGGCAACTGTGAAATCAGTTGCTTAGCTTCTGGGGCAACTGTGAAATCAGTTGCTTAGCTATGCTGTGTGGTTTTAGACTATTTGATATTCGAGTTTTGTTCGCAATAAATTGTCACTCAAGATATCTGCTGTGACCAGGCATTTTTAGAATGGATTTGCCACAATGGGATGGAAGTTCTTACAGTTCTTCCTTTATTTTCTTATATCATGTATGTGTGAAAAACAGATAATGTTCTGTATCGCCCTTTCCTGTTCTTGTTAAATTCATAAGTTCCTGCTTTCTCTCATTAGTTACTGAAATAGAAGCAAAACTATCAAAATCTGTTGTCAAATATCAGCCAGGTTTGCATCTGCAGAAGTTCAGGTATCTACTGCAGAGGCTGCAGACCCCTGATGCCCTATCCAACGATATGGTCACTTGGTCCATAATTATGCTACATTACTAAGAATGCAAAACTATGTGGATTCACCTACGATATCATTAACATGCTTTGGAAAGGTGAAAG
Organism: Hibiscus syriacus; assembly: GCF_006381635.1. Taxonomy (NCBI): domain Eukaryota; kingdom Viridiplantae; phylum Streptophyta; class Magnoliopsida; order Malvales; family Malvaceae; genus Hibiscus; species Hibiscus syriacus. The sequence goes on from NW_024063535.1 coordinate 178,732, forward strand.
GCTTATTACTAAGAAACGAAGAGAGAAACGAGTGCAGCAAACCATATACATAGGCATTGAACAGTTAATTATCGAAACAAAGCAATTAACAGGAAGTACAGAGAAAAAACCTAGAGTTCTACTACTATCCATCTGTACAAAGCATAAAGATCATCACCACACAACATTTCCACACTTCTTTTGCCACCACAAAGTCATCAAATTTCAGATTGCTTTTCATCCTTTGCTGCAATATTAATCCAGGGACCATATCAGTAATCAATCATCCACATCAGTAATTCAAAAATAAAAGCCAGCACTTAGGCTTTGCTTGGTATGAAAGACGGAAATGAGAAAGGATAAAAAATTTATTAATCAAATGCTTTTGTAACCACTTTCTTACTTCGTAGCTTAACCATTTGATTAAAAAGTTTTCCATCCTCGCTCATTTCCCTCATTTTCATCTTCTATGCCAAGCAGAGGAGGTCACTCGGGGGAAAGCCAAACTATAAGTTTGAAAACTGCAAATAATGCATCAAATCCTACATGATTAATACAGGTTTTTTACACTAGTTACGACGAGTTCAGTCTCTGCTGCCACGAAGAAGAAATTTGAAGGGGTGAAGGGAAAGAGTGAAAGGGTCCTGAAAAGATTACAGCTTGGAGCCATATTATTAAGTTACCTGAATAAGAAGGCTTTCGTTGTTGCTTCCGAGTCATAACAAGCATCTGCTATCAAGAAATATGAACCAATGAGACAGAATTTTAATAGTAAAATACATAATTGTTTAACTTAAAGAATAAAAAGTTCTTATAAATACTGATCTCTTGCATGTTTCTACAGCTCTAGGAACAATTGTAACACCAAAAACATCATGCAAGGTCTAAACCCTAAAGTATTATGTGTTCACTTCATACACTGAATTTAGCACAGCCCTCAGCAACTAAGGAAAACCTCGTTTCAGGCTGCAACTTCTTGGTTCTTGCTTCTCATTAGTCATAATTATATTCTGTCCTGATTTTAGCTTACTGTTTTTTGAACTTTTAATCAGCATTTCATCATGATCATAGAGCCAAAGACTAAATTACATAGTGAACCGGTTGATTACCATTTAACAAAATCAAAATCAATCACAAATTCGGAAACCCAGACCTGTATGCCCCTCCTCTGCATCATGGTACACTGGTTCCTCTTCAGGCACAGGCTGCAGCTTCACATCTTCTCCAACAATGCTCTTCTTCGTCACCCCGTTATCTTCCTCCTCTGGGTACCGGACCACCACCACCGGACAAATGCAGTGTTGGATTCAATAATCGCTAACGCTTCCTAGCCTTCTGCTCCCCATGATCACCGCACTCAACCCTAACCTCTCCACTTCCAAACACAACCTCTCTTTCATGTCATGGTCTTTTACTATGTGGATTTTAAATGGAACCTGAGCATCCACCAACGGCTGCGCCAGCGTATTCGCCTTCGTCGCGGTGAAGATGTCAAAATCGTTCTCGAGCTTCTGCTGCGACTCCTCGTCCGGGTGCTCGTCGCTGATTGCGGTGGCGCTTTCGTGATTATTAGTGGAGTTAGGGTTGATTTGGAGTTTGATGGAGCCCCAGTCGGCTCCGTAAAGGACGGATGTCGGGCGGACGTGGAGGAGGACGACGGAGTCTCTCGGACGAAGGTAATTCTGAACTGCCCATCGAACGGCGTAAGCACTCTCGTCGCTTAAATCGATGGCGATGGCGACGCGGGCTGGGCACCGGAGACGGGGGTGGTCAAAGGGACACGTGGAGAAGTGGGTTGGATTCGCAGCGGAGCCAGGGAGGGAACATGGAGGTCCGGCTCCGATTGCTGGAGGTGTTGCGGATCCATCTGAAGATAAGATTTGGTGGGAAACTGAAGAATCAGTTGACCTCTTTGGGCTTTGGCAAAGTGAAAATCAGAGAGATATCGGCGAACTCTCAGAAATGCTGACACCTATTTCCCCTCTTATGTAAACTATGTTCCTACGCCAACCTTTTTCGCTTGAATGCTTCCTGGTGGCAAGCTTAGCTTTAATAAACGAACCAATCAAAGTCAGCTTCTTACATCATGGAAAAATTCAGAAGATCCTGCTCCGGGTGTCTTCTCTATCGAGCTAGATCCCGCTGGAACCAATTCATTTATTGTTCGGTGGAATGGGATCAGGCTGTTTTGGTCGAGTGGACCTAGGCATGAATAGTCGAGGATTTTCAGTTTTCATTCAGATGAAAACGAAAATTATTCTAGTTATTACCTCAATGCTTCGGAGACCCTATCTCGTTTCATTATGGATTATTCGGGGCAGATTAAGCAATTGTCATGGTCGGAACGTAGTCGGCAGTGGAATGACAACAATGCCAGGTTTATGCTCTTTGTGGGGCTTTTAGCGCCTGCAATGACAATAACTATGTGGCTTGTCATTGTCTGCCGGGCTTTCAGCCAGCCTCTGAACACAACTGGAACAATCAGGATTATTCTGAAGGGTGTGTAAGGAAGACCAAACTGCAGTGCGACAATGCTAGTGTTGTTGGTATCGGAAGAGGGGACCGATTTCTTGAAAGCCGCTGCTCAACTTTCCCTGAACAAAATAAAATGGTTTTCAGCGGTGTGGGATGCGAATCGACCTGCCTAGAATTTTGTTCTCGTACAGCTTACGCTTTTGAGAACAATCAATGCTCGATTTGGATTGGAGATCTCTTGAATCTGCAACTACTTGGACAAGATGATAACACCCCAGGTAAAACTGTATATCAAGTTGGCGGCTTCTGAATTTGCTAGTGAAATTAGTCCCACAAATAAGAAGTCAGTGATTGTTGTTGTTGCAATTGCGTTTTCTGCAGGACGACTCCTTTTAGGCCTTATGATGTTCATAATCTTGAAAGCGAGGAGGAGAACAAGTATCAGTACAGAATCAGCATCAGGTTCACTCGTCATTTTTGGATATGGAGATTTAGAGAAGGCAACCAAAAACTTCTCCGAAAAACTGGGAAAAGGAGGCTTCGGTACTGCTTTCAAGGGAACTTTGCCAGATGGAAGTATTATAGCTGTGAAGAAGCTTGAGAGCATCAATCAGGGAGAGAAACAATTTTGTGCAGAAATTCGGTACAATCAGAAAGATCAACCATGTAAATCTAGTTCGTCTTCGTGGCTTCTGCTATGAGGGTTCAAAAAAGTTGTTGGTATACGATTTCGTTCCAAAAGGATCTTTGGACAGACATCTTTTCCATGCAAAAGATTCAGAATCTCTAGATTGGAAAACAAGATATCAAAATTGCACTTGGTGCAGCAAGAGGCTTGGCTTATCTCCATGAGAATTGTGTAGACAATATCATTCACTGCGACATCAAGCCAGAAAACATTCTTTTAGATGTCGACAGTTGTTCGAAATTGGCAGATTTTGGCCTAGCAAAGCTTGTAGGACGAGAGTTTATAGCCGGGTCCTAACCACCATGAGAGGGACAGTGGGTTTTCTTGCACCAGAGTGGATTTTAGGAGTGGCTATAACAACCAAAGCTGATGTTTACAGCTTTGGAATGATGCTTTTGGAGCTTGTTTCGGGAAGGAGAAACTTCGAACACACTAGTGATGAAGAAAGTACACCCTTTCCGGTTTGGGCTGCTCAGCAAGTGAGTGAAGGCAATGATCTCCTCAAACTCTTAGACAACAGGCTGAATGGAAATGCCGATTTAGAAGAGCTGTGTAGAACTTGTAAAGTAGCTTGTTGATGTATCCAAGATCATGAAATACAAAGACCATCAGATCCTAGAAGGAATTTTGGATGTAAACCTGCCTCCAATTCCTCGATTTCTGCAATATATCAGTAATGAAGAGAAGAACATATTCATCTTCACCGACGCAACCATAAGCGTCAGTTGAGAGGCACATGCCATGCTTTAGCTTTTGCTGCTCCAAGTAGCAGCTTTTGCCTTTGTTTTAGCTTTTGTTGTTCACCTTTGATGCCCAAACTATTCTTACAAGTTTCAGTTTCTTGATGGTAAGACTCATAGGTAGCAGAAATATGAATTCGCTGGTTGTTTCCTTCCTGTTGACATGTCTCTATTTTCTTTCTTTTTTTATGATTTGAATATTTTTTTAATTCCTTCTCATGACTGCCACTGATGCTTTCCGAGTCTAAATTTTATTCCAATTCTCGACAATCATAATTTGTAAGTCTTCTGCTGAATTTTATTATGAATTTGAATTTCCATTCTACAGAGTCTAAATTCATTTTCTTATAAGACTAACTTTTCTAGAGAGAGATATAGTTCGACATAGACTTCCTAGTAAGATGAGACAAAACATACGTAAATTATACACTAAAATTATTATGAATTAAAATTTATTTTATTTAAGCTAATATCAATTTCTTCTAAAATAAAATAAATGTATTATATCTAAAGATCAACAACAACAAACTGTTACAAAGGACTAGAACATCTCACAGAAAATGATACTCAACTAAATATACCTCAATTTATACAAAATTTCTCACTAATAAAACTACTAAAAACCCTCTTATTTTTTTTCAAATGCAGTAAATACAAGCATTGCCAGAATTAGAATTATTATTTATAATTGTCAATTAATAATTTTCAATAATCAGGGAATAGTATTTTGCAAATTGTGAGATGGGAAGAATACGCGGTCCAATCACGTTCAAGGTTGATCCTTTAAGAAAAAAACCAATCTCTTTGACATTTCTCCTATTTTATTTATTAGGGTAAACTACACAGGAGACCACTAAACTATGGTCAAAAATCAATTTGATCATCGAAGTTTCAATTGAATCAATCAGACCACCTAACTATTTAAATATTTCAATCAAGCCACTGGCCGGTAATTTTTAACGGAGGTGATGACGTGGCCGTTAAAATATTTTGGTATAATTCACAATTGATTCTTATAACCTATATATTCTTTCAATTTGATCCTAATTTTAATAAATTAAAATAAATTTAACCATCGAATTAGGAGGTGTCATGTGTCACCCTCTGGTTGAAAGAAAATAAATATTCACAAAAGGTGGGTGAGAGGAATTGAACCCAAGCCGCTTGGCAAGAATATTAGAAATCAAATCATTGAGTTACGGTAACCATTTGTTATATTTTGGACAACAAATAATATATATTGTACCTTAATATATAAATGATTTACTTAAAATTAAAGAATATTTTGTATATCTTAAATTTTAAAATTATCTTTTATTTTTTTTAACTTATTAAATATATTTTATTTTTTCTTAACATATTAAATATATTTATTTTTATTTTAATGTAAAAATATATATTGTATCTTTATCATCACTTAAAAATATATATTTTAAAATATTTTAACTTAAAACATGTTTAAATATATATATTTTTATATTAAATTAATATATATATTTTATATTATATTAAATTAATATATATTTAAATATATATTTTTATTATATTAAATTAATATATTTATATATTTTTTTTATATTAAATTAATAATAAAATATATATTTTTATATTAATTTAAAATATATTTTTAAAATATTTTAACTTAAAATATAAATTTTATCTTTATCATCAGTTAAAATTTATTTGACAAAATACCTTAACTTAAAATATATTTAAATATTTTATTATTAATTTAATATAAATATATATATTTTATTATTAATTTAATATAAAAAATATATATTTAAATATATTTTAAGTTAAAATATTTTAAAAAATATTTTTAAGTGATGACAAAGATAAAATATATATTTTTACATTAAAATAAAAATAAATATATTTAATAAGTTAAGAAAAATAAAATATATTTAATAAGTTAAAACAAAAATAAAAGATAATTTTAAATTTTAAGATATATAAAATATTATTTAATTTTGAGTAAAACATTTATATATTAAGGTACAATATATATATATTATTTGTTGTCCAAAGCATATCAAATGATTGCCTTAGCTCAATAGTTTGATTTCTAATATTCCAGCCAAGTAACCTGAGCTCAATTCTTCTCACCCACCTTTTGTGCGGATGTATTTTCTTTAAACCAGAGGGTGACACATGTTACCCTCTGATTGGAGGAAAATAAATCTATTAAATTAAAAATAAATTAAAATAAATTTAGTCATCAAATCGAATAAAAACAGATGTCATGACATGTTTCACCAATGACACGTGACCCTCCTGATTCAATGGTTAAGTTTATTTTAATTTATTAAAATTAGGATCAAATTGAAAGAATATATAAGTTATAGAGATCAATTGCGAATTATACCAAAATGTTTTAACGGCCACGTCACCAACTCTTTAAAAAGTAACGGTCGGTGGCTTGATTGAAATATTTAAATAGTTTGGTGGTTTGATTGATTCAATTGAAATTTCGGTGGTCAAATTGATTTTTTACCATAGTTTAGTGTTCTCCATGTAGTTTACCCTATTTATTATCATTGGAGGATGATGAATGATATCTGAAGGGATGGGCATAAGACCCGAACTCGACATGTTTACGACTCGATTTCTTTTTTAAAAAAAAAAATTGGGTTCGGGTCGGGTCAAATTCGGGTTTAGGGTGAAAATACTTGACTCGACCATGAAAAAATAAGTTTATCTTATATATTTAGGAATAACTACAATAATACCTCTCTATATATTATTTTTTCAACTATATCACTATTTTATTGAATAAAAATAATATTTTTTATTATTTCGAGTCGTGTTTTGATTTTATTTTAAAAAGTCGGGTCGGATCAAATCAGGTGGAGGGTATATATTATGCTGGTCGGATTGACCAAAAATTTGACCGAACCCGACCCATGTCCGTTCCTAGATATCTGTGAGAGAAAAGGATTTTCCAGGTTACTAAAATTCCCATGTCCCATGTTCAGCAAGGATGAAAAACAAAGGCCATAGTTGTCTTCTTTGACAAGTAAAACTACCCCGGTTTAGCCGTCAGCCCGTCACTTCCACAGACATGTTTTTCTTCATTTAAGATTGCTGTTATCATAGCTACCGAGAAACACAACGCTTAATCGCTGTGAAGTATCTTGCATTTGTAGCCATGAAGATCGAGAACATCAATCCCAGGTGGTTCAAGTTTTCAGTGTTGTTCTTGTTCATGTGTTTGTCTCATGAATCCCATGTCTGCTTTGCAGTTGATACCATCTCCACTAACCAATCTCTTTCTGGCAACCAAACCATTGTCTCAGCTGGCGGAGTCTTCGAGCTTGGTTTCTTCAGATCGGGAAATTCCTTCAACTATTATATAGGGACGTGGTACAAGAAGGTCTCCCGGTTCACTCCAGTTTGGATTGCAAACAGAGAAAAACCAGTCCATGATATATATTCTTCGGTTTTGAAAATCTCTGATGGTAACTTGGTTCTGTTCAACGAGTCCCGAGTGCCAATTTGGTCTACAAATGTAAGCTCCGGCCCAGCCATCTCGAGTTCAGTAGTAGCAGTGCTTTTGGACGACGGAAATCTTGTTTTGCGAGACGGACTGAATTCGATTTCGTCGACGATACTGTGGCAAAGTTTTGATCATCCAACAGACACCTGGCTGCCGGGAAGTAAGCTTAGATTCAATAAACGAACCAATCAAAGCCAACGTATTATTTCATGGAGAAGTCATGATGATCCTGCACCAGGTCTATACTCTCTTGAGATAGATCCAGTAGAAGCTAATCATATTGTTATGGTATGGAACAGGTCCCGACCTTACTGGACCAGTGGAGCTTGGGATCAACAGACAATGAGCTTCAGCTTAGTTCCAGAAATGAGAATGGCATCACTGTCGAATTCGACCTACAACTTCATCTATTTTTCAGAAGAGAATGAAAGCTATTTCCTTTATTATTTTTATAATTCTTCTACTACAGCTAAACTTTTCATGGATGTGTCGGGACAGCTTCAGCAGATGTCATGGTTGGAAGATATGGAGCAGTGGATGGTGCAATTTTCACAACCAAGACAGCAATGTGGGGTATATGCTTTGTGTGGGGCTTTTGGCAGCTGCAATGAGATAGGTCTACCTTTCTGTAGTTGTTTGAGAGGTTTCCATCCCAAATCGGAAACCAATTGGAATCTGAGCGATTTTTCCGATGGGTGTGAGAGGACAACCAGGCTGCAATGCGAGGAGGATCCGAACTTTGTTACCGGAAAGACCGATAAATTCCTGGAAAGTCCCAATGTAAAATTGCCTGAACGTGCACAGGCTATGAGCGTTGGGAGCATGTTGGAATGTGAATCCGCTTGCCTTGAGTATTGCAATTGCACTGCTTATGCTTATGATAGTGATGGCTGTCGAATTTGGATGACAGAACTCTTGGATCTGCAACAATATTCGGGGGATACTAGCGATGGCAGAACTATATATATCCGATTAGCGGCATCTGAGTTTCGGAGTTCGAGCAACAATAATGGGATCATTATTGGAGCAGTTGCAGGGGGGGTTGGTTTAGTCCTATGCCTTGTGATATTTGCAATCTTGAGATGGAGGAGGCGGAGAATGATAAATCCGACAGTTGAAGGTTCGCTTCTAGCTTTTGGATATCGGGATTTACAGAGTGCAACGAAGAATTTTTCTGAAAAACTTGGGGGAGGAGGTTTCGGTTCCGTTTTCAAAGGAAGGCTGCCGGACTCGAGTATCATAGCAGTGAAACAGCTTGAGGGCATCAGTCAGGGAGAGAAGCAGTTTCGGTCAGAAGTGAGCACGATCGGGACTGTTCAACATGTTAATCTAGTACGGCTTCGTGGATTCTGCTCCGAAGGTATGAGGAAGTTGTTGGTCTACGATTACATGCCGAATGGTTCTTTGGATGCCCATTTGTTCCTTGAAGATAATTCTAAACCCCTAGCTTGGAAAACAAGGTACCAGATTGCACTCGGCACGGCTAGAGGCTTAACTTATCTTCACGAGAAATGCAGAGATTGTATTATTCATTGCGACATCAAGCCGGAGAACATTCTTTTGGATGCCGAACTCTGTCCCAAAGTCGCAGATTTCGGCCTGGCAAAGCTCATCGGTCGGGAGTTCAGCAGGGTCCTGACAACTATGAGAGGCACAAGAGGCTATATTGCACCAGAGTGGATTTCTGGAGTCGCCATTACAGCTAAAGCCGATGTCTACAGCTACGGGATGATGCTGTTTGAGATTGTATCGGGTAGGAGAAACTCTGAACAGAATGAAGAAGGAAAGGTTGGATTCTTTCCAACTTCAGTCGCTCGCGCAATAACCCAAGACGGTGATGTCCTTAGCCTATTAGACCCCGGATTGAATGAAGATGCTCCCGTCGACGAGATATCGAGAATATGTAAAGTGGCGTGTTGGTGTGTCCAAGATGATGAAACTCACAGGCCTTCAATGGGTCAGGTCGTTCAGATCCTAGAGGGTGTTTTGGACGTGAACGTGCCTCCGGTTCCAAGGTCCCTACTAGTGCTCGCAAACAACACGGAGCATATAATCTTCTTCACAGAGTCATCTTCAAGCCCGAGTTCACAAACACCGAGCAACTCTTCAAATGCGTCTTCTTAAGCTTAGAGCAACACATCATCGATGAGTTCATGAATCTCGAACAACTTTGTCTTTGAAATAAGTTAAGGTAGTTAGGTTTGTTCACGTTAATATATACAAATCCAGTGTTATTTTTCCATTAGTTTCCTGATACGCAAGCCACTGTCATTAATAATTATACCACAAGCTATCAAAACTATATTAATTAAAATGTATAAAATTATTCCATTATTGGAGTTCGGTGCATCACTGGCCTTAACATCGTTTAAGCTCAGATGAGCTACTATGATCACATGGCTAAATTAATAAATTAAATATGTTTAAATATTAGTAATACTTCTATTAATTTAAAAAGAAAATTGAACGCTAGAAAGAGGGCTTGAGCCTCCGACCATTTGGTTAACAGCCACACGCACTAACCATCTGAGCTATTTCAGCCGTACTATTCCACAATAAATAATTGCAGATTAGAAAAACTCATTTATATAATATTACTAACATAAATTATTATTTTATATATTGATAGTGCATAAGTTTGTTTCCACAATAACTTTTAATCTATTATCATTTATATTAAATTAATCTTTTAATGAGTTATTATTCTATCCGATATGATTATTACACCCTCAGTTTTGAAAAATAAGTTTAATTTATTGGAGAAAAATTGTATGCAATTTTTTGTGTCCAGGAATATTATAATTTTGATTCATATTAACTTTTTTTATGTGATATTTTAATTATTTTTTCAGATTGTATTTATATAGAGTCTAAGCTTATTTTATAATTTCTATAATTTATGCTGGTGAATTAATTTAAATAAGAATTAGATTATTGTTTCAATCATACTTTAATATAATTGATGCTACATTAATATAATTAATATAAACGTGATCATCAAAATTTTATTTTAATTTCTTGAGTAAGAGTCTATGAGACATATTATACTGTTTTTAATAGTAATACGAAATCTTTTTATCCTAAAGAAAAGATCAAATAATCTAAACCACTGGACAAGTTTTCAATTCACCTTCCAGTAATGAGACCGCCGCTGGAGCTTACTTGCAGGTTGCTGATCTTATCTTGAACTGCAATATTTTTTTTCTTCATTTAAGATTGCTGTTATCATAGCTACCGAGAAACACAACGCTTAACCGCTGTGAAGTATCTTGCAGTTGTAGCCATGAAGATCGGGAACATCAATCCCAGGTGGTTCATGTTTTCAGTGTTGTTCTTGTTCATGTGTTTGTCTCATGAATTCCATGTCTGCTTCGCAGTTGATACCATCTCCACTAACCAATCTCTTTCTGGCAACCAAACCAAGTTGTCTCAGCTGGCGGAGTCTTCGAGCTTGGTTTCTTCAGAACGGGAAATTCCTCCAACTATTATATAGGGACGTGGTACAAGAAGGTCTCCCGGTTCACTCCAGTTTGGGTTGCAAACAGAGAAAAACCAGTGCATGATATATATTCTTCGGTTTTGAAAATCTCTGATGGTAACTTGGTTCTGTTCAACGAGTCCCGAGTGCCAATTTGGTCTACAAATGTAAGCTCCGGCCCAGCCATCTCGAGTTCAGTAGTAGCAGTGCTTTTAGACGACGGGAATCTTGTTTTGCGAGACGAACTGAATTCGATTTCGTCGACGATACTGTGGCAAAGTTTTGATCATCCGACAGACACCTGGCTGCCGGGAAGTAAGCTTAGATTCAATAAACGAACCAATCCAAGCCAACGTATTATGTCATGGAAAAGTCATGATGATCCTGCACCAGGTCTGTTCTCTTTTGAAATAGATCCTGCAGAGACTAATAAAGTCTCTTTAGTATGGAACAGGTCCCAATTTTACTGGTTCAGTGGAGCTTGGGATCCACAGACAATGAGCTTCAGCTTAGTTCCAGAAATGAGAATGGCATCGCTGTCGAATTCGACCTACAACTTCAGCTATTCTTCAGAAGAGAACGAAAGCTATTTCCTTTATTATTTTTATAACTCTTCTACTATAGCTAAACTTTTCATGGATGTGTCGGGACAGCTTCAGGAGATGTCATGGTTGGAAGATATGGAGCTAGGCTTGTAAATGAACTGAACGTTCAGCGAACCGTTCTTGAACCGTGCGGCAAGAAGTTTGTTTATGTGCGTTTATTTATTAAATGAACGAACATGAACAAGATTTTGTGTTCGTTTAATTAAATGAACGAACATGAACATATGTCTCGTTCGTTCATTTACGTTCGTGAACGTTCGATTATGTTCGTTTATGTTCGTTCGGTTATGTTCGTTTATGTTCATTCATTTATGTTTAACCCAATCTTCTTAAATCAATTTTGGTGACCAATTTGTAAGTATCTTAAAAATATTAATTAATTTGATATTCTGATGACCAACTCCATAATTAACCCAATTTTATTTGGAAAACCCAACAATATTAACATGGTTTAGTTCTTTTTGAACGATCCATAAGCTGCATACCCAACACCGTCAACATCCACTGCGCCGGAACCCTATGTGACTGCGCCACCAGCTGGTTATCCGATGAGCAAAGAGGAGTCCTAGAAACCGGTTGCTTTCGAAACCAAGTCCAAAGGTGATGGATTCCGGAAGGGATGTTAAGTATTAAGCACCGTTTCTTCTACTCAAATAATCTTCTTTTCTTTCATATATAATGGAGTATTCAAATTTACAAGTAAATAGTGATCAACCAGCAACTCAAGTCAGCTTACTTTGAACTCAAGAACCCAATAATGGTGAGGCCTTATTCCATAGGTTGAGAAGTTCTTTAACGCGTTTCATCAAACAAATTTTGTGCGCCATCCGGATATGGAAGTTTAGCCAGCCGAGAATGAATGGTTTTTGATGTATGAGTTGGTGTGAACAATAAACCAACCTACTTCTCTCATCTCCCAATTTTCAACTTCTACATAACATGAAGCTAAGGACATGTTTGTTTGATCCCCAAGGATTAAGGTCGGCAATCACATGAAACACAATTTGTGTTCATATCGACTGTTGTTGAAGGAGAGAGGAAGAAAGAAAGTGGAGGAACGTTATGTAATCCCACATCAGTAGCAAACAAGCAGCTCGGGGTTGGTAACTTATATAAAAGAAGATGGGGGAGAATAGGTTTAAGCATCTTTGTGCTTGGGGCAATGTCGAGCTTGAATCAAGTTCAGAATCGAGCTTGAATCGAGCTCGAGTCTCGAGTTTTAATCGAGATCTTAATTTTTTTTGAGTTCGAGCATTTTTGAGTTCGAGTCGAGTTTCAATATTATATTTCGAGTTCGAGTCGAGCTTGATAATTTTAAGCTCGCGAGTTTTCGAGTCGAGCTGACTTTGAAAGTTTTCGAGTTCGAGTCAAGCTCAGCAATACTCGAGCTCGACTCGACTCGTTTACACCCCTAGGTAGGGTCTCCAACTTTTATGTTCATTTATGTTCATGTTCATTTATGTTCGTGTTCGTTTATGTTCGTGTTCGTTTATGTTCGTGTTCATTTAAAACGAACATGAACAAGTTATATTCCTTAATAAACGAACATGAACAAAAAAAATTTGTTCGTTTATGTTAGTGTTCGTTTATTTATTAAATGAACGAACATGAACATACCTCCGTTCGTGTGCGTTCGGTTCGTTTACAGGCCTATATGGAGCAGTGGATGGTGCAATTTTCACAACCAAGACACCAATGTGGGGTATATGCTTTGTGTGGGGCTTTTGGCAGCTGCAATGAGATATATTTGTCGTTTTGTAGTTGTTTGACTGGCTTTCTGCCGACTTCTCAACAGAATTGGAACCAACAGGTTTATTCTGATGGTTGTGTAAGGAAGACGAAACTGCGATGCTGGTGTCGGTGTCGGAATCGGGGACCGATTTTTAGAGAGCCGCAATACAATTTTCCCTACACATCCACAGACTATGATGGATGTTAGCAGCATGGAATGCAAGTCAACCTGTCTAAAAAATTGCAATTGCACTGCCTATGCTTTTGAGAACAATCAGTGCTCAATCTAGATAGGAGATCTCTTGAATCTGCAACAACTTGGACAAGAGGATAATATAGGGAAAGTTCTGTATATCAAGTTAATCGTTGATAATGAATCTAGTCCCACAAATAAGAAGAAGGTGATTGTAGTTGCGATTGCGGTTTCAACTGGACTACTCCTTTTAGGCCTTATGATGTTCATAATGTTGAAAAAATAAAAAAAACCACATGGGCTACTAGATAACAATCGGTGGCTTTGAAAAAAAATAATTAGCCAATTTTGTTGAATATTTGCTAAAGGGGATAATTAAATTTAATCACTATACTTTAGGGTATTTACAAGATTAGTCCTTAAGCTTCACCTATAAATACCCTATCCCATTTAGTTTCAAAATCATCCCAAACTATTCTAACTTTCTTCTAATACTAGAGAATTTAGAGAGTTTCTTGAGAGTTATTTTCTCCTTTTTATCAAGAGAGAATTATCATTGTTTTCTCCTTGGTAGATGGAGAGAAGTTGTAATTCCTATTTTCTCATAGTGAAATTCTTCTACCGTTGCCCGTGGTTTTTACCCTATATTATTTAGGGGTTTTCCACGTAAATTTTGTGTCTCTTTTATCTTCATTTTTATTTTCTCAAATTATTACTTGCGATTTTGCTCTATCCGATAGTCGTCTTCCGCAACAATTGGTATCTGAGCCAGATTAGAGTGTATAATATCTGCTTATTGTCTTTGTGGTTGCCACTAAAAGGTGGATCCTCCAACATAAGAAAGTAAGAAGGTATTACCCATTGTTTGAAGGTTCCAAAGAACTATTCACGATAGTGAAATAGTGGGAGCTATCCGTAAAAGAAGCTATGGCAACGAAATTTGATATTGAAAAATTCAATGGGAGAAATTTCTCATTGTGGAAATTGAAAATGAAGGTCATCCTAAGGAAAGACGGGTTGTCTAGCAGCTATCAGTAAAAGGCCGATAGATTTCATAGATGACAACAAATGGATCGAGATGGACGGGAATGCTATGACAAACTTTCATATAGCATTAGCAGATGAAGTATTGTCAAGCAACGAGGAGAAGAAGACAGCTAAGGAGATATGGGATCATCTCACCAAACTGTACGAGGCCACATCACTGCACAATAAAATTTTCCTTAAGAGAAAATTGTACACACTCCGGATGCCATAATCTACTTCAGTGACGGAGCACTTAAATACACTGAACACTTTATTTTCTCAGCTTACAACCTTAAGCTGTAAAATAGGAGAACAAGAACGTGTTGAACTTCTACTTCAAAGTCTATTAGATTCGTATGATCAACTCATCATCAACTTGACAAACAGTAATGTCACCAGTCTAGTCTTCGATGATATTGCAGCTGATGTTCTACAAGAAGAAAATCGGCGCAAGAACAAGGAAGACAAACAAGTAAATCTGCAACAAGCAGAAGCATTGACAACGATGAGAGGGAGATCAACAGAATGTGGCCAAAGCAGTAGTCACAAACATGGTAGTTCAAAGTCAAGAAGCAAGAAGAATTTAAAGTGCTACAACTGTGGAAAGAATGGTCACTTGAAGAAGGATTGTTGGAGTCTAAATAAAAACTCCAATCCACAAGGCAATACCGCAAACACTTCAGATGATGGAGATACTCTATACTGTGAAGCGTCAACCACCGTGAAAGGTAGAAAGAGATATGCATATATATGGCTCATTGATTCAGGAGCAACATATCACATGACCTCAAGAAGAGAATGGTTCCATCATTATGAACCTGTCTCAGAAGGATCTGTGTATAGTTGCAATGATCATGCCTTAGAGATCGTTGGCGTGGGAACTATCAAATTGAAGATGTATGATGGAACAATTAAAGTTGTTCGAGATGTACGGCACGTGAAAGGCTTGAAGAAAAATTTATTATCCTACGAATTGTTGGATAATAATGTAAGCAAGATTGAAACACGGAAATGAATCATGAAGGTGTTCCGTGGAGCGTTTGTGGTGCTGAAAGGCGAAAAGATAGCAACAAACTTATACATGCTAAAGGGAGAGACTGTGCTAGAAGTAGAAGCCTCTGTTGCCTCATGTAATTCAGATTCTGCAATGTTATGGCATCAGAAACTTGGACACATGTCAGAACAAGGAATGAAAGTCATTGTGGAGCAAAAGCTACTTCCAGGCTTAACAAAGGTATCACTGTCTTTGTGTGAGCATTGTATAACAAGTAAGCAACACCGATTAAAATTTAATACGTCAAATTCTAGAGGCAAAAGTGTTCTAGAATTGGTTCACTCTGACGTATGTCAAGCACCAATTACATCCCTAGGCGGAGCAAAATACTTTCTCATTTATTGATGACTACTCCAGAATATGTTAGGTATACCCTATTAAGAAGAAGTCAGATGTGTTTTCCACTTTCAAAAACTTTAAAGCGCGGGTGGAACTTGATTCTGGAAATAAGATCAAGTGTTTCAGAACAGATAATGGAGGAGAATACACAAGTGAATAATTTGATGACTTTTGTAAGAAAGAATGCATCAAAAGACAGTTCACAGTGGTGAACACTCCTCAACAAAATGGAGTGGCAGAGCGGATGAACAGAACCTTGTTAGAAAGAACAAGAGCAATGTTGAGGGATGCAGACCTAGAAAAATCATTCCGGGCAGATGCTATCAATACCGCCTGTTATTTGGTGAATTGAGCTCCATCAACTGCAATAGAGCTGAAGACACCAATGGAGATGTGGACTGGTAAACCAGCTGATTATTTAAACCTCCATGTATTTAGAAGTATAGTGTACGTGATGTACAACTCCCAAGAAATTTCAATGTTGGATCCAAAATCCAGGAAATGCAAATTCTTGGGGTATGCTGATGGTGTAAAGGGGTATCGCTTGTGGGATCCTACTGCCCACAAAGTAATCATCAGCAGGGATGTTATCTTTGTAGAAGATAAACTACAAAGAAAAGAAGACGATGATAGCGCTGAAAAGTCAGAGACTACACAAATACATGTGGAAAATGAGGTTGAACAATGAGATTCTTCTGAAGCAGAACCAGAACATGATGAACAAGAACCAGAGAGTTCTGAAGCTCCAACAACTCGTAAATCAGATCGTGTGAGAAGACGTCCCAATTGGCGCTCAGATTATGTTATAGAAGGTAATATTGCATACTGCCTTTTAATAGAGGACTGTGAGCCATCAACATACCAGGAGGCAATAAACAGCTCAGATACTTCACTGTGGATGATGGCGATGCAAGAAGAAATTGAAGCCCTTCATAAAAATAATACATGGGACCTTGTGCCATTACCACAAGGAATGAAGCCAATTGGTAATAAATGGGTCTTCAAAATCAAGCGAAATTATGACGATCAAGTGGAGAGGTATCGTGCAAGACTAGTGGTCAAAGGATATGCTCAAAAAGAAGGTATTGATTTCAATGAAATATTTTCTCCTATGTTCGACTAGCAACAGTTCGAGTAGTTTTGGCAATGTGTGCTACATTGAACTTACATCTAGAGCAGCTAGATGTTAAAACATATTTTCTTCATGGAAATCTTGAAGAAGAGATTTATATGCTCCAGCTTGAAGGTTTTGAAGAAAAAAAATGAAGAACTTGGTTTGCAGGTTGAACAAATCTCTGTACGGTCTAAAGCAGGCGCTGAGGTGTTGGTATAAGAGATTTGATTCCTTTATTATGTGCCTTGGATACAACAGACTTAATACAGGCCCTTGTGCTTATTTCAAGAGGTCAGGTGATAACGATTTTGTTATATTATTGTTGTATGTGAATGACATGTTGGTTGCAGGACCCAACAAAGATCATATTGAATAATTGAAGGCACAACTGGCTAGGGAATTTGAAATGAAGGACTTGGGATCAGCAAAAAAGATTCTAGGATGCAAATTCACCGAGACAGAAGTAATAAGAAGATTTGGCTTTCACAAAAGAATTACTTGAAGAAGATCTTATCACGATTCAGCATGCAAGATTGTAAGTCAACTTCTACCCCTCTTCCTATTAACTTCAAATTATCCTCTAGTATGAGTCCTAGCAGTGAAGAAGAGAGGATGGAGATGTCTCGAGTGCCTATGCATCGGTAGTGGGAAGTTTAATGTTCGCTATGATATGCACAAGACCAGACCTTGCACAAGCAGTGGGAGTGGTTAGTCGGTACATGGCGAATCCAGGCAAAGAGCATTGGGATACAGTAAAGAGGATCCTGAGATACATCAAAGGTACCTCAAATGTTTCATTATGTTACGGAGGATCAAACTTACTAATAAATGGGTATGTAGATTCTGACTATGCAGGAGATTTGGATAAAAGTAAATCTACTACATGATATGTGTTCAAAGTTGCTGGTAGAGCTGTAAGCTGGGTTTTAAAATTGCAGTCAGTTGTGCCTATATCCACAACAGAGGCATAATATGTAGCAGCTACATAAGCCAATAAATAAGCAATTTGGTTGAAGATGCTATTGGAGGAGTTTGGGCACAATCAAGAGTATGCCTCTCTGTTTTGTGACAGTCAAAGCGCCTTGCATCTAGCAAGGAATCCAACATTTCATTCAAGGACAAAACACATACGAGTTCAGTACAATTTCATTCGTGAAAAGGTGGAAGAAGGGACGGTAGATATGTAGAAGATCCATACCAAAGACAACATAGCAGATTTCATGACTAAGGCGATCAATGCTGATAAATTTACTTGGTGTCGATCCTCTTGTGGCCTGTCAGAAACGTAAGCAACATGATGGTACAAAGTAGAAATAATGGTGTGAAGATATGATTGTTTCAATCAAATCTTCAAGTGTGAGATTGTTGAAAAATCAAAAAACCACATAGGCTGCTAGTTAGCAGCCGGTGGCTTTGAAAAAAAAATTATTAGCCAATTTTGTTGAATATTTTCTAAAGGGGATAATTAAATTTAGTCACTATACTTTAGGGTATTTAAAGATTAGTCCTTAAGCTTCACCTATAAATACCATATCCTATTTAGTTTTAAAACCATCCCAAATCATTCTAGCTTTCTTCTAATACTAGAGAATTTAGAGAGTTTCTTGAGAGTTATTTTCTCCTTGTTATCAAGTGAGAATTATCATTGTTTTCTCCTTGGTAGATCGAGAGAAGTTGTAATTCTTATTTTCTCATAGTGAAATTATTGTACCGTTGCCCGTGGTTTTACCCTATATTATTTAGGGGTTTTCCACGTAAATTTTGTGTCTCTTTTATCTTAATTTTTATTTTCTCAAATTATTACTTACGATTTTACTCTATCTGATAGCCGTCTTCCGCAACACATAATCATGAAACTGAGGAGGAGAACGATCATCGGTCCAGAATTCAGAAAAGACTCACTTGTGGCTTTTAGATATAAAGATTTACAGAAGGTAACCAAGAATTTCTCTGAAAAGATAGGAAAAGGAGGCTTTGGTTCTGTTTTCAAAGGGACATTGCCAGATAGAAGTGTTGTAGCAGTTAAGAAGCTTGAGAGCATCAACCAGGGAGAGAAACAATTACGTACCGAGGTCGGTACAATCGGAAAGATCAATCATGTTAATCTAGTTCGTCTTCGTGGATTCTGCTACGAATGTTCAAGGAAGTTGTTGGTTTCTGATTTCATGCCAAAAGGATCATTGGACAAACATCTTTTCCGTGCCAAAGATTCAGAACCTCTAGACTGGAAAACAAGATACCAAATTGCTCTTGGTGCAGCAAGAGGCTTGGCTTATCTCCATGACAATTGTGTAGACAGTATCATTCAATGTGACATCAAGCCAGAAAACATTCTTTTAGATGTCGACAATTGTTCGAAATTGTCGGATTTCGGCCTAGCAAAGCTTATAGGACGAGAGTTTAGTCGGGTCCTGACGACCATGAGAGGAACAGTGGGTTATCTTTCGCCAGAATGGATTTCAGGAGTTGCTATAACACCCAAAGGTGATGTCTACAGCTTCGGGATGATGCTTTTGGAACTCATATCGGCAAAGAGAAACTTCGAACCAACAAACGATAAAGAAGGTGGTACGTTATTCCCAGTTTGGGCTGCTAGTCAAGTCACCGAAGGCGTGTGTGTCCTCAAACTCCTAGACAGCAGACTGAATGGAAATGCTGATTTAGAAGAGGTGTCCAGGATTTATAAAGTAGCTTGTTGGTGTATCCAGGATAATAAAATCCATAGGCCATCAATGAGTCAGGTAGTACAGATCTTGGAAGGATTTTTCGATGTAAGCCTGCCCCCGATGCCGCGATTTCTTGGAGAAATGATCAATGATCGGAGCACAGATTTTTCTTCATCGATTTAACCATAAGCGTCAGCTCAATGGAACAGGCCATCAACCGGTGCATTTGCAAATGCAATCCCCAGTGCATGCAGTCATTTATCAACCAACACAATCCTTGTTTCCTTTTTGTGTGTGTTTTACAACTCGCTTTAAGTCTTTTACTTGATTGTCCCTATGTTGTAAGATTGGCTTGAAAAATGTCATGGGATCTGTGCATCCATTTCCTACTTGTAATGGACTGGAAAAGGTTGGTCCAATTATCAATGTATCCCTTCCTTCATGATACTTAATTTGTCCTTTACACACATTACAATTTTTAGTACAAATTACATTTCAGTAATATTATATTAATTATAATTGTGATTTTTAAATTTTTTTATTCAAAAGAATTATTTGATCAATCATTTTATTGTATTATTTGTGAGAGAGTTTTGTGATTCTATATAAATCAATTTATTTAAAGAATATTATAAGTGTGTTATTGAATGCTTAGAATATTGCATTTACAAGTGTTAAATAATTAGTGGGAATTATTTAAGAGATAAATTAGCTAAGATAATATCATAAAGAACATCTACAACTAATGTGTAATAAAGTTAAGAATCCATATTTTTTATATTAAAAATATTATAAAATGTTTCTCTCCGACTAAAATTCCGTAAAATTTGTTGATCTAAATTGCATAAAAAACTATTATAATTTTCTTTATATTTTAATTTTTATTTTTTCATCCAAAGCTTAATCATTATTCGATAAAATTCCACTATGCCTTTTCGTATCTCGGCATATTCATTACTTTTCTTACTGCTAATACTATTGCTTAACGAGTTTAGCAGCTCATCAGCAATTCAAACTCGATTCGGTCAAAATTCGATAAACGGTCGACTCGAGTTGGCTCGACTTGAATTCAAACTCGACTCAAGACCTTAACAAGCTGAGCCGAGTAAAATCTAACTCGACTCGATAAGTTCGCGAGTAACTCGTTAATTTTTTAAAACATATTTTTAATAATTACTTCAAAATTATTTCATTCAAACGACAGAGAAAGAAGATGAATAATATGCCACCAAGGTGAATTATCCGAAGACACATCTGAATTATCCCATCCCGAGGATCAGATGAAAGTGGAACCGGATTTCTCAAATGGTTTGACTGCTGCAAAGGTGGATGTTCAGGCAAGTCCTGAGATGGAAGCTGCTAAAAGATACATATCTTCTTTGAGTGCATCGGCAACCACCGCTCAACTGGCAAATCATAGCTTGGTTGTTATACCAATACTTAGTGGATTTGTCAGCTTGAAGGTCCTTAATCTATCAGGAAATGCAATAGGCAAGTATCTTCAACTGCAACTATTATTAGTAGTGTATTTATCTTCTATTTTGACGTCTTTTGAAGTCTTATGATTAGGAGTATGTGGAAATATTCTTTTGTATGAGTATGCTTTCTCAATATCTCTGTGTGTACTACAGCAAGGATCACTGCTGGTGCTCTTCCTCGAGGACTTCACATGTTGGATCTGTCAAGGAATAATATATCCACCATTAAGGGTTTACGTGAACTTACTCGACTTCGTGTGTTGAATCTAAGCTACAACCGGATATTTAGAATCGGTCATGGTATGCGAGGCAAACTGCAACTTGTTAGTTGTTCTATTTTCTTTGCTATACTCTTTAGCTTCCAATATTTTTGTTCTTGTAAAACTACTTTGACGCATAATTCATTGTAGGTTTGGCTTCTTGTTCCTCTCTTAAGGAGTTGTACTTGGCTGGAAACAAGATAAGCGAGGTAGAGGGTCTTATCGTCTCTTAAAATTGACGGTTTTGGATCTGCGTTTCAACAAAATCTCTACTGCCAAATGTCTCGGCCAACTCGCAGCAAACTATAAGACCTTGCAAGCCATCAGCTTGGAAGGTAACCCGGCACAGAAGAATGTAGGAGATGAATATCTGAATAAGCATTTGCAGGGCCTTCTTCCGAATTT
This sequence comes from Hibiscus syriacus, assembly GCF_006381635.1. NCBI lineage: Eukaryota > Viridiplantae > Streptophyta > Magnoliopsida > Malvales > Malvaceae > Hibiscus > Hibiscus syriacus. The sequence continues at coordinate 200,462 of NW_024063535.1, forward strand.
GATTTACTTTAATCGGAAGGCTATTAAAGTGAAGGATGCTGCAGAACGATCAGTAAGGCTAGGCATCAGTAGTCATCAATTTGATCGCGGCCATAGATCAGAACACAGAGGTACAAGGAAGAATAACCTTGGCACTGCCCGTGCATCCTCTTCATCTCACAGAAGTCAAGCCACAGCTTCCCCAATGCAGTCCGGAGGCAGGCACGGGCTCCACTCTCTTCCTAGCGGGAAGAAGGCTACTACCAATCATCGGAATCATTACGTAGATCTTGATAGCAAACTTCTGAGCTTTAAATTGAAGGCTTCCATGCGAAGGGCCCAAAGCGAGGGAAGTCTGGGGCAACTGTGAAATCAGTTGCTTAGCTATACTGTGTGGTTTTAGACTATTTGATATTCGAGTTTTGATCGCAATAAATTCACTCAAGATATCTGGTGTGACCAGGCATTTTTAGAATGGATTTGCCACAATGGGATGGAAGTTCTTACAGTTCTTCCGTTATTAAGTTTCGTATATCATGTATGTGTGAAAAACAGATAATGTTCTGTATCGCCCTTTAATTCATAAGTTCATGCTTTCTCTCATTAGTTACTGAAATAGAAGCAAAACTATCAAAATCTGTTGTCAAATATCAGCCAGGTTTGCATCTGCAGAAGTTCAGGTATCAACATCGTCTGTTAGCCATGTTCTTCGAACTAAATGACCAGACTGCAGATGCTGCAGACCCCTGCTGCCCTATCCAACGATATGGTCACTTTGGTCCATAATTATGCTACATTACTAAGAATGCCAAAACTATGTCGATTCACCTATGATATCATTAACATGCTTTGGAAAGGTGAAAGGCTTATTACTAAGAAACGAAGAGAGAAACGAGTGCAGCAAACCATATACATAGGCATTGAACAGTTAATTATCGAAACAAAGCAATTAACAGGAAGTACAGAGAAAAAACCTAGAGTTCTATTACTATCCATCTGTACAAAGCATAAAGATCATCACCACACAACATTTCCACACTTCTTTTGCCACCACGAAGTTGTTGGTATACGATTTCATTCAAAAAGGATCTTTGGACAGACATCTTTAGATTCAGAATCTCTAGATTGGAAAACAAGATATCAAATTGCACTTGGTGCAGCAAGGGGCTTGGGTTATCTCCATGAGAATTGTGTAGACAATATCATTCACTCGACATCAAGCCAGAAAACATTCTTTTAGATGTCGACAATTGTCCGAAATTGGCATATTTTGGTGTTGAAAATTGGCACACCAAATTGCATCAATTGTCAACATTATGGGTGGCAATTTGGTGGCATTAATGGGGTGGCAAAATTGGTCAAATTTGGCCACCAAATTGTTGAAAATTTTGGATGGTAAAACTATGCAATTAGTCATTGTAGTTTAGGGTATTTACAAATTAGTCCTTAAAGCTTCAACTATAAATACCCTAGCTCATTTAGCTTCAAAACCATCCCAAAGCATTCTAGCTTTCTTCCAATACTAGAGAGAATTTAGAGAGTTTCTTGAGAGTTGTTTTCTCATTTTTATCAAGAGAGAATTATCATTGTTTTCTCCTTGGTAGATCGAGAGAGGTTGTAATTCCTATTTTCTCATAGTGAAATTCTTCTACCGTTGCCCGTGGTTTTTACCCTATTTTATTTAGGGGGTTTCCATGTAAATTTTGTGTCTCTTTTATCTTCATTTTTATTTTCTCAAATTATCAGTTGCGATTTTGCTCTATCCGATAGCCGTCTTCCGCAACAATTGGTATCCGAGCTAGATTAGAGTTTGTAACATATGCTTATTGTCTTTGTGGTTGCCACCAAAAGGTGGATCCTCCAACATAAGAAAGTAAAAAGTTATTACCCATTCTTTGAAGGTTCCAGAGAACTATTCACGATAGTGAAATAGTGGGAGCTATCCGTAAAAGAAGCTATGGCAACGAAATTTGATATTGAAAATTTCAATGGGAGAAATTTCTCATTGTGGAAATTAAAGATGAAGGCCATCCTGAGGAAATACGGGTGTCTAGCGGCTATCAGTGAAAGGCCGATGGATTTTGCAGATGACAGCAAATGGATCGAAATGGACGGAAATGCTATGGCAAACTTTTATCTAGCATTAGCAGATGAAGTATTGTCAAGCATCGAGGAGAAAAAGACAGCTAAGGAGATATGGGATCATCTCACCAAACTGTATGAGGCCACATCGTTGCACAATAAAATTTTCCTTAAGAGAAAATTATACACTCTCCGTATGCCAGAATCTACTTCAGTGACGGAGCACTTAAATACACTGAACACTTTATTTTCTCAGCTTACATCTTTAAGCTGTAAAATAGGAGAACAAGAATGTGCTGAACTTCTACTTCAAAGTCTACCGGATTCGTATGATCAACTCATCATCAACTTGACAAACAGTAATGTCACCAGTCTAGTCTTCGATGACGTTGCAGCTGCTGTTCTACAAGAAAAAAATCGGTACAAGAACAAAGAAGACAGACAAGTAAATCTGCAACAAGCAGAAGCGTTAACAACGATGAGAGGGAGATCAACAGAACGTGATCAAAGCAACAGTCACAAACATGGTAGATCGAAGTCGAGAAACAAGAAGAATTTAAAGTGCTATAACTTTAGAAAGAAGGTTCACTTGAAGAAGGATTGTTGGAGTCTAAATAAAAACTCCAAACCACAAGGCAATACCGCAAACACTTCAGATGATGGAGATGCTCTATGCTGTGAAGCGTCAACCACCGTGGAAGGCAGAAAAAGATTTGCAGATATATGGCTCATTGATTCAGGAGCAACATATCACATGACCTCAAGAAGAGAATGGTTCCATCATTATGAACCTGTCTCAGGAGGATCTGTGTATAGTTGCAATGATCATGCCTTAGAGATCGTTGGCATTGGAACCATCAAATTGAAGATGTATGACGGAACAATTAAAGTTGTTCGAGATGTGCGGCACGTGAAAGGCCTGAAGAAAAATTTATTATCCTACGGATTGTTGGATAATAATGCAAGCAAGATTGAAACACGGAAAGGAATCATGAAAGTGTTCCGTGGAGCGCTTGTGGTACTGAAAGGCGAAAAAATAGCTGCAAACTTATACATGCTGAAGGGAGAGACTTTGGTAGAAGCAGAAGCCTCTGTTGCCTCATTTAGTTCAGATTCGGCAATGCTATGGCATCAGAAACATGGACACATGTCAGAACAATGAATGAAAGTCCTTGTGGAGCAAAAGCTACTTCCAGGCTTAACAAAGGTATCACTTCCTTTGTGTGAGCATTGCATAACAAGTAAGCAACACCGGTTGAAATTCAACACATCAAATTCTAGAGGCAAAAGTGTTCTAGAATTGGTTCACTCTGACGTATGGAAAGCACCAGTAACGTCCCTAGGTGGAGCAAAATACTTTTTCTCATTTATTGATGACTACTCCAAGAGATGTTGGGTGCACCCTATTAAGAAGAAGTCAGACGTGTTTTCAACTTTCAAAAACTTCAAAGCGCGGGTGGAACTTGATTCTGGAAATAAGATCAAGTGTTTCAGAATAGATAATGGAGGAGAATACACAAGTGAAGAATTTGATGACTTTTGCAAGAAAGAAGGCATCAAAAGACAGTTCACAGTGGCGAACACTCCTCAACAAAATGGAGTGGCAGAGCGGATGAACAGAACCTTGTAGAAAGAACAAGAGCAATGTTGAGGGACGCAGGCCTAGAAAAATCATTCTGGGCAGAAGCAGTCAATACCGCCTGTTATTTGGTGAATCGAGCTCCATCAACTGCAATAGAGCTGAAGACACCAATGGAGATGTGGACTGGTAAAACAGTTGATTATTTAAACCTCCATGTATTTGGAAGTATTGTGTACGTGATGTACAACGCCCAATAAATTTCAAAGCTGGATCCAAAATCCAGGAAATGCAAATTCTTGGGGTATGCTGATGGAGTAAAGGAGTATCGCTTGTGGGATCCCACTGCCCGCAAAGTGATCATTAGCAGGGATGTTATCTTTGTAGAAGATAAACTACAAAGAAAAGAAGACGATGATAGCGCTGAAAAGTCAGAGACTACTCAGATACATGTGGAAAAAGAGTTTGAAGAAGGAGATTCTTCTGAAGCAGAACCAGCACATGATGAACAAGAACCAGAGAGTTCTGAAGCTCCAACAACTCGTCAATCAGATCGTGTAAGAAGACGTCCCAATTGGCACTCAGATTATGTTATAGAAGGTAATATTGCATACTGCCTTTTAATAAAGGACGGTGAGCCATAAACATACCAGGAGGCAATAAACAGCTCAGATGCTTCACTGTGGATGATAGCGATGCAAGAAGAAATCGAAGCCCTTCATAAAAATAATACATGGGACCTTGTGCCACTACCACAAGGAAGGAAGCCAATTGGTAACAAATAGGTTTTCAAAATCAAGCGAAATGGTGACGATCTAGTGGAGAGGTATCGTGCAAGACTGGTGGTCAAAGGATATGCTCAGAAAGAAGGTATTGATTTCAATGAAATTTTTTCTCCTGTGGTTCGACTAACAACAGTTCGAGTAGTCTTGGCAATGTGTGCCACATTGAATTTACATTTGGAACAGCTAGATGTTAAAACAGCTTTTCTTCATGGAAATCTTGAAGAAGAGATTTATATGCTCCAGCCTGAAGGTTTTGAAGAAGATGAAAAGAAGAACTTGGTTTGCAGGTTGAACAAATCTATGTACGGTCTAAAGCAGGCGCTGAGGTGTTGGTATAAGAGATTTGATTCCTTCATTAAGTGCCTTAGATACAACAGACTTAATACAGACCCTTGTTCTTATTTCAAGAGGTCTGGTGATAACGATTTTGTTATATTGCTGTTGTATGTGGATGACATGTTGGTTGCAGGACCCAACAAAGATCATATTGAAGAATTGAAGGAACAACTGGCTAGGGAATTTGAAATGAAGGACTTGGGATCAGCAAACAAGATTCTAGGGATGCAAATTCACCGAGACAGAAGTAATAGGAAGATTTGGCTTTCACAAAAGAATTACTTGAAGAAAATCTTGTCACGATTTAGCATGCAAGATTGTAAGCCAATTTCTACCCCTATTCCTATTAACTTCAAATTATCCTCCAGTATGAGTCCTAACAGTGAAGAAGAGAGGATGAAGATGTCTCGAGTACCGTATGCATCAGTAGTGGGAAGCTTAATGTTCGCTATGATATGCACAAGACCAGACATTGCACAAGCAGTGGGAGTGGTTAGTCGGTACATGGCGAATCCAGGCAAAGAGCATTGGAATACAGTAAAGAGGATCATGAGATACATCAAAGGGACCTCAAATGTTGCATTATGTTACGGACAAACTAATCAATGGGTATGTAGATTCTGACTATGCAGGGGATTTGGATAAAAGCAAATCTACTACAGGATATGTGTTCAAAGTTGTTGGTAGAGCTGTAAGCTGGGTTTCAAAATTACAGTCAATTGTGGCTACGTCCACAACAGAGGCAGAATATGTAGCAGCTACACAAGCCAGTAAAGAAGCAATTTGGTTGAAGATGCTATTTGAGGAGCTTGGGCACAATCAAGAGTATGTCTCTCTATTTTGTGACAGTCAAAGCGCCTTGCATCTAGCAAGGAATCCAGCATTTCATTCAAGGACTAAGCACATACGAGTTCAGTACCATTTCATTCGTGAAAAGGTGGAAGAAGGAATGGTAGATATGCAGAAGATTCATACCAAAGACAACATAGCAGATTTCATGATGAAGGCAATCAATGCTGATAAATTTACCTGGTGTCGATCCTCCTGTGGCCTGTCAGAAACGTAAGCAACATGAAAGGTACAAGGTAGAAAGAATGGTGTGAATATATGATTGTTCCAATAAAATCTTCAAGTGGGAGATTGTTGAAAATTGGCACACCAAATTGCATCAATTGTCAACATTATGGGTGGCAATTTGGTGGCATTAATGGGGTGGTAAAATTGGTCAAATTTGGCCACCAAATTGTTGAAAATTTTGGATGGTAAAACTATGCAATTAGTCATTGTAATTTAGGGTATTTACAAATTAGTCCTTAAGCTTCAACTATAAATACCCTAGCTCATTTAGCTTCAAAACCATCCCAAAGCATTCTAGCTTTCTTCCAATACTAGAGAGAATTTAGAGAGTTTCTTGAGAGTTGTTTTCTCCTTTTTATCAAGAGAGAATTATCATTGTTTTCTCCTTGGTCGATCGAGAGAGGTTGTAATTCCTATTTTCTCATAGTGAAATTCTTCTACCGTTGCCCGTGGTTTTTACCCTATTTTATTTAGGGGTTTTCTACGTAAATTTTGTGTCTCTTTTATCTTCATTTTTATTTTCTCAAATTATCAGTTGCGATTTTGCTCTATCCGATAGCCGTCTTCCGCAACATTTGGCCTAGCAAAGCTTGTAGGACGAGAGTTTATAGCCGGGTCCTACCCACCATGAGAGGGACAGTGGGTTATCTTGCACCAGAGTGGATTTCAGGAGTGGCTATAACAACCAAAGCTGATGTTTACAGCTTTGGAATGATGCTTTTGGAGCTTGTTTCGGGAAGGAGAAACTTCAAACACAAGAGTGATGAAGAAGGTACACTCTTTCCGGTTTGGGCTGCTCAGCAAGTGAGTGAAGGCAATGATCTCCTCAAACTCTTAGACAACAGGCTGAATGAAAATGCCGATTTAGAAGAGCTGTGTAGAACTTGTAAATTAGCTTGTTGGTGTATCCAAGATCATGAAATCCAAAGACCATCAATGTGTCAGGTAGTTCAGATTCTAGAAGGAATTTTGGATGTAAACCTGCCTCCAATTCCTCGATTTCTACAAGATATCAGTAATGAACAGGAGACGAGCACATATTTATCTTCACCGACGCAACCATAAGCGTCAGTTGAGAGGCGCATGCCATGCTTTAGCTTTTGCTGCTCCAAGTAGCAGCTTTTCATCTTTGAATGAGTCATTAGGCCTGGAAAAAATATACTGAAAGCACATTCGACATGTAAAATTAGCAATAAATGTATAGCTTATGCCTTTGTTTTAGCTTATGTCGTTCACCTTTGATGCCCAAACTATTCTTACAAGTTTCAGTTTCTTGATGGTAAGACTCATAGGTAGCAGAAATGTGAATTCGCTGGTTGTTTCCTTCCTGTTGACATGTCTCTGTTTTCTTTCTTTTTTCATGATTTGAATTTTTTTAATTCATTCTCATGACTGCCACTGATGCTTTCCGAGTCTAAATTTTATTTCAATTCTTGACAATCACAATTTCTTATAAGACTAACTTTTCCAGAGAGAGATATAGTTCGACATAGACTTCCTAGTGAGATGAGACAAAACATACGTAAATTATACACTAAAATTATTCTGAATTAAAATTTATTTTATTTAAGCTAATATCAATTTCTTTTAAAATAAAATAAATGTATTATATCTAAAGATCAACAACAACAACAAACTGTTACAAAGGACTAGAACATCTCACATAAAATGATACTCAACTAAATAAACCTCAATTTATACAAAATTTAAAATTTATACCATTGATCTTGTCAAACTTTCTTCTATAAAGATTACATCTAACAATCTCCTTTATAATATTTAAACCCCAAAGTTCTCACCAATAAAACTAATAAAAACCCTCTTTTTTTTTCAAATGCAGTAAATACAAGCATTTCAAGCATTGCCAGAATTAGAATTATTATTTATAATTATCAATTAATAATTCTCAATAATCATGAGTAGTATTTTGAAACTTGCGAGACGGGAGGAATACGCGGTCCAATCACGTTCAAGGTTGACCTGTTCAGAAAAGACCAATCTCTTTGACATTTCTCCTTTAAAACATCTGTGTTGTTTCCCTTGCCAGTAATCCACTTCCAGCCCTGGACAACATGAAGAATCCATGGCTGAAACTTTCTATACTTCTCCTCATGTGGCTTTCTCTCTGCAAACTCTCCTTTGGAGCAGACACCATCACAGCAAATAAATCTCTCTCCGGTAATCAAACCATTGTTTCATCCGGTGGAAACTTCGTGTTGGGATTCTTCGCACCAGGTAGCTCTTCTAACTACTACATAGGCATCTGGTACGGAAAGATCTCTGAGCAGACACCGGTTTGGGTAGCCAACAGAGATACACCAGTGCGTGATATTCACTCTTCAAAACTGAAAATATCTGATGGTAACTTGGTTTTGACCAACGGATCCCAAGTGGAAATTTGGTCCACAAATATTAGCTCAAGCAACTCAAGTTCTGTAGTTGCAGTCCTTGAAGATGCTGGGAATCTTGTTTTGCGAGATGGTCCGAATTCATCGGCACCTTTGTGGCAAAGTTTAGATCATCCCGCGCACACATGGCTTCCTGGTGGCAAGCTTAGCTTAAATAAACGAACCAATCGAAGCCAGCTTCTTACATCATGGAAAAATTCAGAAGATCCTGCTCCGGGTCTCTTCTCTCTCGAGCTAGACCCTGCTGGAGCTAATACGTATTTTATTCGGTGGAACGGTACCAGGCAGTACTGGTCGAGTGGACCTTGGGATGAACAGTTGAGGATTTTCAGAAACGTTCCTGAAATGAGATTGAATTATCTCTACAATTTCAGCTTTCTCTACAATTTCAGCTTTCATTCGGACGAAAACGAGAGTTATTTTACTTATTCGCTTCATACTAACCAGACCACATCACGATTGATTATGCATTACTCGGGGCAGATTCAGGACCAGTCATGGTTGGAAAGTAACCGGCAGTGGAATCTGTTTTGGTCGATGCCGGGTCAACAATGCCAGGTTTATGCTTTTTGTGGGTCTTTTGGCAGCTGCAATGAGATAGATCTACCTTTTTGTAGTTGTTTGAGAGGTTTCCATCCCAAATCGGAAACCAATTGGAATCTGAGCGATTTTTCCGATGGGTGTGAGAGGACAACCAGGCTGCAATGCGAGGAGGATCCGAACCTTGTTCCCGGAAAGACCGATAAATTCCTGGAAAGTCCCAATGTAAAATTGCCTGAACGTGCTCAGGCTATGAGCGTTGGGAGCATGTTGGAATGTGAATCCGCTTGCCTTGAGTATTGCAACTGCACTGCTTATGCTTATGATAGGGATGGCTGTCGAATTTGGATGACAGAACTCTTAGATCTGCAACAATATTCGGGAGATACTAGCAATGGCAGAACTATATATATCCGATTAGCGGCATCTGAGTTTCGGAGTTCGAGCAACAATAATGGGATCATTATTGGAGCAGTTGCAGGGGGGGTTGGTTTAGTCCTATGCCTTATGATATTTGTAATCTTGAGATGGAGGAGGCGGAGAATGATAAATCCGAAAGTTGAAGGTTCGCTTCTAGCTTTTGGATATCGAGATTTACAGAGTGCAACGAAGAATTTTTCTGAAAAACTTGGGGGAGGAGGTTTCGGTTCTGTTTTCAAAGGAACGTTGCCGGACTTGAGTATCATAGCTGTGAAACAGCTTGAGAGCATCAGTCAGGGAGAGAAGCAGTTTCGGTCAGAGGTGAGCACGATCGGGGCGGTTCAACATGTTAATCTAGTCCGGCTTCGTGGATTCTGCTCGGAAGGTATGAACAAGTTGTTGGTCTACGATTACATGCCGAATGGTTCTTTGGATGCCCATTTGTTCCTTGAAGATAATTCTAAACCCCTAGCTTGGAAAACAAGGTACCAGATTGCACTCGGCACGGCTAGAGGCTTAACTTATCTTCACGAGAAATGCAGAGATTGTATTATTCATTGCGACATCAAGCCGGAGAACATTCTTTTGGACGCCGAACTCTGTCCCAAAGTCGCAGATTTCGGCCTGGCAAAGCTCATCGGTCGGGAGTTCAGCAGGGTCCTGACAACTATGAGAGGCACAAGAGGTTATCTTGCACCAGAGTGGATTTCTGGAGTCGCCATTACATCTAAAGCCGATGTCTACAGCTACGGGATGATGCTGTTTGAGATTGTATCGGGTAGGAGAAACTCTGAACAGAATGAAGAAGGAAAGGTTGGATTCTTTCCAACTTCAGTCGCTCGCGCAATAACCCAAGACGGTGATGTCCTTAGCCTATTAGACCCCCGATTGAACGAAGATGCTCCCGTCGACGAGATATCGAGAATATGTAAAGCGGCTTGTTGGTGTGTCCAAGATGATGAAACTCACAGGCCTTCAATGGGTCAGGTGGTTCAGATCCTAGAGGGTGTTTTGGACGTGAACGTGCCTCCGGTTCCAAGGTCCCTACAAGTGCTCGCAAACAACACGGAGCATATAATCTTCTTCACAGAGTCATCTTCAAGCCCGAGTTCACAAACACCGAGCAACTCTTCAAATGCGTCTTCTTAAGCTTAGAGCAACACATCATCGATGAGTTCATGAATCTCGAACAACTTTGTCTTTGAAATAAGTTAAGGTAGTTAGGTTTGTTCACGTTAATATATACAAATCCAGTGTTGTTTTTCCATTAGTTTCCTGATACGCAAGCCACTGTCATTAATAATTATACCACAAGTTATCAAAACTATATTAATTAAAATGTAGAAAATTATTCCATTATTGGAGTTCGGTGCATCACTGGCCTTATCATCGTTTAAGTTCAGATGAGCTATTATGATCACATGGCTAAATTAATAAATTAAATGTGCTTAAATATTAGTAATACTTCTATTGATTTAGAAAGAAAATCGAACGCTAGAAGGAGGGCTTGATCCTCCGACCTTGTGGTTAACAACAGCACGCTCTAACCAACTGAGCTATTTCAGCCGTTGATGTTGTTTTCATTTTAATAATAAATAATCAATTTTATTCAAATGAGCTATTACACAATAAATAACTGCAGATTAAAGTCGCTTATGAAGGAAGAAAAACTCATTTATATAATATTACTAACATAAATTATTATTTTATATATTGATAGTGCATAAGTTTGTTTCCACAATAAATTTTAATCTATTATCATGTCTATTAAATTAATCATTTAATGAGTTATTATTCTATCCGATATGATTATTACACCCTTAGTTTTGAAAAAATAAGTTTAATTTATTGAAGAGAAAAATTGTATGCAATTTTTTGTGTCCAGGAATATTATAGTTTTGATTCATATTAACGTTATTTTATTTTGTATTTTAATTATTTTTTCAGATTGTATTTATATAGTGTCTAAACTTATTTTATACTTTCTATAATTTATACTGGGGAATTAATTTAAATAAGAATTTGATTATTGTTTCAATCATACGTTAATATAATTGATGCTACATTAATATAATTAATATAAACGTGGTCATCAAAATTTTATTTTAATTTCTTGAGTAAGAGTCTATGAGACATATTATACTGTATTTAATAGTAATACGAAATCTTTTTATCCTAAAGAAAAGATCAAATAATCTAAACCACTGGACAAGCTTTCAATTCACCTTTCCGTAATGAGACCGCCGCTGGAGCTTACTTGCAGGTTGCTGATCTTATCTTGACCTGCAATATTTTTTCTTAATTTAAGATTGCTGTTATCATAGCTACCGAGAAACACAACGCTTAACCGCTGTGAAGTATCTTGCAGTTGTTGGATATATGAACGGCAAAACTACACCGTTAGCATTGACTAGAAATATAAATAGTAATTAAAAGGAATAAATTCGTAAACCGTGTCGTGGTAAAAACCACTGCCTTAAAAACGAATTCGTCCCGATGTGTGTAATCGCTGCAGTAGGCAGACCGTCCCCCGACGTTAACACGGTCGCTCCGAAACCGAAGTGGACTGCTGGTAGTATTGTTTTTCTGATCGGAAAGCACACAGAGAGAATATTTAGAAAACACTTGGAGAGTGAATTCTGAATGTTGAGAGTGAGTTGAGAAGCTGAACATAGCTCTCTATTTATAGGCTAGAAATAGGGTTAAAATCGTCCATAAAATTTCAGGATTAAATCTCTTCTTTTGTAACAGCTGAAACGTCTAGATGAACCTAACTCAAAAATAGTCCAAGTTCATTGCATCATTATTCAGCTGTTATAAATCCCGAAATTATATCATGTAACCCTTGGAATTAAATCAAATAACTCTTGTAACTCCTGATATTAACAGCTTGTCTCCTCTGTACAAAGCTGGAAATCAGTCCATATACATCTTAACGTTCTTTGATTTAATTTAGGAAAAAACTATTTAATTTTTGATAACTCATAAATCAGCTGTTATCATTTTGAATTTAAACGGTCCTCAGCAGCTTATCAATATCAGTTGAAATCTTTCACATTTTCTATTTGTTTCTTTCAAAGAAAAATCCCTCAAGAATTTTCTCTAAAAAGATAGTATCCACGCGGATGTGTCGAAGACACGTATTACCACGACTACGACCACGACCATGATCAGGAGCCGAGCCGAGACAGACGGCGGCAACGGCGGTACGCGAGAGTCCCCCTTGTTCTCTATCACTCAACAAGGAAGTGGGAAATCCAAACCTTAAATACCCATTCCCAATAGTATTTCCAATACTATGTGGGATTGAATATTACCAACATTCCCCCATTAATACTAAAGAATTCTTCTGAAACTCAAAAACAAACTTTCCAGAAGAACAATAGTGAGATTAGTTGCTTAAGCACTAGTGAACGTATCTGGAACTAGTACATAGTGATGATGAGCAATCATTCTCTTAGATAAGTGAAACTAGTCTGGAACTTTCTAAGATGAGGGTAAACTCATAACACACAACTAACCCCTTCATCCGCCTGAGTCCTCGATGTGTAATATATATATAAATATATACAAAAGTATATATTTGACCATCTTACCTCAGGATTCTAGTAAGTGTGCTAGAAAAATGGCCCAACATTTTTCATAGAAGGCGGCTAACCCTTCTCACTTACATAGGTTATTTCATCAAGTTTATCTCAACATAAACCACCCTTTAAAAGGGATATGAAATAATTAAGAGCTTTTATAATAACTCAACCTCACAAAGGGTATGGTGACTTTCTTCAAGTTCATTATTAATGAACCACCCAAACTCTGGGCTAAGAAGTCATTAAGAATAAATATTCAACCTCATTTATCGGTAAATTCAATAATTCCTTCTTACTAGAACCATCCAAATACTTGGATTTGAATTTATTAAGAGTTTAACAAACTCAACATTTCTGTCGGTAAGTTCATCATTTCCTACCCACTCACTCTGGGTTATGAACTTATTAAGAATAAATATTCAGCCAAAATCGGTAAATTCATCAAGTCTTTCTCACTAAGACCACCCAAAGTCTGGGCTATGAATTTATTAAAAGCAATTAAGCTCATCCTGGGCATGCACATTATTCATCATAGGGATAGGCAGTAGGAATGTGCATTATGAGTCTTTCCATGGTTTCGTTTGACCTCATGGAACTTAGATAACTAAGTTGGGTATCCACCATGAATTCCTCAACCAATGGGCTTTAGACCCATCCCCCTCGACGAATCTAGAACCAGCTTCCGACTTAACCCTTTGGTAAGTGGATCTGCTAGGTTCCTTTCCGACTTCACATACTCTAAAGAGAGCACTCCATTCTTTATTAAGTGTCTAACAGATTCATGTCTTATGCGAATGTGTCTTTTCTTACCATTGTAAGCGTGGATCTTAGCCACACATATCGCAGCTTGTGAATCACACAATAATGAAACTGGAGGAGTTGGTCTTCCCCACAACGGAATATCTGCTAACAAGCTTCTGAGCCACTCGGCTTCTTGCCCAGCTAGGTCAAAAGCTATAAATTCTGACTCCATGATAGAACGAGCAATACAAGTCTGCTTTGATGATTTCCACGAGATTGCTGCTCCACCCAAAGTAAAAACATACCCGCTCGTAGAGCTTACCTCATCATTATCAGAAACCCAGTTGACATTACAATATCCTTCTAGTACCGCAGGAAAGCCAACAAACTCAAGTTTCCAATCCAAAGTACCCTTAAGATACTTCAGTAAGCGTTTAAGAGCAATCCAGTGCTCACCACTCGGATTATGAGTATATCTACTCAGTCTACTCACAGCATAAGCAATGTCATGCCGAGTATAATTCATTAAGAACATTAAGCTCCCAATTAATTTAGCATATTCAATTTGGGAAACGCTACTTCCTTTATTCTTAATTAGATGTATGCTAGGGTCATAAGGAGTTCGAACAGGGACGACATCAAAACTGTCAAATTTATTTAGCACTTTTTCTCTATAATGTGTTTGACATAAAGAAAATCCCTTATCAGTTTTGGTAACTTTGACTCCTAAGATTACATCTACGTCTCCCAAATCTGTCATTTCAAATTTAGTGGACAAGAAATTTTTAACTTTGTTAATGGACTCAATGTTAGAACTGAAAATCAACATGTCATCAACATAAAGGCTTATGATAACACATTCAGTGTCAAACATCTTCGAATACACACAAGCATCCGAACCATTCATAACAAAACCAAAACTAAGAATAGTTTTATGAAATTTCTCATACCACTGTTTAGGAGCCTGCTTAAGTCCATAGAGTGACTTTTTAAGTCTACAGATTTTGACTTCCATACCAGGTGCTTCAAAACCTAGTAGTTGCTCCATGTAAATCTCCTCATCTAGATCTCCATTCAAGAAAGCAGTCTTACCATCCATTTGATGTACCTACAACTTATGAATAGAGGCTAGTGCAAATAATGCATGAATCGTTGAGATTTTTGTAACGGGCGAGTATTTATCAAAGTAGTCTAAACCAAACCTTTGAGTGAACCCTTTGACGACTAACCTTGTCTTGTACCACTGAATTGAACCATCTGGCCTTAGTTTCTTCCGGAAGACCCATTTGTTGGAGATTGTTTGAATCCCTTAGGCAAGTCAACTAATTCCCAAGTATGATTAAACATTATCGATTCTAGTTCATCATTAACAACGCTTTTCTAAAAACTAGCATCGATAGATCTTATAGCTTCTTCAAAAGTTTTAGGATCCTCATCTAACAGAAAAATTTGAGCTATAGGATCTGAAATGGAGTCTAAATCATTTATCTCAGAAATAAAGGAAGTAATAAAGTCTGGTCCAAAATAGGTTTCAACTCTTTGCCTTTTACTTTTTCTAGGCTCAAAATCAATTTGTTCAGAAGACCTAACAGGATTACTAGAAGAAGTTAATGAAATATATTATATTTGTGTTTCAATATTTATTCTCGGTTCCTTTAAAGGAAAATTATTTTCAAAGAAAACAGCATCCATTGACTCACAAATAGAATAATCTTGTAAAAACATGAATCTGTATGCAACACTATTCGTAGCATACCCAATAAACACTGCATCAACGGTTTTAGGTCCGATGGTGGACTTCTTAAAGTCTGGCAAACCCACTTTAGCCAGACACCCCCACACTTTCAGGAATTGTAAATTAGGAGTGTATCATTTCCACAATTCATATGGGGTAGAATCTATTTTCTTATGAGGAACTCGGTTCAATATATGAGTTAACGATAGAATGGCTTCCCCCCACATGTTATCAGATAACCCTGAACTTATTAGTAAAGAATTCATCATCTCTTTTAAAGTTCTATTTTTCCTTTCGACTATACCATTATGTTAAGGAAAATAAGGGGGATGAAGTTTCATGAATTATGTCATTCTTTTCACAAATATCTTTTAAGAAATTAGATCCATATAAACCACATCTATCAGATCTAACCCGTTTGATTCTCCTATCTAACTGATTTTCAACTTCTGCCTTATAAATAAGAAAGAAGTTTTCAGCTTCATCTTTAGTCCTTAGGAGATAAACTTTTGTATATCTTGATTAATCATCTACAAAAGTTATGTAGTAGTGTTTTCCTCTTTTACTTTCAGTGTTTCTAAAATCTGCTAGATCAGTATGAATAAGTTCTAACAACTCAGTCTTTCTATTAGAAACAATCTTAAAGTGAGGTCTAGTATGCTTAGCTTCTACACAAATTTCACATTTGTTAAAGCTAGTTGTGTCTAGTTTAGGCAGAACATTCATATTTATCAATTTCTTTAAAGCATGAATATTCACTTGTCCTAATCTAGCATGCCAAATATCAATGGATTCAACAATATAAGCAGAAATGGTAGCTTTATTTTCATTAAATTGAGTTTCTATGACAAATAAACCATTGCTTAAATACCCTTTCCCAACATAATCACCATTTCGGGAAAGTAAAAGTTTATCTGCCTCAAAAACTAACTTAATGACTGCCTTATTCAGAAGCCCACCACTTATCAAATTTCTACGCAAGGCATGTACATACAGAATATTATTTAAAGCCAGAGTTTTACCAGAGGTCAGCTTGAGTAAAACTTTTCCTTTGCCTAGCACTTCAGAGCTGCTAGAGTTCCCCATGTACACACGTTCACCTATGTTCCCATCTTCGAATTCGGTGAAAATCTCCTTCCTTGCGCAGAAATGCTTTGAAGCGCCAGTGTCAACAACCCATTCCGAACTGTTTTCCACCAGATTGACTTCTGAGACCACCGCAGCAATGATCTCATCATCTTCTTCTACAACGTGCATCTGTGGCTTGTTGTCAATCTGGCGGTCTGAGCGGTGTTGGCATTGGTAAGCTTTGTGGCCGGGTAAACCGTAGACATAACACTTGAGCGTCTTTCTTTCAGGTTTGGCCTTTCTTGACTTCTTGAAGTTGGTAGGCTTATGAGATTTCGTCTACTTGTCTTGATTCCCACGTTTCATGATCTTATTAAAATTAGACTCAACCAAGTTAGCTCTAAAAGATAAATTACTCATATAATTAGTAAGCTTATCTTTTAAACGGTTGGCTTCTTCAATCTTCATATGGCCCACGAGCTCTTCAAGAAAAATTTATCTCTTCTTATGCTTAAGAGAGTTGCGGTAGTCGGACCAGAACTTGGGCAGCTTCTCAATGAAAACATTGGCTTGCAGCACCTCGCACATTTGCATCCCTTCAGCGATGATGTCAGCGACTAGGTTCTCATAGTCATGGACTTGATCCATTATCGGCTTGTCATCAGTCATCTGGAATTTGATCCATTAGCCGACAACGTACTTCTTGATGCCAGCATCGTTTGCACCATACTTTTTATCGAGAGTATCTCATATTGCCTTGGCACTCCTTTCTTTAAGGAACATATCAAATAATTTATTTGACATGTGACTGAGCAGATGTCCTCGCACCGTTTTGTTGTCTTTCTCGTACTTCTCGTAGGTAGCGAGTGCAACAGCGGCAGTTGCTAAGGCATCATCATTGAGGATCGCATCAGCATCATTACCGGTAGTTGGAGTTGGCGGCATGGTAGGTGGTGGCTTGAGCAGCATGTAGTCAAGATCAAGTTGCTCGAAGAATATCATTATTCTTTGGGACCACCTTCTATAATTCTTTCCATCAAGTGCATCGAGCTTGGAAAGATCGGGTATCAGTTTGCTCAAAGGTGTTGACATGATTGCAGTATATTTGAATTCATTTCTAAATTGTTGGATATATGAACTGCAAAACTACACCGTTAACACTGACTGGAAATATAAACAGTAATTAAAAGGAACAGATTCGTAGACCGTGTCGTGGTAAAAATCACTGCCTTAAAAACGAATTCACCCCGATGTGTGTAATCGTTGCAGTAAGCGGACCGTCCCCCGAGGTTAACACAGTCGTTCCGAATTCCGTACACCCGAAACCGTAGTGGACTGTTGGTAGTATTGTTTTTTTTTATCGGAAAGCACACAGAGAGAATATTTAGAAAACACTTGGAGAGTGAATTCTGAATGTTGAGAGTGAGTTGAGAAGCTGAATATAACTCTCTATTTATAGACTAGAAATAGGGTTAAAATCATCCATAAAATTTCAGGATTGAATCTCTTCTTTTATAACAGCTGAAACGTCTAGATGAACCTGACTAAAAAATAGTTCATGTTTATTGTATCATTATTCAGCTTTTATAACTCCCGATAGTGAGAAATTCAAACCTTAAATACCTATTAGTGTTTCTAATACTATGTGGGATTGAACATTATCAACCGCAGTTGTAGCCGTGAAGATCGGGAACATTAATCCCAGGTGGTTTATGTTTTCAGTGTTGTTCTTGTTCATGTGTTTGTCTCATGAATCCCATGTCTGTTTTGCAGTTGATACCATCTCCACTAACCAATCTCTTTCTGGCAACCAAACCATTGTCTCAGCTGGCGGAGTCTTCGAGCTTGGTTTCTTCAGACCGGGAAATTCCTCCAACTATTATATAGGGACGTGGTACAAGGTCTCCCGGTTCACTCCAGTTTGGGTTGCAAACAGAGAAAAACCAGTGCATGATATATATTCTTCGGTTTTGAAAATCTCTGATGGTAACTTGGTTCTGTTCAACGAGTCTCGAGTGTCAATTTGGTCTACAAATGTAAGCTCCGGCCCAGCCATCTCGACTCTCGAGTTCAGTAGTAGCAGTGCTTTTAGACGACGGGAATCTTGTTTTCCGAGACGGACTGAATTCGATTTCGTCGACGATACTGTGGGAAAGTTTTGACATCCGACAGACACCTGGCTGCCGGGAAGTGAGATTAGATTCAATAAACGAACCAATCTAAGCCAACGTATTATTTCATGGAGAAGTCATGATGATCCTGCACCAGGTCTGTTCTCTTTCGAAATAGATCCTACAGAGACTAATCAAGTCTCTTTAGTATGGAGCAGGTCCCAATTTGATGCAGGGGGATCTGAGACAGATGATGCTGAGCTGTCAGATTGCACGTTGATGGCGCTGAGATACCATGAGTTGGCAGATCAGCGCAAAGGCGGGAATTGATTGTGACATGTTCCTTATTGGGGTCGTTTTGAGTATGTTTCAGTCTTTTGGCCATAACTTTGGCTACAGGTGTCAGAATCGCGCATAAGACCCCAATCCGGAAAGCTCTTTTCGACGCGCACGCTCTCCACATTGAGCTACGCTCCATGTGGCCTTTTTTTCAACCTCAAATTCTGCCGTTTTCCCCTCCGAATCACTAGATTTAGTTATTTTTTACTATTTATGGTAATATTTCGATTGTTAATTAGGAAGTCAATTTAAATCCGATTTAGACCGGATTTTTGGGAGATTGCTTATTTTATTTCGAATTTCAATTTAGAGTGATTTTCGGGATTTTGCTATTTTTGGCAAAATTCGAATAAATACGATTTTTGCTATTTTTGGCAAAATTCGAATAAAGACGATTTTTTTAGCTATAACAGTCCGGCTTGTGGACTGCTTTTGACAGTTATTGATTTTATAATATTTTATTAAACCCTAGAGACTTTTTTTTTCTCTGGTTTTTGGGCGAATTTTCTCTTGTGAATCGTCTGTCGGAGCTAGCCTACAGGATAATCACTATTCTGTCTGGCGTCAGTTGGTGTCAGAGCTTCAACATCTTCTTGGGAAATTTCACCAGTTTCAATGGCTGGAGGTCGTGGTCGTGGTCGTCGTGAGCAGGTTCCGAATGAGGAAGCCCAACGCCGTGATCGCAGCGTTCAGGATGTGATGATTGCGGATTTGCAGAGGCAAGTCGCAGAATTAACCCAGCGCCTAGCGGCGCAGGATTTAGAGGATCGTGAGGCCTCTGATCACGATACAAATTCCACTTTCGAAAACCCATATCACAATCGCGCAGGATTCCGGGGCGCAGGATTCCGGGAGCACCGTGGTCGGGAGGAGCGTCATGGAGACCTCGGTTTTCGGGTCGATCTCCCTGAGTTTTCTGGTACATTACAGGCCGAGGGATTCGTGGATTGGATTAATGAAGTGGAGCGTATTTTTGAATATAAGGAAGTCCCCGATCGTGTGAAAGTGAAACTGATCGCCATCAAACTCAAGGGCAGAGCATCTGCGTGGTGGGAACAGTTACGACGTTCACGAGAAAGACAGGGCAAAGCCAAGATCACTGATTGGGAGAAGATGAAAAAGAAGATGAAGGGCCACTTCCTTCCCTTCGGCTACACGCAAACCTTATTTCAGCGACTTCATGCGTTGAGGCAGGGCGCGCGATCAGTCGATGATTACACGGAGGAGTTTTACCAATTGGTCGCCCGGAACGATTTATCTGAGACGGAGGAGCAGATGGTGGCGCGATATTTGGGGGGTTTACGCCAGCCCTTGCAAGATGTCCTCAGCCTTCATTCATTGTGGAGTGTTTCGGAAGCATACCAGCGTGCACTTGCTGTTGAAAAACAGCAAAACAGGAGACCAGTGATCAGGAGCGATCACAACAGTCGACCAGTTCGCCCTCAAGAGTCCCGTCCTGCTCAGCAGCCACCGCAGGGTAATTCTAACCCTACTATTAGATGTTTTCGTTGTGGTGAACAAGGGCATAGGGCGACTGATTGCAGGAAGCCTGCTAGTCAAAAGGGCAAAAATTTGTTGATTGAGGAAAACGTGGAAGACGAGAATGAGGAGATTGGCGAACCCGTGTATGACGATGATGAGACTGATGATGTGCTATATGGAGATGGTCATGAGACTCTGGTCGTTCGCAAGAGTCTACTTACCCCAAGGGCGATTCAGGGGACGATTGGTTGAGAACCAATATTTTCCACACGACTTGCACAGTTGCAGATAAAGTCTGCAAAATGATCATTGACAGCGGCAGTTGTGAGAATGTAGTGTCCGAGGAGGTTGTCCAGAAATTGCAGTTGAAGACGGACCGTCATCCTAAGCCATACAAGTTGTCATGGCTAAATAAAGACAGTGAGGTAACAGTTGATAGGCGATGCCTGGTGTCTTTTTCAATTGGTAGAAAATATTTTGATAATGCCTGGTGTGATGTTGTGTCTATGGATGCGTGTCATATATTGTTGGGTCGACCTTGGCAGTATGATCGCAGTGTCATTCATGATGGACGGAAGAATACATATTCCCTTAGCATCAAGGGAAAAAAGATTGTGTTGGCACCCCGGCGGGAAGGACTTACTCCTACCCCAGTAACCCATAATACTAATCTGCTTTCTATGTCCAGGTTTTTAGATGAGATTGAGCATGGCGACGTGGTCTATGCCTTGCTACCTTGCGAGAACAATGCAGTAGACGTGGATACAGATTTACCAGTAGAGGTGCAGCGGTTGCTAGCAGAATTCTCTAACTTGATGCCAGAGGATCTTCCTCCTGGACTACCACCTATGAGGGATATTCAGCATCAAATTGACCTTGTTCCTGGGTCAAGTTTGCCAAATCGACCAGCATATCGCCTCAGTCCCAAGGAGGCCGAAGAGTTGCAGCGACAGGTGGAAGAGTTGTTGGAGAGGGGCTATATCCGAGAGAGTATGAGCCCATGTGCAGTCCCTGCTCTGTTAGTGCCAAAGAAAGATGGTTCTTGGCGTATGTGTGTTGACAGCCGAGCGATCAACAGAATTACAGTGAAGTACCGGTTTCCAATTCCCCGTCTAGATGATATGTTGGATCAGCTATCTGGTTCTAAGATCTTCTCAAAAATTGACCTTAAGAGCGGCTACCACCAAATCAGAATAAGGCCTGGAGATGAGTGGAAGACGGCGTTTAAAACGCCACAAGGGTTGTATGAGTGGATGGTCATGCCTTTTGGGTTATCCAATGCGCCCAGTACATTCATGAGATTTATGCATCAGGTCTTGCGGCCTTTTATGGGGAAATTTGTTGTAGTTTACTTCGATGATATCCTCGTTTATAGTCCGACATGGACTTCACACTTCGATCACCTCCGTGCTGTTTTTGAGATGCTGAAAACGGAGTGCTTGTTTGTCAATCAAAAGAAGTGTTCTTTCTTCACTACTTCTGTGACTTTTCTTGGTTTTGTTGTGTCTACTGATGGTGTTCATGCAGATCAGTCAAAAATAGATGCAGTCTTGGAGTGGCCCAGACCAAGAACATTACATGACATCCGAAGTTTCCATGGCTTGGCGTCTTTTTACCGTCGATTCATTAGAAATTTCAGTACTCTGATCACCCCTATCACAGAGTGCCTCAAGGGGCGTGATTTCCAGTGGTCTGAGGAGGCAGAGGCCAGTTTTCAACTGGTCAAGCAGAAGATGACCGAGGCTCCAGTTTTGGCACTTCCAGATTTTGACAAAGTGTTCGAGGTAAATTGTGATGCATCTGGCGTTGGCATTGGTGGTGTTCTGAGTCAGGCAGGTCGTCCGGTTGCTTTTTTCAGTGAGAAGCTATCGGGATCAAAGAAAAATTATTCCACTTATGATCTGGAGTTCTATGCCATAGTTCAGTCCCTGAAGCATTGGCGTCACTACCTAGTACAGAAGGAGTTTATTCTGTTTACCGATCATGAGGCCTTGAAGTACATCAATGGCCAACACAAGCTGAGTAGACGTCATGCCAAGTGGGTAGCATACTTGCAAGAATTCACTTTTACGCTGAGGCACCAAGCAGGGAGTTTGAACCGCGTCGCAGATGCCCTGAGCCGTCGTACCTTACTTCTCACCACCATGAGTACTAAAGTTGCAGGATTTGAGACGTTCACAGATATGTATGCAGCTGATCCTTCCTTTGGAAGGATATTTCAGGAGGTAACTGAGGGTCACCGTCATGATTTTGTTTTGCATAATGGGTATCTGTTTCGTGGATTACAATTGTGCATTCCAGATTGTTCATTGAGGCAGCAAATTATAAGTGAACTCCATAATGAGGGACACTTTGGCCGAGATAAGACATTGGCCCTTATCTCTTCTGAATTTTATTGGCCCAAGTTGACTAGTGATGTGGCCCATTATGTGGACCGTTGTTATGTGTGCCAGCGATCTAAGGGAGTTCTCACCAATGCGGGATTGTACACTCCCTTACCTGTTCCTGAAGCTCCTTGGTTCGATGTCAGCATGGATTTTGTACTAGGCTTACCCCGCACCCAAAGGGCCTCTGATTCTATCTTTGTTGTGGTTGACAGGTTTTCCAAGATGGCTCATTTTGTAGCTTGCAGAAAGACTATGGATGCTGACCGGATTGCCCATCTCTATTTCAAGGAGATTGTGCGTTTACATGGTGTTCCTCGATCCATCACTTCAGATCGTGATACTAAGTTCATCAGTCATTTCTGGAAGAGCCTGTGGGGAAACTGGGAACGCAGTTGAATTTCAGTAGCGCCTACCACCCCCAGACGGATGGCCAGACTGAGGTGGTGAACCGAAGTTTGGGAAACCTTTTAAGGTGTTTGGCAGGAACGAAGCCGAAGCAGTGGGATTTGGCATTGCCTCAGGCAGAATTTGCCTACAACAGATCAAAAAACAGAACCACAGGTTTAAGCCCATTTGAGATTGTCTATGGTCAGAACCCATCCGGGGTGTTGGACTTAGCCCCTATTCCACGTATAGGACGTTTCAGTCCTAAAGCAGATGAGATGGCAAAGTATCTTCGGGGTATCCATGAGCAGGTGAAACAGACCATTCATGAGAGCAATACCAAGTACAAGACTCGGGTCGACAATCATCGTCGTCAGGTACTTTTTGATGTTGGTGATTTTGTTTGGGCTGTATTAACTCGTGATCGTTTTCCTGTTGGTGAGTATAATAAGCTTAAGGATCGGAAGATTGGACCTTGTGAGGTCGTACAGAAGATCAATGATAATGCTTACAGGTTGCGACTTCCCAGTCACTTGAAGACTTCTGATGTCTTTAATGTGAAGCACCTGAGTCATTGTTTTGTGGATCCTGATGACACTACTCTGAACTCGAGGACGAGTTCTTTCCAACCCGGGGCGACTGATGCAGGGGGATCTGAGACAGATGATGCTGAGCTGTCAGATTGCACGTTGATGGCGCTGAGATACCATGAGTTGGCAGATCAGCGCAAAGGCGGGAATTGATTGTGACATGTTCCTTATTGGGGTCGTTTTGAGTATGTTTCAGTCTTTTGGCCATAACTTTGGCTACAGGTGTCAGAATCGCGCATAAGACCCCAATCCGGAAAGCTCTTTTCGACGCGCACGCTCTCCACATTGAGCTACGCTCCATGTGGCCTTTTTTTCAACCTCAAATTCTGCCGTTTTCCCCTCCGAATCACTAGATTTAGTTATTTTTTACTATTTATGGTAATATTTCGATTGTTAATTAGGAAGTCAATTTAAATCCGATTTAGACCGGATTTTTGGGAGATTGCTTATTTTATTTCGAATTTCAATTTAGAGTGATTTTCGGGATTTTGCTATTTTTGGCAAAATTCGAATAAATACGATTTTTGCTATTTTTGGCAAAATTCGAATAAAGACGATTTTTTTAGCTATAACAGTCCGGCTTGTGGACTGCTTTTGACAGTTATTGATTTTATAATATTTTATTAAACCCTAGAGACTTTTTTTTTCTCTGGTTTTTGGGCGAATTTTCTCTTGTGAATCGTCTGTCGGAGCTAGCCTACAGGATAATCACTATTCTGTCTGGCGTCACAATTTTACTGGTTCAGTGGAGCTTGGGATCCACAGACAATGAGCTTCAGCTTAGTTCCAGAAATGAGAATGGCATCGCTGTCGAATTCGACCTACAACTTCATCTATTTTTCAGAAGAGAATGAAAGCTATTTCCTTTATTATTTTTTAATTCTTCTACTCTAGCTAAATATTTCATGGATGCGTCGGGACAACTTCAGGAGATGTCATGGTTGGAAGATATGGAGCAGTGGATGGTGCAATTTTCACAACCAAGACAGCAATGTGGGGTATATGCTTTGTGTGGGGCTTTTGGCATCTCAATGAGATCTCTGTCGTTTTGTAATTGTTTGACTGGCTTTCAGCCGACTTCTCAACAGAATTGGAACCAACAGGTTTATTCTGATGGTTGTGTAAGGAAGAAGAAACTGCGATGCAGCGATGCTGGTGTCGGTGTCGGAACGGGGGACCGATTTTTAGAGAGCCGCAACACAATTTTCCCTACACATCCACAGAATATGATGGCTGTTAGCAGCATGGAATGCAAGTCAACCTGTCTAAAAAATTGCAATTGCACTGCCTATGCTTTTGAGAACAATCAGTGCTCAATCTGGATAGGTGATCTCTTGAATCTGCAACAACTTGGACAAGATGACACTATAGGGAAAGTTCTGTATATCAAGTTAACCGCTGATAGTGAATCTAGTCCCACAAATAAGAAGAAGGTGATTGTAGTTGCGATTGCGGTTTCAACTGGACTACTCCTTTTAGGCCTTATGATGTTCATAATCATGAAACTGAGGAGGAGAACGATCATCGGTCCAGAACTCGGAAAAGGTTCACTTGTGGCTTTTGGATATAAAGATTTACAGAAGGCAACCAATAATTTCTCTGAAAAGATAGGAAAAGGAGGCTTTGCTTCAGTTTTCAAAGGGACATTGCCAGATAGAAGTGTTGTAGCAGTTCAGAAGCTTGAGAGCATCAACCAGGGAGAGAAACAATTCCGTACCGAGGTCCGTACAATCGGAAAGATCAATCATGTTAATCTAGTTCATCTTCGTGGATTCTGCTACGAAGGTTCAAGGAAGTTGTTGGTTTATGATTTCATGCCAAAAGGATCATTGGACAGACATCTTTTCCGTGCCAAAGATTCAGAACCTCTAGACTGGAAAACAAGATACCAAATTGCTCTTGGTGCAGCAAGAGGCTTGGCTCATCTCCATGAGAATTGTGTAGACAGTATCATTCACTGTGACATCAAGCCAGAAAACATTCTTTTAGATGCCGACAATTGTCCGAAATTATCGGATTTCGGCCTAGCAAAGCTTCTAGGACGAGAGTTTAGTCGAGTCCTGACGACTATGAGAGGAACAGTGGGTTATCTTGCACTAGAATGGATTTCAAGAGTTGCTATAACACCCAAAGCTGATGTCTACAGCTTCGGGATGATGCTTTTGGAACTCGTATCGGGAAAGAGAAACTTCGAACCAACAAACGATAAAGAAAGCGGTACGTTCTTCCCAGTTTGGGCTGCTAGACAAGTCACCGAAGGCGTGTGTGTCCTCAAACTCCTAGACAACAGACTGAATGGAAATGCTGATTTAGAAGAGGTGTCCAGGATTTGTAAAGTAGCTTGTTGGTGTATCCAGGATAATGAAATCCATAGGCCATCAATGAGTCAGGTAGTACAAATCTTGGAAGGATTTTTCGATCTAAGCCTGCCCCCGATGCCGCGATTTCTTGGAGAAATTATCAATGACCGGAGCACAGATTATTCTTCACCGATTTAACCATAAGCGTCAACTCAAAGGCACAGGCCATCAACCAGTGCATGTGCAAATGCAATCCCCAGCGCATGAAGTCGTCAACCATGTGTGTTTTACAGCTTGCTTTAAATCTTTTACTTGATTGCCCCTATGTTGTAAGATTGGCTTGAAAAATGTCATGGGATCTGTGCATCCATTTCCTACTTGTAATGGACTGGAAAAGGTTGGTCCACTTATCAATGTATCCCTTCATGATACTTACTATTACTTAATTTGTCCTTTTCAGACATTACAATTATTAGTACAAATTACATTTCGGTAATATTATATTAATACAATTGTGATTTTTAATTTTTTTTTATTCAAAAAGAATTATTTGATCAATCATTTTATTGTATTATTTGTGAGAGAGTTTTGTTATTCTATATAAATAAATTTATTTAAAGAATATTATAACTGTGCTATTGAATGTTTATAATATTATATTTACAAGTGTTAAATAATTAGTGGGAATTATTTAAGAGATAAATTAGCTAAGATAATATCATAAAGAACATCTACAACTAATATGTGTAATTAAGTTGAGAATCCATATTTTTTTATATTAAAAATATTATAAAATGTTTCTCTTCGACTAAATTTCCGTAAAATTTGTTGATCTAAATTGCATAAAAAAATATTATAATTTTATTTACATTTTAATTTTTATTTATTCATCCAAAGCTTAAAATTATTCGATAAAATTCCACTACGCTTTTTCGTATCGCGGCATATTCATTACTTTTCTTACTGCATTGCTTAACGAGTTGAGCAGCTCGTTAGTCGCTCGAACTTGATTCAGTCAAAATTTGGTAAACGCTCGACTCGAATTCAAACTCGACTAAAGACCTTAACGAGTTGAGTCAAGCAAAATCTAACTCGACTCGATAGACTCGACTAGATAAGTTCACGAGCAACTCGTTAATTTTTTAAAATATATTTTTAGTAATTACTTCTGTACAACACTCTCAACAACCCCGATTTAGTGGGATTCAGAAAATAAACATAACGTTAGAGTTTTACTTGGATTCAAACTCCTAAAAATATAATAGAGTTTTACTATGATTCAAACTCCTAAAAATATGATAGAGTTCTACTATGATTCAAACTTCTAAAAATAGGATCCACAAGCGTTATAAATAGTCATTGTAACTCACTATTGTAACAGATGATTTACATACAAAATACAGAGGGAAACCCGGAAAAATACAAAGGCAAAGCTATTGTAAATGATTCGAAAAAGAAATAAAAGATAACATCTTTTTTACCTTGATTCGTTCATTTATCGCATGTGCATGTTATTTTTCTTGAGATTTGGTTCGAATAACCCAAAACGTGGGTTGCGCCGATGACCAAAAAGGGGTGGAGTTTCGAAGTTTCGAACCTATATCTACCCCGAGACGTGTTCATATTTTTAAATATTTTTTTTACATTTTATGCATTTTCTTTTTTACTTTAGTATATATTTTTATTTTTTTAGATTACATATATATGTATATGTTTCTTTTTATTATCTATTTTATTAATTTATATATATATATACTTACTGTTTTTTTATGTTTTTATTTATTATATATATATTATTTTTATTTTTTATTATTATTTTATTTATATATGTTTTCTTCTTTTTCTTTATTTTTCTTTATTTTATATTTATTTATTTATTTTACTTACTATTTTATCTTTGTTTTCTTTATCTTATCTTTTATTTAATTTGTTTTTTTCTTCATTTTAATTAATTTATTTATTTCTTATCTTTTTATCTAACATGGTTTCTTGACCTTCTTAATGGCACACCTTTAAAACTATCTAAGGTAAATAATTGGGATCGTATTTTTACCTTTTAATTTTAAATTACAATTTTCTTAATTTAAGACAACTGGAAATTATGTAGCACCGAAATGGCAATTCAAGGGTGCTAACCCTTCCTTGACTGTAATCGACTCCCGAATCCGACACATCTTTGGAAAGACGCAGATCAGGTAAGAAATAGGGTATCCGATTAACCTATTTGTTTTAAAATAAATTATCGGTGGCGACTCCAATTCGCTTAATCCAAGTCGAAGCTCAATTCCCGGGCCCAACCGAAAGACGGTTCCGACAGCTTGGCGACTCCGCTGGGGACAGGTAAGTGAGTTAGGCTAAGGTAATTTCTAGTTGTCTTTTTAACGAAAAATGTCAGTTTAAATTTTAAGGTAATGTTTCGATCCTTATTGCTTACTTTTGATTATATTTTCGAGTAAATAGTTGTACTAACCATTTTCTAATGATTTCAGCCTTCCAAGCTTATTTTTCACTTAAGGCTCTAAACCTTAGCTCTAAACCCTGTTTAAGTGGGGGTGAAAGCGACGCCTTCGTGTGAATTTATTCACCGCACAGTCCTAGCAAGTAGCCTTCGGGATTTATATACCTTATATCTTCGTGTGAATTTATTCACCGCACAGACATAAGGGAATGTGTCCTCTCGAGTTTAACTTAGTCCACACAAGCTTGTAATAGGCTTAGGACTAAGGGTCTGGTAAGCCCAAGGGGCACCAGCAAGGAGAACTCGGGTACCTTTTTTTTAGAACCTAAACCGGGAGAGTACAGGGAATTAGAGCCCACCCCAAAACCTCATTTCTAAACCCTAGGTTGCTTTGATATTATTTCATGCTTTATTTCATATTCAAAGTATGTGAACTAGAAATTTATGCGGTTAGGACTTGTTCAAAATCAGCTTGCGGGATAGAGATCATGTCTAGGTAGGAATAATAAGCATGTGGGGTAGGACTTTTATTTTCATGACTGATTTAATTATTTTTGCCTCACTAACTCTTTTCATTTATGTTCTTTTTTATTTTATTTTCGTCATTTGTATCATTTAAAAGAGGTGTTGATCCACCAAAAACATGTTCGTTAAATGTAAATAGTCTACATTAATGGACAAAGGGGTTGTAATACAAGAGATGAAAATACAGAGGACAGTCTACAAGGCGACTATGTGTCACATTCAATCCAGAAGACGTGGTGCCCACAATTGAAGAGTATATTACTATGTTGCATTATAAAGGACTCGGAATGAATCGGGTCTACATCAAGCACAATGAAAGTCTATATTGGAAGAACTGACTGGCAGAGGTTACAGGGGCAAGATGAAGGTTATTAATCTTGGGGGTCCCTTCAAATACAACAATAACAAAACGATATCTGAAATTGGAGACCATTGCTGACGAATTCAAAAAATAGACAAATGAACTTCACATAGTTCCTATCAATTGAGGGATCCAATGGCGTATTCGTTGAGAACATATTCAACAGAAGATAAATGCCAGAGATGCGGTCATTCGAGACTTCTTGGGCCAATACAAAAAGCAACTCAACATTTACACAATTCATCCAAAGAAGACGGAGCGGTTCGACAGGTTATTCAACCGGTGACAGACAAAGGCAGAAGACTAGTCAACATGTCAGAAGCTGTCAGGATATTTTTGTCTCTTAAAAGATAAAGCATTTTTGTCCCCAATAAGGATTATTTATAATAACAGACATGTTTTCGGATCAATGCCTCGAGCATTTCATGCATTTTTTTCAATCTACATTTCATTTTTAAGCATTTTCATAAACATGAAATTTCTTCATAGAGGATTCGATGAAGTGGTCTTAACCAAATGACACCACATGGAAGCAAGATTTTAAAACTGAAATCAGTACAGTGGGAGCTTGATCAGCTGATTATAGGACTAAGCCTACCAGTATGATCTGAGAAAAGAGTCCTCATATCCTAAGGGCTATTATGTTGAAGTTGTTTGCAATTGCCACATAGGAAGCTCCAAACATTCCTCTGAGAACTGTAAGGCACAAAAGCGCAAGATCCAAAACCTGACAGATTCAGGGGGCATGGACAGCTGAAGAAGGGGGCATTGCATATACCATTTGCACTTAGAGCATTGTTTTGTTTGAACACGTCTTTAATCTTTCATGTTTGCTTAATCTTTTAAACGATTGAATTTTCGCTACTTTCTAAGGTGAAATAATTGAACAAATTTTAATCTTTAGTTCTTCGAATATTAAATGAATTAAAGATTCTTTTAATTCTTCAAGAATTATAGATTTTTTGACATATGGCAAGATTAGACCTTTCTTATCATGTCTCAAACCCAAAATAAAATACCTTGATTCTTTACCCATAATAATTTATGGTCATTACCAAAATTTTGATATTATCACCCTTTGAAACTTTTGAACATTGCTTTTATCTTTTCAATACACAAAGAGTCATACTCATACATTTCTTTGAGTCAATAAAGTCACATCATTTCCTTTTTAGACTCAAAATTGACATTTTTACACCATTAAAACCCACAGCATTGAGTTGCTCATTTGAACATGAGCATTCTTCTAAGACACAACTTGGGGCATCTCGTAGGGAGCCTAAACATTGAGACATGTTGGGAGCAAAAAATCAGAAAGAAGAATTCATTCAAAATAATTCTATCATGCATTAATTACATTGTTTTTATGTGAATAAAATTAATCCTGAAAATCTATCCCCCTGGTGATACCTCTTCTGTGAAAACTTCCATGTATGAAATGATGAACAGCTTTCTTTCTTCATCCATTCACAACAGGAGAAAATATATATCCCTTGTTTCCCTTTTTGAGCCTATAGAATTTTTCTTCTGATTCAACCCTAACCAAGGATCACCCTCCACACTGGGGGCAAGGTAGAAGAAATATGCTCACGTGAGTGAAGATATTAATCCAAATGAGATACCAAATGCAAAGTGCGAAGATCCAATCAAAACAAAAAGAAAAAGAGAAAAAAGAAGAAAAAAGCAAAGAGAAAATAAAAAAGAGAAACAAAAACAAAGAAAAAAATGAAGAAAAAAGAAGACAATATGCATATGTAAAGATTCACTCGATTCAAATGACACGTCGAGATTTAAATTATGAGATTGATCAAGCACAATCATTCCAGAATCACTTCACTCGAAGATTATGGAATATCCAGAGAAAATCAAGAGAAACACATACGAGCATATTCAAATTGAGTAAGACATGATTCAAGGCATCAGAATGAATTGATCCTTGGTTTAATACCCTTAAACACTTGTTTGGCCTTATTTATCCTTTTCTTTCATAACCATGAACCATGGCCTACATTACGTGCCTTAAAAGTCCCTTCTAATAATACATGGATTTCTAAACAGAAGAGACTATCTTCAGATTTCATCTCGCCCGTCAGGATTAATCTTTATTCGCAAAAAGTTTTTTAAAATCTTTAATGCATGATAGAGAAAAATAACAAAGGGGGGTTCAAGACGTAAATTCTGAGTGACGTCTTGAAACCAAAGGAGGATTCGAGTTGAAAACCTGAAAATGTGGCTCGAATATAAAAATTGTGCAACTGAGGCGATCGCACAATTTCCTTGATAAGGCATCGCACAATCCGAGCGTGACCATGAAAGTTGGGAGTCATATAACACTTCCAGTAAAGGAGCATACAAACTACCCCATCAGACCTTTGAGCATCAAATAAACAAAAATATCAAACCTTTGACCAGACACAATAACCTGAGACTTTTTTTACCCATTTCCCAAAGATAGCTTTGATCTTGGCACTTGTCAAATAGCTATAATTTATCGAAGGATTAACAATGTAATTAATTCTTTGATATCCAATGAACTCTAATTTTATGATTCGTCTCGACTGTAAAACCGTGAAAGGGGCAATATTTTCAAAACTTTTGATTAAACATTTTTCGAAACTCTTTTAATTGATATTTTTAGAACTTTGAAAATAAAAGAGAAAGAAAAACTTTTTTTCAAACAAGACAATCTCTCTAGAGTGGATCTTGGTAAATGACATGTGGCTCTCAGACACAAAACTCATGCTTAGAATCAATACTGAAGAAAGAAATGAGGAACAATTGGGACATCTTTGAAGATTTAATATCGAATATTGGGGCATCTTTGGGGATTCAACATCCTGATGCGAATTATCAGATCTTCTGAAGGTCTTTTCCTCCACATGCATGAGCAAACAGACAAATAATGAGGCTCCATCCTGGAGATAAAAAAGAATTAATTCATGTTACATGCATCTTAGACATCACATTTATCATTTTTAGTATACATAATTTTTTGTAGCTTTTTGAGTCAAGTGTCAACTTCAAGACAAAAGATATTCGATTCAAAAGCACATTTAAAAGTTGAGGGTGATTGCTCGACCTCACAGTAAATGGGCGATTGTCTGACCACAAAATAACTTTTCGAGTCTCATTCAGAGTCAATTTCAACTTCACAGCGAAGGATATTGAACTCGAAGGACACAATTTGTTTGAAATTGAATTTCAACTCCACGACAGAGGACATCCAACTCAAAACCAACTTTCTCAAGATTGGATTTCAACTTTACGATGGAGGATATCCAATTCAAGGATCAACTTCACAACGAAGAGGCCATCCACGATTTCAACTCCACGACGGAGGATATTGTGCCCACAAATCTACGATTTCAACTTCACAACAAAGGATATCGTGCCCATCTACACAAGATTGGATTTCAACTTCATGACGAAGGATATCCAATTCAAAGCTCAACTTCACGGCAAAGGGGCTTCCCAGTTTCATTCAGGGCCAAATTTCAACTTCACGACGAAGGATATTGGACTCGAAACAATATAAGCTTGGATTTCAACTTTAGGATGAAGGATATTCAAGTTAAGGCTCAACTTCACAAAGAATGGGCCATCAACGATTTCAACTTCACGACGAAGGGAATTGTGCTCACCAGCAACATTCATTGGATTTCAACTTCACGACGAAGGATATCCAATTCAAGGCTCAACTTCACAACGAAGGGGCCATCTATGGTTTCAACTTCACGACGAAGAGAATCGTACCCACCAACAATATTTATCTTCAGGAACAAGCAGATTGTCGATCGCCTTTGAGATTGTTTCTCTTGAAACAAGGGGTTGTCTCGCTTGAGACTAATTTACTCAAAACAAAGTTTTGTCTCTCTTGAGACAGTTTCTCTTGAAACAAATTTTATCTCTCTTATGACAGTTTCCCTTGAAACAAATTTTGTCTCTCTTGAGACAGTTTCCCTTGAAACAAAATCTTTGAATATATTTTACATTAAACAAATTTTGTCTCCCTTGAGACAGTTTCTTTTGGAACTAAGTTTTGTCTCTCTTGAGACAGTTTATCTTGAAACAAATTTTGCCTTCGTCTCTCTTAAGACATTTTCTCTTGAAACAAATTTTGTCTCTCTTGAGACAGTTTCTCTTGAAACAAAGTTTTGTCTCTCTTGAGATAGTTTCTCTTCAAACACCAATCTTTGAATATGTTTCTCTTGAAACAAAATTTTACCTCCCTTGGGACAGTTTCTCTTGAAACACAAAAAAAAACCTTTGAAATTGTTTCTCTTGAAACACAAAAAAACCTTTGAAATTGTTTCTCTTGAAACACAAAAAAAAACTTTGAAAATGTTTCTCTTGAAACCCAAGACCTTCGAGTTCGATTACACTCAGCTTTGATGGCACATCATTTGCAGCATAGCTCAAAACAAGAAGGGCTATTTGTCGACAAAATTGTCGAGTTCGATTTCATTCAGCTCGATGACACATCAATCACACCACTTTTCGGTTACAGTCGAGGTTTTCAAGTCGAGAAGAATACCTGGATTAGCCGTGCCTTAGTGATAAGCAACCATTTTCAAGCAGCATAGCTTAAGTCAAGAAAAGCTATTAGTCAACGAAGATTTCTGAGTTCGATTCTGATCCAAGAAGAAGAGCGAAGGGCAACGAGAAGCCACGTGCTGATTCAAATTCCAAGCTACAGCTTCAAATTCCAAACTACAGCTTCAATTCCATACCAAAATGAACTCGACTTTACGACGGAGAAGTCATCTGCAACTCAATTCGACAAGGAGTTATTGAAACATCAGAGTCAATTTTCAACTCCACCGAACGAAAAGTGTGTCTTCTAATTTTTACCCTATCCCCGTTACACGACTATGGGCAAAGAGGGGCAGCTGTCAACACACATTTTCATCCGGGTACAATACTCTCAACAATCCCGATTTAGTGGGATTCAGAAAACAAACATAACGTTAGAGTTTTACTAGGATTCAAACCCCTAAAAATATGATAGAGTTCTACTATGATTCAAACTCCTAAAAATAGGATACACAAGCGTTATAAATAGTCATTGTAAGTCACTATTGTAACAGACGATTTATATACAAAATACAGAGGAAAGCACGAAAAAATACAAAGGCAAAGCTATTGTAAACGATTCGAAAAAGAAATAAAAGATAACATCTTTTTTACCTTGATTCGTTCATTTCTCGCATGTGCATGTTATTTTTCTTAAGATTTGGTTCGAATAACCCAAAACGTGGGTTGCTCCGATGACCAAAAAGGGGTGGGGTTTCGAAGTTTCGAACCTAGATCTACCCCCGAGGCGTGTTCATGTTTTTAAATATTTTTTTTACATTTTATGCATTTTCTTTTTTACTTTAATATATATTTTTATTTTTTTAGATTACATATATATGTATATGTTACTTTTTATTATCTGTTTTATTAATTTATATATATATATACTTACTATTTTTTATGTTTTTATTTATTATATATATTATTTTTTCTTTGTTATTATTATTTTATTTATATAATTTTTCCTTCTTTTTCTTTATTTTTTTATATTTTTTTATTTATTTTACTTACTATTTTATCTTTGTTTTCTTTATCTTATCATTTATTTAATTTATTTTTTTTCATTTTAATTTATTTTTTTCTTTCTTATCTTTTTATTTAACATGATTTCTTGACCTTCTTAAGGGAACACCTTTAAAACTATCTAAGGTAAGTAATTGGGATCGTATTTTTACCTTTTAATTTTAAATTACAATTTTCTTAATTTAAGACAACTGAAAATTGCGTAGTATCGAAAGGGCAGTTCAAGGGTGTTAACTCTTCTTTGACTGTAACCGACTCCTGAATCCGACACATCTTTGGAAAGACGTAGACCATGTAAGAAATAGTGTATCTGATCAACCCATTTGTTTTAAAATAAATGATCGGTGGCGACTTCAATTCGTTTAATCCAAGTCGAAGCCCAATTCCCGACGGTTCCGACAACTTCAAAACTATTTCATTCAGACGACAGAGAAAGAAGATGAATAATATGCCACCAAGGTGAGAAAAACATATCACAAAGACATAATTATTCTTATTAAAAACTAAAAATGAAATAAAGAACAAAGAGAATTAACAATCAATAACTACATTAAAATCGGTGTTGGCATCGACGAAACAAAATTAAAAAAAATTATTTTGATCTATAAAAAAACGATATAAACTCTAAAAAAAATGAAAATTACAGTCAGAGTAATCCAATTGTAACATAATTTGATAAGTTTTTTTTGGGAAGTTTTACGGTGCGACAGCCTAATATACGGTTAAAAAAAGACGCTACCGATTTTATTATTATTTTAAATAATAAAACCGATAAAAAATGACCGAAAACTTTATTATTTCTACCGATTTTGATAAATTACCGATATATGTAATCTCGGTAGAAAAATCCGGTAAAAAATAATATTTTCGGTAAAACGTTACCTAAAACATTATTTTGTCACGTAATTTTTTTCTACCGAGTTTACCTATATCGGTGATTAGAACACGCGAGTTGAAGAATGTACACTCTTTCCGGTTTGGCTGCTCAGCAAGTGAGTGAAGGCAATGATCTCAAACTCTTAGACAACAGGCTGAATGGAAATGCCGATTTAGAAGAGCTGTGTAGAACTTGTAAATTAGCTTGTTGGTGTATCCAAGATCATGAAATCCAAAGACCATCGATGTGTCAGGTAGTTCAGATTCTAGAAGGAATTTTGGATGTAAACCTGCCTCCAATTCCTCGATTTCTACAAGATATCAGTAATGAACAAGAGAGGATCACATATTTATCTTCACCGACGCAACCATAAGCGTCAGTTGAGAGGCGCATGCCATGCTTTAGCTTTTGCTGCTCCAAGTAGCAGCTTTTCATCTTTGAATGAGTCATTAGGCCTGGAAAAAATATACTGAAAGCGCATTCGACACGTAAAATTAGCAATAAATGTATAGCTTATGCCTTTGTTTTAGCTTATGTTGTTCACCTTTGATGCCCAAACTATTCTTACAAGTTTCAGTTTTTTGATGGTAAGACTCATAGGTAGCAGAAATGTGAATTCGCTGGTTGTTTCCTTCCTGTTGACATGTCTCTGTTTTCTTTATTTTTTCATGATTTGAATTTTTTTAATTCCTTCTCATGACTGACACTGATGCTTCCCGAGTCTACAGAGTCTAAATTCAATTTATTAAAGACCGACTTTCCGAGAGAGAATATAGTTTGACATGACTTCCTAGTAAGATGAGACAAAACATACGTAAATTATACACTAAAATTATTCTGAATTAAAATTTATTTTATTTAAGCTAATATCAATTTCTTTTAAAATAAAATAAATGTATTATATCTAAATATCAACAACAATAAACTGTTACGAAGGACTAGAACATCTCACAGAAAATGATATCAACTAAATATACCTCAATTTATACAAAATATCTCACCAATAAAACTACTAAAAACCCTCTTATTTTTTTTTTCAAATGCAGTAAATACAAGCATTTCAAGCATTGCCAGAATTAGAATTATTATTTTTTATTACGGATTAATAATTCTCAATAATCTTGGAGTAGTATTTTGCAACTTGCGAGACGGGAGGAATACGCGGTCCAATCACGTTCAAGGTTGACCTTTTAAGAAAAGACCAATATTCTTTTTGACATTTCTCCTATTTTATTTATTATCATTGGAGGATGACGAATGATATCTGTGCGAGAAAAGGATTTTCCAGGTTACTAAAATGCCCATGTCCCATGTTCAGCAAGGATGAAAAACAAAGGCCATAGTTGTCTTCTTTGACAATAAAACTACCCCAGTTTAGCCGTCACTTCCACAGACATGTTTCGCTTTAATGATCCTTGACCTGTTCTTTAATGTGTTATATCCTATTGGAATAACTAATCAATTAAGGTTAGTTAAGGGAGTTAGAACTGTTAGCAGTTAGTTGTGGTTGTTGTAAAGCATCTAGACTTGCTGTTAAGCTTCTACTAGAAGCTATAAAGCAATGTAACTGGTGTACTGAAGATAATAAGAAAAGGGTCGATGTTTGTTTAGTATTGAAGCTTAACCTAGCTTCCTAACATATTCTAACCAGATTATTAATCGTCCTTTAAAACATCTGTGTTGTTTCCCTTGCCAGTAATCCACTTCCAGCCATGGACAACATGAAGAATCCATGGCGGAAACTTTCTATACTTCTCTTCATGTGGCTTTCTCTCTGCAAACTCTCCTTTGGAGCAGACACCATCACAGCAAATCAATCTCTCTCCGGTAATCAAACCATTGTTTCATCGGGTGGAAACTTCGTGTTGGGATTCTTCGCACCAGGTAGCTCTTCTAACTACTACATAGGCATCTGGTACGGAAAGATCTCTGAGCAGACACCGGTTTGGGTAGCCAACAGAGATACACCAGTGCGTGATATTCACTCTTCAGAACTGAAAATATCTGATGGTAACTTGGTTTTGACCAACGGATCCCAAGTGGAAATTTGGTCCACAAATATTAGCTCAAGCAACTCAAGTTCTGTAGTTGCAGTCCTTGAAGATGGTGGGAATCTTGTTTTGCGAGATGGTCCAAATTCATCGGCACCTTTGTGGCAAAGTTTAGATCATCCCGCGCACACATGGCTTCCTGGTTGCAAGCTTAGCTTAAATAAACGAACCAATCGAAGCCAGCTTCTTACATCATGGAAAAATTCAGAAGATCCTGCTCCGGGTCTCTTCTCTCTCGAGCTAGACCCTGCTGGAGCTAATTCGTATATTATTCGGTGGAACGGTACCAGACAGTACTGGTCGAGTGGACCTTGGGATGAACAGTCGAGGATTTTCAGAGACGTTCCGGAAATGAGATTGAATTATCTATCCAATATCAACTTTCTCTACAATTTCAGCTTTCATTCGGACGAAAACGAGAGTTATTTTACTTATTCGCTTGATACTAACCAGATCACAACACGACTCATTATGCATTACTCGGGGCAGATTCAGCAACAGTCATGGTTGGAAAGTAACCGGCAGTGGAATCTGTTTTGGTCGATGCCGAGTCAACAATGCCAGGTTTATGCTTTTTGTGGGGCTTTTGGCAGCTGCAATGAGATAAGTCTACCTTTTTGTAGTTGTTTGAGAGGTTTCCATCCCAAATCGGAAACCAATTGGAATCTGAGCGATTTTTCCGATGGGTGTGAGAGGACAACCAGGCTGCAATGCGAGGAGGATCCGAACCTTGTTACCGGAAAGACCGATAAATTCCTGGAAAGTCCCAATGTAAAATTGCCTGAACGTGCTAAGGCAATGAGCGTTGGGAGCATGTTGGAATGTGAATCCGCTTGCCTTGAGTATTGCAATTGCACTGCTTATGCTTATGATAGCGATGGCTGTCAAATTTGGATGACAGAACTCTTGGATCTGCAACAATATTCGGGAGATACTAGCGATGGCAGAACAATATATATCCGACTAGCGGCATCTGAGTTTCGGAGTTCGAGCAACAATAATGGGATCATTATTGGAGCAGTTGCAGGGGGGATTGGTTTAGTCCTATGCCTTGTGATATTTGCAATCTTGAGATGGAGGAGGCGGAGAATGATAAATCC
This sequence comes from Hibiscus syriacus, assembly GCF_006381635.1. NCBI lineage: Eukaryota > Viridiplantae > Streptophyta > Magnoliopsida > Malvales > Malvaceae > Hibiscus > Hibiscus syriacus. The sequence goes on from NW_024063535.1 coordinate 239,362, forward strand.
GAAAGTTGAAGGTTCGCTTCTAGCTTTTGGATATCGGGATACAGAGTGCAACGAAGAATTTTTCTGAAAAACTTGGGGGAGGAGGTTTCGGTTCTGTTTTCAAAGGACGTTGCCGGACTCGAGTATCATAGCTGTGAAGCAGCTTGAGAGCATCAGTCAGGGAGAGAAGCAGTTTCGGTCAGAGGTGAGCACGATCGGGACGGTTCAACATGTTAATCTAGTCCGGCTTCATGGATTCTGCTCCGAAGGTATGAGGAAGTTGTTGGTCTACGATTACATGCCGAATGGTTCTTTGGATGCCCATTTGTTCCTTGAAGATAATTCTAAACCCCTAGCTTGGAAAACAAGGTACCAGATTGCACTCGGCACGGCTAGAGGCTTAACTTATCTTCACGAGAAATGCAGAGATTGTATTATTCATTGCGACATCAAGCCGGAGAACATTCTTTTGGACGCCGAACTCTGTCCCAAAGTCGCAGATTTCAGCCTGGCAAAGCTCATCGGTCGGGAGTTCAGCAGGGTCCTGACAACTATGAGAGGCACAAGAGGCTATCTTGCACCAGAGTGGATTTCGGGAGTCGCCATTACAGCTAAAGCCGATGTCTACAGCTACGGGATGATGCTGTTTGAGATTGTATCGGGTAGGAGAAACTCTGAACAGAATGAAGAAGGAAAGGTTGGATTCTTTCCAACTTCAGTCGCTCGCGCAATAACCCAAGATGATGATGTCCTTAGCCTATTAGACCCCCGATTGAACGAAGATGCTCCCGTCGACGAGATATCGAGAATATGTAAAGTGGCTTGTTGGTGTGTCCAAGATGATGAAACTCACAGGCCTTCAATAGGTCAGGTGGTTCAGATCCTAGAGGGTGTTTTGGACGTGAACGTGCCTCCGGTTCCAAGGTCCCTACAAGTGCTCGCAAACAACACGGAGCATATAATCTTCTTCACAGAGTCATCTTCAAGCCCGAGTTCACAAGCACCGAGCAACTCTTCAAATGCGTCTTCTTAAGCTTAGAGCAACACATCATCGATGAGTTCATGAATCTCGAACAACTTTGTCTTTGAAATAAGTTAAGGTAGTTAGGTTTGTTCACGTTAATATATACAAATCCAGTGTTATTTTTCCATTAGTTTCCTGATACGCAAGCCACTGTCATTAATAATTATACCACAAGCTATCAAAACTATATTAATTAAAATGTAGAAAATTATTCCATTATTGGAGTTCGGTGCATCACTGGCCTTATCATCGTTTAAGTTCAGATGAGCTATTATGATCACATGGCTAAATTAATAAATTAAATGTGCTTAAATATTAGTAATACTTCTATTGATTTAGAAAGAAAGAGGGCTGAACCTCCGACATTGTGGTTAACAGCCACACGCTCTAACCAACTGAGCTATCCAGCCGTTGATGCTGATTTCATTTTAATAATAAATAATCAATTTTATTCAAATGAGCTATTCCACAATAAATAACTGCAGATTAAAGTCGTTATTTTATGTGGTATTTTAATTATTTTTTCAGATTGTATTTATAGGGAGTCTAAGCTTATTTTATAATTTCTATAATTTATACTGGTGAATTAATTTAAATAAGAATTTGATTATTGTTCCAATCATACGTTAATATAATTGATGCTACATTAATATAATTAATATAAACGTGGTCATCAAAATTTTATTTTAATTTCTTGAGTAAGAGTCTATGAGACATATTATACTGTTTTTAATAGTAATACGAAATATTTTTATCCTAAAGAAAAGATCAAATAATCTAAACCATTGGACAAGCTTTCAATTCACCTTCCCGTAATGAGACCGCCACTGGAGCTTACTTGCAGGTTGCTGATCTTATCTTGACCTGCAATATTTTTTTCTTCATTTAAGATTGCTGTTATCATAACTACCGAGAAACACAACGCTTAACCGCTGTGAAGTATCTTGCAGTTGTAGCCATGAAGATCGGGAACATCAATCCCAGGTGGTTCATGTTTTCAGTGTTGTTCTTGTTCATGTGTTTGTCTCATGAATCCCATGTCTGTTTTGCAGTTGATACCATCTCCACTAACCAATCTCTTTCTGGCAACCAAACCATTGTCTCAGCTGGCGGAGTCTTCGAGCTTGGTTTCTTCAGACCGGGAAATTCCTCCAACTATTATATAGGGACGTGGTACAAGAAGGTCTCCCGGTTCACTCCAGTTTGGGTTGCAAACAGAGAAAAACCAGTCCATGATATATATTCTTCGGTTTTGAAAATCTATGATGGTAACTTGGTTCTGTTCAACGAGTCTCGAGTGCCAATTTGGTCTACAAATGTAAGCTCCGGCCCAGCCATCTCGAGTTCAGTAGTAGCAGTGCTTTTAGACGATGGGAATCTTGTTTTGCGAGACGGATTGAATTCGATTTCGTCGACGATACTGTGGCAAAGTTTTGATCATCCAACAGACACCTGGCTGCCGGGAAGTAAGCTTAGATTCAATAAACGAACCAATCAAAGCCAACGTATTATTTCATGGAGAAGTCATGATGATCCAGCACCAGGTCTGTTCTCTTTTGAAATAGATCCTGCAGAGACTAATCAAGTCTCTTTAGTATGGAACAGGTCCCAATTTTACTGGTTCAGTGGAGCTTGGGATCCACAGACAATGAGCTTCAGCTTAGTTCCAGAAATGAGAATGGCATCGCTGTCGAATTCGACCTACAACTTCAGCTATTTTTCAGAAGAGAATGAAAGCTATTTCCTTTATTATTTTTATAATTCTTCTACTACAGCTAAACTTTTCATGGATGTGTCGGGACAGCTTCAGCAGATGTCATGGTTGGAAGATATGGAGCAGTGGATGGTGCAATTTTCACAACCAAGACAGCAATGTGGGGTATATGCTTTGTGTGGGGCTTTTGGCAGCTGCAATGAGATATCTCTGTCGTTTTGTAATTGTTTGACTGGCTTTCAGCCGGCTTCTCAACAGAATTGGAACCAACAGGTTTATTCTGATGGTTGTGTAAGGAAAACGAAACTGCGATGCAGCGATGCTGGTGTCGATGTCGGAACCGGGGACCGATTTTTAGAGAGCCGCAACACAATTTTCCCTACACATCCACAGAATATGATGGCTGTTAGCAGCTTGGAATGCAAGTCAACCTGTCTAAAAAATTGCTCTTGCACTGCCTATGCTTTTGAGAACAACCAGTGCTCAATCTGGATAGGAGATCTCTTGAATCTGCAACAACTTGGACAAGATGATACTATAGGGAAAGTTCTGTATATCAAGTTAACCGCTGATAGTGAATCTAGTTCCAAAAATAAGAAGAAGGTGATTGTAATTGCGATTGCGGTTTCAACTGGACTACTCCTTTTAGGCCTTATGATGTTCATAATCATGAAACTGAGGAGGAGAACGATCATCGGTCCAGAACTCGGAAAAGGTTCACTTGTGGCTTTTGGATATAAAGATTTACAGAAGACAACCAAGAATTTCTCTGAAAAGATAGGAAAAGGAGGCTTTGGTTCTGTTTTCAAAGGGACATTGCCAGATAGAAGTGTTGTAGCAGTTAAGAAGCTTGAGGGCATCAACCAGGGAGAGAAACAATTCCGTACCGAGGTCCGTACAATCGGAAAGATCAATCATGTTAATCTAGTTCGTCTTCGTGGATTCTGCTACGAAGGTTCAAGGAAGTTGTTGGTTTATGATTTCATGCCAAAAGGATCATTGGACAGACATCTTTTCCGTGCCAAAGATTCAGAACCTCTAGACTGGAAAACAAGATACCAAATTGCTCTTGGTGCAGCTAGAGGCTTGGCTTATCTCCATGACAATTGTGTAGACAGTATCATTCACTGTGACATCAAGCCAGAAAACATTCTTTTAGATGTCGACAATTGTCCGAAATTGTCGGATTTCGGCCTAGCAAAGCTTCTAGGACGAGAGTTTAGTCGAGTCCTGACGACCATGAGAGGAACAGTGGGTTATCTTGCACCAGAATGGATTTCAGGAGTTGCTATAACACCCAAAGCTGATGTCTACAGCTTCGGGATGATGCTTTTGGAACTCGTATCGGGAAAGAGAAACTTCGAACCAACAAACGATAAAGAAGGTGGTACGTTCTTCCCAGTTTGGGCTGCTAGACAAGTCACCGAAGGCGTGTGTGTCCTCAAACTCCTAGACAGCAGACTGAATGGAAATGCTGATTTAGAAGAGGTGTCCAGGATTTGTAAAGTAGCTTGTTGGTGTATCCAGGATAATGAAATCCATAGGCCATCAATGAGTCAGGTAGTACAGATCTTGGAAGGATTTTTCGATGTAAGCCTGCCCCCGATGCCGCGATTTCTTGGAGAAATTATCAATGACCGGAGCACAGATTTTTCTTCACCGATTTAACCATAAGCGTCAGCTCAATGGCACAGGCCATCAACCGGTGCATGTGCAAATGCAATCCCCAGCGCATGCAGTCATCAACCAACGCAATCCTTGTTTCCTTTTTGTGTGTGTTTTACAGCTTGCTTTAAATCTTTTACTTGATTGTCCCTATGTTGTAAGATTGGCTTGAAAAATGTCATGGGATCTGTGCATCGATTTCCTACTTGTAATGGACTGGAAAAGGTTGGTCCAATTATCAATGAATCCCTTCCTTCATGATACTTACTATTACTTAATTTGTCCTTTTCACACATTACAATTTTTAGTACAAATTACACATCAGTAATATTATATTAATTATAATTGTGATTTTAAGTTTTTTTATTCAAAAAGAATTATTTGTTCAATCATTTTATTGTATTATTTGTGAGAGAGTTTTATTATTCTAAATAAATAAATTTAATTAAAGAATATTATAAGTGTGCTATTGAATGTTTAGAATATTATATTTACAAGTGTTAAATAATTAGTGGGAATTATTTAAGAGATAAATTAGCTAAGATAATATCATAAAGAACATCTACAACTAATATGTGTAATAAAGTTGAGAATTCATATTTTTTTATATTAAAAATATTATAAAATGTTTCTCTCCGACTAAAATTCCGTAAAATTTGTTGATCTAAATTGCATAAAAAACTCTATTATAATTTTCTTTACATTTTAATTAGAGAAAATAACCTCAGTGACCGAAAATGCCTTATAATATACGATTTTAATCAATTTTTTTTGGATTTACCAAAATGACCAACAAAATCGCAACGCGAACTCTAATTTTTCAACTCAGTTTCAAATTCGCAACGCGAATATCCAGATTCGCAACGCGATTGTAAGATTCGCAACGCGATTTTGAAAAATATGTTGCGATAGTTAAAATGTATTGCGAGAGTTTGAAAAACGTGTTGTTGTGATAGTGAAAAAGTGTTGCGATAGTGAAAAATTCAAAATAAGTTTACATTTTAACTATTCCAAATTCACGTGGAGTTTGAAACAATAAAGAATGTGTTGTGATAGTGTATAAGATTCCCAAGCCATTTGTAATATCTTAGTTTGAAACAATAAAGAATGTGTTGTGATAATGTAAAAGATTCCCAATTGTTGGCAATGCTCAATCCCACATAGTATTGGAAACACTATTGGGAATGGGTATTTAAGGCTTGGATTTCCCACTTCCTTGTTGAGTGGAAGAGAACAAGGGGGACTCTCGCGCACTGCGGCCGCCGTCGTCCCGTCCCGTCTCGAGTCGTGGTCGTGGTAATACGTGTCTTCGATACGTCCGTGCGGATACTATCTTTTTAGAGAAAATTCTTAAGAAACAAATGCAATAACACCAGTCGTTGCGATTTTCTAAAATCGCAACGCGAACTTCGAACGTGAACTTGGACTGTCGCAACGAATTTGGAAAATCGCAACGCGAACTTCGACTATCGCAACGAATTTGGAAAATCGCAACGTGAACTTGGACTATCACAACGTGAACTTGGACTATCGCAACGAATTTGGAAAATCGCAACGCGAACTTCGACTATCGCAACGTGAACTTGGACTATCGTAACGAATTTGTACTAACGTAAATTTGGAAAATCGCAACGCGAACTTGGACTATCGCAAAATCGCGTTGCGAATTTGGAAACTGAGTTGAAAAATTAGAGTTCGTGTTACGAATTTAAGATCGCATTGCGATTTTGTTGGTCATTTTGGCAAATCCAAAAAAAATTGGTTAAAATCGTATATTATAAGGCATTTTCGGTCACTGATGTTATTTTCTCTTTTAATTATTATTTAGTCATCCAAAGCTTAAACATTATTCGATAAAATTCCACTACGCTATTTCGTATCTCGGCATATTCATTACTTTTCTTACCGCCAATACTATTGCTTAACGAGTTTAGCAGCGCGTAGTAGTTCGAACTCGAGGAAAAGTATTGGCTAGTTCAGTTCAACTAAATGCTCCACTGGTTTTGCTTAACATGAATACAACCAGTGTTAAAAGTTAAGACTGTAATAGTCTTTGATCTGCTTCAAATAAACTATGAGGAACTCTTAACTAAAATTGATACGCGGGGCACAAATCCAAGTTATTTGGTTCCAGTTTTAAGGGGAAATAGAGGAGAATCTTGGATATTGGATAGCTGACGAGTGTGCTTTCTTTTATCCCATGTTTTTTTGTTGGTCAACAACCAACAAAAATAAACTGTAGTTTTTCATTGTATAGTGAAAATGAAGTCTCTTTTTTGGAGATATAAAATTGAAGGGTTAAAAAGGAAGAGGAAAAACTTTTGTTTGGTATCGGTATCAACGCGAATGATGATCGAAGTATGATGACGTAGGACAATGATTGTAATATCCCAAAATCTGGCTAGTGACTAAAACGAGAATTTTGGAAAGTTTTGTGCTTAATTTTGAAATAAGTTAAAGTTCTGGGATTTAAGTAAAGAATTTTGATGATGGATTAAATAGCATAGATGGATAATTAAAGGGGCAATTTAGTCTTTTCACCTTAAAGGATATTTCCCCTTTAAATAAGAGTTATACACGTGGGTTTTGGGATATTTCTGGAAGCCTTCTTCTTGCTCTCTTCTTCTTCTTCCCGTAACTCAAGCTTAAAGGTAAGTTTGATTTTTAGCTGTTAATTTCTTGAATTTATAAGTTGGTTTTGAATCTTTGGGGGTTATATAAGCTTAAGGAAAGCTTATATAAGCGCCTTAAGCTTATATAAGCTTAAAACATCAAGAAGAGATAATTAGAAAGGAATTTCTATTAAGAGTTTAGAAATGAACTTTTGATATATAATGGTTTTTGAAATTCTAAGGATGAATTTGACTTGTCATCAACTTAATTAAGAGATATGAGGTGTTAGAAATGGACTTAGAACATGTTGAAAAATTAAGTTTAATTTTTCAATCCCAGAGGTGGATAGGATTTTGAGGTTTAAGATGTGATAAATGGGTAGTAAGTGGTTTAAGTAAGAGTATGTAAGTTAAGGATATGAAATGGGTTGAATTATGGCACTATTGAGCTAAGTTGAGTGATTTTCGTGCATAAATTGGAATTCTGGACCAGTGTGCATCGGTACACATTCAACATGTACCGATGTATCAAGGGTAAATTTCCAGAAATTGTTCAGTGTGTATCGATGCACAGGAAGTGCATCGATGCACCCATTAAAAATGGAAACATCGAATGCAATTAGTGCATCGATGCATAAGGAGTGCATCGATACACCCCCTTAAGATTGAAATATCGAAGGTGATTTGTGTACTGATGCATGGGTAGTGCATCGATGCATATGTTAAGGGATGCATCGATGCACTGTAGAATGTATCGATGCACATCAAGAGAAAATAGAATTAGGTCTTTCTTTTGGTCTAAGAAATGATAGATTAGAATAGATCAATTAGATACTGATATGTATCAATGTATAAATAGGTAGATATCGAGCACATATAAGTTAGTTTTTGATGTTTAATGGAAATAAGACTTGTGTTGAAAACATTTTGATATTTCGATATAACAAATTAAGTTAAATGAATTTTAAGATTTTCCAAAAAGATTTTCTAAGTATATTCGATATAATTATTCGAATATCAAAATATTACTCCAAATCTTTCAAATGTCATTTTTAATCCTTACTCAAGTGTAAAATTAAGTTTTAATCTTAAAATATTTTCAAAACAATTTTACAAAATATTTCGAACCATCTCAAAGCCAAAAATTCTAGATTGCTCAGAGGGAACCAATTCCCCCCCCCCAAGGGGGTACCGATTCCCCCTGAATGGTTTAGCTATGAGAATTCCAGTATGCTCGGAGGGAACCGATTCCCCTTGTTTAAAGGTCAAAATATTTGAATTTTACACTTAGGGAACCGATTCCCCTTAAGGGGTACCGATTCCTCCCACGCTCCAAATTGTTTTATTAATTGATTTCACACTAAAACGGCTATATTATCTTCATTAATGATCCCCCAACGTTCAGAAGTGATTCAAGGTGTATTTAAGCAAGCTTAAAAGCCATTGATCAAGAACAAGAAACATCAAGCAACTAGAATCAAGAGATAATCAAAGAGAAAGCATCAAACCTCAAGTTTGAGCATTTTAAGCCTATTTTTCATTTAATATTCATTTTGCTTTCAAGAACACTTATTGTGATCAATTGTATTTATTCTTGAGTGTTCTTTTCTTTGTTCTAGAATTGTGCAAACAATCTACCTTGTGAGGATTTCCTTGTAAGTTTGCAAATTTGTATTGTTCTCTTTGGGAGATAGTATTCTCAAGAATTTGGGGTATAATTCTTGAGGGTTTGTAAGGTTACTCTTTGTCCTCAAAAGAAAGACAAATTAGTGAATTTGTGGAAAATCCTTAGTGTGGATATCTAAGGTAGTGGACGTAGACTTTGATTGAGAAAGTCGAACCACTCTAAATCGCTGTGCAATTTCTTTCAATTTTTTGCAAAAGCTTCCACTAAAATTTTTATTGCCAATTCACCCCCCTCTTGGCTGATTCCGTCAATCGATTAACTCAACAATTGACATCAGAGCCTAACTCATTTGAAGGTTTAATCACCTCTTGAGTCGATTCGGGAAGAGTTACATCGATAATCAAAGTCATCAATGGCCTCTACTTCAAACTTTGACTCCGGTCTCGATTCGATGCCCGTCAACAAGCCTTCTTTCTTCAATGGGGCTAATTATGTCTATTGGAAAAATAGGATGATGTACTTCATTCAAGCAAGTGACATGGGAGCATGGAATGTCGTAGAAGAATGATACTTCAAGCCTCTCACTCATCCAAGATTATGGAGTGAAGGAGAGACAAAAATGTTCCAGCTCAACTCCAAAGCCATCCATATCATATTTTGTGCTCTTGGACCAGATGAATACGAAAGAGTTTCATCTTGTACAACCGCCAAAGAAATATGGGACAAACTTCAAGTCACTCATGAAGGTACCGATGAGGTAAAGAAATCTAAAATTAGTATTCTAACGCATTGCTATAAAAATTTCAGGATGAAACTAAATGAAGATATCAAAGCTATGACGGATAGATTCTCAACGATTGTCAATGGTCTCAAATCATATGGAGAGATCATTTCAAATGAAAAGCTAGTAAGGAAGTTAGTCTACTCCCTCCCAAAATCGTGGCAATCAAAGAAGACAGCAATCATCGAGTCTAATGATCTAACATCTTTAACTCTTGAAGAGCTAATCGGTTCACTCATCACTCATGAAATGATGCTTGAAGATGAGGTGGACCTTGATAAGATTGAAGAGACACCAAAGGAGAAGGAGAAGAAGAAAAACATTGAAGTTGCTCTCAAATCCACAAAAAATGAGAGTGATTTGGATGAAGATGACGATGACAAGGAAATGGCATTGTTTGCCAAACGGTTCAAAAAATGATGAGACCTTACTGAGGAAGAAAATTCAAACGAAATGAATGCCTCAAAAATGAACCAAAAGATAAGGACCCGATCATTTGCTATGAATGCAAAAAGTCGAGGCATGTCAAATATGATTGCTCACAACTGAAGAGAAATGGTCAATCAAAGAATAAGCACAAGGCTCACGTGGCTACATGGAGCGATGAAGAAGGTTCCGATGAAGAGGAACAAGAAGTAGCAAACTTGTGCTTGATGGCATTCGGGGGAGATTCTAAGGTAACCTCTAACTCATCTGATTTTGATGATTTATCCTATGATGAGTTATTAGAGGAATATAATGGGTTGGCCACGGATTATGAGAAATTGTTTTTAAAATATAAAAATAATATTTCAAAATTGAAAAATGAAAATAAACTCATATACAAAACCAACAACGATCTTGAAAGTAAAATCAAAGATTTGTAAATCAAACTAGAAGAGGTTGAAAAGAAAATTTTGGATTTGCAAAATTTACTTTCAAAGGTCAATGATGATCATCAAAAGAAAATTGATGATCTTAAAACTTCTTTTGATAAAGTTGGAACAAAACGTTTTGAAAATGGAGAAAATTCAAAATCCAACTTTGTTATAAAAAGTTTTAAAAACTACAATCATAGAGGTCCCCAAAGAACCTCTAATGGAAAAATCATTAGAAGTATATGGGTTCCTAAAGAGCTCATTACTACTAAAGATAAGGATATCCTACACAAATGGATACTTAAGGGGAGGATTTTGGAAACTAATGAATATAGACCCAAAAGAATTTGGGTACCAAAAATTAGAAATTAATCTATGTTTGTAGGAAAAGGAGCATTGCTACAAGGCATGAGAAACAAATCCAAATTCATGGTACCTTGATAGTGGATGCTCAAGACACATGACCGGAGACAAAAACCGGTTCATTGAGCTTAACGCCAAAAATAGAGGAAAAGTGACTTTTCATGATGATTCAAAAGGTCACATTGAAGGTATTGGTACTATTAGTAATACCTATTCCATACAAATTAAGAATGTTTTATATGTGAATGGATTAAAGCATAATCTATTGAGTATTAGTCAATTTTGTGATAAGGGATTCAATGTCATGTTTGATATTAATGGTTGTAAAGTCATTGACATTGTATATAATCAGATTATACTTGTTGGTCATAGAATAAGAAACATATACATGGTGCTTTTAGATTCTATTGATATGACTAATTTGTGCCTAGTTGCTAAGGATGAACATGATAGTTGGTTATGGCATAGGAGACTAGGACATGCTAGTATGAGTGTTTTGCAACGGCTAACTCAAGGTGATTTAGTTCGAGGGTTGCCTAAGCTTAAATTTGATAATGATAAAATCTATGATGCTTGTGCTAAAGAAAAACAAAAGCGAGTTTCTTTTAAATCCATTAATGATGTATCAACTAGTAGAGTATTACAATTGATCCATATAGATCTTTTTGGGCCAACTAGGACTACTAGGTTGGGTGGAAAACAATATGCATTTGTCTTGGTAGATGACTATTCTAGATATACTTGGGTTCTATTCTTAAGTACTAAAGATGAAGCATTAGAAAAATTCATCACGTTTTCAAAAGTAATCCAAAATGATAAAGGTTACTCTATAGCTAGTGTTAGGAGTGATCATGGCACTAAATTTGAAAATCTTGGATTTACTGAGTTTTGTAATTCTAATGGTATTAGTCACAATTTTTCAGCACCTAGAACCCCTCAACAAAATGGAGTTGTTGAGAGGAAAAATCGAACTTTAGAAGAAATGGCTAGAACCATGCTTTGTGAAAATAATTTGCCAAAATATTTTTGGGCGGAAGCCACAAATACCGCTTGTTATGTTGTAAATCGAGTAATGATTAGGCCTATTTTAAAGAAAACTCCATATAAAATTTTCAAAAATAAAAAGGCTAACATTAGCTATTTTCATCCTTTTAGATGTAAATGTTTTGTTTTAAATAACGGTAAAGAAAACCTTGGCAAATTTGATGCTAAAAGTGATGAAAGAATTTTTCTGGGCTATTCCTTAAATTCTAAAGCTTATCGAGTATTTAATAAAAGAACATTAGTTGTAGAAGAGTCTATACATATTGTTTTCGATGATAATATCCTTCCGAGGAAGGATTCTTGTGTGAATGATGATGTAGGTATTATAAATACAAATGAAGTTAGACATGACGTTGAAGAATCATCATCAAATGAAGAAACAAAAGATGAGGTAACTCATTATCCTCTTGAGAATCCAACCATTGAAGAAAGGGAAGTATCTTATCCAAGATAGTACAACTATGTCAAGGGTGGTGAGATTATAGGTGATCCATCCAAAGGGGTAACAGCTCGATCTTCTCTTAGAAATATTTGTAATTCTGTTGCATTTATTTCATGCATAGAGCCTAAGAATATTAAAGAAGCATTAAAAGATGAACATTGGATTATGGCTATGCAAGAAGAATTAAATCAATTTCAGAGAAGTAAAGTATGGACATTAGTTGAAAGGCCTAGTAATAAATCTATTGTAGGTACTAGATGGATATTTAGGAATAAGCTTGATGAGAGTGGTAATATAGTGAGAAACAAGGCTATACTTGTTGCTCAAGGGTATACTAAAGAAGAGGGCATAGACTATGATGAAACATATGCTCCCGTAGCTAGGATGGAAGCAATTAGAATGTTATTAGCATTTGTATGTTTTCATGAATTTAAATTATATCAAATGGATGTTAAAAGTGCATTTTTAAATGGTTTTATAAAGGAAGAAGTGTATGTGGAACAACCTTCAGGTTTTGAAGATTCAAAATCTCCGGATCATGTTCTTAAATTGACAAAAGCGCTTTATGGTTTAAAACAAGCTCCTAGAGCTTGGTATGAAAGATTGTCAAATTTTTTAATTGAAAAAGGTTTTTCAAAAGGGAAGGTTGACACTACATTATTTTTAAAGCACAAAGGTAAAGATTTATTAGTAGTTCAAATTTATGTTGGTGATATAATATTTGGTTCTACTAATGATGTTCTTTGCCAAGAATTTTCTAAGCTAATGCAAAGTGAATTCGAAATGAGCATGATGGGGGAGCTCTCATTTTTCTTGGGACTCCAAATCAAGCAAAGAAAATATGGCATCTTCATCAATCAAGCTAAGTACGTCAAAGATATGCTCAAAAAGTTTGGACTGGAAAATGGCAAACCTCACGACACTCTAATGAGCTCTTCAACAAAGCTTGACTTAGATGAATGAGGTAAATGTGTAGATGTTAAATTATATAGGTCAATGATTGGCTCTTTGCTTTATCTAACTGCAAGAAGACCGGACATTATGTTTAGTGTTTGCTTATGTGCTAGATTTCAATCATGTCCTAAGGAATCACATTTACTAGCTGTTAAGAGAATCTTTAGATACCTTAAGGACACTCCTAGTTTAGGACTTTGGTATCCTAGAGACTCTAGCTTTAGCTTGCATGCCTTTTCTGATACGGATTATGGAGGATGCAAATTAGATAGGAAAAGCACCTTCGGTACTTGCCAATTCCTTGGAAATATGCTAATTTCTTGGTTTTCAAAAAAACAAAATTGTGTTGCATTATCTACCACTGATGCCGAATATATTTCAGCTGGTAGTTGTTGTGCACAAGTTTTATGGATGAAACAACAACTTTTTGATTATGGAATTGAAGTTGGTACCATTCCTATCAAGTGTGACAATACTAGTGCTATTTGTCTCACTAAAAATCCCATCGAACACTCTAGAACTAAGCACATTGAAAAAAGACATCACTTCATTAGAGACCATGTCACTAAGGAAGATGTAGTTCTAGAATTTGTTGATACTTTGCACCAATTAGCGGATATCTTTACAAAACCTTTAGACAAGGAAAGATTTTGGACACTTAGGAGAGAATTAGGTTTGACCAACCTATCTTCACTTAGTGTTTAAAATAATTTTAGCACTTTTAAAGACCAAATGAAAAACGCTTAGAATAGTAATTTCTGATTGCATTCATTGCTATTAGTTAGGGGGAGTTTATGATTCTTGATGAAAAATTAATTTTATGTTCAAATATCGTTTAAAGATTAATTTAATTGTTTGAACATGATTAATTTTCAATATATGAGTTGCCAATACCACTAGAGAAAATTAATTTAGCATTTTGTGTGTTTAAAATCGGATTTTAGCATTTTGGTGTAAAGGGAATCGATACCCCCATGAGGGAATCGATTTTCCCTTTGAAGGGGAACCGATTCCCCCCTGGGGTACTGGTTTTAACACGGGCAGAACCCTTAAAACCTCAAACTATCTTCTTCTCTCATTCACGCCGTTCCCCTATCTTTTCTTTCCCTATCTCCAATTTACCTCAAAACAACATTTTTTAATCAGAATTCTCTTCAAATATCATCTTCTAAACCTACTAGCATCATTAAAACCGTGCAAACAACATCAAAATCCACTCAATCTCATCTTTCAAGGTAAATTTTTCTAAACTCTCTATTTCATTGATTTTGAACATAAGACTAGTTTTAATTAGTTTTAGATAGAAATAGTGATAGAGCATTGATTGTTTAGTGATTAGAAACTAGATATTACAACTAATTTCATCAAAAACACAAGAATTTTCCAAAAATTTTGAAAATTTTAAAATAAAAAAAATGTGTTTTTCAAATTATTGTGTTTTAATTGAATTATGTTGTTGTTATGAAAACTATACATATATTGTTTTTCAAAATCTTATTTTTCAATAGTTTTCAAAAACTTTGCCCATTAGGATTGATTTAGAGAACCTTGAAATATTGAGGACTCAATTGAGTTTTGGGATTGATTGAATTGCATACATGTGTTTTCTAAATTGCAGGTTATACATTCTATTCCGATTTCCTAAACCATGTCCAATCCTAAACGTGCTAGGTCATCGTCTAGTCGGTCACACCGTCAACCAAATCCACCTCCAAATCCTTCTCCTATTCCTAAAATTCCAATTCCTAATCCTAATCCAGTTGATCCCAATTTAACTATCCAAAATTCATGCTTCAATCATCCTGGTCCCAGAAATCATCGTTTTTGGTATTATCAATATTTCGACTCTTACAAAATTAGAGAATAGCGTCTCCCTTCTCGTCAAGCTATGTTAGATATTAATTTTAAATATCTTCCTCTTTTACAATAGTGGAAATTCGATAAACTTTGTGACCTTGAACCTATTGTTTACCATCAACTTATTCGAATATTTTATTCTAATGCCGTTTGTGTCAAAAACCGAGCTCAAACTGAGACCATAGAAGTTTGATCCTACCTCCTAGGACAATTCTTACATATTAACTCGGCTTACATAACCAAGGCATTAGGATTAGATAACGATGGTATTTCAAATGAAAAACAAATTTTAGGTTCTCGTTATAAAAGAAGGGATAGTGCGAGTGTCTTAGACCTTCATGAACATTTTCTTCACCTAATGATTTCTTGGTGGTTTCGACCATTCGGAGGTCGTTATTCTACTCTTAGAGCCTTGGATCTTTGGTGGTTACATTGCTTCTAAAATAGTATTAAAATAAACCTACCTCATATTATTTTTGCTGAAATTGTTGAAACTGTAAATCTTGTTCCTAACAAAAAACTCTATTCATCTCTAGTTTACAGTTGCATTTTGAGTAATCTTTTTACTAAAGTCGGGCTTAAAGTTGGTCTAGATTCCTCCTTTCATCTAAAGAAACAAATTAATCTTCTTTCCTTAACGAGAGCGGAATGGATAAAGGATAAGGAAACCAGTGAATGAGTTCGATCGTCTGAAAATACCCCGGGAGCTAGTTCTTCATGAGCTCCACCAGAAGGTGACGATGATCCCGAGCTTCAACAATTAATGCGAGACATCGATGAAGCCGAAGATGAGCTTGAGCAGCCCGAGGACAAGAACAACAAACGCATCCAATGCCTCCATATTTTCAATCCTTTATGGAGACATTCAATTTCCGATATGCTACCATGGATTCGCGCTTTACTTCTATAGAGTCCCATTTATCCACAATGTGAGCTCAACAATTATAAATCCTCCGAGAGATGCGCAGAAACAACGCTTCGATGAATGAACGTATTGATGCACTCTCACATGAGATTGCCGCTATGCGAGCTCGTTTTCCTCCTCTCGATCCGGATGTTTAATTTTGTGTTTAGCTTTAGAACTTTGAACTAAAAGATTATTGTTTCAACATTTTGAATATTTTGGAATGTTTGATTTTGAGGATTGTTAGACTTTGGATTTGTTTGGATGTTTGAACTTATATATTGTGTGGTTAAATTTATTCATTATTGCATAATTTACATCATGTTAGATATATGACCAACTTTGCCATATCACATTAATTATGAATGTTGATTATGAAACTAATGGCTAGCGTTTCTCTTGATTGTGATATTAGCAGCTTAAACTATATATAATCAAATTGGCTATGTGATTTGAAAACCTTGTTTAAATTCTTTTAAAATGTCTTTTTGATTTAACAAAAAGGGGGAGAAGTGTGTTAAATGTTTTAAATGGGAGAAGTGTTAAAGTAAGGGGGAGTAATTTCAAAACGGGGAATAATTTCAAAACGGAGTAATTTCAAAACTTGATTTCAAAATCTTAAAATTACTAAAATGTTTTGTTATATCAAAAAGGGGGAGATTGTTGAAAACATTTTGATATTTTGATATAACAAATTAAGTTAAATGAATTTTAACATTTTGATATTCGATATAATTATTCGAATATCAAAATATTACTCCAAATCTTTCAAATGTCATTTTTAATCCTTACTCAAGTGTAAATTAAGTTTTAATCTTAAAATAATTTCAAAACGATTTTACAAAATATTTCGAACCATCTCAAAGCCAAAAATTTCAAATTGCTCAGAGGAAACCGATTCCCCCCCAAGGGGGTACCGATTCCCCCCCAAGGGGGTACCGATTCCCCCTGAATGGTTTGGCTCTGAGAATTCCAGTATGCTCGGAGGGAACTGATTCCCCCCCAGGGGGTATCGATTCCCCTCTGTTTAACGGTCAAAATATTTGAATTTTACACTTAGGGAACCGATTCCCCCTCATACTCCAAACTGTTTTATTAATTGATTTCACACTAAAATGGCTATATTATCTTCATTAATGATCCCCAACATTCAGAAGTGATTCAAGGTGTATTTAAGCAAGCTTAGAAGCCATTGATCAAGAACAAGAAACATCAAGCAACTAGAATCAAGAGAGAATCAAAGAGAAAGCATCAAACCTCAAGTTTGAGCATTTCAAGCCTATTTTTCATTCAATATTCTTTTTGCTTTCAAAAACACTTATTGTGCTCAATTGTATTCATTCTTGAGTGTTCTTTTCTTTATTATAGAATTGTGCAAACAATCTACCTTGTGAGGATTTCCTTGTAAGTTTTCAAATTTGTATTTCTCTCTTTGGGAGAGAGTGTTCTCAAGAATTTGGGGTATAATTCTTGAGGGTTTGTAAGGTTACTCTTTGTCCTCAAAAGAAAGACAAATTAGTGAATTTGTGGAAAATCCTTAGTGTGGATAGATAAGGTAGTGGACGTAGACTTTGATTGAGAAAGTCAAACCACTCTAAATCGCTGTGCAATTTCTTTCAATTTTCTGTAAAAGCTTCCACTAAAATTTTTATTGCCAATTCACCCCCTCTTGGCCGATTTTGTCAATCGATTAACTCAACAACTTGCGACGAGTCTATTTCCTATATTAGAATGCATGAATTTATGATCATATGCATATGTTTGATTTGGGTATATGTGATATATATTATAGTATGTATTAAATGATTTGTGTGAATACATGTATTATGAAAAGTTATAGGAATTAATATGAATTATCTATATGATTACATGAGAATGTGAAATAGGTTATATGATAGGCGACCATACATGTTACATAGTATATGTGATCAATTATAAGAATCAATGTAATAGATTTATATGACTACATGAGAAGGGTGATGAGTTAAATAAGATTAGACTATAGAGTAATATGAGAATAATATATTAGTGAAGGGAATTGAGTATAAATGATGATACCAAACTATAAGATAAGTGTTATAGAGAAGAAGTATACTTAAAGAAAACTATGGTATAGGAGTTATGTAAAATTTAACTAAATAAATAGATTAACTTATTATACAAATAATATTAGATATGTGATATAAATGATATGTAATGGTATAAATAATTATGAGAATAAATGGAAAAATGAGACAAGATAAGTATTTACTTATAGGATAATATGAGATTATATGAATATATAGTATAACTTTATGAGGAAGAATTGGGTGTTATATGATTAAGGTGTGGAAATGATCCATGTGTAAGTAAAATACGTGATTATGTGACTATGTGTAAAATGGAGTAAACTAGGTAATTATAAGGTATGTGAATATAGGTATATAAGATAAGCCACATGACTATGAATTAGGTGAAATTGAGTGGTGAGAATGATATGACAGAAAGCTATAAGAGAATATGTTATGAGAAGATATAAGAACAAGTATAAGCTATTTGATATGTGAGTTTTATGAAGATGTTCTATGTGTATGTGTGAATTATATGGAAATGAACTACTTGACTACGTATGATCTTATAAAAATGTAATAATGAGACTATGTATATATGTGAATGTGTGATAACATAAATATTAATGCCCATGTTATGTGTCATGAGAGCTAGAGGTATAGTTGGCATGCCAAGAGTCGAGGGTCTACGCGGTCCTTCGGGACATATATGTATTCTTTGGAACATGTGTGAGGTCTTTTGAGACACATACTTGATCCTTGGCATATGTATATGATTCTTAAGGAATTTTCTACGTGGTCCTTAGGGACAACCTTATATAGCACTTCGATGCATTTCTACGCGGCACTTCGGTGCAATTCTACATGGCACTTCGGTGCATTTATACGAGCTGTGGTGACAGCATTAGTGCACAACCTCTAGAGACTCGCATATCAATAGTTCTCACATATGTACATGGGCTAATCAAGAGATAATAACAAATATATGTGGTGATAAATTCTATAGCAAGGACATGATGAGGTATAGGTATAGTATATGCTTAAGAAGGTTAAGTATATGTGCTATGTGATTAAATGATAAGTGACTAATGATGATTTATATGTAGGTATGTATTTCTTATTAGATAATCTGATAGGATTTATATGATGATGTTTGTATTGCTTGGTTAATTGAATAATATGTTGAGTAAAATAATAGATATAAGAGGATATAATTATAAGATATAAATGATAAGAATATTGATAGTGGAATAAGGTTAGAGATTTAAAATAATGTTTGATATGTATATGTGTATAGTATGTTATATATATTTGTTATATTGTTTTGATGTGGCATTATAAGATGATATGTTCGTGCATGTGTAAATAGTTAGAGTTCTTTTATAATTTAATGTCTCACTAAGTCATAGACTTAGCGTGTGATTATTTCACACGTAGGTTACAGAAACGAGAAGAAGAGTAAAGAGCAATATGGAGCAAGACATGTCAGTTCTCCTTACTAAATGTCATATCAGAAGAGAGGTGAATAATATGTATTTTAATATATAAAGTTTTAATTGACATGTACTCAAAAGCATATAGTGTATAAGCTCTGAATAGTTCTGTAAAAGTTTTTAAATTACTCACTATTTTCTATAAGTAAATGTTTTAAAAAGTCAATGTGACACCTCAGACTTGGATCCGGGTCGGATACGGGTTGAGGGTGTTACAGTGATGGTATCAATGCAAGATTTGTGGAGTTTGGATTGTTTTCCGATTAAACGGACAATAAATTTGCATTCAAAAGGGTCAAACAAGTTTGGAGGGATATTTTGAGACTCATCAACCTCCGGTGATAGTGGCTAATGGTGACTAACAGATTGATCGGATTCTGGGTTCATTTAGGTCGAGAGAGAGAGGAAGAAGAAAAACAAGAAAGAAAAAATTAGGTAAAATGAGAGGAATTTTTTTATAGGGAACCAAAACGTATTTTTTAACTAAATTTAGTTTTATATAAGGATCCAAAACGATATCGTTTTGATGTATATTATTATGTCATGATGTCGTTAATTATTTAATGATGGAATGACAAAAACAGGAACACTAAAAAAGTTTAATGATTAAAATTTAAAAAAATTAAACTTCAATTATCAATATAGGAGTAAGAATATAGTTAAGTGAGTAACATTATAGTTTACCCATCCATTCTTTTTTTTTTTTTGCTTTTTCTTAATTCATACTTTTCTATTGAAAATTTACATCATATATGTAATATGTTGATGGTATCTAATTCTATGTATTATTAATAAATTAAATAATAATAAATCATCATAAAAGTTTAAAATTAAATTTATTTAACTTAATTTTAATAATGTAGTATAATCTTATTCGTTAATAGTAAAATTATGTACCGCTATACATAAATATAATAATTACATTCAACCAATATAATTATAATTAAATATTAATATTAATTTTTTTAATTTATCTAAATAACTACAATATAATATATATTTAAAATATTCTTTATATATTGATAAAATACATACTTTACAAACGTAACTAATTAAATCTTATATTTTTATTAAAAAATAATATTTTTAACCATTAAAAATCTCTCTAGGGTTCTATATAAATATTAAATTAAACAATAATAGAATCGATAAGTTTGGCATTGATTATAATAAATGGGACATGTTGGGAGGGAAGGGCAAATGAAGGAATAGAGATTTGGAGGAAATCCCACATGTGACAATTTAATATACGGTTAAAAAAATATGTTACCGAAAATATTATTATTTTTTAATATTTTTGATAAAAAAATTACCTAAAACATTATTATTTCTATTGAAAATATTATTATTAGACACTTTACCGGAAATGTTTAACATATCCGATAAAGCGCAATCAAAATCATTATTTTTTTTATATGAAATATTAATATTTGACATTTTACCGAAAATATTAAAAAATATTAATGGTTCAGGTAAATAAATAATATTTTTGATAATTTTTTATCAAAAATATTAAAAAAATAATAATATTTTTAATAACATATTTTTTAATCGTATATTAAAACTGTCATACAACATAACTATCGAGATTTTAGTAAAAAATGGTGGTATAGATTCTTTTTGACGTATGACAGCTTTTGTATGAACATAATAAGATGGAGGGATATAAACGGCATTGACACTAACCTTTTTATAATTTTGTTATAGGCTTCTTCTTTTTGGTCCGTTGAAATTTGTATCTTTTTCAAAGTGGAATATAGTAAGATTTAGTTCATCGTTTTCTTGAAAAATTAATTTTATGTAGTGTACATAATATAATTATTTTTTTGATAGTATATAAATTATTTGTTTCTTTTTAATTATTAATTTAAATAAATTTGTTAATTATCAGAATTAAACATTCATCAACATATACACACACCACAAAGAAGAAAATTCACAACATACCAAAAGTTTCAAACACGTTATACCCCATTGTTGTCTTTGTTTGACAAATTACCGATAGCAGTCTTGTCCTTTAATTAGTGATATTTGATAACTTGAAAATTGATAGTTAATTAAATTAGTGATGCAATATGTTTCTAATTTTATTCCAATATAATAACAAGATACGTAATGTGATAAATAAATAAAATAAGAATGATATTTTTTTTTATATATTATGCCTATTTTATTTTTTATATTTGAATTTTATGATTACTTTTTAATGTTAATATAAACTTCGAAATATTTTTTACATCGATATAAATGAAAATTAAAATTTAAAATCCTATATCTTGTTAGCCTGATAAAATAAGATATTAGATTAATTTAAAGAAAATTAATAATATAAATAAAAAAGTTAAATTTCTGTAATTGTTCTTATAATAAATATTTATAAAAATTGATCTGAATTAATAAATTAATAAATTGGATATAGATATAAAAATTAATTTAAAAAACGCAGAGGAAAACAAAAAAATATAAAAGTTGATTTTAATTTTGAAGACCGAATGGTGGGGCAAAGACAGAAAAAAGCAGACAAAGCACGTAAAGTTGATAGAGAAACTGGCGGCTATTATATATATATACTGATGGCCGATATGTGTAATGTGGGAAAAAATTTACTGCAAACATTATTATTATTATTAATTTTATTATTATTTTTTAATAAAATCAATAAAAATTTATTAGAAATATTATTATTTTTATTGATTTTATTATTATTAATATGGGTCATAGCAATAGGATGTAATATATTTGTCTTATTTTTAAAGCCTGTGTAGTAATTTTCATGAATTTTATTTTTTATACATTTTTCTAATTAGAATTTATGAAGGTTTAGAATTATGGTAGCAGAGTAATGTTGTCTTAGTTTAGGTTTTAATCTATTTGACTTTATTCATTCTCGTAACTTGTTATCGCTGATTACTGTGTATCATTCTCTTCATGTTTCCTCTTTTTAAATTTAGCTCGGACTTACGTTTCTGATTATATGCAGAGATTTTACGTAGAGATGTATTTGCAATGATTACTTCCCATTACAGACGCGTATATGTAGAATGTTCAACTATGTATTTATTTATTTATTTATTTATACATGCATTGTATTTTATCTTTATTTTTAATTTTCTGACTGCCGGAGGTCTTCCACGGAAGATGCTCTCAATCTGGCGTTGGGGCAGCCTTGTCGCAACCGTCTTTCGGTTGGGCCCCCGTAATTGGGCTTCGACTTAGGTAAATGGATTAGAGTCGCAACCGATCATTTATTTAAAACAAATGGGTTGATCGGATACCATATTTCTTACCTGATCTGCGTCTTACCAGAAATATGTCGGGCTCGGGAGTCGGTTACGGTCAAGGAAGGATTAGCACCCTTGAACCGCCCTTTCGGTACTACGTAATTTTCAGTTGTCTTAATTAAGAAAATTGTAATTTTAAATTAAAAGGTAAAAATAACGATCCAAAACTTACCTATGTTCGATTGAAAAGGTACCCTTAAAGAGTTGAGAAACATGTTAGATATAAAAAAATAAAATAAATTAAATAAATAAATAAATAAATTCAACCAAAATAAAAAGAAATAAAATAAAATAAAATAATAAATAAATAAATAAAGCATAGAAAAATGATAGTAAATAATAGTATAAATATAAAATAAAAAAGGTAATATATATAAATAAATAAAATACACATAAAGAAAATAAAGCAATAAATATAATATATATAATAATGATAAAAGGTAATATACGTAAATAGATGTTAGAATGAAACACTAAAATACATATATGTAGTTATATGTACATAATATATATATACGAATAAAAAAGAAGAGGAGGAAACAAATAATAATATATAAAAAATATATAGATATAATTGTTAGTGAAAATAATAACAAATAAAATATAGTATAATAGGTAAAAAATGCGAAATCAAGAAAAGGAATTAAAACATGAAGGGATTAAATTGGAACAAAAAAAATCAGGGGTCAAATTTCGAAGTAATTGGGGGAATATTAAATACTTAAAAAATGAATATGCCTCGGGAGTAGATCTAGGTTCGAAACTTCGAAACCCCACCCCTTTTTGGTCATCGGTACAACCCACGTTTTAGGTTATTCGAACCAAATCTCAAGAAAAATAATGTGCACATGCAAAAAATAAAAAAATAAAAAAAAGATGCTACCTTTTATTTCCTTTTCGAATCGTTTACAATAGCTTTGCCTTTGTATTTTTTGTGCTTTCCTCTGTGTTTTGTGCGTAAATCGTGTCCTACAATGGTGAGTTACAATGGCTATTTATAGTGCTTGTGGATCTTATCTTTAGGAATTTAAATCTTAGTAGAACTCTATCCTATTTTTAGGAGTTTGAATCCTAGCAAAATGTTATCCTATTTTTAGGAGTTTGAATCCTAAAATTCTATCCTATTTTTAGGAGTTTGAATCCTAGTAGGACGAAAAATGTGTGTTGACAGTTGCCCCTCTTTGCCCATAGTCGTGTAACGGGGATAGGGCAAAGATTAAAAGGCACACTTTTCGTTCAGTGGAGTTGAAAATTAACTCTGATGTTTCAATAACTCTCTGTCGAATTGAGTTACGGATGACTCCTCCATCGTGAAGTCGAGTTCATCTTGAAATGATATGAAATTAAAGCCGTAGTTCGGAATTTGAATCAGCACATGGCTTCCCGTTACCCTTCGGTCTTCTTCTCGGTTTAAAGACCTTGGATCAGAATCGAACTCAGAAATCTTCATTGATAGATAGCTTTTTCTTGACTTAAGCTATGTTGTTTGAAAATGGTTGCTTGTCACTAAGGCACGGCTAACCCAGGTCCTCTTCTCGACTTGAAAACCTCGACTGCAACCGAAAAGTAGTGCGATTGATGTGTCATCGAGCTGAATGGAGTCGAACTTGACAATTTTGATGGCAGATAATCCTTCTTTGAGTTGGATATCCTTCGTCGTGAAGTTGAAATCCAAGTAAGTAGCATTGTTCCAAGTCCAATATCCTCCGTCGTGAAGTTGAAATTGGCTCTGGAACCGGGAAATTGTTTGTTGACAACCAGCCGTCCCTTCGTTGTGAAGTTAAACTTGTGTTGTCTCGAGTCCAATATCCTTCGTTGTGAAGTTGAAATTGAACCTGAATGAAATTTTGTTGACAAGTAGCGGTCCCTTCGTCGTGAAGTTGAACTTGCGTTGTCTGGAGTCCAATATCCTTCGTTGTGAAGTTGAAATTGGCTCTGAGATTGGGAAGTTGTTGTTGACAAGCAATGGTCTCTTCGTCGTGAAGTTGAACTTGCATTGCCTGGAGTCTAATATACTTCGTTGTGAAGTTGAAATTGGCTCTGAAATTGGGAAGTTGTTGTTGACAAGCAGCGGTCTCTTCGTCGTGAAGTTGAACTTGCGTTGTCTGAAGTCCAATATCCTTCGTTGTGAAGTTGAAATTGGCTCTGCAATTGAGAAGTTTTTTGTTGACAACCAGCCGTCCCTTCGTTGTGAAGTTGAACTTGTGTTGTCTCGAGTGCCACGATATCCTCCGTCGTGGAGTTGAAATCGCGGATGGCCCCTTCGTTGTGAAGTTGAGCCTTGACTTGAATATCCTTCGTCGTGAAGTTGAAATCCAAGTATTGTATGTTACGGGTGGACACAATTCCCTTCGCCGTGAAGTTGAAACCGTGGAGACCCCTTTATTGTGAAGTTTGGCTTCGAGCTAGATATCCTTCGTCGTGAAGTTGAAATCCACTCTCGAGCAAATTGTGTCACTTTGAGTTCAATATCCTTCACCGCGAAGTTGAAATTGACTCCAGCTAAAACCTGAAAAAGTTATACATATATGTGATGCTATGGATGCAATGCTCTTAGGTGTGCCTAAAATGCATATGCAACATATGTTATCTTGGGGCTTTGGAGAGAAATCTCGATCTCCAGTTTCCTGTCTAGAGTCTTGATTCTTGAATCTTCAAATTTTGATCCCTGATCTTGAATTCTTCAAATGTTCAAATCTGATGTGCATATTCTATTTTTGATTTGAAAAATGCTTCTCGACCATCTCAAGTATGTGCCTGAGCTGAGTGTAACGGTTCAGATGATGCTTCAAAAGAAGTTGTCTTGAAAGAGATAGAATTCGTTTCAAGGGAAACGATCTCAAAGATATCTGTTGTTTCATGAGAAACGGTCTCAAGGGAAACACAATTATGTTTTAAGGGAAATAAATTTGAAGATTTTGTGTTTCAAGAGTAACTGTCTCAAGGGAGACAAAATTTGTTTTAGGGGAAATAAATTCAAAGATTTTGTTTCAAGGGAAACTGTCTCAAGATAGACGAAATTTGTTTCAAGAGAAATTGTCTCAAGAGAGACAAAACTTAGTTCCAAAAGAAACTGTCTCAAGGGAGACGAAATTTGTTTCAAAGAAAACATATTCAAATATTTTGTTTCAAGGGAAACTGTCTCAAGAGGCAAAATTTATTTCAAGGGAAACTGTCTCAAGAGAGACAAAATTTTGTTTCAAGGAAAACTATCTCAAGAGAGACGAAATTTATTTCAAGGGAAATGTTTTCAATGTTTATGTTTCAAGAGAAACTGTCTCAAGGGAGACAAAATTTGTTTTTTAAAAAAAAGCAATCTCAAGTGAGATAATCATCTGCATTAAATGAGAATGTCTCAAGCGAGACAGAATTTATATTGGAAATGTCGAATCTGAAAATGAATGTCGATCTTTCTATCTATCGAGTTGGTTGAAGTGTAACTTCTTGCTGCTGAGCTAAGCAACCGAAAAGGTGCTTTTGAATCGAGTATCATTCGTCTTGAAGTCGAACTTGACTCTAAAGTTGTAAAAATTATGTACGTGGAAAGAAAATGATAGATATGATGCTCTAAAATGTATGCATAAGATGCATGTAACATGAATTGGTTATATTTTATCTCCTGAAAAAGGTCTGATAATTCGCATTAGGATGTTGAATCCCCAAAGATGCCTCAATATCAAAAAATGCACTAATATTTGATGTTGAATCTTCAAAGATACCCCAAATGTTCCTCATTTCTTGTTTCATCATTGATTCTAAGCATGAGCTTTGTGTTTGAGAGTCACATGTCATTTACCAAGATCCACTCTAGAGAGACTGTCTTGTTTAAAAAAAATGTTTTTCTTTCTCTTTTATGAAAATATCAATTAAAAGAGTTTCAAAAAATGTTTAATCTCAAGTTTTAAAAATATTGTCCCTATCACGGTTTTACAATTGAGACGAATCATAAAACTAGAGTTCATCGGATATCAAAGAATTAATTACAATGTTAATCCTTCAATAAATTATAGTTATTCAACAACTGCCAAGATCCAAGCTATCTTTGGGAGATAGTCAAGTAAGGAAAGGATAAAAAGTCTCAGGTTATTGTGTTTGGTCAAAGGTTTGGCATTTGATACTCAAAGGTTTGGCATTTGATGCTCAAAGGTTTGATGGGATAGACTGCATGCTCCTCTACTGGAAGTGTTCTTCGACTCCCAGTATTCGGGGTCATACTCGGATTGTGCGATGCCTTATCAAGGAATTTGTGTGATCGCCTCAGTTGCACAATTTTTATATTCGAGTCGCCTTTTCAGGTTTTTAACTCGAACCCTCCTTTGGTTTCAAGACGCTATTAAGGATGTACGTCTTGAACCCCCCCTTTGTTATTTTTCTCTACCATTCATTAATTACATTGTTTTTTTGCAAACAAAGATTAATCCTGATGGGCGGGATGAAATCTGAAGATAGTCTCTTCTGTTTAAAAATCCATGTATGATTAGAATAGACTTTTAAGGCACGTAATGTAGGCCAAGGTTCATGGTTATGAAAGAAAATGATAAATAGGCCCAAACAAGTGTTTCAGGGTGTTGAACCAAGGATCAATTCATTCTGATGCCTTCAATCCTGTCTTGCTCAATTTGAATCTGCTCATATGTGTTTCTCTGGATTTTCTCTGGATGTTCCATGATCTTCGAGTGAAGTGATTCAGAGATTCGAGAATGATTGTGCTTGATCAATCTCATAGTTTGAAGATTGATGTGCCATTTTTCTTTAGGGAATATTTGCATGTGTTTTTTGTTCCTCTTTCTTTTTTATTCTTATTTTTTCATTTTTTTCCTTTTGTTCTTTTTTCTCTTTTTTCTTTGTTTTTTTTTGCTTCTTTTCTTTTTTCTTCTTGATTGGATCTTTGCACTTGTCATTTGGTCCACCTCGTGGTATCTCCTTTGGATTGATGTCTTCACTCATGTGAGCAGATTTCTTCTATATTTCCTCCCAGTGTGGAGGGTGATCTTTGGTTAGGGTTGAATCAGAAGAAAAAATACTATAGGCTCAAAAGGGGACACAATGGATATATTTTTTCTCCTGTTGTGAAGGGATAAAGAAAGAAAGCCGTTCATCATTTCATACATGGAAGTCATCACAAAAGAGGTATCCCCGGGGGGATAGATTTGCAGGATTAATTCTATTCACATGAAAACAGTGTAATTAATGCATGATAGGATTACTTCGAATGAATTGTTTTTTGTTGCTCCTTGCTCCCAACATGTCTCAATGTTCAGGCTCCCCGCGAGATGCCCCAAGTTGTGTCTTTAGAAGAATGCTCATATTCAAATGAACAACTCAATGCCTTGGGTTTTAATGGTAAGAAAAGGTTAATTTTGAGTCTAAAAAGACAATGGTGTGATCTTATTGACTCAAAGAAAGGTACAGGTGTATCAAAAAGATAAAGGCAATGTTCAAGAATTTCAAAGGGAGGTAATGTCAAAATTTGGTTTTTTGGTAATGGTCATGAGTTATTTTGGGTAAAAAAAATTGAGGTATTTTATTTTGGGGTTTGAGATAGGGTAAGAAAGGTCTAATCTTGCCATATGTCAAAAATCTATAATTCTTGAAGAATTAAAAGAATCCTTAATTCATTTAATATTCGAAGAACTAAAGATTAAAATTTGTTCAATTGCTCCACTTTATAAAGTAGCATAAATTCAATCCTTTAAAAGATTAAGTAAACATGAAAGATCAAAGACGTGTTCAAACAAAACAATCCTCTAAGTGCAAATGGTATATGCCATGCCCCTTTCGACAAGTGCCTTACAGTTTTTAGAGGAATGTTTGGGGTTTCTTATGCGGTAACAGCTTCAACATCGTAGCCCTTAGGATATGGAGATTCTTTAGATCTTCATGGCATGCTTTGTCCTACAATCAGCTGATCAGGCTCCCACTGTATTGTTTTCAGTTTTTTTCATTAAGGTTACAATCTTGCTTCCATGTGGTTAAATCCACTTCATCGAATCATCTAGGAAGAAATTTCATGTTTATGAAAATGCTTAAAAATGTAGATGAAGATGAAAAAATGCAAGAATGAATGAAATGTTCAAGGCATTGATCCAAGAAATGTGCCTGTTATTATGAATAATCCTTATTGGGGACAAAAATGTTTTATCTTTTAAGAGACAAAAATATCCTGACAGCTTCTGACATGTTGACTAGTCTTCTGCTTTCGTCTTTCACCGGTTGAATAACCTGTCGAACCGCTCCGGCCTCTTTGGATGAACTGTGAAAATATTGAGTTATTTTTCGTATTGGTCCAAGAAGTCTCGAATGATCGCATCTCGAGCATCTACTTTTGTTGAGCCTGTTCCCAACGAATTCGTCATTGGAGCCCTTAATTGATAGGAACTATGTGAAGTTGATTAATATGTTTCTTGAATTCGCCAGCAATGGTCTCCAATTTCAGCTATCATTTTGCCATTTTCGTGTTCAAAGGTACTTCCAAGATACATAACCTTCATCCTGCCCCTGCAACCTCTGCCAGTCAGTTCTTCAAAGATAAGCTTTCATTGTGCTTGATGTAGACCCGGTTCATTCTGAGTCCTTTATAATGCAGCAGAGTGATATACTCTTCAATTGTGGGCACCACGTCTTCTGGATTGAATGTGACACATAGTCGCCTTGTAGACTATCATTTGTATTTTCATCTCTTGTATTACAACACCTTTGTTCATGGATTCAGATTATTCGAGTTTTAACAAACACGTTTTAGTGGATCAATACATCTTTTAAATGATGCAAGTGATGAAAATAAAAGAAAAAAAAGAAAGATGAAAAGAGTTAGTGAGGTGAAAAATAATAAAAAACGATCATGAAAATGAAAAATCCTACCCCACATGATATCTACCCCACATGCTTATTATTCATACCCAGACATGATCTCTATCCCGCATGCTAATCTCAAACAAATCCTAATCGCATATTTGTCTAGTTCGCATGCTTTGAACAGAAAGTAAGGCAGGAAATAAAATCAAAGCAGCCTAAGGTTTGGAATGAGGTTTTGGGGTGGGCTCTAATTCTCCATCATCTCCCGGTTTAGGTTCTAAAAAAACGGTACCCGAGTTCTCCTTGTTGGTGCCCCCTTGGGCTTACCAGACCCTTAGTCCTAAACCCATCAAAGGCTTGTATGGACTAAGTTAAACTCGGATGAAACATTCCCTTATGCCCACACGGAGAATAAATTCACACGAAGGCATAAGGTATATGTATCCCGAAGGCTACTTGCTAGGCCCACACGGTGAATAAATTCACACGAAGGTGTCGCTTTCACCCCCACTTAAAAGGGTTCGGAGCTCGAGTATAGAGCATTTGGATGAAAAAGTTTGGAAAGCTGAAATCATTAGAAAACGGTCAGTCCAACTATTTACTCGAAAAAAATATAACCAGAAGTAAGTAATAAGGATCGAAATGTTTCCTTAAAATTCAAACTTACCATTTTCGTTAAAAAGACAACTGGAAATTACCTTAGCCTGACTCGCTTACCTGCGTCCCCAGCGGAGTCGCCAAGCTGTCGCAACCGTCTTTCGGTTGGGTCCCCGGAATTGGGCTTCGACTTAGGTAAATGGATTGGAGTCGCCACCGATCATTTATTTAAAATAAATGGGTTGATCGGATACCCTATTTCTTACTTGATCTGCGTTTTACCAGAAATATGTCAGGCTCGGGAGTCGGTTACGGTCAAGGAAGGATTAGCACCCTTGAACCGCCCTTTCGGTACTACGTAATTTTCAGTTGTCTTAATTAAGAAAATTGTAATTTTAAATTAAAAGGTAAAAATAACGATCCAAAACTTACCTATGTTCGATTGAAAATGTACCCTTAAAGAGTTGAGAAACATGTTAGATATAAAAAAAATGAAATAAAAAAATAAATAAATTCAACCAAAATAAAAAGAAATAAAATAAAATAAAATAAAATAATAAATAAATAAATAAAGCATAGAAAAATGATAGTAAATAATAGTATAAATATAAAATAAAAAAGGTAATATATATAAATAAATAAAATACACATAAAGAAAATGAAGCAATAAATATGATATATATAATAATGATAAAAGGTAATATACGTAAATAGATGTTAGAATGAAACACTAAAATACATATATGTAGTTATATGTACATAATATATATATACGAATAAAAAAGAAGAGGAGGAAACAAATAATAATATATAAAAAATATATAGATATAATTGTTAGTGAAAATAATAACAAATAAAATATAGTATAATAGGTAAAAAATGCGAAATCAAGAAAATGAATTAAAACATGAAGGGATTAAATTGAAACAAAAAAAAATCAGGGGTCAAATTTCGAAGTAATTGGGGGAATATTAAATACTTAAAAAAATGAATATGCCTCGGGAGTAGATCTAGGTTCGAAACTTCGAAACCCCACCCCTTTTTGGTCATCGGCGCAACCCACGTTTTAGGTTATTCGAACCAAATCTCAAGAAAAATAACGTGCACATGCAAAAAATAAAAAAATAAAAAAAAGATGCTACCTTTTATTTCCTTTTCGAATCGTTTACAATAGCTTTGCCTTTGTATTTTTTGTGCTTTTCTCTGTGTTTTGTGCGTAAATCGTGTCCTACAATGGTGGGTTACAATGGCTATTTATAGTGCTTGTGGATCCTATCTTTAGGAATTTAAATCTTAGTAGAACTCTATCCTATTTTTAGGAGTTTGAATCCTAGCAAAATGTTATCCTATTTTTAAGAGTTTGAATCCTAAAATTCTATCATATTTTTAGGAGTTTGAATCCTAAAATTCTATCATATTTTTAGGAGTTTGAATCCTAGTATGACGAAAAATGTGTGTTGACAAGCCTACTACCCTACCTCCCCCTTACCTCATTTCATATGGAAATAGAATTTTGTTGTTGTTGTTGTTGTTGTATTATTAGACGCTTTATCGGTTTTGTTAATATATTCGATAAAACGTTACATAAACATTATTTTTTCTACCGATTTTATTATTATTAGACACTTTACAAAAAATATTTAAAAACAATAATGTTTTAGATAAAAATAATAATATTTTAAATATTTTTTATCAATTTTATTAAAAAATAATAATAAAACCGGTAATACATTTTTTAATTATATATTAAAATCACCGCACGGTATAACTTCCGTTAATGCGGCCGATAACTGTTTCACTTATTTTGAAACTCGAACAATAAACAACTCGTGAACTTGGAAGGAATCTGAGTTCATCTCCTACTATAATGTAAGCTGAATTCATGACACGTGGCTGGAAAATAACGTTATCAACAGTGTCACTGGCATAGAGACAAATGTATGTAGATTCTTTTTTTCCATATATATATTAGTTCAGTTTATTTATTTTTTAAAAGAAGTTTTGCTGACATGAAGATGATAAACATGACGTGTCGATTACTAGACTTCTGTCATATGTCGTAGAGTTCTTTTTGTTTTTGGATGTTCCAGACCTTCATAACAATATACTAAGCAGGGTTAGGCGCCAACTTATTTATACAGAATTATTAAAAGAAACCAAGATTAAAAGGAATAATTCAAATATGATTTTACATCCATTATTCTTACGCTTTTAATATAATTTCTTAAAAATAAAGTTTATATTTTTAGCATAAAATTGTAGCTCCTATATATATAACACTTGCAGATAAAACCTTGAGTTAAAGGATGTTTGTTTAGTTCAGAATGATTAAGCGTTAAATGATTCAAATGATGAATGATTCAGAGGTTATGTATGAATTAACTCTGAATGTGATATACTATTTGATAATGATTCTGAATCATTCAGAATGTAGTTTGATGCTGAATCATTTATCGTTGTTTTGCTGAATCACTCAACACTGAATCATTTAGAGATAAAAAATAAATACGCTAAATACTGAACGATTCAACATTCAACGTTGAATGATTACATTCATAGTCAAACAAACAACCCTTTAAAATTCATGTTCAGTTCGGATAGGCGGGTCAGATAATAAAGAAGAAGAAAGAATGCGTAAACCCTGAAAACCACGACGCCCACCGGCTGCCTAAAAATCTGTTTAATTTCTTTTTCGAACCACCTCAGCTAGAGCCGTGTTTCCGGCCAATCACGCGTGTCTGGAAGCGCGTGTTCAGTATCCCTTTTTAACGATAGACAAAGAAGAAGTTGGATAAACATGAGTAGCCCGCACATCATGACACCGTTCTTTCTGTTTAGACTTCATTTTCTCATTTAAAAAACAAAACAAATTAAACTATCAAGAAAAGAGAGAGATTCATTCATGGAGAGAGAGAACCTCTGCTGTCTCTTTTTCCACATTTTGGGTCAGTAACTTTTCTCTTTCCTTTTCTGCAATTTCTTTTTCATTATTTATATATATCTTGTTTGTTTCTGCTTTTTTCATTCACCAATTCATGGAGGTTGGAATCTTAGCACCCAAGTTCTCACTTCAATATTTATTTATTTTTGGTTAACATTTTAAAACAGCATTAGTATATAAAACAATTTTTGCGACTGAAAGTTCTTTCCCTCTTCTCTTTTTCAATTTACTACTAATTTCGCCTTCAACGTTTCTCTCAAACTTTCCGCCTCTTCTTCTTCTCCAGTGAGTTCTTCTTTGCTTGTTCTCTTCAATTTTTTTCTTATTTTTAAAAGAAAGTTTTGAACTTTTCTGATGTTCATACATATACGTTTAGTATATTCTCTTGTGTTTATGCTTTTGTTCCTTTTATGCAGTGGATAAGACTTGGATTCTTTCTTCAATTTTTTTGTTAAACAAGTTTAGCTTTTCTATTAAGACCATTTTGTGTTTATATCACCGACTTTGTCTATCTGTCCTTTTTTTCAGATTGGAAGTTTTTTGTTATGTGATTAATGGTGTGAAGGACAGATTTGGAATATTGGAGGTCTTTTTTAGAGTTGAGTTTAGATATCAATGGGTAGTTGGAGATCTGGTATGGAATGGAAGAATTTGAAGATCTTTTCGGGAATTTTGCTGATCTGCGCGGCCAGGATTTCGTTTGGACTCACCAATCCTAGTGATGGTAAAGCTAATCTTGCAGCATTTTTTGTTCTTGTTTTAGTTTTATCTGTTTGGTTACTGAGAAAATGTGGGAAATTAGAAGAAAATCAAAGATGTGGAACATGGGTTACATAATTGTCTGAAGCTGGAGAAACAGTCATAGCTGGTTTGACTAAGTCAAATAGCTGAAATGCTGAACAAGTTTTGGTTTTCATAAACTTTAACTCTCCTTTGTTGTTTCCTGTATTCTCTGCTAGGATTGAAGCCTTTAAAAGGGATTTTTTTTTTCTTTTCGTTTGAGCATTTCTTGATGCTTTAGTGTTTGTGTTTTCGGTTCATTCCGATTCTTTTGATGCTTTGTAGTTATCTTGTGGAGCTATGTATCTAATTGCCTGCATTCTTTTTGCTCAAATTAGTTGCTGCGATTAATACCTTATATACTGCATTGGGCTCTCCCTTACTCCCTGGATGGGTTGCTTCGGCCGGAGATCCTTGTGATGAAGCATGGCAAGGCGTAGAATGTAACGGTTCGGACATAATTAGCATGTAGGATGCCCCTTCTTTGACTCTTTAGATTAATAAAAGTTATGCAGCATTGCTGATATTTACATCTCTAAAGTGATGGCCTCGTTTTTGCAGAGTTCTAAATGCTGCTAATTTGGGTGGAGAACTGGGTGATAGCTTGGGAATGTTTGCTTCTATCAAGGCAATGTAAGTGGTGTTTTTTCTTTCTTCGTACAAGGCAATTTATGTGCCTTTGTCTGTCGCTGACCAACATTTTGATGTCATATTATCGGTTTCTGTAGTTTGATATGTTTTGAAACATTAGACGGTACTATTTCTATATGACATGTTGGGAATGCGTTGTGGATTTTTGTAATTTTTTTGTGTTTCAGAGATCTAAGCAACAACCAGATTGGGGGAAATATTCCATCCAGCTTGCCTGTTACCATGCAAAACTTGTATGTTTTATTCTCACATGAATTCATATATTTTCATCTTGTTGCAATTTCATAACATCCTTTAAATTTGGGCAGTTTTCTTTCAGCCAATAAATTCACTGGCAGCATCCCGGATTCACTAGCTTCTTTGACTATGTTGACAGACATGTAAGTTTTTTGCTTTTCTGCTGTGGATATTACTTTGAAACAGAATATATTCTGAACTTCTCTACTTTTGTGCCATCAGGTCATTGAACAACAACCAACTGAGTGGAGGGATACCAGATGCCTTTCAATCCCTCTCTGGATTGATCAATCTGTAGGTCCCAGAATTCAATTCTATTGTTAATTTCCAAGTTCGTTTCATAGGCGATTCAAAGCTGGTGTATTGTTTCTTTTCAGGGATTTGTCCAGTAACAATTTGAGTGGACCTCTGCCACCATCAATGGAAAATTTGTCTGGTCTAACAACTCTGTGAGTTCTTCTCGTTTTTGAATGGCAATGTTTATTGAATGGACAAGAAAGCTGACTGTCTCCGTTGGCAGACGTTTGCAGGTCAATCAGCTGTCTGGGACGCTAGATGTTTTACAAGATCTTCCCCTAAGAGATTTGTACTTTTCTCAACTATGCCATTTTCGTTTTTTAGAATCAACTTTTCTTACTATAATTCTTTACGTTTCAAGAACCAATTTTGAATGATTTTAGAAGCTGCTAGGAGGAACCTTGGCTAACAATGTTTTCTCCTTTTTCATCCAATTCTGGACAGGAACATTGAGAATAACCTTTTCTCCGGACCCATTCCTGCGAAGATGCTGAGCATCCCGAGCTTCAAGTAATCCCTGTACTATCAATTTTAAGCAAGCACGCATCATTAAAGTTCATGGTTTTTTATATACATTGGATGCCATAGATACATATACTAGATATGTTTGTAAGCTTCGTTTATCATTCAGAAATACCAATAGGATCAATTATCTTGTAGAATTGGTCAATACCTGGATAATGGATTTATGCTCCATTGGCAACGTTCCTTTCGACATTTTATATTTTTTAGTCTATGCTTTTGGTATGAGGCGAATAATCAAATGTAAACCGAAAAGTTTTAAAAGAAATTGAGAATATTTATTCGGGCACTCATTCGAATTTGAATAACAAAAAGTCTCCAAATTTCTCATAGCATACAAACCAAATGTAATCTTCTTTTGTTGATGAATCTTGCCCCATTTTTTTCTTAAGAGCTTCGTCCTGTAAATATATGTCTATAAAACCAAATATACTGTTTGCATACTTCTTTCTGTTACTTGTATGCTTATATTGAAATTCTCTTAACAGGAGTGATGGAAACCCGTTTAATTCCACTGCTGCTCCATTGCCTGCTCCAACATCACCATTAGCACCACCCCGTTTGCCGCCACGTTCTGGTCAAACACCAACATCTGATCAAACACCTGGGAAACATGCTGACGGACCTTCTGTGTCGGAAGGATCTACTTCTAGAGAGAAGAAGAATTTCTTAACTACTAAAAAGGTGGTATGGATATCAATTGCAGGTGTTTTGTTGTTTATAATATTAGCGTTAGCACTTCTGCTTTTTATGCCAAAGTGCATCCGTAGAAGGGAAGAGGCTGGTGGGGCTTTCAAACGACATCAAGTAGGAGAATATAGAGGAAACAGAGAGAACCTTACTGGGAACGGGTCTTTGCCAGCCACAACCAGTCAGACAGAGAAAGGCAAATGACAGCTTTTACTCAATTTCACTTTAGATAAAGTTTTTGTTTGTTATTATCGTCAGGTTTCAATCACTTAAGCAATAATGGTTTTTGAAAATTCATGAACAGGCCCGAAAGTGGCAGTTACGAGACCTGAGGGAGGTAATCAAACAGAAAGGGGAAGCATGGTGGCAATTGCTAAGCCTCAGAACAAGGAAGAGAGAAATGTGGAAAGGATAGGCACAACTCCAAAGAGATTTGACCATGAGATAGACATGAGTAGGATGACTAGCTTTGATATGATGATGATGGAGCCCCCTCCACCAGCACCACCACCACCACCTCCTCCTCCTCCCCCGCCTCCGCCCCCACCCCCTCCTGTACCACTTTCTGAGAAGGTCATTGTGAAACCCATTGTGCCTGAAGCAACCGCAAGGCCTTCTGCCAAAACTCCAAAGGCATCTACATTTGCAAAGTCTTTCACCATTGCAGCCCTTCAGCAATATACAAATAGCTTTTCTCAAGAAAATCTGTTGGGGGGCGGCATGCTTGGAAGTGTCTATAGGGCAGAACTCCCGGATGGGAAGGTATAATTGTTGGGTTTAAACTGATTTGATTTTGCTAGAAGCATGCTCCCATTAATTATTTTTCTCCAAGAGTCTGTATTATTGTGTCATAGACTCGCTATTGGAATGTAATGATGATGATACACCTAACAGGCCTTTGGAGTTAACCTGAGCTGGTAAATTTACATCTTAGATACCATAACATATTGCTAGTCAGTTTTAGAATTTTTAGTTCCTACTTTTCTTCCCTGCCTTCGTCCTTTGCTTAACCCTGTTTTACACCTGTGTATATGCACAAGTTGCACTTGTGCATGGATGGGGCTGTAGCTTATTAAGTAGACCTTTTAGATGTTAGTATGTATCGAGCAGCTTCAGATTCTGATGGATCTTGTTGTATGCATCTGTAGCTACTTGCGATCAAGAAACTGGAGAAGAGAGTTGCAAGTCAGCAGAAGGATGATGAATTTATTGAATTGATAGAGAATATTGACCGTATCCAGCATGTGAATATTGTCAGGCTAATGGGTTACTGTGCGGAGCATGGTCAAAAGCTTTTGATCTCTGAGTACTGCAGCAATGGATCACTGCAGGATGCACTGCACTCTGATGATGAATTTAGAAAGAAGTTTTCATGGAATGCCCGCATTCGGATGGCTCTTGGAGCTGCTAGAGCCTTAGAGTAAGTCATCTTGGCATTGTTTCTCTCCATTCTAGTAGGTTCCAGCTATATAATTTCAACTGACTGCTTTTGTTGTTGAAGTCTTTGTTTAAGTAGATCGGGTATAACTGGTTACATTGTGCAAATGCTTGAGCATGATGCTATTGACAAGGAGTTAAATTAAAAAATTGAATCTGGTTAGAGCTCACTGCATTTGTATATAAAGACTAAATTGTAAAAACAATGAACCTAAATTAATAATGGGTGTAAAATAAAATAATTATGAACAGGTCAAAAGGAAGCAGTGAAAACTACAGATGGGAGGTTTTGTGATGAATCCTTTTCTTTTCTGTAACTGGCTTTTCTGTTCCAATTAGCTTTATGCTGGACTGGAAAAGTTGCATTTGTAGCTACTGCCGTCAAAAAAATAGGAGGAATAAGATACATGTGCATTTCTTAATATGCAGATTGATACAACTAAACAGATCATTCACGGTTCTTTCTGCTCAAGACACCGAGACACATAAACACTACTTTTTTTTGGGGTTTGGGAGGGTGGTTAATTATGCTTAGCCCTTTCCTTAAGATTTTGTGTTGAACTGCACACCACTTCGGTCCTGATTTTCTTGTTCTAAATTGTAAGGTATATGCATGAGGCCTGCCAGCCACCTGTTGTACACAGAAATTTCAAGTCTGCCAATGTTCTTCTCGATGATGATCTCGATGTGCGTGTCTCTGATTGTGGTTTGGCTCCATTAATAGCATCAGGTTCCGTAAGCCAGGTAGGTTTAAGCTTATCATCTTAATATTACCTTTCTGAACGTGGTACATTTGTAAAGCTGATAACTTTAACCGGCTTCTCTAAATTTTCATATTCTTGTTAAGACTGTTTGCATTTCGACAAGATGCTGTCTTACAAATAATCAGTTGAATGGAAATAAAAAGTTAGACAAGATGACAACATTTTTCTAGAAAACATAATTTTGAGGAAAATTGGTTTATGCGACTTTGAAGTATTGTTAATCATCTATCCTTGGTTTAGACAAATGACACCACCCGTTAAAACGCCTACTAGTATAAGCGTAGAAAAAGAGTGGCTGACGTTTCTACTAACATTTCTTTGCCTAAAAATGTTCCACTTTCAGTTGTCAGGACAACTACAATCGATTTACGGTTATGGAGCACCAGAATTCGAGTCTGGAATTTATACTTCCCAGAGTGATGTTTACAGTTTTGGTGTATTTATGTTGGAGCTCTTAACTGGCAGGAAATCTTATGACAGGTAAATGGTGAAACCTTACTGCAGTTATCATCGGTGTCCACTGAAAATAACTGTTTAGTTAAAATTTTGTTGAAAATGTTATTCAGGAATAGGAGTAGAGGGGAACAATTTCTAGTGAGATGGGCAATCCCGCAGCTTCATGACATTGAAGCATTATCCAGAATGGTAGACCCTTCTCTCAACGGAGAGTATCCCGCTAAAGCGTTATCACGCTTTGCCGATATCATTTCTCGATGTGTCCAGGTGAGAATATTATGTAACTAGGAGAGTGGCTCTCTTCTTCCACAGGATAGTAAAATTTCTATGCTTCCTAACTGCAATTTCATTTTGCAGTCTGAACCAGAATTCAGGCCACTTATGTCTGAAGTCGTTCAAGATCTATTGGACATCATACGCAGGGAGCGACCGAGTAACGAATCAATTGGAGACTGACTTGTATAAGGCAATAATAAAGCCGATTAATTAGTTTGTGAACTGAAGTTGCAGAGATTTGATCCGTCAAATGTTGATCCGAGAAAATACATCCATTGTAAAGGGACAGCAGGTGAATACTCCTACTAAGGCAACCAAGCTTGATCCGAAGAGGAGATCATGATGTAGGAATCCTGTTGCTGTGAGTAGGAACAGTCTGAAATTTTCTGGTCTGTTACTTTAGTATTCATTGTTCATTAAAATCATTTAACCAGGTATTGTCTATGGCATAAATATGCTCTATCCGTTTGTTTCGTGATACGCTGTTATTTTGTTACTAATTATTCATTATGATTTTGTTTCCATTTCATTTTTTTGGGGGTTTTTTTCCGTGTAGATCTTTCACGTGTAACAACATATGAACATATTCATGAATAGATTGTGCGTTGTTATTTGAAACAGAGATATTGCATGTAGGGATGAAGCTAGTATTAAATATAGACTGGTCAAAATATTATATTATTTATGAAAAATAAAATGACTTATTAGGTATTCATATTAAAAATTATGTATCGAGAATCTTTAGTGATTAAGGGATATTGTTATCCCCAAGGTCCCGTGTTTGAGCATTGTGTATGTAAAGATATTAATGTACATTATCAAATGGTTAAGAGTCATTATATTCACACTAGATTTATATATAAAAAAACTCAAAATATACAAGAGAACATTTAATTTGTTTAATATTTGAACTTAGAATGACTTAAATTGTTACTAAATCAAAAGTTTGAGAACATGAAGTTATCATTTTTTAATTTGACCTTTACTCGATTAAATATTTACTAAATTTATATATATTTTAATTTAAATATTTTATTTTTATATGAATCAAAATATTATTAAATTAAAATTATAATGAATATATTATATTTTTAACAGTGTCTGGGATTCTTTGGACCTAATAGAGCTTCGCCCCTATTATGATGTTCTAAAGGTCAAATTGTAAAACTTAAAGAATATAAGGATTAGTGATGTTATTTTATTATTTTGTTTTAGCTTATAAATAAAAAATAAAGAGAGAGTGTCGGTTGTCGACCACATTAAATAAAACGAAGGAATATGAATATTTTTAAAAATAGATAATGTATATAAATATATTTATAGAAATTTAATTAAACATAACTTTGAAAATGAATAAATAAATGTGAATACAATTGTATTGATTTAAAAGCAATTCATTTATTCTTTCAATTACATTTAAAAATTAACTGCATTTAATTTTTATTATTAAAATAATTAAATAATTTATTTAACAAAATAAAAAAGTCGATAGGACACCGATTATTGTCTGACCTTAAATCGACCAAACGACAAAATATCCGTCGCCTCTACGCCTGCAAGACTACCTATCTTTTCCTCCCCTATACGTGTACGGGTGAGATTCAACTAAATTACACGTGTCGTTAACATACAGGCTTTTGTTAACACTTAAACATCGAGCAACTCTTTGCCCATACTTCTGAACGAAATGGTCAAAATCAGGCACCCAAAGTTGCTCGCCCTTTAACCCTCATCCACTCACCTATATATATATCTGCCCCCACTAACTCACCTATATATATATCTGCCCCCACTAACTCACCTATACAAATAACTTCCCTTTCGCTTTTTCTTAACAGCTAAGTGTTAACTATTGGAGTCAACGGTTGTTCAAAAGAATTATATATATATCCTGGTCGGTGAAGCTAAAAAAATAAGAAGAAGACGACAAAAGCATGGTGTGTTTCTGTTTTCTGGTTGATCAGACGAAGGAGGTGAGCAAAAGTAAGCCGGCCGCAGGGTTTTGCTCGAGGTGCGGTGGAGGGGCCAGTGTGGCTGATATGAAGACTCGTACCAGGTTTTGCTACGTGCCGTTTTACTGGAAATCTTGGAAGGCAATTGTCTGCACTTTTTGTGGAGCGATTCTTCGATCTTACCGTTGAATTCAAGGGAGGAGTCCTAATACTAGCTTCTTTTGCAACCCTTCCTATTTTGTTTGTGGGAGATGGACGATAAGATGTATCATCTTCATTCTTTAATAATCAAGTTTCACACAAGAAAAAAAGATTTAAATGTTCTTTCTTATGCTTGTGTTAGGGTATGGTTTCAATTTAATTATTACTAATTGACAAACAAAAGGCGAGTTGATTCATTGGATGGAGCCGACCATGATCAATGCTCTGCCTTTCTGGGAACTCAACTGATCACCCCCATAATGGTTGAGATCCAATGATCATCATTATTTAAAAAGTTTAAATTATCGTAAGATTAGGTGATGTTATTAGCATTAGCGAAGGTTTATCTGCTTGACAAATTATATTTTTTTTCACGTAGCCAAGAACCATTAAATACATGCATGTTAGTGAAAACCCAAGCAGCATGAATGTATAGCTGTCGGTTAGGAAGTTAAATCACACCATACTAGCTACCAAGCTAGTTCACACGTTTCTCTCTCTTTTAAGGGTAAGAGAATTTAAGTTTAAATAAGCAATATTATTGGAAAATATATTCAAAAACGCAAAGGCGTTGTACAAATTTAAATGAGGTGCATGTGAAGAAAGAGGACAGAAGAGTAGAAAGGGCGTGTTTGCTTTGGTTTTTTGTTGCATTGGAAAGCTCGTTTGTGTTGGGTTTGGTAATAATACAAAGACAGCACCAACTACTTAGTAATAAATATTACAGCTTTCAACATTTTATTATGTTTCAGGTTCATTTAATGGTCCCCGTAATTAATATATTTGACAATGAGGTCCATCAACTTTCATTTACCATGATCATCTTCAAGTATAAAAGACAAGGAAATGAACATCTTTTTTTTATTATTATCCGATGTTATGTTATGCTGAAGCTTACTGGTCCTGTCCCCGATTTGACCTAAGAGAAAAGTCAGCTTCTGTATGTTGGGAACCGAAAATAAAGAAGAAGTCAATACAATAAAAAAAAAGCAACGGAGGATGAGAGTGGTCCAAGTTCCGACATGCCAAGGGCAAGGCAATGGAGGCGCCATGCTTACATCGCTCATGAATGACCCTCGAGTTTTAGTTGAAGCATATGATTATCATCGATGAATGAGAGGGTTGACTTTTAAGTGTTTTATTCTTACACATATCCTTTGACTTTTCAAAACGGAAATTGTGGTTGCTCCGCGTGTGTCTCGCATTTTCCAATGCCATGCATGCCGCCGCGGTTTTTTAATTACTACACGCTCTCTGGTTGGGACTTGGGAGTCATTGCCCAAAGGAACATCAAGATCCAAAGAAGCAAGTTGCCCCATAAACAGTGGTGAATCCACGTATTGATACTCTTCTTGAAATTCAATTTTTTTACCAATTCTTTTATTATTAATTATATACATTCGTATAAAAAATTTATGTTATAAATATTTATATGTTTACTCT
Source organism: Hibiscus syriacus (assembly GCF_006381635.1). Classification (NCBI taxonomy): domain Eukaryota; kingdom Viridiplantae; phylum Streptophyta; class Magnoliopsida; order Malvales; family Malvaceae; genus Hibiscus; species Hibiscus syriacus. The sequence continues at coordinate 282,046 of NW_024063535.1, forward strand.
TATAAATATTTGTAGATGCATCACTTTCCATAAAGATGTTAACTAGATCTACTACTATTCTAATGGTCGGCTGTTGTGGTGAAAAAGTTTGCTAGAACTTAGGTTGAAAGACCGATGCCGCAGTGGCTGAGCACGAAACAGCAGAATTCGGATGAGTAAAACTCGATTCGAAAAATTTGTTTTTATAATTCGATTTAGCTTAAAAAATTAAATTTAAATTAATTTCGAGTTGTAATTTCATAAACTTGATTTAATTCAGAAAAAAATTAAATTTAAACCGAGTTGTAAAATATAACTCTAATAACTCAATTTTTTTAATAATTAGTACATTAATTTTCACGTTTATGTTGAGTCTCTCGACTCCGTATAATATATATATATATCACATATGAATAAATATATATGTATTGTATATAGTTATAAAAATTATTTAAATTAGAACCAAATATAATTATAATATTAGAAATATTTACAACAAAACTTAAATAAAAACTTAAAAATTAACTCAAGTTCAAGTTATAAAAAAATTCGTCAATTTCAATAAATAAAAAAATTTTAACTCATCAAATACTAATAGCTAAACATAAGTGCCGCCTGCCGCGATACTAAGGTTCGGTGGTACCGACCTTTCAATTTTGAAGTGATAACTAAGGGTTAATTTTATCGACCACCCTCGAATTATATAGGTTAGTTTTTTATTTAACCATTACAACTCAAAATATTTTAAGTTAATAATCAATTATCGATTTATCGGTAAAATTCCAATAATCTTCTTTTATCAATAATTTAATAAAAAAGTTTTTAAATATAGAAAATGAATAAAAATAATTTATATACCATTTTAAATTAGTTTTTAATAAACAAGTTATTTGAATATATTCATTTATCATTGTTATGTATATATTTTTATTTTCTCTAAAAATGTTTATAAAATTAATATGATTGAATAATGTTACATTTTATTAAGTTGTTATTATTATTTGTTTTTGTTAATTTATGAAAAATAATTAATAGAAAAGTATGAAGAGCAGACAAGTGTTGCTGCGACCAAATTATAGTGATACGTGTCATCACTGATTGCATACCGAGTTAATATAATGATCTAGTTGAAAGGCATGAATAGTATAAAAGACTAATTTAAAAATAAGGACCTATTAACAAAACATTATAAAAGTAAATTCATCGTATTAAAATAGTTTGAAGACTAATATAAAACGATTTAAAGCTTTAAGGACCTATAATCAGAATTAGACCATATATCCAACCATATATGAGACATATAATAGAGGAAGAAAGAATGAGGAAAATATGGAATCTGTCAATTTTATCAATGAATAAACAGAGTTAAATAGCAGAGAAGAAGGGAATACGGACCAAACAAGCATCAACGTAGGGATCGAATTTTGATTAAATTAAAGTTTTTAAACCAGTGGATAAGCAGGCAGCATGAAAGCTGAACCAAGACACCGAGGGTCTAATAACAAAAGCAGCAAACAAAAGGAACCCATCCTCTAAAAGTTGATTCAAGCTTTGGCATTCCTGGTGAAGTCAATACAAATTTGGCAACTGCAATCACTGAACCTACAGATTTCGCACCCGAAGCACACGCAGGACGTGCAACCCTTGCATGTCGGAGACCGGGTGCAGCCCCTGTATACCCTGCGGCTTGCTCGTTCTTCTTCATCGCCGCATGTTATTCTGAAAACAAAACCAAATCAAACGTTGAAAGCAAGTTAATTATGAGCTAAAGAGCGTATGTTGCCAGCATGCCATAACATATTGCAGATGATTTGAGTATTCTACATTTCCATGCAACCAAATTCTGTCAAAACCTTTAACATGTTCATATCTAATCATAACATAAAGAAGATATTAACAATATCAATTCTACAACTCTGACCATTTTCGGAACTCTCTTCCCTCTCCACATTCATTTCAAGAAAGAAAATATGCAGGTATTCAAGAACAGAGCCAAAGATTGTCTTCATCAGCTAATGAACAGAAAATGATGCATATCCTCGTAGATTATAATTTTAATGTACTTGCCAACTAAAAGCATTTTTTAAACAAAAAGTTAATGGTTGTATGTTGATGCATAAGTTGAGCGAAACAACTACAATAAAGCACGAAAATATAACCGTTCTTATTGACCCACGTTTCTAGTAGAATGCTATTAATTAAACAAAACTAGCATATAATCAAAAGGGCTATACTACCACATGCATTATCTACAATTTACATTTTAATTCCTTAAAAACTGGATGTTTTAGAGGTAGAAAAGAACCAAGTCCAGGATCATGTTCTAGAATGACTGATACCACTATATGTTGTAGGCAGCAGGCTCGGACATGACAAAAAATAAGACTCGATCAATAATTGGGAGACAAACCTGTCATATGGAAGATCCGAACATTTCCAGTTCACATCCGCTAAAGCATCATGGTGAATCCGACATTCCTCCTTCGTCCGCATTCGAAATCTTCTCTCCTTGTTACACCTGCTACAGCGAACGAACTCATCACGATGACAAACTCTTCCATTATGGGATCTGTTAGTACCATTGGCATTTTTAGATGCTTGATTGTAGTATTTCAGCAATGCAGTCTTAGATAATGACACCTTCTCCCCATTAACTATCACCCAAACATTATTTTTCCACTTTCTAGCAGTCTCCCTTCCAGAATGCTTCTCAAACGCAGCAGGAGTCAACTTGTCTAGCCATCGAAATTAACATTCACACAATTAGAGAAGAAAAATGGAACAAAAAACAAAGCTTCTATATTTGTTAGGAAAACAAAAAGGAACTAGGACTATGTAAGAGGGAAAAGATGATATCATATGCACCAGACAATGGAAGGTTCTAATAAACAATAAAGGCAGAGACAACAGTACAGACAGCTTAAGCCAGTTTTAGTTATATAGTTGTAAGGACATAGACTATATAGTTCGGCCACCAAACTCACCTTGTTCTTTTTACAAGCCCCAACATGACCAATCGTACAAAAGAAATATTTACCTGACTTTAGGCTCAAAGTTGGGGGAATTACACGAGATGAAGGTTTCAAGGTTTGGTATGCACAACTAAGTTTTCTTTGACATGGCTAATATTTCTTCTTTTATGAACAACAACACAGTCTCCTAACAGACCTAAGGTTCCTTGACATGCACATACTTGGCATGCAATCTACTCCTTCGAACAAGAAACATTTGCAACACTAACCACCGATCAAACGGCAAAAGTTGGCAAATGTTTTAAGCTTTAATTTATTTTGCTAAACTTGATTTCCTTAACGATACCGTTTCAATGATAAATAAATTGGATGCAATATCATGGAGTTATATGCTAAAGTCTTAAAGTAATAGAATCTAGCTAGTAGAAGTACTGTTTGAACCTTCGAGCCAAATTCGTACTACTTACACATGGTAGCATCATGTAAAGAATAGCACATGCACACAAAAAGAACCCATGAAAGAGGACGTTCACCCTCCTAGAAACATAGCACTCCTTGTAAAACAAGACATGAAAATGATTAAAAAAAATCCCTTCCAGTTACACTTCACAAGTGGCATGCCATCACAAAGAAGAACAAAATCGTTCGCAGAATCCATATGGACACATGTTTTCTCCATGAATTTGACTATGTAACGATAAGAAACAGAACTTTAAGATTGAAAAACCAGATGCTGAAAAGATTATATCGAAGACCTTAGAATCACAACAATAAACCATACAATGCGGGTGTTATTCTGAAGACGCTACTCGGATATCTATAACCAACAAATAAACTGACGGACTGTGTCAAAATATGAATAAACACGATCTTGTTGTCTTGCAACCGAGGAAAGCCAAGTCTTTGAGACAAAACAACATACACATAAACTGTGTCAATAAGAAACCAGAAAACGAAAGGACTCAAGCCTCCCACCATCCACTTCTCTCTCTATCAAAACGTCGATTAAATAAGATAGCGACACACTTCAACGTCAAATGCACCATAACTCGAACAAAGCACGCATTAAACACCAACAGAAATCAGAACTCATGCTCCCAACAACAGCAAAGGAAAACAAAAAAAAAGGGGAGAGATGGAAAAAAGAAAAGAAGGGCTAAACGGAGATATAGAGACAGAGAGACCTTCATTGCAACCAGGGGTGCATTCACAGGTGATTTCGAGGTCACCATTAGAGAAAACCCTAAGCCTGCCAACGGCATCACCATATCTATGACTGGTACACCCACATGTCACTTCTATAAAATCTCTTCCTTTCTTCAATCCACTTACCTCTATCAACTCCTCCTCGCTAAATATAATCGACCCACTCTCTCTTTCTACTTCATTCTCCATTTTCTCTCTCTCTAACAAGGTCCCCCTCACCCAGACGTTATCAAACAAAGACACACGCACGCACGCACCAAACACGGTTCTCCTTATTAAGTTTTCCGAAAGAAGGAGATCTGGTGGAGAATACGTTGAGAGAGAGAGAGAGAGGGTTTGGTGCTGGAGTTGTGTTGTATTTGAGGGGTGGGGGGAAAGGGGAGGTGAATGAGCTGGCCAAATAGAAACAATTAAACAAATGTCGTGGGGCGAAGGGAGCGTTGAGCTGAGAGGGGTTAAAGCCTGGGTGCTACTTGCATGACATGAGAGATATAAAGAGAAAGAGGTTTGGCTTCGGCTCGGATTTCGGGGTCAGGTTTATGGGAAAATCCCTTTCTCATGGAAAGGAGACATGTTTATTGAAATTAGTGTTGGGGGGCTTCATATTTATATACTAATGCATTTTTGCCCCTTTTATTTCATTTCTTTGTTCTCTTCCCAATGCAATTCCTTTTTATAATTTCACTCTGCCACTCATCTTCTGCATTGCGTCATACTGTCTGTATAAATGAAACTTATAAGCCACTCCACTAGTATTACTAGGTACATCTCTTGTAAACTCATTCTTCCTTTATCAACAAAATTCTTCCATTAAGAAATATGGGGGCTGAGGAGGGCCGACCGGCATCCGACCGTGCCGCGACGGACGGAGAGAAGGCAACCTGTATTCCAAAATAAGAAAGAAAAAGAGGATTTTTTTGTTGAGAAACGGCACTAGTGGAGATTGACTTTTGTAAACCCATGCAGATGCATAGATCTAATAAAGAAGCAAAGATCTAATAAAGAAGCAACATTAACATAAAAATGTAGAATCATAAGAGCAGCGGCGATTCAGGTGTGCATAGTACGATGTTGATATATGATATTGCGATGGAATGGTAATGAAGCCAGTTATTATACACCGCCTATTTCAGTTCTTACAGACAACGTGTAAGGGCACTTGAAGGTTGTTGAACTCAACATTTAATATATAGTATGAACTTGAGCTTTACAACAAATATTGAAGATCTTGTTGATATAACACAAGGAATTTGAAAATTCAAATTCTTTTATATTTTAAATATTTTTATTAATAATTTATTTTTATGAGTTCAATTACATAACATAAAATCATATTCTCGTACCGTATAAACAAGATAGATTAGCTCTGACAACACCATGTAACACAAGCTTTTGATCCTTCCCTGAGAATTTCGTGTTATTCCATTACCAAGCATGTGAATGTGTTAGAATTAACAAAAAGCAATTGCTTTTATGTTGAAGTAGGGCAATTAGTGACAGTAGTTTGGTCTGGCAACAGACAATATAATCAAATGATCATATTGAGTCAGAGATATTATTCATTGTCTCCTATGCGAGGAAACAAAAGGATCTTTACCTATGACGTTTCTTTATTTCCCTTTTGTATGTAGCCTTTTACTAAGAAAACATCCTTTGTGTGCTTGTTGGAAGAATATGGTTGGTAGCTGGCATGGCAACCGGTGAGTGTCATTTCATGACGGTGAAACGTCCTCAAAAAAATGAATTTTCATGAGGGAAAAATACTTTTTAACCCTTAAAATTTGATTATCTTTTTTAGTTTAATCCACAAACTCTTATTCTATCCACATTGATCATTTGATCATTGAACATGATTTTTTAACCTGTTTTTAATTCTATAAATTGACTAAAATAAAAGAAGGTTGTCAAATTCATAAACTGGTATGAGCTAAAATAAAATTTAAAGACTAAGGTAAAAATCATCAAATTCAGGATTATCTCTTTCAATTATGATGCTTAGGTTTGAAGGTGGCTTAAACTCGATGGTAAAAATTGAAATGTGTGGAACTTGGTTAATGAAATTATTAATAAAATAATACATATCACCATACATGATATAAGATAAAGTACTCAAATGATAATCAATGAGTGGAAGTAATACAAATTTTATATTTTTTTAAGTAGATATCGCCTAAATAATTATATTCGAGAAAAATAATATATTTAAAAAAATATCACGTAAAATATTACACAAGTATTATTTGTGACATTTTAAAATATAAATTTACATATATTATAGTAAATTCTAGACGTAAGTACTTTTTTCCGTTCTATTAATATTTCTTTTTGAATAATTAGAGTTAATTATAAGATAATATTTGTTTTTAATTATTGATAACGCATTGCAAACGTAGCTACTCAAACTTAAAATTTTTAAAAAGAAAAATACCTTCTTTTATCACTTACAGGTTCGTTTTGGGTAGCACTTTATTAGATATGTTAAACATTTCTGGTAAAAGCCCAATAATAATATTTTCAGTAAAAAAAATAATATTTTAGATAATTTTTACCAAAAATATTAAAAAAATGATGACATTTTCTATAGCGCATTTCTAAAAGTTTGGGATGTTGAACTCGAGATTAAAACGTATAATTTGATAACAATTCAGGTAAATTTAATCGCTAGTAATTAGAGCTCCAATTGATTTATTAATTATAACATAATACAGTGCCTAGCATAGCTGCATAGGGCATGGCCTTGAATAACATACAGACTAGTAGCTATGCAGTCTGCGGTTAGAGCAGGAATAAATATGAACCAACTTACTTTTGATTATTGTATTCTCCCAAAGTTTCCAAGTAGGCATGTCCCCCTTCTTTACTGCATTTTCCACTGTTAAAAATTAGAGTTAAAAAGGTTGATTGTTATTTTTAGAATTCTTACATTTAATTATGTTGTTTATAAAGGTGTTTAATTAATTATTATTAAATAATTGAGTCTTTCGAACATAAAGCATGAAATCTGTTCTCATATTACCATCTTTCACGTAGTGGTGCTCAAGGTTTTCTATACATGTTGGTTATGCAGTAATTATTAACTTTTCCATTAGGCTACAGATGCAGCGGTGGCCTCAGCCCGACAACAATACATCGGATTATATCTGCTTGTTTTCCCCCTGAATCCAAGGAAAGGGACATCATTTCAGGGTTTAGATTTTTGGAGCTTTTTCTTTTCCAAACATAGATGATGATGGCAGGAAAGAAAATTCTGGTATTTTCACGCTTCATAGGCATTTCAACTGTTTGCTGTCACCTTAATTCATGGCTTGGCTCCCCCCTTCAAATATGCATTGGAATGACTTTTGGCACATGGGGAGATGCCGGGAGGTGGACTCAGCTACAGAACTTAATATATTTTTAAAATAGAATTTTTGAGATAAGTTTCGTAAATGAAAAAGAACAGGTTTGGGAGAATTACATCATGGTTTAAGAAGAGTCCAAGATGATAAAATTGTATATTGATGGAGATGAAAATGAATGGGACGTGGGCTTCAAGTTGGATAGCAAATAGTAGTGTTGTGTAGGCAAAACGGTGGGCACTTTTGGATTGCAAAAACTGCGATGAAGAGTTTTTATGCGAATCTGAACGTGTAAGGTACAGTGTATACTCAGCTTTTTGGTAATTTCATTTTAATTTGTTGTGGGACAAGGCCCCTGGTGCAGTAGCTGCCAAGGCCGATGGGGGACTAAACATTTCAATTTGCCAACCCATCCCCACTGCCTAAGGCTAAATAAATACCGGCCTCCCTTTATTTATTTATTTAATCATTTGTTTTTAATGAACACGATCATCTCTTGTTTCACAGACTACTTGTGGGATAATGTACATGAAACTCTGGAATTATTGGAAGGGTCACAGATGCTTATATTACAAGATTTATTGGAAGGGTCAAATGTAAACTGCACAATGACCCATTTTATTATCAATCTCTGTTACCAGAAATTAAGTTCAGATATTTTTCAAGTATCATTTCAGGTGGAGAATCGGTGAAATAGCCCTGTTCCACATCCAACCCTTCTTGGGCAGCAAGCATCTCAACTCGGGACTGCACTTTATCTGCTCCGACCCGATTCGGCTCCAGAAGAATGCAAGCTATCTCGATCGAGTTCTCACCATGTACCAGGCCCAGTGATTGGACCGTTGGAAGACCACCTCCTCTCGCACTCACCATTCTCGCAATACGACGAGCCACCGAGACATCAGTCGACATAACGGGCACGTTGTACAGTCCAACCCATGGGCTTGCCCCGATCATGGTGATGCCTTTAGCCCGAGATACACTGGTTGGCCCTTCGTCGGGCTTTACAGAGAGCGTTTCAGGCAAAGCCTGGCCTGCCCATTGATTGCCCATGGCATTGGGCCTGTAGTAGCCGAGCTCCCGCCTGATGTTATCCAGGGCCTTCCCTGTTGGGTGTGCCGCACCGAACAAAAACACTGGCACTGCAACATTAAAGTACAAACAACGTTACAAATAAGTTTTCAATACTAATTAGAAGAAGAACCCACCTTGGAATCGGTTGCCAATGTCTGCTGCGATAGCCTTCGCAAGCCAAGCTGCTTCGTCCAAGGATGCCCGAGCCAAGGGATGCAAAACGATGTCGTCGACCGCACCGAGCCGAGGGTGTGTACCAGAATGCAGCTCGAGGTTTATGGTTCCATAAGCAGCCTCAACCATGGACAGGACAGTTTGTTGCAAGGGGCTATAAATGGCACTACCCGTGCTGTCATGAGCAACGTACGAAACAAGAGTGAAGCGTGTCCTGTTATATGCTCGGTCCTCAAATTTGTTGACGATCACAGTATCCGGATCTAGCCTTGCTGCTCTCTCTATTGCGTCAAGGGGTTCACGGCTACGAGATTCAGAGAAAAGATCTTGCAGCATATCAACACCGACTGATTTGCACCGTTTTTCTTCTGGTTATACAAAAAGAAGTGGAAATAGTTTAACCAGCAACGGGATAGAAAACTCCATAACTAGAGCTGGACCTTACCTTGCTACTTGAGCTGATATCTACTGCTTCCTTTTGCTCGTGATTCCTCATCTTATTTCTCGCTTCAATCGGTAGGGTGCAAGCTTCTTGTGTTGCCTTTTATCATTGATGTTGAGTAAAAAACAAATCCCCATGTGATCCATATGGGTACAAACAGGTGCTGCTTAGAAAGCAAACACGCTGGTAGAGATAAAAGACTAAGCCACTAATGATATATTTGGGGAACAAACCAGGAACACCCAAAAAGCCTGACCTTTCAGCGTCGGCCTTTAGTCAAATGTTATCTTAAGGTGTTAGAAACGTCGTTCCACTAATGGAAAATTGGCCACAGAATCACAAGGTGGGCGCATGGATGTGGATAGAGTTAGGTGAGCTTTTAAATCGAACCCCATGTGACTCTGTGATTGGTGTACTTGCATGCTCTGCTCATTCCACCTCACAAATCATATATATTTTGTTTGTTTGATCTTCATAATTTGAAAACGGACGTGTAGGTACGTGTTTTCTTGGAATGTAAACCGATATAATTTCCGAGTTGCTAAGAGCAGTAGCCTTATAGGAACTGATTAGTGATTCCCAAATTATTTGGGTAGGTAGGTGTTCACATTGGTCGTATTATTGGTGGCCCATTGTCCATCAAGAGTGCTGATTATTGTTCCTCTCCTTCCTCAAAATTAAATGTTCAAATCATACTCGTATTAGTTTAAAACATATTATCCTCATAAAACTATACTTAAAGAATGAAAGTTTTCTAAAAATTTGGATGCCATTTTTTTTAAAGCAAGTTTTCTTATATTATCTATATAGTATTAATTTAAAATACATTAATCAGGAATGAAATTAAAATATTCAAAAGTTTGAGACTAATTTAGGATGAGAATCATAGTTTGACGATGGAACTAAAACATTTAAAAAATTTGGGATCAAATTATAATGAGAGCCATAGATTGAGAATATGTGATACAATTAACTCAACTTTATATGAAAAAAGAATGATTAATCTATAACATGGGGAGCAAATCTAGAATGCTCAATGATCAGAGATATTATTGATACATGCTAATACTTTTCAAAACAGTTCATTAACTTGAATAAGTCAAAGGTGGTAATCAGCAAGAATTGTTACCCCAGGTTTACCAAAATGTTTAAGCAAATACAATAAGCCAGAAATCAGGGGAATATTTAGGCTTTATTTTATGACAATTCAGTAGCAAAGACTGTCAAACCAACGATTAACTTAATATTTATGCAGAATGGAGTTCAAACAACAGAAGTAAACTGTGTATGTGATTCTTCATAAGATCAAAATGTATTCTAAAAGACTAGCAGTAAAAACTGAGATACATGAATAGAACAAATAATGCATCCAAGATCACATTTCATCCATTAATGAGAACTCAACTTCATGTACCTTTCGATAATCTGGTCCGGTGTAAGATCGGTGAAATACCCCTCCCCTACAAGCAAACCCTCTTCCTTTGCAAGCCTCTCAACTTCAACCTGAACTCTATCTCCTCCCACTTCACTTGGTTCCAGCAAATTACAAGCCACCTCAGTAACACCATCACTATGTGCAAGCCCCATCGCTTGCACTGAAGGAAGTCCACCGCCTCTCTCACTCACTTTCGACGCAATTCTACGAACAGCCGCAATATCAGTTGACAACACAGGGACATTGTAGTTAGCAACCCAATGGGTGGCTCCAATTAGAATAACACCTTTTGCTGGAGATGCTTGAGCTGGACCTGCATCAGGCTTCAGTGGCAAGGACCCTGATTTAGGCCCTCCGGACCACAGAATACTGCCCGAGTTAGGCTTGAAATAACCAAGTTCTCTTCTGATAGAATCAAGCAACCTTCCCATCTCATTAGCAGCCCCATAAAGAAATGTAGGTACTGCAGTTAACATTCAAGGGTTATTAGCAACGATTCTTACATACTGCCCTTCAACTTCTAATCAAGGTGGGCAACAAAGATGATACATCGATACAAAATTAGAAAGAGAAACAAAGTAAAAGAAATTATATTAACGAGTAAAATTGCATATTTATAGCTCCAACGTCAAAAGAGCTAAATGTCTATGATAAGCAGGCATGCAGACCATGCCTTTGGCCTATTCCAGAGAGGAGAGAATGAGTAAGTGTTCATTGCAGTTACTCAGAATGGCCAAATAACTACAACAAAAGAACAGAGAAACGCCAATTTTATCAGAACTCTACAATGCCCGACTGGTGTCTTACAGATTATTGATTAAAAAGGAAGAAGTAAATCTTCCAGGATCCAAGATGTTAAGAATGCTTGTATCGTTATATTCAGTTCTAATGAAGATTTCTTAAAGGCTTGGTCGTACAGTAGAGAGAAGTTGTTCCTCTGGTTTAAGTGGTTATCTCCATTGTTAAACGAAGAAGGAGTTCCACTGGCGTACTGCTTGGTAGAGTTGGTGGGGCTACCATTTCTTAGTTGGTCTGCACCTTTTCTGGAGAAACTTGCAGGAATGTGGGGAGAGCTTGTGAGTATCATGGAGGAGACAAGGAATAGAGATGATCTTTCTTCAGCGAGATTACTGTTAAGGGTAGCAAGTCCTTTTGATATACCCGAATATACTTATGTAGGGTCATATGGAAGATCTTTTAAAGTCATAATAAATACGGGACAGAAGTGCAACAATTTCCAAGCTGGAATCGGAGAGGAGCTGCAGAAGTATTTTGATGATGGGAGTAGTGATGATTTTTCGAAGGAGGATGAAGGAGTCAACTCAGAGAAGGAAGAAGACAAGTGGGAGAAGTCAGCAGAGGAAGTAGGGTCAAAGGTGGACACGTGGTTACAGCAGGGTCAAGAAAGTGGGAGGTTAAAAGGTGGCGGGGAACAATCTCTGAAACATAAGTCCCACACGAAACCTATCATTAATGGGTTGTCAGAAAATTTGAATTTGAATTTGAGTCTAATTCCTATAGAGATTTTGCGGGGCTAGGGCTGCGAAAGGAAGTGGATCAGTTACATCCAGCCCAATCTGATTCTAATGGGGAATCATCTTCTCCAGTCTCTAAAATAATTCCTGCTGGGCCTGCTGTTAAAATTAAGTGGGATGGGCTGGATAAACAAAATAAGTTCCAGTCTCTTTATGATTTAATGGAGGATAATGGGGAAGGCCAGGGTGATGAAATTTCTGCTCGTGGTAAGATAGCAGAAGGAAGTTTCATGCAGGAGGATAATAATGGAGGATTTATGAAGAGCTCTAAAAGTTGGAAAATGGGACATTCAAATTATGCTTGTCTGACAATTAGAAGTGCACCCGGTGGTAGGAGAGAAAGAGGTCGATATGCTAGAGTCTATAGAAGGTCAAGAAATAGACGAATTTGGTTAGATGCAAATAACGAAACAGAATTATTTTGTTCAGAGGTTAATCTGAATCAAGGACAGAAGGCAAATGAAAGCAGATATTTTCAGCAGAATTTTTCAGAATATAGGGGAATTGGTCAGGAAGAGGATATCAATTGTTCATTAGATGTTCCGAAGACTCCGAATGTCCCATTAATTGGCAGTAATCATTCAGAGAGTCTGGCAGCAGCTCCTTACACTGCTTCAGGGTCTCGATTTAATAAAAGAAGGAAGAGAAGAGCTCTAATCAGTGAAGCTTTGGAAATGGTGAATATTTCTACTGCTTCTTCATCTCTTTTCTCGAAGCTGGTAGAGGAAGCAATGGCCACATGGGAAGTGTGTCAGATGTTAGGTATTTCTTTTAAGGAAGGGAGGAAGGCTTTTATTGATAAAATTGTGAGTCTTGAAAAGGGTTGGAGGTAGGAAGGGAAGGGTGATATGCTGGTTTGCAGGGTATATTTTCGGTGTTTGGTTTTGAAGTCAGTATATGCAGAAATTTAGTATCCTTACTTGGAACATTAGAGGTTTAGGGAGGAAGGAAAAATCTTTAGCAGTGGCAAGGCAAGTTAAGAAGTTAAAACCTGTTATGATTTTTATTCAAGAATCTAAACTTGACCAGTGTCATGCGTCGATCTTAAGGAGGATTGGAGGAAATTTGCTGAAGGGAGTGGTGGTTTCTCCTGCACAGGGGTCTAAGGGTGGTTTGATTAGTATGTGGAATGAAAACGTTTTCAATGTCACTATCCAGCATGTTCATAGTAGGTTTATAGCATTAGTGGGGAATTTTTTGAATGGCCAAAAGGAGTTTGTCTTCATTAATGTCTATGGACCTGTTATTGAAGCTGATAAGGAGGAATTCTTTGGGGAGCTGCTGAGTTATGTTAGTTTGACGAATTTGCCAGTTTGTATTGGGGGTGATTTCAATGTGTATCTTGTTCCGGAAGAAAAGCAAGGGAGATCACAAAATTGGCATGCTATTGAAACTCTTAGATCATTTATACAACAAGCTAACCTTATGGATCTGCCTATGTCAGGAGGAACTTTCACCTGGTGCAGTAATAGAGAGTTGTCAACATGGGTTAGACTAGATCGATTTCTAATTTGTGGCAGATTTTTGAACAGCTTTCCTAGGATTTCACAATGCCTTTTACCAAAATCAATTTCAGATCATAATCCGGTCTTGCTGGAGGATGTTAGTCACAATTGGGGCCCCAAACCCTTTAGGCTATTTAATTTTCTGTTAGAGGAGAAAGGGTTTGATGATTTGGTTGAAGGTTGTGTGGTTGATGAGAAGAAGAAGAGGAATAGAGGGGGGATTTTCAGGTTGTTACAAAACGCGAAGAAGAAGATCAGAAATTGGCCTGGCAGCAGTCATTTAGGGCTATCAGACTCCATTTCGCTGCTTGAAGTTAAAATAAATGAATTGGATTTAAAGTCACAAGGTGGAATGTTATCTAAGGGGGAATGGGATCAGTTGATTGAATTCAAAAATGAGCTGTGGAGATTGTTAAGGATCGAAGAAAGCATTTGGTGGCAGAATTCAAGAAATAGATGGATCAAAAATGGAGACAAAAATACGAGGTTTTTTCACCTTACTGCTATGAAAAGAAATAGTGTTAACACTATCATTCTCTGAAAATTGAAGGGGTGGTAATTTCGGATCCAGTTAAGATAAAAACAGTGTTTATGAGTTTTTCAGGACTGCATACAACACAAAAGCGGCTTTTGAGGTTGAGGGTCTAGATTTTGATTTTATGAAAATATCAGCAGTTCAAAGGATTTATCTGGAGGAGGAATTTACAGAGCAAGAAGTGTGGAATGCAATTTCTTCTTCTGATAGTGCTAAAGCTCCCGGTCCGGATGGTTTACCATGGGTTTTTATAAGAAATACTGGAATCATTTGAAGGAGCAGATTATGGAGTTTGTTTCAGATTTCTTTGAAGGAAAGGAGTGGGTACACGGGGTTAACCACGCTTTTATTACCTTGATCCCAAAGAAAGGTAATCCGGAGAGTATAGAAGACTATAGACCCATTAGTCTTGTGGGCAGCCTATATAAATTCTATCAAAAGTGCTTTCAAAGAGACTTATTTCTTGTGTCAAAGATATTATCAGTCCTAATCAGTTTGCATTTATTCCGGGGAGACAATTGTTGGAATGTGTTTGTGTGGCCAATGAAGGAATTGACAGTTGGAGGAAACAAGGGCTTAAAGGGGTTGTCTTTAAAGTAGACTTCAGCAGAGCGTATGACACAGTGGAATGGCAGATTGTTATAAGATTATTGAAAGAGATGGGTTTTGGTGATAGGTGGTGTTCTTGGATCACACAATGTATTTCCACAGCTTCTATATCGGTCCTAGTCAATGGGTCCCCTACAGAAGAATTTCTTATTGATAAAGGATTAAGGCAAGGATGTAGCCTCTCTCCTATTCTGTTCAATGTTGTTGGGGAATTGCTTCACAAGATGCTTTCAAAAGCAGTGGTTTTGGGTCTGTTTCAAGGGTTTTCGTTCGGCAATGATCAAAACTCCTTTAATTTATCACACCTTCAGTTTGCGGACGATTTAATTATATTCTGTCGAGCCTCTATTACCCAGATCAAGAATGTTAGAAGAGTTTTGAGGATTTTTGGCCTAATGACGGGGCTCCATCTCATTTAGCCAAAAGTAAACTTTATGGTATTAATATGGAGAATGACTTACTTGAAGAATGGGCGAGGGATATTGGCTGTTCTATTGGCTCTTTCCGACAGTTTATTTAGGCCTCCCTTTGGGGGCAAAAAAGAATTCAGAGAAGTTTGGGAGCCGGTCATAGAGAACTTTAGTAGA
Source organism: Hibiscus syriacus (assembly GCF_006381635.1). Classification (NCBI taxonomy): domain Eukaryota; kingdom Viridiplantae; phylum Streptophyta; class Magnoliopsida; order Malvales; family Malvaceae; genus Hibiscus; species Hibiscus syriacus. The sequence continues at coordinate 297,437 of NW_024063535.1, forward strand.
AAATTGGTGGGGTGGAAAGCTTCATCTTTATCCATGGCTGGCAGATTGGTGCTTATAAAGTCGGTACTTTCATCTTTACCCATTTTTTACCTATCTATTTTCAAGATGCCATCTACTATTTCTCAACAGTTAAATTCTTTGATGTCGAATTTTCTTTGGGGTGGAGGGGGTGAGAAAAAGAGAATGCATTGGGTTAGTTGGAAAAGATTTGTAAGCCGTTGAGTGGTGGAGGTTTAGGTGTTGTTGATTTGAATCTTACCAATCGAGCGTTGTTGGGGAAGTGGGTATGGAAGTTTGCAAATGAGAAAGACTCGATATGGAAGAAATTCTTTTGTTGTAAACATAATGTGAGTTGTCATTCCTTGGATATCACTAAGGCCCTATCTCATAAAGACTCGTGGATTTGGAGGGGAATTGTCAATAACTTCTCAAAGAATGACTTCATTGGAGGGTGCCTTAGATCTCATGCAAAAATTCAAATAGGGAATGGAGAATCTGTCTCTTTTTGGAAGGATACTTGGCTTGGGGATTGTCCATTAAAAATACTTTTCCTAGGATTTTTGCACTTTCTACTAACAAAGGTGGCAATGTGGCTGCTTTTGGTAGTTTTGATTTGAATGGATGGGAGTGGAATATTAAAACAAGGAGGAATCTTTGTGATTGGGAAGTGTTGCAGTTGGTTGAATTATTGAACAGCCTTAAAGACATTAAACTGATTGAATCTTTGGAGGATTGCCTGCTGTGGGATGGCTTGGGGGACGGGCTGTTTTCTGTCAAAGAGTGCAGGAAATCTCTAGAGTCTGTTTATGAGGATACATTTCAGTGGAGAAACTGTGTTTGGCTGGGATTAGTCCCTCCTAGAGTGGAGACTTTCCTTTGGCAGCTATCTCATCAAAAAGTTGCTGTTAGAATGGAATTGATGAAAAGGGGGGTTACTTTAGGGGAGGATACTCTCTGCCCTTTTGCAATCTATGTGAAGAATCTGTCCAGCATCTTTTTTGTTCTGTCAGGTTTCGTGGGAGCTGTGGAATAAATTAATTTGTTATTGGGGTATTAGTTTAGCTTTTCCACTTGACCCTCCTTCCTTACTTAGTTCTTGGTCTGATTTGAGGCCTTCTTCGGTTATTTGGAAGTTTATTCCGGGTGTAGTGCTATGGTCAATTTGGAGAATCAGAAATGATATTATCTTTGATAATGGTAAACTGGACAAGCTTTCATTGTTTTTCACTGTTCGCTTAAGGCTAGCAAGATGGTTTCTAGCAAAATATCCTCTTTCCTATATTAAGGTGGATTCTTTAATTGGTGATCCTTCCTTGGCAGATAGTATCTCTGCCCCTAAGGAACTTCACAGATCAGGGTGCGGGTGGATTCCTCCTCCAGTTGATTTTTTTAAATTCAATGTGGATGGGGCTTGTAGTAGAGTTGGGAGAGTGGCTGGAATAGGGGGTCTTCTCAGGGATTGGAATCGGGTTACACTCATCTCTTTTTCAGAAAATGTTGGTCCTTCTTATCCCTATTTAGCAGAATTGAAAGCTGTAAGAAGAGGCATTGATATCTTTGTTTCTTCAGAATGGTTGTTGAAGGGCAGACTCATTATTGAATGTGATTGCAAGCTGGTCGTGGATTGGATCAAAGATCAAGCTTTGGTTCCTATTTCCCTTTCGAATTTTGTTAAGGAAATTGTATCTATTGTTTCTTTTAGAAATTTTATTGTCAGGTGGATTCCAAGGTCTTGTAATTGCGAGGCTGACAAGCTAGCAAAAGAGGGGATCGGGTGATTTTTTTTTTGTCTGTTTCAGTTGGTGTCTGTTTCTGAGCTTAGAAGCTAGAGGAGTGTGTGAAGTCTTATGTTGTTTGTAAAAGTGTTTTTAAGTCTTATGTAACTTGGCTTTCATTAATAAATTGAGGTACTCTTTTCCTCCTTCCGCTAGTTGGGTCTTACCTTATGGGTAAGATCCTCTAAGAGGGAGGTTTTTAATGAGACCTCCTATTCCTATCAAAAAAAAAAATATTCCAAAGTTCCACTCATTAATCTAACTAATACTGGCAATATCTACATAGCATTTAATTCAAAAGGAAGAAACCTTCAAGTTTAGAGCCTATATCGGCTGCCAATGACTTTGCAATCAGAGTTGCCTGGTCCAAGGAAGTATGTGCCAAGGGGTGAAAACATATATGACCAACAACTCCAAGTCGAGGATGAGTTCCGGAATGCAACTCAAAGTCTATGGTTTCCAAAGCAGACTTAACAATGGCAAACACTGTATCTTTCAAAGGACATGAATCTTGAGATGGTTTTGGAGTCAATCTCGAAACAACCGTATACCCAACTCTATTGATTAAAAAGGAAGAAGTACATCTTCCAGGATCCAAGATGTTAAAATATACCACTATTCGCATAGACATGCAGGCCAACATTTTTTTTTGCTAAATCATATTCCAAAGTTCCACTCATTAATCTAACTAATACTGGCAATATCTACATAGCATTTAATTCAAAAGGAAGAAACCTTCAAGTTTAGAGCCTATATCGGCTGCCAATGACTTTGCAATCAGAGCTGCCTGGTCCAAGGAAGTATGTGCCAAGGGGTGAAAACATATATGATCAACAACTCCAAGTCGAGGATGAGTTCCGGAATGCAACTCAAAGTCTATGGTTTCCAAAGCAGACTTAACAATGGCAAACACTGTATCTTTCAAAGGACATGAATCTTGAGATGGTTTTGGAGTCAATCTCGAAACAATCGTATACCCAACTCTATTGTATGCCACATCTATGAACTTACTCACAATAGCAGCCTCGGGGAATAGCTTGGCAGCTCTTTCAATCGACTCCAAAGCTGCCCTATTTCGGCTTTCAGAAATGTATACCTTGCCACAAGCCAGCATCTTGTTCAACATCTTTGCTTCTCCTCCTCTTTCTACTTGCTTAAGATCTGCCAAAAAAGATACGGGAGTAGATAGAGATAACAAAATGAGATAAAAGGCAAATATTTAGCCACAGTTTAAGTGAGAAGTGGGGACCAACACTCCAGCCTAAAAAAGGGTAAATCCAGATGAGAAACAGATCAAGACTGAAACTTTAATAGCACTACTTAATATTGATTAATGGAGAATTGATTTCCAAATTCGACAAAAACAAGACCAACAAAGATAACAAACAAAGGGCATCTGATACCCAGCGTATGCAATAAAAATACCTAAAATCAAATTAGTTGAAATCAAAATTCGATGTCATTAGGTTTTGGGTATCCATTATATTCCAATTTAACACCCAACCCAGCACAGATAGCCCTAAACTTGAGCCTCAAAGCTTCCATTATTTCTTGTACGCTTTCGTTTTCTGGATCCATAACAGGGTACTTTTGGATTAATTCCTGCATCTGCTTGATGTTTTTTTTAATCCGAGCAGAGAACTGGGTCGGATCGACTTGGATGGCGGAATTCCACACATCGACACAGCCCTTGTAGAAACCGAGCTCTTCGCCTGTTTCGAACCCCGTTTTAAGACCTACTTCCTTTCCCTCTTCCTTGCCGGTGGTTATGCCGTGGTTGAAACCTTCTTTGTAACCTCCCTGGTAATGGGTTTCTTCAAGATTTAGCGATGAATCGAAGATATCTTCGGCAGAGTCCATGAAAATAGAACCTATAACCGTATATTTGGGGCGGCTGCATTTTATATGGAATTATTCAAAGGAAGTACAACGGGCTGGAAGCCTTACTCTGGCCCAATAAAAACTAGAGTTATATAAAAAAATTGTAAAAATAATATATACTCCTATAAATTGTAATTTAAAAGTGAGTTTAAATTGAATGATTATTTATTATGGTAATTATTTATTAAATTTTAAATATTTTAATATTTCATTGTATATTTACTAACAATATAATATCCTATAAATATAACCTTTCGAATCTGAATCTTTTAAAGAAAATAATATTCTCCTAATACATTTTACCATCGAAGTTAATAAACTATTCAATGAGTTCAAAGATGACCTATTTGTGAAATCAAACCATTTGTAGTGCATGCATTGTGAAATCACAAAACCACTTGCTTTCCGGTCGTGTCAAGCATCATATGATTATATCTATCATATGAACTCATATTTTCAAACATAGAAAAATGTAAGGTTTTATGTCATAAATGAACATTTTCAAAGTTGAAAAACGAAAATAAATCATTAATAAAAAATAAAAAGAACATATTTAAACTATATTAAAATGTAAAAATTTTATAGAGATGATCATCTCGCTAATCTCATTCGGTTCATCCCTCCGGATGATTGTATCCGATACAAAGACATGTACATGTGGCGGATGCACTAAGTCTCTAAAGGAAGAGCCATTTTATTTAGAAAAAGTAAAAAAAGAAAAAGAAAATAGTTTAATGGATTAAGAGAAGAAGAGATATGATAATCTGCATGCGTAATATTTTTAAAATAATGTGTATTAAAATTTTAGATCCCATTTTTAAATTTATGGATCCACCATGGACACATACTGTCAGATTCGGGTAACATAGGTTTTAAACACTGCCAAGGTTCACAATTTCGACGTTGGGAAAGATGATACAACAAAGAAATGAGAAGGAAAGCTGAAGAGACAAAAGCAAAGATATATTACCTTAGAAACCAAAAAATGGAGCTTGATCGCGGAAACGATTTCTAGACTTGATTCCCTCAAAGATAAGCAGAAGGCCACGGAGTCTGCACTGGAGGAGAAAAGGAACGAGATAGAGACATGAATACAGCAAATGGAAACCCTCAGGTCATTGGTCTAACAGCAATTTTGAAGCAAAAGGGACTGAGACTAAATTCTCTTCTCAAGAGGAAGACAAAAGAGAAGTGCTTGAAGATGGAACAGAGCGGACAGCTGCAGAAACGTGAAAATATGGGAGCAAGTGCCAAAAATCAGGATTCTGAAGATGCGGGTAATTATGGAATGGAGGGGTAAAGAATCATGCGAATAATATAATCGATATAAATCGATGATGCAGATGACGAACAATAAAAGATCAACAGCTTGAAGCGAAAAGGGTAAGGTTTTCAGCGACTTTATGTTTGAAAACAGCTGGATTGCGCTTACATTGTAATTATAATAACCTTTGGCAGTAAAATTATGTTTGGAATTCATGGAAGTATCAGTACATGGTCAATGACTGCCATAACATAATTCAAATCTCAGATTATTCAAAACAAAAAAATCTCATTTTCTATCATATAAAAGGTGAAATTCAATAGAAAGTTCAATTCAAAAAGCATAGTTCACTACTTTCCAAATCAATCAACAGATTCTGAATCCTCAAAACTGTTGCTTCCCATTATCAACAGAACTAAACAACAAACAAGGCAGTGGGTTAGCTGATATCATCCTCCAATTTTGCTCATTCATCACTCCCTTGGGGAAAGAGAAATTATGAACGGGAAAACATAATACCTTGTCAACTACATTGAAAACAATACCCTAAGGACATCAAAGTTCCAGGCACACATTATTACTGGGAATCTTGTAAAAACTAAAAGCTCCAACCTCATTTCTGTGCCGTTTCCACTGCATTCTACAACAAGAAAAAGATAAAATGAGAGGAGAAGCCATAATAGATACACTACAATAATGTGAACCCTAAGGAACTGTTAAGCACTCCTATTAGCTATCACTAGTTAGATTCTAAATGAAATGATCACACAGCAGTGATAATCAACAGTAGATGTGTGATGGGGGACATTTAGCTTCAAAATGTAAACATGAGCTCGAATGGTATATAAACCACTTATGGTTTTCAACCATAATCTGGTATGTACTGAAGGTAAATAATATTCATTCCATGTTTAACAGTAAATTTTAACCTTGACCAACGGAAACATCTCCAGCAAAATGGGACATAGGCCTAACTGAATAATAGAAAATCCACAACAAACGTCAGTCAATGCCATTCTCTTGAAAAGGAACTTCCAGATATGAAAATGGCAAAGCTCAGAAAAATTGGGCATAATTGTCTTGGACTCACACACCTGAGTCCGAGTAACATAACACTGACAATGCAAAAAATTGCTTACTCAATTCTAATGATAAGTAAAAGTTCAAGAGTATATAAAAGTACCTCTTCCTTCTTGCCTTTGCCTCTGGTTAAGAACTTGTATCCACCATAGAAAAGCAGACCCCAACCAGTTACAGAGACGATAACAAACTGTGCAATAAAAAAAGTGAATAAGTTTCCACATTTATTCCTCCTCTAATTTATCGACAATATCATCAAATAGATTGAAAACCGGTGCCTATGAAATTATACATGATAAAATAGGAAGTAAAAAAAATCAGTGTGTGCTGTAAGCAGCCCAATGTCAACGAGATTTTAACTTGAAATAAATTAAAGATAGGGAGAGGACGTAATTATAAATATAAATGAAAACCAAAAAAAAATTCCCAATTTACTAGTCCAAACTATCTAAAATCTGGAAATAAGGCAAGAAATTATGAGGAAATTGAAATATAAAACATGAAAAGAAATAAACTGACATGTTCTTCCTTCCATTTAGCTGGGTTCATTGGTTCTTGCCAACAGTTAACTTTTGGGGTCCATGGTGATCTGCAAAGAATAAAATAAAGTAAAATCAAGAAATATTCTGTAAAAAATGTTCTTAACTTCTAAGATCCTTTGCCTCCGACTATCAAATTCAAATGAGATTAAATTGAAGTTAATCGGGAGATAACTTTTACAATCGAATATAATATAAATTTAAAGCGTAATGGGTATACAGCAAATACCTGCACCGCCGGCGAGACCACGGCGAGGAATGAGAGAAGCGGCTTGAGAGGGAGCCGGTGTACTAGATACAGTAGCAATTCTACGAGCTGCAACCGCCGCCAACGTAGCCATCAAGGTGGTTTCTTCTTTGATTCGGTGTCTAGGGGTTAATCACAAGAGAATCGGGATGGTACATGATAACCTAAACTACTATAATAAGGGGGACACATAAATAAAAAAATAAATACTTGAATAAAAAATAATATTTTTAAAAAAATTATTAAAATTATTAAAACACTTTATTATATTTTAAATTAATTAAAATAAAAAAAAGCAATACCAATGATTATTTTCTAGTAATAATTTATTAGTATATATAATGAAATAAATAAGTACTTATTAAGTAAGCTATGTGCAATTTTCTAGAAGGGTAAAAGAGTATATACGGTGATTTTTAATTTAATTTTTTTCATTTTATTGTAACATAAATATTTAAATTATATCAAATTTTATTTTAAATAATTTATTGTTTTTCATCTTAATAGAGGTTTAATATTTCATTGTTACTTTTAGGTCAGGCGGATTTAAAAATATTTTTGAGGGTGAACATACATGTTAATGACACAAAACTTTTAATTGTAAATTAGATGCGATGAACGTGACCTTCAAATCTTCAATCTGACACTCTCCCAATTGAGTTATTCCCGCTTGTTTTCTTAATGAACATTTCAATTTAGATATTCAGTCTGAACTCCATAGATCTTATGCTCTTCAAATAGTAATTTTTTTATTACATTTAAAATAACTAATGAACCAAATAATAATAATGCAATTCAATTAAAATTAGATGCGACGAATGTGAATTGAACACGTGACCTTCAAATCTTCAATCTGACGCTCTACCAGTTGAGTTATTCCCGCTTGTTTTCTTAATGAACATTTTAATTTAGACCATCAGTCTGAACTCCATAGATCTGTGCTCTTCGAACTAAGCTTATCGACAGTATAGTAATTATATTTAAAATAACTAATGATTCAAACCATAATAATACTCCAATTCAATTAAAACTAGATGTTGTGAATGTGGTTCGAACAAGTAACCTTCAGATCTTTAGTCTGATGCTCTCCCAATTGAGCTATCCCCGCTAGTTTTCTTAATGAACATTTCAATTTAGACCTTTAGTCTGAACTCCATAGATCTTGTGCTTTTCACACTAAGCTTATCGACAATATACTAATTATATTTAAAATAACTAATGACTTAAATCATAATAAAATTAGATGAGGTGAGCATGGATCGAACATGTGACCTTCAGATCTTCAGTCTGACGCTCTCCCAACTGAACTATCCCCGCTAGTTTTCTTAATGAACATTTCAATTTAGACCTTCAGTCTGAACTCCATAGATCTTGTGCTCTTCAGACTAAGCTTATGTGGATCAAACTTGTGACCTTCAAATCTTAAGTCTGATGCTCTCCCAACATAGCTATCCCCGCTTGTTTTCTTAATGGACATTTCAATTTAGATATTCATATTGAACTCCATATATCTTTTGATCTTTAAACTAAGCTTATCAAATTATAATAATACTCCAATTCAATTTTAATTAAATGCGGTGAATGTTGATCAAACACATGACCTTTAGATATTCAGTCTATCGCTCTCCCAACTAAACTATCCCCGCTTGTTTTCTTAATGAACATTTCAATTAAGACCTTCAGTCTAAACTCCATACCTAAATTATCAATTTTGATCCATTTTTGTACCTAAATTAAAAAAAAACAAAACCATGCATAACATTTAGTTTTTGTTTCATTTTAGTACCTTGCCGTTAAAAACTTAACGGATGGGCTGACGGGGCATAAATCCAATGGACGGACGACCAATCTGAATGGTGGACGATGAGAGAATGACGAGTCGATCAACATAGTCCAGTTTCAGGCCCATCAGACGATTGACGACGGAGATTGAAAGATGAAAAAGTTAAAAGAGTCTATTGTCAAATTGAGCAGATTGAGTTTTTCGGTGAAACGAAGGTTGAAATCACGTTTAGGGAGTCGAAAATGTGCAAGCTAGAAAGTTTGGGCTTCATCGACCGACGAATTCGACGGCTATAGATGCAGCGACTGACAAGCTCGTCCATTAATTTTTTAACAATGACGTACTAAAATGAAACAAAAACTAAACGTTATGTATGATTTTGAAAAAGATTTAAAAGTTTAGGTACTAAAACGGATCAAAGTTGGTAATTTAGGTACTAAACGTGTAATTTACCCAATATTTAAATGAGGTTGACACAAATAAAATTTCAAAATGAACATCTCAATAAAATAAATTACTAATCAAACAAAATTCAAATTTCAAGATGGACTCGTATCCATCCTCGTGTGCACCCAGATGCATCACTAAAATGATCCATTAAACCATCTTTATTTATTTTTGATGAATTCTTCGTACGCTACAATTTTTTATGTAGCTCATAAACATGTTAATTTTATAAATTAACTGAAAATGGCATCATCTGATATATTTACAGAAATATATTTCAGATAATCAAATTGGGGAGGTATAATTTAATGTCCATTGAGTCAACTCATGAACCGTGTTATTCGCTTTTTAACGCACAAATTTAAGCTATAACTATATTTGTGTTGTCAAAAGAGTCACCTCTTCTTGAAGATGAATACATGCAACATCTCCTTCAACCACAACCGAACACCAGCCATACTCGACAGCTAGTTTGATATATGGGGTGAACGCATATGCTTTCACAACTGCATGATCAACACCACCACTCTGTTTGCATGCATGACCAGCTACAATCATACCTGCATGAATTTCATGTACCATAAATAGATCAGATGATGTTTGAGATCAACCTTTTTGAGGCTTAGGTTTTTAATTTTGCAAACAAATGAGATTAAATTAAAATAGAATGTATGGAATGATTTGCTTGATTATGGTATAACTCAAAATATAACAAGTTATATTATTTTAAAGTTGAAAACAGAGGGAAGGGAGATGAGAATTGAGAACGTCATACCGGTGGGACTCGAGTTCCCCGAGGTATATTTAAGTATTGCACATGAAGCGAACGGTCCTTTTATGTTGTACGTTGAACTTGAAGATTTAATGGTCTAGTAGGGAAGATTATACGCAAAGCGACCAAAACAAGTAGCAGAAAGGAAACAATGGAGGATAACGCAGTAGTAGTCATATCACCACCATCCTCGACGAAGAGGTTAAGCAAGATTACATGCAAACAGGAGGAACTCAAACCTCACATTTGTCTGAAAAACAACATGGACATGGAGGATTGTTTTATTCTTGATTGTAACCCCTTTGATTCCATTGACATCTCCAAGCTCTCCATTACCATCGACGACGCCGACGATGACGATCTCTCTCTCGTGGCCGAGAAGGGCAAGGTTTTCCTTTCTTCCCTATGTTATACGGACACGTCGTTCTTTAAATTTACACTAATAAGGCTTTGTTTTTTGTTCTTGATGTAGGATAGGTAGCATGTAGAGATTATCCCCATTCAAGGCATCTCTGTGTTCGATTTCCCTTTGATAAAACTGCTCATGATAAACACTGTGACCTGGTATGCATAAACTGTAAAACACAGTCTTCTACTTTGAACATTGGCATTTAGTTTTAAGGATTGTAATAACTTAATTTGGGTTGATTCATATTGCAGTGTTACTGTTATGTTTGTGATTCAGTGGCTCCATGTAAGGTCTGGGCAGCACATTGTGACGCTTCAGAGCATGTTCAGCACTGTAGATCTGAAAGGAATTTGACCATACTGAAAAGACTGACTGCCTAAATAAACTATGCATTTGAGCAACCTCCTTCATTCTACGCCTTTGTTTATTTTTTTGGTCGAATCTGTCGTTAAAAGACTGCCTGAAATTACGATCAACGCATGATAAGAATAGGATGACAGTGTCACATTTTGTTAAATTTATTATTATTAAATACATTGATTCAACTGTTCATGTATATTCCAATTCTCTATATTATATAAAAATATTTTTATATTTAATAAATTAAAATAAAATTTTAAATATATTACAATAACTTGTAATAAATCGAAACTTACTAAAACAGGGTCACTTAATATATTAAGTATTTGAGCTAACTCGTTACATAAACTGAACATTGAATTATCGAAACATGAGTTCCAACACTACAAACTACATGCGATTACTGTCTTTAACGAAACAGTTAACCTCTTACGTGAACCAAGGTCGTCACTTGGACGCCCTCTCTCTCTTCCACACTATGCAAACCTCGCCGTCGCTCACTCTCGACCCTTTCGTCTTTCCCCTCGTTCTCAAATCATGCTCCGCTATCCACCGCCCTCGACTCGGCTCCACCGTTCACGCTCACGCCACCAAGTCATCTCTCCTCTCCAACCAATTCGTCGCTTGCGCTCTTATCTACTTTTATGGCAAATGCTTCTCCATCTCTTTGGCACGCAAGTTGTTCGACGAAACCCCTCAACGAAACCCCTCAACGAAACCCCGTTTCTTGGAGTTCCATGATTTCTCTCTACGCGCGCTCCGGAGACATGGAGGTGGCATTGGAATTGTTTCGGTCTATGGATGTTGAGCCGAACGAGTCGACGTTTAATGCCATCATAGCAGGTTTGAATGAATTGGAAGATGGGTCTTTTAAGGCTATTGAATTTTATAGAAGGATGCAGAAAATGGGGTTGAGGCCGAATATGATTACCCTTCTTGCTTTATTACCTGCTTGCGTTGGCGTAGCTGCTTTGAGTTTGATTAAAGGAATTCATGGCTATGCTTTTCGAAACAACATATAACCTCACCCGCAGTTCAGAAGTGGTTTAGTGGAAGCTTACGGGCGATGTGGAAGTCTTGTTAATGCACGGAATGTATTCCGATGTATACGAGAAAGAGATGTAGTGGCTTGGAGTAATTTAATCTCAGCTTACGCTTTACATGGCGAGGCAAAGGCTGCATTGGAAGTTTTTCAGCAAATGGAGTTGGCAAACGTGCGGCCTGATGACATTACTTTTCTTGGCGTTTTAAAAGCTTGTAGCCATTTTGGATTAGCTGATGAAGCATTGGATTATTTTGATAGAATGCATACGGATTACAAAGTTGAAGCAAGTGCTGATCATTATTCGTGTTTAGTTGATGCATTGAGCAGAGCAGGGAGGTTGTATGATGCTTACAAAGTTATTAAAGAAATGACTGTGAAGCCAACTGCAAAGACTTGGGGAGCGTTACTTGGTGCTTGTAGAACTTATGGAGAAGTTGAATTGGCTGAGATTGCTGGGAGAGCTTTGTTTGAGATAGAGCCGTCTAATGCAGCCAATTATGTGTTATTTGCTAGGATATATGCTAGTGTTGGAAGATATGAGGAAGCTGAGAGAATGAGATTGGAAATGAAGGAAAGGGGAGTGAAGGTAGCTCCTGGTAGCAGTTGGATTTAAATGATCAAGACCAACGAAGTTTCATGGTTTTTTTTGTACCCTTTGAGAACTAGAAAGTATGATGATGTTACATTGAGCGCTTCCTGCTGCATCTGTAACGGCTACCATTGCCTCATTGGGAAGCGCTTGCATTGGATCCTAGTGATTACTTATCGTCTATATCTACCTATCTTTCACCAGTCAAAGAAGCTTTTAGAGGTGGAGGAGGAAATGTAAGGCGTAGCTAGCCACAGAGTTAGCTCCCAGTGCCATCATTAGGAACAATTTTGGCCATTGGAATCCATCTTTTTTCTAAATTGACTGGTTCCGGAATTTGACATGGATGATAGTATGAAAGCAGGTTATCTATTTCACACATTGTTTGTAAGGAACTAAGGATAGTACTCTTTTTGTCTATTTTCAAATGACTAATAGTGGGACTTCGTTCTTGTGCCAATAAACCTTCACTACACAGATATATTTGCCACAGATGGGAACCATGATTATTCAACTGTGAAGGTATATGGTTTCAGTATATCCATAAAAAATATAGCCTAAATAATGTCTTGTGTTTATAATAAATCCGCTTTGCGGTCAGCTACTTACCTAGCAAAGTGCATCATTTTGCTTCCGGTTCTGTCCATTATGTACTTGCAGTAGCTTTCACCCAAAAGCAAGAGAAAAGCTCGTCTTATTTTTGCATTTGCAGAGAGAAAAGTTTAATCAACCGGTAACATATACATATGAATTAATAGCCCATGACAATAGTTATGCTTTGCATCCAGAAACCCCAATCTCTACAGCTGGAAAAAACAAAAGGAAAGAAGAAGAAGAAGAAGAAGAAGAAGAAGAAGAAGAAGAAGAAGAAGAAGAAGAAATGAATCACTCTTTCTCACCATCCCCTTCTGCAAGACTCAGAGCCTGACGAACAGAGTTCTCTGTTTCTTCCTCCATACTATAGTATGGTTTCCTTCCCATCAATTCTGCCACTCTTTTGGCTGGCTCTGAAGCCCGAGGACTTTCATGCCAAACCCTCACAGTCCTAATCTTTGGAAGAAGATCATTGATCTTACCTATTGACTGCGGTGATTCTTCCTTTAGAATGATCACTTCACTCGGAATTTCCCACTTCTTTTTCATTATGTTCTCACTCTTTTCATTCTTGCACGAATCAACTATCCGTTCATTTGAAACACACCTCTTATCGTGCTTGTTGCTCTCCTGCTTTTGAGCATCGCTTACCGTGAAACTCACATTGCTCTGATTGGGAATCTGATTGTACCTGCTACCGACGACTCTCCCATGTTTCAATGGTTTCCTTGCCGATACTGGTTTTTCTCCATCTTTGAAGAGCCTTTTAGGCTGAATTGTAGAAATAACGCCCTCTTCTTTCTTCACCGCCCTTTTATCCCCCACCGTTGTTGCTGCAGGCTTAGGAGCAATGACCTTGGAAACAGTTTTACGTGAATTAGGACTGAGACTCAAGCTCTTGCCTCTCTCTCTTGTAACCCTGCCTTCATCAATATCTTGAAGCTTAAAGAAACATGATTTGCGGCGACTCTGTATTGACTGTATAGGGGTTATGAATTCATGCTTCATGAATTGCCTGGATTTTGTTGCTGAGAAAATCTCCGTTGGACCTAAACTAACCCCCCTTCTATTCAATTTTGGTTTAGCAATTTTGAAGCAAAAGGGACTGATACTAAATTCTCTTCTCAAGAGGAAGACAAAAGAGAAGTGTTTGAAGATGGAACAGAGCGGACAGCTGCAGAAACGTGAAAATATGGGAGCAAGTGCCAAAAATCAGGATTCTGAAGATGCGGGTAATTATGGAATGGAGGGGGGAAAAATCATGCGAATAATACAATCGATATAAATCGATGATGCAGATGACGAACAATAAAAGATCAATAGCTTCAAAGGCCAGCTTGAAGCGAAAAGTGTAAGGTTTTCAGCGACTTTATGTTTGAAAACAGCTGGATTGCACTTACATTGTAATTATAATAACCTTTGGCAGTAAAATTATGTTTGGAATTCATGGAAGTATCAGTACATGGTCAATGACTGCCATAACATAATTCAAATCTCAGATTATTCAAAAAAAAAATCTCATTTTCTATCATATAAAAGGTGAAATTCAATAGAAAGTTCAATTCAAAAAGCATAGTTCACTACTTTCCAAATCAATCAACAGATTCTGAATCCTCAAAACTGTTGCTTCCCATTATCAACAGAACTAAACAACAAACAAGGCAGTGGGTTAGCTGATATCATCCTCCAATTTTGCTCATTCATCACTCCCTTGGGGAAAGAGAAATTATGAACGGGAAAACATAATACCTTGTCAACTACATTGAAAACAATACCCTAAGGACATCAAAGTTCCAGGCACACATTATTACTGGGAATCTTGTAAAAACTAAAAGCTCCAACCTCATTTCTGTGCCGTTTCCACTGCATTCTACAACAAGAAAAAGATAAAATGAGAGGAGAAGCCATAATAGATACACTACAATAATGTGAACCCTAAGGAACTGTTAAGCACTCCTATTAGCTATCACTAGTTAGATTCTAAATGAAATGATCACACAGCAGTGATAATCAACAGTAGATGTGTGATGGGGGACATTTAGCTTCAAAATGTAAACATGAGCTCGAATGGTATATAAACCACTTATGATTTTCAACCATAATCTGGTATGTACTGAAGGTAAATAATATTCATTCCATGTTTAACAGTAAATTTTAACCTTGACCAATGGAAACATCTCCAGCAAAATGGGACATAGGCCTAACTGAATAATAGAAAATCCACAACAAACGTCAGTCAATGCCATTCTCTTGAAAAGGAACTTCCAGATATGAAAATGGCAAAGCTCAGAAAAATTGGGCATAATTGTCTTGGACTCACACACCTGAGTCCGAGTAACATAACACTGACAATGCAAAAAATTGCTTACTCAATTCTAATGATAAGTAAAAGTTCAAGAGTATATGAAAGTACCTCTTCCTTCTTGCCTTTGCCTCTGGTTAAGAACTTGTATCCACCATAGAAAAGCAGACCCCAACCAGTTACAGAGACGATAACAAACTGTGCAATAAAAAAAGTGAATAAGTTTCCACATTTATTCCTCCTCTAATTTATCGACAATATCATCAAATAGATTGAAAACCGGTGCCTATGAAATTATACATGATAAAATAGGAAGTAAAAAAACATCAGTGTGTGCTGTAATCTAACAGCAGCCCAATGTCAACGAGATTTTAACTTGAAATAAATTAAAGATAGGGAGAGGGCGTACTTATAAATATAAATGAAAAAAAAAATTCCCAATTTACTAGTCCAAACTATCTAAAATCTGGAAATAAGGCAAGAAATTATGAGGAAAATTGAAATATAAAACATGAAAAGAAATAAACTGACATGTTCTTCCTTCCATTTAGCTGGGTTCATTGGTTCTTGCCAACAGTTAACTTTTGGGGGTACATGGTGATCTGCAAAGAATAAAATAAAGTAAAATTAAGAAATATTCCGTAGAACATGTTCTTAACTTCTAAGATCCTTTGCCTCCGACTATCAAATTCAAATGAGATTAAATTGAAGTTAATCGGGAGATAATTTTTACAATCGAATATAATATAAATTTAAAGCGTAATGGGTATACAGCAAATACCTGCACCGCCGGCGAGACCACGGCGAGGAATGAGAGAAGCGGCTTGAGAGGGAGCCGGTGTACTAGATACAGTAGCTATTCTACGAGCTGCAATCGCCGCCAACGTAGCCATCAAGGTGGTTTCTTCTTTGATTCGGTGTCCAGGGGTTAATCACAAGAGGATCGGGATGGTACATGATAACCTAAACTACTATAATAAGGGGGACACATAAATTTAAAAAAAAAATACTTGAATAAAAAATAATATTTTTTTAAAAAATATTAAATTTATTAAAACACTTTATTATATTTTAGATTAATTAAAATAAAAAAAGCAATACTAATGATTATTTTCTAGTAATAATTTATTAGTATATATAATGAAATAAATAAGTAGTTATTAAGTAAGTTATGTGCAATTTTCTAGAAGGGTAAAAGAGTACATACGGTGATTTTTAATTTTTTTTCATTTTATTGTAACATAAATATTTAAATTATATCAAATTTTATTTTAAATAATTTTTTTTCATCTTAATAGAGGTTTAATATTTCATTGTTACTTTTGGTCAGACGGATTTAAAAATATTTTTGAGGGTGAACATACACGTTTATAACAAAAAACTTTTAATTGTAAATTAGATGTGCTATGAACGTGACCTTCAAATCTTCAATCTGACACTCTCCCAATTAAGTTATTCCCGCTTGTTTTCTTAATGAACATTTCAATTTAGATCTTCAGTCTGAACTCCATAGATCTTATGCTCTTCAAACTAAGCTTATCAATAATATAGTAATTTTTTTATTACATTTAAAATAACTAATGAATCAAATTATAATAATAATGCAATTCAATTAAAATTAGATGCGACGAACGTGAATTGAACACGTGACCTTCAATTCTTCAATCTGACGCTCTCCCAATTGAGTTATTCCCGCTTGTTTTCTTAATGAACATTTTAATTTTGACCTTCAGTCTGAACTCCATAGATCTTGTGCTCTTTGAACTAAGCTTATCGACAATATAGTAATAATATTTAAAATAACTAATGATTCAAACCATAATAATACTCCAATTCAATTAAAACTAGATGTTGTGAACGTGGTTCGAACACGTAACCTTCAGATCTTCAGTCTGATGCTCTCCAAATTGAGTTATCCCCACTAGTTTTCTTAATGAACATTTCAATTTAAACCTTTAGTCTAAACTCCATAGATCTTGTGCTTTTCACAGTAAGCTTATCGACAATATAGTAATTATATTTAAAATAACTAATGACTTAAATCATAATAAAATTAGATGCGGTGAACATGGATCGAACACGTGACCTTCAGATCTTCAGTCTGACGTTCTCACAACTGAGCTATCCCCGCTAGTTTTCTTAATGAACATTTCAATTTTGACCTTCAGTCTGAACTCCATATATCTTGTGCTCTTCAGACTAAGCTTATGTGGATCAAACATGTGACCTTCAAATCTTCAGTCTGATGCTCTCCCAACTAAGCTATCCCCACTTGTTTTCTTAATGAACATTTCCATTTATATTCAGACTGAACTCCATATATTTTGTGATCTTTAAACTAAGCTTATCAAATTATAATAATACTCCAATTCAATTTTAAAATTCAATTTTAAAATTCAATTTTAATTAAATGCAGTGAATGTGGATCGAACACATGACCTTTAGATATTCACTCTAGCGCTCTCCCAACTAAACTATCCCCGCTTGTTTTCTTAATGAACATTTCAATTAAGACCTTCAGTCTAAACTCCATACCTAAATTATCAATTTTGATCCATTTTTGTACCTAAATTAAAAAAATCAAAACCATACGTAACATTTAGTTTTTGTTTCATTTTAGTACCTTGTCGTTAAAAACTTAACAGATGGGCTGACGGGGCATAAATCCAATGGACAGACGACCAATTCGAACGGTGGACCACGAGAGAATGACGAGTCGATCAACATAGTCCAGTTTCAGGCCCATCAGACGATTGACGAAGAAGATTGAAAGATGAAAAGTTAAAGAGTCTATTGTCCAATTGGGCGGATTGAGTTTTTTTGGTGAAACGAAGGTTGAAATCACGTTTAGGGAGTCAAAAATGTGCAAGCTAGAAAGTTTGGGCTTCATCGACCGACGAATTCGACGGCCGACGGCTGTAGATGCAGCGACTGACAAGCCGCCCATTAATTTTTTAACGACGGCGTGAATTGATCACGTGACATTCAAATCTTCAATCTGACGCTCTCCCAATTGAGTTATTCCCGCTTGTTTTCTTAATGAACATTTTAATTTAGACCTTCAGTCTGAACTGCATAGCTCTTGTGCTATTTGAACTAAGCTTATCGACAATATAGTAATAATATTTAAAATAACTAATGATTCAAACCATAATAATACTCCAATTCAATTAAAACTAGATGTTGTGAACGTGGTTCGAACACGTAACCTTCAAATCTTCAATCTGATGCTCTCCCAATTGAGCTATCCCCACTAGTTTTCTTAATGAACATTTCAATTTAGACCTTTAGTCTAAACTCCATAGATCTTGTGCTTTTCACAGTAAGCTTATCGACAATATAGTAATTATATTTAAAATAACTAATGACTTAAATCTTAATAAAATTAGATGCGGTGAACATGGATCGAACACGTGACCTTCAGATCTTCAATCTGACGCTCTCCCAACTAAGCTATTCCCGCTAGTTTTCTTAATGAACATTTCAATTTAGACCTTCAGTCTGAACTCCATAGATCTTGTGCTCTTCAGACTAAGCTTATGTGGATCAAACATGTGACCTTCAAATCTTAAGTCTGATGCTCTCCCAACTGAGCTATCCCCGCTTGTTTTCTTAATGAACATTTCAATTTAGATATTCAAACTGAACTCCATATATCTTGTGATCTTTAAACTAAGCTTATCAAATTATAATAATACTCCAATACAATTTTAAAATTCAACTTTAATTAAATGCGATGAATGTGGATCGAACACATGACCTTTAGATATTCCCTCTAAAGCTCTCCCAACTAAACTAACCCCACTTGTTTTCTTAATGAACATTTCAATTAAGACCTTCAGTCTAAACTCCATACCTAAATTATCAATTTTGATCCATTTTTGTACCTAAATTAAAAAAAAATCAAAACCATGCATAACATTTAGTTTTTGTTTTATTTTAGTACCTTGTCGTTAAAAACTTAACTGATGGGCTGACGGGGCATAAATCCAATGGACGGAAGACCAATCCGAACGGTGGACCACGAGAGAATGAAGAGTCGATCAACATAGTCCAGTTTTAGGCCCATCAGACGATTGACGAAGAAGATTGAAAGATGAAAAAGTTAAAGAGTCTATTGTCCAATTGGGCAGATTGAGTTTTTTGGTGAAACGAATGTTGAAATCACGTTTAGGGAGTCGAAAATGTGCAAGCTAGAAAGTTTGGGCTTCATCGATCGACGAATTCGACGGTTGTAGATGCAGCGACTGACAAGCCTGCCCATTAATTTTTTAACGACGACGTACTAAAATAAAACAAAAACTAAACGTTGTGTATAATTTTGAAAGAGATTTAAAAGTTTAGGTACTAAAACGGGTCAAATTTGGTAATTTAGGTACTAAACGTGTAATTTACCCAATATTTAAATGAGGTGGACACAAATAAAATTTCAAAATAGACATCTTAATAAAATAAATTACTAATCAAACAAAATTCAAATTTCAAGATGGACACGTATCCATCCTCATGTGCACCCATATACATCACTAAAATTATCCATTAAACCATCTTATTTATTTTTGATGAATTCTTCGTACCCTACAATTTTTTATGTAGCTCATAAACATGTTAATTTTATAAATTAACTAAAAATGGCACCATCTAATATATTTACAGAAATATATTTCAGATAATCAAATTGGGGAGGTATAATTTAATGTCCATTGAGTCAACTCATGAACCGTGTTATTCGCTTTTTAACGCACAAATTTAAGCTACAACTATATTTGTGTTGTCAAAAGAGTCACCTCTTCCTGAAGATGAATACATGCAACATCTCCTTCAACCACAACCGAACACCAGCCATACTCGACAGCTAGTTTGATATATGGGGTGAACGCATATGCTTTCACAACTGCATGATCAACACCACCACTCTGTTTGCATGCATGACCAGCTACAATCATACCTGTATGAATTTCATGTACCATAAATAGATCAGATGATGTTTGATATCAACTTTTTTGAGGCTTAGGTTTTTAATTTTGCAAACAAATGAGATTAAATTAAAATAGAATGTATGGAATGATTTATTCGATTATGGTATAACTCAAAATATAACAAGTTATATTATTTTAAAGTTGAAAACAGAGGGAAGGGAGATGAGAATTGAGAACGTCATACCGGTGGGACTTGAGTTCCCCGAGGTATATTTAAGTATTGCACAGGAAGCGAACGGTCCTTTTATGTTGTACGTTGAAGATTTAATGGTCTAGTAGGGAAGTGTAGACACCCGTTTTTGTCCGGGTCTTTTTTTTAATATATATTATTATTATTATCGTTATATTATTATTATTATTACTATTATTATTATTAATTTACAAATTTTACATTTTTGTTGCAGGCTATTAAGCCCATCAGTACATCAAGCCCAACAAGCTGGAGCCCAGACCCGGTTCAGGCCCACAAGTACCCAAGTAATTAGGGTTTTAAACCCTAAACATATCATCATCCAGCCGCCGCCGCCAGCAGCAGATGAACAGCCGCGCCACCATCACTGTTCCGGCCCGTCTCGCTCCACTCCGACTGCTCCCACCTGCACCAACAGTAACCCCATCAGTTCCAAATCAAACCAATCAAAGGAAATAGTAAACAAATCAAAACCCTAAATTAAAAAATACCTAAATCTAGATAAATCGGGAAATTTGTCCCTACCAAGATCAGAGACCCTTACCCCTACGCTAGCATCATCATCATCTCACCAAACGAAGCAAAATCAACCATAAATCAAGCAAAGATATCAGAGGAAGGATGGGGGACATTCGGGGGAAAAAAAAGAAAAAAGAAATAGAAAAGAGGGAGAGCCAAAACTTACCAAGAACGGGTCACTGTTGCTTCATCGGAGGAACTGGGCCATCTTCGAAGGTAAATTCCCACCTTTGGGGGGGGGGGGGTTCGGGTTCAAGTTGGTTGTGGGAAGGGGAAGAGCTTTAGGTTTTCAAAAGAGAAAGAAGGAAGAGAGGAAATTAGGGTTTATGGGTGTTTGTTTTGAGAGCCGACCGCCGCTGGAAACGCCGTGGAGCGGCGGCTGTTCGGTGGGTTCGGGGAGAGAGTTCAGAACTCTCTCCTTTCTTCTTTTCTTTTTTTGGGGCTCAAGAAACAAATGAAGGAATAGGGTTTCTCAACCCTTAAGTGGGTATATAACCCACACGCCGAACGACGCCGTTTAGAGGGGTCAGGGCTTCCGTGTTTTCAAGTGTAAAGGGTAAATAGCACCTTAGGTCCCTCGCAGTTGTAATTTATTTATTTCAATCATATACTGAAAGTTTGCTTTATTATAGTTTGAGCACTTATGTTTCTGTATTTCTATTTTAGTCCTGTTACTATGTGTTATATTATTATTTGTTAATGTTGAACTCTGGCCACAATGTTTGTAATAGTTTCGTTTTAGTCCTAATTTCTTGTGTTATGATATTTTGTGGGTGTTTGAGTTTAGCCATCATATTTGCAAATGTTCTATTTTGGTCACTGTCTGACATTTTGTTTAATTACTTTTTGATCCTCCGTATTTCTGTGAAATTGTTTTAGTCCTCATTTGCATGGTTTGTGTAATTATTTGATTTTACGCCTTAGAGTTTAGATTTGTTTCATTTCAGTCCATATTTGGTTATTTATTTCAATTTCATTAGTTTTTAATTTAGGCTATGATATTTATAATAATTTTATTTTAGTCACTTATTACATGTGTTGTGTGATTTTGGCTGATATTCAAATTTGGCCTATGAATTTATGATTATTCCATTTTACTCACTGTTTATTATTTGATTTAATTACTGTTCGACCCTCTATGTTTCTGTTGATATTTTAATTTGGCCTTAATATTTATGCATGTTACATTTTGGTCACTCTTACAGTTTATGTATTTTGTATTTTGTATACCATGTTCATATAGTTTGTATTTTGGTCACTAGATCTTCTGTTGCTAATATTTTTATAAATTTGTACATTGTATTCTGCAGTTATATATATTTTATTTTAGTCCTATTATTAAATGTAATGTTATTATAGTCATATTTTACTTTGGCCACAATGTTTGTATTAGTTTCATTTTAGTCACTGATTTTGTATGTTATATATTGGCTGATGTTCGATTTTGACCCCTAAGATTTGTAAATCTTTTTTTATTTTAGTCACTAGTTTGCATTCGGTTTAATTACTATTTTAGTTCCTACATTTATGTTTTTGTCATTTTAGTATTTTAATTTTCTATTTTACTGTTTTTGCCCTTTAAGTTGTTATTACCATGTTAATCATTGTAATTATTAAATACTTACTTTATGACTATTTTATTTTGGGTTGTAATATTCATTTGTATTTATTTCAATATGTATGTACATATTTCGTGTTATGTAGTCATTTGTATCAAATGTAAATAAATATGCCTAACTCTATTTGTTGTAAATATTTTATTGTGCATTTTTTAATCATATTTATTTCCATTTCCTTAAGTATTAATGTTATCCGAATATTTCAAGAATGTATTTGTAGAATGGGTGTGGAGAGTATCACTTGACCGAAGTGGTACAATCCGATACAACGTTCAAACGAAATAAGACTTGAAATAAATTTAATTTATTTTACTGATTAAATCTCTTATGATTCAATGTGTTTTTATATGGCAATTTAATTTATGTAGAGGTCGATAGTTAATTTATATTCGATTCAATTTTTCTTAATAAATGTTGATGGAATATTCTTTTACTGATAAGAAATAGTCGAGTTAGCTTTCTCGATGGAGGATTACTAATTTCGAGATTTCTTTTCGGGTTAAAGAATTTTCTATAATTAATTAGTTCAAAGTGAATTAATCCATGTTCAAATAAACGGATCACATTTTAACTTTATATTCGACTCATAAATTCCACCATTTACAACAAGGTGTAAGCGACACAGTACCAGTTTTTGGGCGTTGTGGGGTGTTATTCCTTCCCCACACGTAACCGACTCCCGAATCCATTTAATCGAATCTTTGGTGATGCAGACTAAATTTTGTCTTAAAAAATGATTTTTCTTAAAATTGTTAAAAGACGTTTTTAGGTATTTGACCTACCTAACCCAAAGGTCGATGGCGACTCCATTTTCAATTTAATTCGAATCAATCCAAGATCACCAATTTTTTTTATTAAAGTCATAATCGTTTTTAAAATAATATTTAATTGTTTCACCTAAAAATGGTTATGACAGCTTGGCGACTCTGCTGGGGAATTTTTTTTAGAGAGTCAAGCTGTAGGTCACTTACACATTGTCGTCTTAGTGGAAATTATAAGTTTGAGTACATAGTTAACTTATGATCCGTTTATTGAAATTTTTAATTGCTTCGTTTTTTGTCATACTAACATTTATTTTTGGCTTTCAGCTTTGTCAAGATTTTATCATTTTTTCCTTGTTTTGTTTTCCTTTTGGGTCGAAGGTAGGTATGTTCCTCCTCACACACATCACTCGCATTAGCATAACATAAGCTCTAGACACGAGCTTCGATCCAAATTAGTCGGGGTGAATGCTTTACTCTCGTAAGAATTTATTCTTCGTATGAGTTTTAGCAAATAACCCATGGGATACATACCTTATACCTTCGTAGGGATTTATTCCTCGTACGGGTATAAGGCAATGAATCCCCTCGAATTGAACTCGTTCGTTCGAAACCTGTAATGGGTGAGGATAGAGGGTCTGGCAGCCCAAGGGGGCACCGACATCAAGGACAATTCGAGTCCCTTTTTCCAGTTAGAGCCGAAACCATGCATATAGTGAACCGTAGAACGGTCACCCTAGGTATAGCTATATCGAACCTATGTCCGTCAGTAGGTACCCAAACTAAGTGTACACCAAGGAGGAGCGTTTCTAAACCCTTATATTCTGCTAGGTTCGCAGAATTTATTTTTCTTTTCGAATAAAAGCATGCGAATTAGATACCATGCGGTTAGGACCAATTTCTTGAAAATATATCATTTTGGGTAGATAGCATGTCCGGGTAGGATTGTTATTTAATTGAAAGCATGTTTGGGTAGATATCATGACGGGGTAGGTGTTATATTCATCTCTGAATAACATTTTATCCGTATAAATTATCTTACATGTACTAACTCGTTTTTCTCTTTTGTTTTTACACCTTAACTTATTTATTTTGTTTGTCATTTTTCATCCTTCTTTGCATTGCATTGCATTGTCATGCTATAATATGAAAATGTTGATCCGCAAGGGGATATCCATGAGAAAATCTTCACAAGAAGAGATAAAAATTTTCAATCAAGCAGTCGCATACACAGACATGCATCGAGGGCTAAAAAGAAGTCCAGAGTACAAGAATGAGATTTTCTCGAAGATCGTGCATCATTCGAGACTGATATGATAATCCACTGATCTAAGGAGTAATCCAGCAGTAGATTCTCATCCACAATTATTCCATCGTTAACCATCAGGGAGTGAAGCACAAACTTCAGCATAGCTGAGGTATTAATGGAGTTAGTTTACAGAGCATTGAGGGGCATCGGTTCCAAGTACAAAGATCCGAGACGAAGCAGTGAGCTCGAAGATCGTGCATCATTCGGTACTGAGATGATGATCCACTGATTCAAGGAGTAATCTAGCAGTGGAGTCTTATCTACAATCATTTCATCGCTAGTTATCAAAGAGCGACACACCGACCTCATTACCACCGAGGCATTAACGGAGTCAGATTACAGAGCGCTGGAGGGGCATCATTATTGAGGACGAAGATCCGATATGAAGCAGTGATCCATTCCAGGCTCACCATCTAAGCGAAGACATGTCTGTAAAGTGGATTGTCTTGTGATGTGAAGGCTTTCATCTCTGGTGAAAATTATTCTAAGATATTCATCGTTGGGATCAACATTTTTGCATCTGCATCTGCATTTGCATCTTTGCATTATGTATAGGCATTTCATTTTTGAGCATTTTCATATGCATCATTCATAAAAACATTGGATCAATTTGTGGAGAAGTCAGTGGAAGTAATCCTGATCACGTGACCATATTGAGAATATAAACAAGAAGCTGAAATCAACACGATAGAAGCTTGTTTGATTGAGTCTTCCAGGATTGTTCGAGAAAAGAGTCATCGTTCCCTGAGGTCTACGATGTTGATCCAGTGCACAATTTCCACCTAAGAAGCTCCAGACATTCCACTGAGAACTGCAAGACACTAAAGCACAAAATCCATAATATGATTTATTCAGGGGTATTCTAATACTAAGCCAGAGAAGTCATTGCATCAACCACTTGCATCCATAGAGATTATTTTGTTTGAACTCGTTTTTGTTCTTTCTTCAATATTTGCTTAAATATTTTTAATCTTTGATGACTGAAATGATGCTACATTCTAAGGTTAAATAATTGAACAAATTTTAATCTTTAGTTCTTTGAATATCGAATGAATTACATATTCTTTTAATTCTTCAAGAATTATATATTTTTGACATATGGCAATATTAGACCCATTTTATCCTGTCTAAAACCCTAAAATAAAATTTCTCGATTTTTACCCGAAATAATTCCCGGTCACTACCAAAGAGCCAATTTTTGACATTCTATCTCTTTGAGACCTTGAAATATTCTTTTCCACCTTGAAACATTCCCTCTCTTTGAGACCTTGAAACATTCTTTCCACCTTGAAACACTGTATTTATTTTTAGACACAAAAGTCATACCCATACCTTTCTTTGAGCCAATAAAGTCACCATCGTCTTCTTAGACGTAAAACCAACATTTTCTACCAATAAAACCTACAGACATTGAGTACAAGATGTTCACTTGAACATAAACCTTCCTACAAAGAAGACACAGTATGGGGCATCTCGCATTAATTTTCTGAAGACGAGCATGAGCAATTGAGACACGTTGAGAGCAAAAAGCGAAGAGAAAAATGGAATTCATTCAAAATAATTCTATCATGCATTAATTACATTGTTTTCATTTAAATAAAAATTAATCTTGAAAATTTATCCCCTGGGGATACCTGTTCTGCAAGGACTTCTGTGTATGAGATGATGAACGGCTTTCTTTCTTTATCCCTTCACAAAAGGAGAAAATGTATCCCTTGTGTCCCCATTTGAGCCTGAATGATATTTTCTTTTGATTCAACCCTAACCAAGGATCACCCTCCACACTGGGGGGCAATGTGAAGGAAATCTAAGTGAAGAAAATTGATCCAAATGAGATACCAAAAGGTGAACCAGACGCAGAGTGCAAAGATCAAACCAAAGAAAAAAAAACAAAGAGCAAAGAGAAAAATCAAAGCAAAAATCAAAGAAAAAGCAAAGAACAAAAAGAGGACAAAGAACACAGACAAAGAGTCTCCTGACTCAAATGACGCATTGAGCTTCAAACCGTGAGATTAATCAAACACAATCACTCTAGAATCACTTGACTCGAAGATCATAAAACATCAAGAGAAAGACATGCGAGTAGATTCAAATTGAGCAAAACAAGATCGAAGGCATCAGAGTTAATTGATCCTTGGTTCAAATACCCTTAAAACACATGTTTGGGCCTTTTATCCATTTCTTTCATAACCCTGAACCATGACCTACATTACATGCCTTACAAGTCCCTTCTAATCATACATGGATTTCTAAGCGGAAGAGACTATCCTCATATTTCATCCCGCCTATCAGGATTAATATTTTACTTTTAAAGATTTTCTAAAATCTTTAATGCATGATAGAGAAAAATAACAAAGGGGGGTTAAAGACGTAAAATTCTGAGTAACGTCTTGAAACCAAAGGAGGATTCGAGTTGAAAACCTGAAAGGGCGGCTCGAATATGAAGATTATTACATAGGAGACGATTGCTCAAATCCCTTGATGAGGCATCACACAACATGAATGAGAACATGAGAGTTGGGAGTCAGAGAACACTTCCAATAACTGAGTACAGAAGCTACTCCATCAGATCAGAGAACATCAAATAAATGAGAACACTATACTTTTGACCAAAAATAACCACTTGAGACTTTTGATCCTTCCTTACTTAACCATTTCTCAAAGATAGCATTGATCTTGACACTTGTCAAATAGCTATAATTTATTGAAGGATTAAAATTGTAATTAATTCTTTAATATCCAATGAACTCTTGTTCTATGATTTGTCAATTGTGAAACCTTAAAAGCGGCAATATTTTCAAATCTTTTGATTAAACATTTTTCAAAACTATTGATATTTTCAGACTTTTGAAAATAAAAGAAGAAGAAACATTTTCAAACAAGATAATCTCTCTGGAAGCGTATCTTGGAATTCAAAAAAATATCTATCTGAAGCTCAAGATTGAAGTTGGGGCAAGAGAAGCTAAATTTTAGGGCAAAATTTGATGGAATAAACAAATGGTCTCAGGTCAAGGTTTGTAAGAGTACACATTGGTGGAAATACGGACAAGTTGAATCAATGATAGAGTGAAGACTGCTCTCGCGATCATTCTCCTTCTAGATCGAGAAAAGTATACACATACATACATATATACATACACATACATACATGATACATAAAATTTGTATCAAACATTTATCATCATGTGTATTAAAGACATTTTCTCCTCACTTGAGGACAAATTCAAAAAAAAAATCAAATAAATTTCATATTGACATCTATCATAACATCCAAGATAGTTAGTCAAAAATGCATCATTCTGATCTTTTCAGGAAATAAGAGCTCGGAAATAACCAGATGTTTTCAACTTGAAAGAACAATGCAATCCACATATTTGGCTTCCTGAAGTCAACAATCAGATCTTCTGAAGACGTTTCCTCAACATGCAGGAATCAATAGACAAACTTTGAGCTATTGAGATTATTTTCTTTAAAAAAAATATAATAAATAAAGTGTCGTCTCACTAGAGATAGTTTTCTTAAAAACAAATTTATTTTGTCTCGCTGAGACAACTTTCTCTTTAAAACAAATTGTGTCTCGCCTGAGATATTTTTCCACAAATTTTGAGGATTTTAAAACAAATTGCGTCTCGCTTGAGACATTTTTCCTTTGAGATACAAATTTTGAATTTGATTCACTAAAAACAAAATTAATCTCACCTTAGATTGTTGTTTCTTTCAAAACAAATTTTGTCTCGCTTGAGACCTTTTCCCTTTGAGATCCAAATTTAGAATTTGTTTCACATTAAACAAAGTTGATCTCACTTGAGATCGTTTTCTCAAAAACAAACTTTGTCTCGCTTGAGACAATTTCTCTAAAAACAAATTTTGTCTCATTTGAGACTATATCTTAAAGTAAATTTCTTCTCGCTTGAGACATCATTTTCTCTCATAATACAAATTTCAAGGTTGTTGTACTTAAAGCAAAATTAATATCACTTGAGATTTTCAAAGCTGATTTGTCTCGCACGAGACATTTCCCCTTTTAACAAATCCTGAAATTGTTTCATTTGAAACAAAATAAACACTTTTGAAAACACCTTTGAGATTATTTCCATATAAACAAAATCGACAATATTTGAATCTTTTAAAACGATTTTTTATCTCTTAAAGACAATTTCTTTTGAGGAAAAAAATCTTTGAGTTTGTTCCTCTTGAAAAAATCTTTGAGTTTGTTCCTCTTGAAAAAAATCTTTGAGTTTGTTCCTTTTGAATAAAAATCTTGGAGTTTGTTCCTTTTGAATAAAATTTTTTGAGTTGTTTCGTTTGAAACAAAAATCTTTGAGTCTATTTATTTTGAAACAAAGTTTTGTCTCTCTTGAGACAATTTCGTGAAAAATCTTTGAGTCTGAAACAAAGTTTTGTCTCTCTTGAGACAATTTTGTAAAAAAAAAAAATCTTTGAGATTGTTTCTTTTGTAACAAAAATCTTTGAGTTGGTTTCTTTGGAAACAAAATTTTGTCTCTCTTAAGATAATTTCTTTTGAAACAAAAATCTTTGAGTTTGTTTCTTTGGAAACAAAATTTTGTCTCTCTTAAGATAATTTCTTTTGGAAAAAAATCTTTGAATCTGTTTCTCTTAAA
The DNA here is from genome assembly GCF_006381635.1 of Hibiscus syriacus. Classification (NCBI taxonomy): domain Eukaryota; kingdom Viridiplantae; phylum Streptophyta; class Magnoliopsida; order Malvales; family Malvaceae; genus Hibiscus; species Hibiscus syriacus. The sequence continues at coordinate 326,523 of NW_024063535.1, forward strand.
ATGAATTTTGTATCTCTTGAGACAGTTTCTCTTGAAGTAAATCTTTGAATATGTTCATTTTGAAAATCTTTGAGTTTGTTTCTCTTAACAAAATCATCTTTGAGTCTATTTCTTTAAAAACAAATGTTGTCTCTCTTGAGACAGCTTCTAATTAAAAACTAACTTTTGAGATTGTTTCATTTGAAACAAATTTGGTCTTACTTAAGATGTAATCCATCTTTGAATCTGTTTCTTTTGAAACAAAATTTTATCTCTTAAAGACAATTTCTTTTGAGAAAAAATCTTTGAGTTTGTTTCCTTTGAAAAAAAAATTTCTCGAGACAACTTCTTTTGAAAATACCACCTTTGAGATCGTTTCTATTAAAACAAATTTTGTCTCGCATGAGACAATTTCCTTTCAATGTCATCTTTGAGTCATTTCCCTTGAAACGAATTTTGTCTCTTGAAACATTTTCTCTTAAAACAAGATCATCTTTGAGTTTGTTTCTCTGGAAACAATGTTTTATCCCTTAAAACAGTTTCTTTTGAAGAAAATCTGAGTCTGTTTCTTTGGAAACAAAATTTTGTCTCACTAAGATACAATTTTCTGAAAAACAAAGTTTTGTCTCTTATGACAATGTCTTAAAAAAATCATTGAATCTCTTTCTTTGGAAACAAAATTTTGTTTCTCTCGAGACAGTTTCTTTGAGAAAAATCTTTGAGTTTGTTTCTTTGGAAACAAATTTTACCATCATTTGAATCTGTTTCCCTTGAAACAAAACAAACAAAGTCTTTGAGTATGTTTTTCTTGAAACAAAAACATCTTTGAGTTTGTTTCTCTCGAAACACTGATCTTTGAGATCAATTCCCTTTAAACGAATTTTGTCTCATTTGAGACAGTTTCCCTTTAAACGTCGTCTTTGAGTCGTTTCCCTTAAAACGAATTTTGTCTCTTTTGAGACAGTTGCTTTTAAAAATATCATCTTTGAGTTTATTTTTCTTGAAACAAATCTTTGGGTTTGTTTCTTTTGAAACAAATCTTTAATTTGGTTTCTCTTGAAACCATAACTCCTAAAGATGGCCAGCCGTCCTTATCATGTAGGAACCGTGTCATCCCCAGACCAGATCTCTTCATCACGTATGAGCCGTGTCAACCATAGATAACCAGCCGTCCTCATCACGTAGGAACCGTGTTATCACCTTTAGATGGCCAGAACTCTTCATCACGTATGAGCCGTGTCATTCCCCAGACCAGATCTCCTCATCGCGTAAGAGCCGTGTCACCCCTAGATAACCAGCCGTCCTCATTGCGTAGGAACCGAGTTATCACCTTTCCTAAAGATGGCCAAGAACTCTTCATCACGTATGAGAAGTGTCATCCCTCGACCATATTTCCTCATCACGTAGGAGCCGTGTCACCCTTAGACGACCAGACCTCTTCATTGCGTATGAGCAGTGTCGTCCCCACCAACAAAACTATCCATTTTTTTAAACCAAAAAGAGGAGAACCAGACAAAAACGTGTTTTCTTGTCGTCTTTGCCCTATTCTTGTTAACACAAGAATGTGCAAAGAGGGGCAGCTGTAGACACCCGTTTTTGTCCGGGTCTTTTTTTTAATATATATTATTATTATTATCGTTATATTATTATTATTACTATTATTATTATTAATTTACAAATTTTACATTTTTGTTGCAGGCTATTAAGCCCATCAGTACATCAAGCCCAACAAGCTGGAGCCCAGACCCGGTTCAGGCCCACAAGTACCCAAGTAATTAGGGTTTTAAACCCTAAACATATCATCATCCAGCCGCCGCCGCCAGCAGCAGATGAACAGCCGCGCCACCGTCACTGTTCCGGCCCGTCTCGCTCCACTCCGACTGCTCCCACCTGCACCAACAGTAACCCCATCAGTTCCAAATCAAACCAATCAAAGGAAATAGTAAACAAATCAAAACCCTAAATTAAAAAATACCTAAATCCCGATAAATCGGGAAATTTGTCCCTACCAAGATCAGAGACCCTTACCCCTACGCTAGCATCATCATCATCTCACCAAACGAAGCAAAATCAACCATAAATCAAGCAAATATATCAGAGGAAGGAGGGGGGACATTCGAGGAAAAAAAGAAAAAAGAAATAGAAAAGAGGGAGAGCCAAAACTTACCAAGAACGGGTCACTGTTGCTTCATCGGAGGAACTGGGCCATCTTCGAAGGTAAATTCCCACCTTTGGGGGGGGTTCGGGTTCAAGTTGGTTGTGGGAAGGGGAAAAGCTTTAGGTTTTCAAAAGAGAAAGAAGGAAGAGAGGAAATTAGGGTTTATGGGTGTTTGTTTTGAGAGCCGACCGCCGCTGGAAACGCCGTGGAGCGGCGGCTGTTCGGTGGGTTCGGGGAGAGAGTTCAGAACTCTCTCCTTTCTTCTTTTCTTTTTTTTGGGGCTCAGGAAACAAATGAAGGAATAGGGTTTCTCAACCCTTAAGTGGGTATATAACCCACACGCCGAACGACGCCGTTTAGAGGGGTCAGGGCTTCCGTGTTTTCAAGTGTAAAGGGTAAATAGCACCTTAGGTCCCTCGCAGTTGTAATTTATTTATTTCAATCATATACTGAAAGTTTGCTTTATTATAGTTTGAGCACTTATGTTTCTGTATTTCTATTTTAGTCCTGTTACTATGTGTTATATTATTATTTGTTAATGTTGAACTCTGGCCACAATGTTTGTAATAGTTTCGTTTTAGTCCTAATTTCTTGTGTTATGATATTTTGTGGGTGTTTGAGTTTAGCCATCATATTTGCAAATGTTCTATTTTGGTCACACTCAGCTCACTAGACTTTTAGAGTTTTTTAAATTTAAATCACTATTTCATGGGTTAATCATCTATAAATCCTCCTAGTTTAGGCATTTTTTTAGTTTGGTCACTGATATCCTTTATTTTTATATTTTTGAATTTGAGCATACTAATTTTATTTTGTTTCTATTCTGGTCATATTTACATTTTATTTTATTTTAACATTGATATATTATTTTTATTTATTTATGTTTTGGTCATTTGTTATATTTTATTTTAATATGTTGTTTGGTTTGTTCATAATTTTTCATTTGCGCTTTATCTTATTTTAATTTTAATATGTTGTTCTTGTTTGATTATATTTTTGTCAATGTCTAAATTATAATTTGGTTACTATTTTTATTTTATTTTTATTATTGTTATTTATTTTTCAATACTTTAAATTTAGTACTTTAATTATTGCTCTTTATTATTATTTTTATATTAGTCATATAAATATATATATTTTATTTATTTTTAAATATTTAATAATGTTTATTTATTTTCAATATCAAAGAAAAGGGCAGTCTTAATATAACTGGATGTCCTATTCTGGTATTTTAAAAATAAATAAATATCCTGCTTATAAATGTATATATATTTACTTAGTTTTATTATTTTATTTTCAGGAAAATTATTATATTCTTATTAATATTTATTTATTAATATTAAAGAAAAGACAGTCTTAAAACAACTAGATATCATTTTCTGATATTCTTGAATAAGTAAATGTCCTATTTACAAAAATCTCTCTCTCTCTCTATATTATATATATATATAATATTTTTTTCTTAGAAATGTCAAATTAAATTTGAAATAGTAGGATTATAAATTAAATATATTTTTAAATTTTTAAATTTCTAATAATAGAGAATTTATAATTAATAAGTACGGATTTGGGCGTTGTAGGGGTGTTAATCCTTCTCCAAACGTAATCGACAACAAACCCTTTTTATTATTAAAAAGAATGAATTTTTGGTTAAAACGCAGACCAGTTTATCTTTTAACTGATGTTTTCTTAAAAACTCTTTTAAAAGATAATTTTTAGGTATTCGACCTACCTGACCCAAAAGGCCGATGGCGACTCCCAAAATATTTTTTAAATCAAAATCATTTATTTATTCATTTTATTTACTCACCAAGTTAAAAATTCGTACCCGGACGAAAACCGGTTAAGACAGCTTGGCGACTCTGCTGGGGAACCGGTCAAGCTTTTAAATGAATTATAAATTGTCTCTATTAATTAAAAATTAAAAATTCATATATTTAATTTTTAATTCTTTCTTTTCAAAATTTTTATATATACTTATTATTTTCATAATATTTATATGTATATTATTTTATTAATGTTTCATTTTATTTTTCAAGTATTTTATTTCATTATTTATCTGTCAGAGGTTTGAACATTTATCCTCACACACAACACATGCATTGTGTAAACATAATCTCTATAACTGAGATTTGTCCCTTTTAAGTGGGAGTGAAAGCGACGTCTTCGTGAGAATTTATTCTTCGTGTCAGGCATAAAGAAATGTGTCCCCTCGAATTGAACTCAGTCTGCTTAAGTCTGTAGTGGACTAGGATTGAGGGTTGGCATCCCAAGGGGACATCAACAAGGACAATTCGAGTACCTTTACTCCTAGAACTGAAACTCTGCATATAATAAACCCTAGAAATTCACCTGATCTAAGACAGTACTTAACCTCTATTCATAGGTGTACACAAAGGAGAAATAAGTTCTAACTTTTTGTATTTTGATTTATTTAATTTTTTCCTTTTTCTGAATAAATGCATGCGAACTAAAAATCATGCGGTTAGGTTAATTTTTCTAAACAAAGCATGAAACTAAAAAGCATGAGGTTAGGATTTATTATATACCATGATAAATAAAAAAAATTTCTTTCAATTAGTTTGTATTAACCATTTTATTTTTTCTTATTTTCCCATGCATGTTATTTTTGCTCTAATTTGTTTATATTGTTTTCTTTTGTTTGCATGATCATGACATAACCAAAAGGTGTTAACTGGAAAGATTGTTCATCAAATTGGAAAGAAATCATAAATGGACAAAAAAGTTTTATGATCGAACAAAATATGACGCAACCGTGGAATGGCATATGAGGGAACTCCGAGGATAGAGGAGAGCTATGCAGATCGTATGCCCCTTAAAGATCAAAAGGAGATACGAGAAATAAGAGAGCAGATGTCCAAGATGATGGAAATAATATCTGTTTTGGCCAAAGGAAAAGAGATTCTGGCACAAATAGAGATAGTCGTCATTCGTATTCATAAGTTGTCTGGAGATATTCAGGAAATGGTGACAACTGTAAAAGCTCTTCAAGAGGAGAAGAAATCATATAATCTGAAATCGACAAAGTTTAGTCTGCTCCCGACGTCTAAAACTCAGGTTCAATCCAAGACAAAAGGCGTTTCTCATTTTGATGCTATCCCTATATCACATAAAGAGTTGTATGAAAAACTACTTGAAGAACGAGAAGTGGCCCCGTACTACATAAAACCGTTCCAACCTCCGTATCCGATTGGTATGACATCAACGTTTATTGTGAATATCATGCCGGAACTCAAGGACATACCATCGAGAATTGTCTTGCTTTCAAACGTCGAGTCCAAAGTCTTTTGGATCATAGAACCTTACAATCTATGACAAAGGATCAACCTAGTTTGGTAATTGAAGGTTTTGCTAGATTATTACCAAAAGTGGACAAAGATAAGAGTATCAGTAAGGGCACCCAGAAAGAAGAAAATTTGCTAAGGTCTGAGGCTCAAATACGTCATCTAAAGATTGCAAACGATAAATTGAGCACCAAAATGGAAACCATGCATGAAGATTTCCAGAAGGTCAGTCAATCCTTTCAAAATAATGGCCTAGGAAACACCCCAGAAGAGTGGATAACAGGGGTCACCAAACTGAAAAAGAACTGTAACATACATAAAGGAAGAGCCAAGAAGTTTTCTCATGATTTACGAGTTGCAGAAAAAAGACACAATACATCTGTCAGTGAATTAAAAAGATGTCAAGTTGAAAATCAAAGGTTAAATATGGCTATGACCAACATGGAAACATCATATCAGATCCATCAGCTTGAGATCAATACTGAATTAGAAGTCACTAAGACCAGAAACAAGACGTTGGAGAAATATTCAGATGAGTATAGAGATCTTGTACAAGAACTTCTTGGACACAAATGGTCTCTTACAAAGGAAAACAAGAAACGCTGAGAATTGACACAGAATATGAAGGAAAAAGACAATGTCACGAAGGAAGTTGCTGCTCAAGCAAGCAATGTGGCTCATAAGCTGGTGAACTTAGCTGGCTTCGCTAGAGAATTAAAGCAGATAGATAACTCCACACCTGAACATGAGTGGAAGTTAATTTGACTTTTAAGAGAAATAGAGAAATTAGGAGTAAAAGCCATCCCCTATATGTAAAGGTTTTGTTTGATGCACGGAAACTTTTGTGTTCAATGAAATCTGTTCTAAGATGATCACTCTTGAGTAACACCTTTTCATACATGCATTTGCATTTCACATCTTTGCATTTTCGTTTTATATTTATACTTTTATGTTTGCTTTTGTATTACACAAGTTGCATTCTTATTGTTACATTCACATATTCACATTTGCATCCTTGCATTTTTACATTTGTATTTACATTTTCATTTTTGCATTTCATCTTTATATAATTACATTTTATTTCAAACTATTTTACATGCATTTAATCATGACAACTTGGAATAATTCGTGGAGGATTACATGACAGATTTTTGAAATCAAAGTGGAGCTAACTTGGTCTTCCTAAAGAAAAATAAGAGCCATGAATGAGATCTTAGTAAAGGTTGGTAGAATCGAGAAACTGCAAGAGCAACTTATCAAGACTCAACAAGAAATGACTGATCACGCAAAAAAGATCCAAGCTGATTCAAAAGAACAAATGACCACGTTAATGGATATGATGAATGATATGATCCATGGAGAGAAACCCTTAGAGGATTCCGCAGTGAAGGTTATGAATGAGGATCTGAATGATAATGATGAGTTCGACGTGATAGTATCTGATGATTACGAACCTATTAGTGAGTATGGTAATTCAGGACAACTTCAAGATTTGGTCCCGAGGGGCATGGATGAATTAATGGTGAATGAATAATCAATGAATGGAAAAAGTTCACTTGTGAGAGATAAGTTTTACCCAAAGAAAAGGGATATAGAAAAGGGTCAAAGGTTGATCAAGAATAAAAAGAATGTGCAGAGTTTTCAATTTCCTCATTTCCACTTTTCAGGTGAAAAATCATATTCAAAAATGCTCTCAGCCAGATTAACTACTCCACGACTTGTTTAGTCACAATGGCCTCCAAATGAGAATTGGACCTATAAGGGTGTTCCTTGGAAAAATCAGACTGTAATTCCAAATTGTTCAGCTAAGGTTCCTGGTAACCTTGAAGGAAATTTCGAATATCCTTTAGAGCAAGCAATTCAAAAATGCAAGATAAAAGAAGGGGTTAAGGTTCAATGTTCAGAAATCGTTGCTTCAACAGAGACTAATATGATCGAATCCTGCGAAGAATATTGGGTGTAAGAAAATGGGAAAAGAAATCAAAAGGCTTTCATGGATGTAATTCGAGATTGGCCCATAGGTCTAAGAAAGAATGAAGCAGATATAACCCAAAAGACACCTCAGTTGCCTATATCAGACTTTCCGAAAACTAATAAAGCAAGGGGAAACTTAAGGAGTCTAGTTAATACTACCCCAGTTGTAGATGAAATGAGCATCCAAACCCCCTCGATCACAGGAGAACATTTTGTCGTTCAAAACGATCAAAGAAAGTGATAATATCTCGAGCAAGAAAAACTCTAAAGGTGTTTCAAGAATCTATCTCAGATCTGTACCCTCATTTGGTTAAAGGCCAATACATTACACCAAGATTGGTGAATGTGGCACCAAACCCTTTTGCCCATTGCTATGATCAAAATAGTTTATGCAATTTTCACTTGGGGTTGAAGGGGCATTCAACAGAGAATTGTTGGCCACTGTTAAAAGAAATAGAGACGTTTGTTGACAAAGGAGTCTTGACACAAGAAATGATCAAGAAATGGGGGGAAAATGAGGATAATGGCCCTGATCCTATTACACACGCAACATTAGAGGAGTAATGATGCATAAACAAGTGGAAGTGTTATCTACCACTGTAGTACTTTTCTATTTTCAACATCTTGTTTGAACTTGTTTTTTTTGTTCATTTCTTCGCTTTTTGTGCAATAAATAAACATGTGTTGCTTTTATGGTTATAAACAAGGAATTAAATTTTAATCTTGAATTTTTTTTAGTATCAAGTAGATTAAATATTCTTTTTTAAGAATTATAGATCTCTGGCAAGTGGTAAAATTATATCTTCCATATCCTATCCAACGCCAATTACTTGATCCTTACAAAAAAACCAAATCCCGACACTACATTTAGCTGAGATTCTGAAGAAATGTCTCTACCCGTTTTTGAGACACCAACTCCATATGTTTACTGGTGTATGATACTACAATTCCACCATATACATGACTTCAAAAGTTGCACATTTTTCCTTCCAAATACAAAACCATCATAAACCAAAAGACCTCAAAAGAACCAAACTTTCAAATTATCCGTGAATCTTCCTGTAAAAAAAGAGACGAGATGAGGCATTATGGATCAACTTATCGAATATAATTTCGAGTGATTGGGGTATACTCAAAGAAAAGAAAAAGATGGATTGATTCAAATAAATATGTCATGCATTAATTACATTTTCATGTAAATAAAGATTAATCTTGAATATTCATCCCCCTGGGGATAATTCTTTTTACAAAGGCTTCTGTGTATGAGATGACGAACGACATTGTTTCATTTATCCTTTCAAATATATGTATATATATATCCCTTGTTAGAAGAAGGATATCTGCTCACAGGAATAAAGATTTCAATTACAAAGGCAAATCTTCATGAAATGAAAAGAGTTTTGAACTACAAGGTAGGTCAAATACAAAGTGCTTGAAGATCAATCCAGTCAAGAATAACGAAAGACTTTTTGAAATGCAAGAGGAAAATGAGGTGCTCAAAGCAATTGAAGTCCTATACTCATAAAAAAAGGAAAAAAGAAAAAGGAAAAAAGAAAAAAAGAAAAATTGAATCAAGATGGGTTACTCATTGAGCCTCAAGCTACAAGGTTGATCAAGTGCAATAAGTTCAAAAATTTATATTCAACAAGAAGCACAAGAAATACTGGAGATGAAGGAATCTTATGGAAAAATCCCCAACAAAGCAGATCCAAGTCAAGCAAGGCAAGATTGAAGGCATCAGAATGAATTGATCCTTGGTTCAATTACCTTTAAAACACTTGTTTGAGCCTTTTTATCCCTTTCTTTCATAACCATAAACCCTGGCCTACTTTATATACCTGAAAAGTCCATTCTAATCATACATGGATTTATATGTGAAAGGGACTATCTTCATATTTCATTCCGCCCCTCAAGATTGATTTTTATTTACAAAATTATTTTTTTTAATCTTTAATGCATGATATGAAAAATGATAAAAGTGGGGTTCAAGATGTAAATTTTTAAATAACATCTTAGAACCAAATGAGGATTCGAGTTGAAAACTTTAAAAAGGTGGCTCGAATATTGAATGGTGCAACAATGACATAAGAGACGATCTTAAGCTCTTGATAAAGCACCGCACATCCCAAAGACGTTCCTGAGATTCGAGAACCATGAAATATCTCCATCAAATGAGATAACAACCCTTCCTTCAAGATAGTAGAAGCTCAAAGAAGACATATATGCTTGACCAACCTGAGAAACCTTACTTTATCAGAATCAACCTACACCTCAAATCAATCAATAATTTTGACACTTGCCATAGGACTATGATTTTTGAATGATTTGAAAGAGTAGTTGATTTATTTAATATTCTTTAAATTCATGCTTATGATTTGATTTTATTGTGAACCTGTGACAGGCAATATTCTACAAAATTCTTTTATTCTTCAATAAAGAAAGGAGAAAAAAAACATTTTCAAACAAGACAGTCTCAAATGAGGAAGGTCCTTGAAGCAAGTTGTTTATTCTACCTCTATTGTAAAAAAACAATGCCAGAATGATGAAGCATTTCATTTTCTTTAAAGCAAGTGGTCCAAGAAACCAGAAAGTCTGGAGAATTGAACTTGTAACGATCTCCTGTGACATTATTAGCAATCCATCAAGAAAGATTATCACTTATCTCATGATGAGGGCAATAAGCATCACCAGACAAATTATTTTCCCCAGCCATCAATCCTTGTTCTCCAGAAGATTACATCACAGAGTTATAAGTCCCATTAAGGTATATTATGGGAATGAACAAGTCCACCATCTGCACTCTGGTTATACTGTGATACTGGTTCAAGTCTTGATGCATCATTGCTGCCTCTTCCATGCCGATTATTTTCCTTGTCATGATTATATCCATTATGTCCTTCAGAAGATTGTTGAATTTGAAATTGAGAACTTATGGCACAAAATAAGACATTAGAACAGATTCTACATTTGTATACCGTACATGATTCCAAAAGTTGAGATAACCAGTTTTACCATCAGCTAAACCTTTCCATGGTTAGGGAAGAGTGGGATATGGCAGTGCGTATTTTGGAGCAGCAGAAGAGACAGTCACTGTAGCAGTCATTGCAAGAAAATGCACCAACAAAAATCCTCGAGTCCATCTTGATGATGTTTAGTGCTTTCATTAAGGTTGTTACACGGGATGCTACCGACAACAAGGTCGAATACGCCAAATCTACTCATCAATTGCTCCAACCGATCATCATTCAGTTCTTGCACATTTATTTTCAAAGGTATGCCAAGATAGTAAAAGGCAACCTCTGCATCACTGATTCCAGAGAAAAGAGACAAGACATTGATACCACCGGGGAACATGTCTCTAGCAGATCCTCCTCCTCGTGTATGGTTTTTAGGGAAACCTAGAAGCATTTCCACCTCATCAGGTTCAAGTGGAGCAACTTTATTCCTTCCAACCCATACTAGATTCCATTTTCGGCATTCATCAAGAATATACTTATGGACACTCGAAGATGGCTCATCATCACAAGCTTCAAGAACCTTGTGGATCCTTTCTGTTAATTTGGCACTTCCTGTACATGTTTGTAAATAGTTCAACCTTGTTCGTGGATCCCAAGAAGGCCACCATTTTGTCAATGGAAAAACATTATGTATGGTGCATGGAGAAAGCAGAATAAGAGGAAATCTGTTCTCAATTGGCAGATTATGAATATAGCTCATTTTCCGTACAGCAGCATAAAAATACGTCGAATCTATAAATTATGGCTCTACATCGTATAAGTACCGTGACATTTCGGTCCAAACACCAACAGGAGCAAGTGTGACGTTCTCATAGTAGAAATAAGAAGGCCCAATAGCATCTTCTGGAAGTGTTCTTTGATTTATCTGATTGGTTTGGTAGAAACCCCAAAACCAATCATTGGATTTGAAAGATGAATTGCATGATCGTCTTCATTAAGAAGCTTATTTTCAAAGCTTTCTTTGTTTCTTCATTTTACAAAAATCATAGCCCGAGTTTCACATTTTCTTGTAATTGGGATCATTGTATAATGGCTTCCTATCTTCTACCGGAAGAAGTGTGTCAGCAGCCTTAACCATTTGAGCAGCACATATAAAATTTATCAACTCTGCAATTGATAAATCGGACCACATCTCTCCATGACTATTTAGGCCTCAGCCTCTGAGTACCCCATTTTGGTCAAGTATAACAGTTTATTCTCCTTGTCAGAATCAGAATTCAGGATTTTCTCGGAATCAGAATTCAGGATTTTCTCGGTATCAGAAGAATTATCAATATCTGTGAAATCATTCTGAAAGATCGCTTCATAATCAGATGAGTAGTTATCAGAATCAACATGTTGCATGGAAAAGTTTATTCCAGAAATAGCCTTCACTGAAAACAAGGTCCATTGCATTAGTCTGGAATGAATTACCAAGCGATTTATACCACTCTGTATGATTAGATCCCTCCAGATCCAAAAAGTGAGCACCTCATTCAAAGAGGCACATATACCAGACATTTCTGTCAGAATGATTGAGCACTTAATAAGTTTGTGACAATATGAAGAGAATTCCTCAAATTACTTGACAACAATGTTGTTTTGTAACACCAGAATGAGAGCATTCAAGATAAACAGATTTGGGGCACGGATAGAGCCACGAGTACCCTCAATGGGGCATTAGAAAAATTGGACCTCCTAAGGATCATGAGATTTAAATCAAACAAACATTGAAAGTAAGCCTTACATTTTAGAAGGTTGGGGGAATTTTGAAGGCTCAATTTAGACAGATCCATGTCGGGCATTTTGAAAGCCCACGTCAGTATGAATATTTGGGCACTCTTGGAGGCTTATCTCAGCAAGAAGTACTGTTAAGCACACTTTTAACATCTGTATCAGCAAATGTTAGGGCACTTTAAAGGTTACTTCAGACAGATTCAGGTGGGGCATTTTGAAAGCTCACATCAACAATCAGCAAATACTGGGGCATGCTGAAAGCTCATTTCAATCAGAATCAAGAATGTTGGCGCATTTTGAACGTCTGTATTAGCCAATGTTGGGGCATGCTGAAGTCCCACATCGTCATATGTTAAAGATCATTGACGTGAGCAAATATTTCCAATAAGATAAAAAGGAATGAAGAATGAAAATGGTGAAACAGTGACAGTGGAGGTGACTATACATTATTGTTTCGTTCATCAGGCAGTTGCATCAGAGTCCTTTTGTTGAACAAATATTTACTCAGCAAATATGGTTTCAAATACCCAATCTTCTTAACTATGTGTCACATGACAACGTGTTCTTTGTTAAGCTACATCATGGTTGCATGAATAAAGATGGTCCCCAGGTAGACCATTCAATCTAGGGTTCAGTTCCTCAAAATCTCGGTTTTGAATTTTGTATTCTGTGTGTCAGTGATGATTGGAAATATTTCTTTGAGATTCCTGACAATTAGTTTCAATCATACTGTTGAGGCTACGAAGTCATTTTTCATATCAGTTTTCACTTACTTGATGACATTGAAGAAATAGGCTTAGCTTATGTTATTCTTATTCTCGTTGTTACTAGGGTTATCATTGCCAGCCAGGGTGAATTAAGTTTTCATCTATTTTGGTTTTATCCTGTGCGTTTCATCCCTAACGACAAGAATTCCATGGATATCGTTCTGTACATGGCTCCTATAGCTGATGTGTTTCTAATTCCTACAACACTTGTTATGGAAGAAAACACAATCAATATCACACTTACCCTTGCATGAGACAATATCAAGATCAATTGGTATCTCTTATTCAATTCATCACTAGCATATCTCGCGAATTTGATCAACTTTTTGGTCACACCAACATCTCATTTGTATTCATATTGAGTTTTGTTCTCAAGTGATCTTGTGACGTTATACGAAAGTTATGAGCGCTACAAAAGAGCCTTCCTAACCAGAAATCTGTGCATGAGTCACATGAAATGATGAATGTGTTGTCAAATAGCATCTGTACAGAAGCCACAGGAAATGATGAATATGTTGTCAAATGTTTTACGAACCAGTCATTTTGATGCTGAACCAATGTTGTGATCAGATGGTTTCCATTTATTGGTCCAAGATTATTTGTCTTCTTCAACCTTAAGGTTAGAAGTGAGATATGATGAAGATTTCTTTCCACAGAAGGGAAGCTGAAATTTTTAACAACAAGAAACTATTAAAGCCAACTAAAGTTGAATGACAGGTTGTTGTTAAACAACTTGACATGATATGGTTCAAGTTTCCTTGTTTGAGATCTGATTAGATGTGGAAACATGAAAGGAATTAGGATACATCCTTCTTATAATGTGTTGCAAGAGTCAAATCAGAACAGACATTGTTCTCCTAATTAATCCCTGCTGAGTATGACATGTCTACATCTACACTCTCCAAAGATGATATATTTTCTCTCCAAAGATGATAGATTTTCTCTCCAAAGATGATAGATTCTCTTTTTAAAGATGAAAGCTTTATTGGATTTCTACACAAGTCCAGACAAAGAAAGTCGGTTTTATCTAGACAAAATGGGGCATCAAGGTCATAGTTCTGACTACGGCAAGAGTTCCATAAATGAAATATTTTTTCTGAGACTTTCATGAAACAAAGAAGACATAAAGATTGCTCTTCCAAATCAAAAATACCAGCCTAAAATGACATTTTGACCAAAGTGAAGGAAGAACGAGTTTACCACTTTGAAATCAAATAAAAATGACCTTAACATTCATGCATCATATTTAGGCATTTGCAAAAATAGGTGCATTTTCATTCATTTTATCCATGTTGAATTTTGACAGAATTTCAAAGATTTTAGCAAAGATTCAAATCCATCACAATGAATCAACATTTCCAGAGAAAGTTCATAACGAGAAGAACTCATCTGAAGAAGAAAGAAGAAGTTCATAATGAGAAGAGTTTGTTCAACCTTTTGCTCAAATCCATCATTGATGGATCAACATTTCCAGAGGAAGTTCATAATGAGAAGAACTTGTTCGACTTTAGTTTGATCGATGGACAGCATTGCCAGGTAGAGTTCATAATGAGAAGAACTCATCTGAAGAAGGAAGAAGAAGTTCATAATGAGAAGAACTTATTCAACTTTTTGCTTGATTCTATCACAGAAGAAGATAGATCAGCATCAATATTTCCAGAAGTGTTCATAATGAGAAGAACTCATGAAGAAGGAGAAGAAGTTCATAATGAGAAGAACTTGTTCAACCTTGCCTTAATTCATCATATGAAGTTGAATCAACGACACCTCTTTTGCGGATCAACATTTCTAGAAGGTGTTCATAATGAGAAGAACTCATATGAAGAGGAAGAAGGAGTCCATAATGAGAATAACTTGCTCAACCTTTTGCTAGATTTTATCACAGAATGAGATTGAAAATCATTCCTAGTAGAAGACTTCATAATGAGAAGAACTCGTCCGAAGTTAGCAAAAAGTTCATAATGAGAAGAATTTATAGCTGAGAAGTTTGAACAATTCAAACTAAAAATGGTGCTTTATGTCTTTGCTCCATTTCTGTTCCACAGCAATGAGAAAAGAGGGGCAGCTGTAATCACCATTTTTACCTTGATCCAGCTGGTTCTATGCTCCAATTAGCACTTGCCAGCAGCTTCACATTCCAGTAACTTCTAACCACAAATAGCAGCACTCCAGCAGTCTCTACAAAGAAACACCAGCTGCCTCCTCCACGTTTCAGTTCCAGCCGACGATTCCAGCAACTTCCAGAGGAACAACAGCTGTCCCTCCATACCGACAACAACCCGTGGTTTCCCTTTGGTCCACGACATCACACTACAACCACTCCACACAGCAGCTACCAGCTCCAACCGTGGCCTCCCTTATTCCACGTCTCTCACTCCATGAGCAGCCATATACACAACAACAAAAAATATTAGATTTTTATTTTTACACATGTAATATGGGTTATATAAAAACCCCACCAACATATTGTAAAACGAGGGATGATCAGAATACAAAAAGAGTCAGAAATTAAATCACAGCAAAGGTTCTTTACATTTTGTTTTTATTTTTTAGCTTTACATTTTATTATTATCTTTTTTTCGAAATAAAAACATGTTAATAAAAAACAGTAAAGAGGAGTGGTTTTACCTCATTCTTTGTTCTTCGTCGGAGTCTAGATCGCTGGCGAAACGTCGGTTGAATCGTTGGGAAAAGGCTAGAGTTTTTGTTGTTTCGGTTTTGGTATTTTAATCCCAAATCTGGATTTAATTTTTTTTTAAAAGAAAAAATTTTAGGTTCGTTTTATTGGGTTGGTCGAAAGAGTGTTTGGCCACCGATTTACGGTGGCCGGCGAAGAGTTATTTTTCTTGGACTCTCGACCGAGCCAAGGAGGGAGAGCTTAAAGAATTCTCTCGGTTGAGAGAAAGAAGAAGAAAGAAAAGTGGCTAGGTTAGCCAAACCAGAAAAAAATATGTTTATATAGGCTAGGTTTTTGGTAAAATCATATCCAAGTCACCACAAAACTACCGTGTTTTTACTTTGGTCTTTTTTATGGTTAAATCGCGTTTAAGTCCCTGTATATTTGTTGCGTGTTGCGTTTTGGTTACTGAATGGTTTAATTTAGTTTTAGGGGTAAATCACACTCAGGTCACTAGACTTTTAGAGTTTTTTAAATTTAAATCACTATTTCATGGGTTAATCATCTATAAATCCTCCTAGTTTAGGCATTTTTTTAGTTTGGTCACTGATATCCTTTATTTTTATATTTTTAATTTGAGCATACTATGTCACTAGACTTTGAGAGTTTTTTAAATTTAAATCACTATTTCATGGGTTAATCTATAAATCCTCCTAGTTTAGGCATTTTTTTAGTTTGGTCACTGATATCCTTTATTTTTATATTTTTGAATTGAGCATACTAATTTTATTTTGTTTCTATTCTGGTCATATTTACATTTTATTTTATTTTAACATTGATATATTATTTTTATATATTTATGTTTTGGTCATTTGTTATATTTTATTATATTTTATTTTAATATGTTGTTTGGTTTATTCACACTTTTTCATTTACGTTTTATCTTATTTTAATTTTTAATATGTTGTTCTTGTTTGATTATATTTTTGTCAATGTCTAAATTATAATTTGGTTACTATTTTATTTTATTTTTATTATTTTCATTTATTTTTCAATACTTTAAATTTAGTACTTTAATTATTGCTCTTTATTATTATTTTTATATTAGTCATATAAATATATATATTTTATTTATTTTTAAATATTTAATAATGTTTATTTATTTTCAATATCAAAGAAAAGGGCAGTCTTAATATAACTGGATGTCCTATTCTGGTATTTTAAAAATAAATAAATATCCTGCTTATAAATGTATATATATTTACTTAGTTTTATTATTTTATTTTCAGGAAAATTATTATATTCTTATTAATATTTATTTATTAATATTAAAGAAAATACAGTCTTAAAACAACTAGATGTCCTTTTCTGATATTCTTGAATAAGTAAATGTCCTATTTACAAAACTCTATATATATAATATTTTTTTCTTAGAAATGTCAAATTAAATTTGAAATAGCAGGATTATAAATTAAATATATTTTTACATTTTTAAATTTCTAATAATAGAGAATTTATAATTAATAAGTCCGATTTGGGCGTTATGGGGTGTTAATCATTCTCCAAACGTAATCGACCACGAACCCTTTTTATTATTAAAAAGAATGAATTTTTGGTTAAAACGCAGACCAGTTTATCTTTTAACTGATGTTTTCTTAAAAACTCTTTTAAAATATAATTTTTAGGTATTCGACATACCTGACCCAAAAGGCCGATGGCGACTCCCAAAATATTTTTTAAATCAAAATCATTTATTTATTCGTTTTATTTTTCACACCAAGTTAAAAATTCGTACCGAACAAAACCGGTTACGACACACTATGCAAACCTCGCCGTCGCTCACTCTCGACCCTTTCGTCTTTCCCCTCGTTCTCAAATCATGCTCCGCTATCCACCGCCCTCGACTCGGCTCCACCGTTCACGCTCACGCCACCAAGTCATCTCTCCTCTCCAACCAATTCGTCGCTTGCGCTCTTATCTACTTTTATGGCAAATGCTTCTCCATCTCTTTGGCACGCAAGTTGTTCGACGAAACCCCTCAACGAAACCCCGTTTCTTGGAGTTCCATGATTTCTCTCTACGCGCGCTCCGGAGACATGGAGGTGGCATTGGAATTGTTTCGGTCTATGGATGTTGAGCCGAACGAGTCGACGTTTAATGCCATCATAGCAGGTTTGAATGAATTGGAAGATGGGTCTTTTAAGGCTATTGGATTTTATAGAAGGATGCAGAAAATGGGGTTGAGGCCGAATTTGATTACCCTTCTTGCTTTATTACCTGCTTGCGTTGGCGTAGCTGCATTGAGTTTGATTAAAGGAATTCATGGCTATGCTTTTCGAAACAACATAGAACCTCACCCGCAGTTCAGAAGTGGTTTAGTGGAAGCTTACGGGCGATGTGGAAGTCTTGTTAATGCACGGAATGTATTCCGATGTATAAGAGAAAGAGATGTAGTGGCTTGGAGTAGTTTAATCTCAGCTTACGCTTTACATGGCGAGGCAAAGGCTGCCTTGGAAGTTTTTCAGCAAATGGAGTTGGCAAACGTGCGGCCTGATGACATTACTTTTCTTGGCGTTTTAAAAGCTTGTAGCCATTCTGGATTAGCTGATGAAGCATTGGATTATTTTGATAGAATGCATACGGATTACAAAGTTGAAGCAAGTGCTGATCATTATTCGTGTTTAGTTGATGCATTGAGCAGAGCAGGGAGGTTGTGTGATGCTTACAAAGTTATTAAAGAAATGACTGTGAAGCCAACTGCAAAGACTTGGGGAGCGTTACTTGGTGCTTGTAGAACTTATGGAGAAGTTGAATTGGCTGAGATTGCTGGGAGAGCTTTGTTTGAGATAGACCCGTCTAATGCAGCCAATTATGTGTTATTGGCTAGGATATATGCTAGTGTTGGAAGATATGAGGAAGCTGAGAGAATGAGATTGGAAATGAAGGAAAGGGGAGTGAAGGTAGCTCCTGGTAGCAGTTGGATTTAAATGATCAAGACCAACGAAGTTTCATGGATTTTCTTGTACCCTTTGAGAACTAGAAAGTATGATGATGTTACATTGAGCGCTTCCTGCTGCATCTGTAACGGCTACCATTGCCTCACTGGGAAGCGCTTGCTTTGGATCCTAGTGATTACTTATCGTCTATATCTACCTATCTTTCACCAGTCAAAGAAGCTTTTAGAGGTGGAGGAGGAAATGTAAGGCGTAGCTAGCCACAGAGTTAGCTCCAAGTGCCATCATTAGGAACAATTTTGGCCATTGGAATCCATCTTTTTGCTAAATTGACTGGTTCCGGAATTTGACATGGATGATAGTATGAAGGCAGGTTATCTATTTCACACATTGTTTGTAAGGAACTAAGGATAGTACTCTTTTGTCTATTTTCAAATGACTAATAGTGGGACTTCGTTCTTGTGCCAATAAACCTTCACTACACAGATATATTTGCCACAGATGGGAACCATGATTATTCAACTGTGAAGGTATATGGTTTCAGTATATCCATAAAAAATATAGCCTAAATAATGTCTCGTGTTTATAATAAATCCGCTTTGCGGTCAGCTACTTACCTAGCAAAGTGCATCATTTTGCTTCCGGTTCTGTCCATTATGTACTTGCAGTAGCTTTCACCCAAAAGCAAGAGAAAAGCTCGTCTTATTTTTGCATTTGCAGAGAGAAAAGTTTAACCAACCGGTAACATATACATATGAATTAATACTATAGCCCCTGACAATAGTTATGCTTTGCATCCTGAAACCCCAATCTCTACAGCTGGAAAATACAAAAGGAAAGAAGAAGAAGAAGAAGAAGAAGAAGAAGAAGAAATGAATCACTCTTTCTCACCATCTCCTTCTGCAAGACTCAGAGCCTGACGAACAGAGTTCTCTGTTTCTTCCTCCATACTAAAGTATGGTTTCCTTCCCATCAATTCTGCCACTCTTTTGGCTGGCCCTGAAGCCCGAGGACTTTCATGCCAAACCCTCACAGTCCTAATCTTTGGAAGAAGATCATTGATCTTACCTATTGACTGCGGTGATTCTTCCTTTAGAATGATCACTTCACTCGGAATTTCCCACTTCTTCATTCTGTTCTCACTCTTTTCATTCTTGCACGAATCAACTATCCGTTCATTTGAAACACACCTCTTATCGTGCTTGTTGCTCTCCTGCTTTTGAGCGTCGCTTACCGTGAAACTCACATTGCTCTGATTGGGAAACTGATTGTACCTGCTACCGACGACTCTCCCATGTTTCAATGGTTTCCTTGCCGATACTGGTTTTTCTCCATCTTGAAGAGCCTTTTAGGCTGAATTGTAGAAATAACGCCCTTTTATCCCCCCACCGTTGTTGCTGCAGGCTTAGGAGCAATGACCTTGGAAACAGTTTTACGTGAATTAGGACTGAGACTCAAGCTCTTGCCTCTCTCTCTTGTAACCCTGCCTTCATCAATATCTTGAAGCTTAAAGAAACATGATTTGCGGCGACTCTGTATTGACTGTATAGGGGTTATGAATTCATGCTTCATGAATTGCCTGGATTTTGTTGCTGAGAAAATATCCGTTGGACCTAAACTAACCCCCCTTCTATTCAATTTGGTTTAGCACTTGAAAATGGAAGATCACGAATCGTTTTTACCGTCTAACAGCAATTTTGAAGCAAAAGGGACTGAGACTAAATTCTCTTCTCAAGAGGAAGACAAAAGAGAAGTGTTTGAAGATGGAACAGAGCGGACAGCTGCAGAAACGTGAAAATATGGGAGCAAGTGCCAAAAATCAGGATTCTGAAGATGCGGGTAATTATGGAATGGAGGGGGAAAGAATCATGCGAATAATACAATCGATATAAATCGATGATGCAGATGACGAACAATAAAAGATCAACAGCTTCAAAGGCCAGCTTGAAGCGAAAAGTGTAAGGTTTTCAGCGACTTTATGTTTGAAAACAGCTGGATTGCACTTGCATTGTAATTATAATAACCTTTGGCAGTAAAATTATGTTTGGAATTCATGGAAGTATCAGTACATGGTCAATGACTGCCATAACATAATTCAAATCTCAGATTATTCAAAAAAAAATCTCATTTTCTATCACATAAAAGGTGAAATTCAATAGAAAGTTCAATTCAAAAAGCATAGTTCACTACTTTCCAAATCAATCAACAGATTCTGAATCCTCAAACTGTTGCTTCCCATTATCAACAGAACTAAACAACAAACAAGGCAGTGGGTTAGCTGATATCATCCTCCAATTTGCTCATTCATCACTCCCTTGGGGAAAGAGAAATTATTAACGGGAAAACATAATACCTTGTCAACTACATTGAAAACAATACCCTAAGGACATCAAAGTTCCAGGCACACATTATTACAGGGAATCTTGTAAAAACTAAAAGCTCCAACCTCATTTCTGTGCCGTTTCCACTGCATTCTACAACAAGAAAAAGATAAAATGAGAGGATAAGCCATAATAGATACACTACAATAATGTGAACTAAGGAACTGTTAAGCACTCCTATTAGCTATCACTAGTTAGATTCTAAATGAAATGATCACACAGCCTTGATAATCAACAGTAGATGTGTGATGGGGGACATTTAGCTTCAAAATGTAAACATGAGCTCGAATGGTATATAAACCACTTATGGTTTTCAACCATAATCTGGTATGTACTGAAGGTAAATAATATTCATTCCATGTTTAACAATAAATTTTAACCTTGACCAATGGAAACATCTCCAGCAAAATGGGACATAGGCCTAACTGAATAATAGAAAATCCACAACAAACGTCAGTCAATGCCATTCTCTTGAAAAGGAACTTCCAGATATGAAAATGGCAAAGCTCAGAAAAATTGGGCATAATTGTCTTGGACTCACACACCTGAGTCCGAGTAACATAACACTGACAATGCAAAAAATTGCTTACTCAATTCTAATGATAAGTAAAAGTTCAAGAGTATATGAAAGTACCTCTTCCTTCTTGCCTTTGCCTCTGGTTAAGAACTTGTATCCACCATAGAAAAGCAGACCCCAACCAGTTACAGAGACGATAACAAACTGTGCAATAAAAAAAGTGAATAAGTTCCCACATTTATTCCTCCTCTAATTTATCGACAATATCATCAAATAGATTGAAAACCGGTGCCTATGAAATTATACATGATAAAATAGGAAGTAAAAAAACATCAGTGTGTGCTGTAAGCAGCCCAATGTCAACGAGATTTTAACTTGAAATAAATTAAAGATAGGGAGAGGGCGTAATTATAAATATAAATGAAAACAAAAAAAAATCCCAATTTACTAGTCCAAACTATCTAAAATCTGGAAATAAGGCAAGAAATTATGAGGAAAATTGAAATATAAAACATGAAAAGAAATAAACTGACATGTTCTTCCTTCCATTTAGCTGGGTTCATTGGTTCTTGCCAACAGTTAACTTTTGGGGGTCCATGGTGATCTGCAAAGAATAAATAAAGTAAAATCAAGAAATATTCTGTAAAAAATGTTCTTAACTTCTAAGATCCTTTGCCTCCGACTATCAAATTCAAATGAGATTAAATTGAAGTTAATCGGGAGATAACTTTTACAATCGAATATAATATAAATTTAAAGCGTAATGGGTATACAGCAAATACCTGCACCGCCGGCGAGACCACGGCGAGGAATGAGAGAAGCGGCTTGAGAGGGAGCCGGTGTACTAGATACAGTAGCTATTCTACGAGCTGCAACCGCCGCCAACGTAGCCATCAAGGTGGTTTCTTCTTTGATTCGGTGTCCAGGGGTTAATCACAAGAGAATCGGGATGGTACATGATAACCTAAACTACTATAATAAGGGGGACACATAATAAATAAAAAAAACTTGAAAAAAAATAATATTTTTTTAAAAAATATTAAATTTATTAAAATACTTTATTATTTTAGATTAATTAAAATAAAAAAAGCAATACTAATGATTATTTTCTAGTAATAATTTATTAGTATATAATGAAATAAATAAGTAGTTATTAAGTAAGCTATGTGCAATTTTCTAGAAGGGTAAAAGAGTACATACGGTGATTTTTAATTTTATTTTTTTCATTTTATTGTAACATAAATATTTAAATTATATCAAATTTTATTTTAAATAATTTTTTTTCATCTTAATAGAGGTTTAATATTTCATTGTTACTTTTGGTCAGGCGGATTTAAAAATATTTTTGAGGGTGAACATACACGTTAATAACACAAAACTTTTAATTGTAAATTAGATGCTATGAACGTGACCTTCAAATCTTCAATCTGACACTCTCCCAATTGAGTTATTCCCGCTTGTTTTCTTAATGAACATTTCAATTTAGATCTTCAGTCTGAACTCCATAGATCTTATGCTCTTCAAACTAAGCTTATCATAATATAGTAATTGTTTTTACATTTAAAATAACTAATGAATCAAATTATAATAATAATGCAATTCAATTAAAATTAGATGCGACGAACGTGAATTGAACACGTGACCTTCAATTCTTCAATCTGACGCTCTCCCAATTGAGTTATTCTCGCTTGTTTTCTTAATGAACATTTTAATTTAGACCTTCAGTCTGAACTCTATAGATCTTGTGCTCTTGAACTAAGCTTATCGATAATATAGTAATAATATTTAAAATAACTAATGATTCAAACCATAATAATACTCCAATTCAATTAAAACTAGATGTTGTGAACGTGGTTCGAACACGTAACCTTCAGATCTTCAGTCTGATGCTCTCCCAATTGAGCTATCCCCACTAGTTTTCTTAATGAACATTTCAATTTAGACCTTTAGTCTAAACTCCATAGATCTTGTGCTTTTCACAGTAAGCTTATCGACAATATAGTAATTATATTTAAAATAACTAATGACTTAAATCATAATAAAATTAGATACAGTGAACATGGATTGAACACGTGACCTTCAGATCTTCAGTCTGACGCTCTCCCAACTGAGCTATCCCCGCTAGTTTTCTTAATGAACATTTCAATTTAGACCTTCACTCTGAACTCCATAGATCTTGTGCTCTTCAGACTAAGCTTATGTGGATCAAACATGGGACCTTCAAATCTTAAGTCTGATGCTCTCCCAACTGAGCTATCCCCGCTTGTTTTCTTAATGAACATTTCCATTTAGATATTCAGACTGAACTCCATATATTTTGTGATCTTTAAACTAAGCTTATCGATTATAATATACTCCAATTCAATTTTAAAATTCAATTTTAATTAAATGCAGTGAATGTGGATCGAACACATGACCTTTAGATATTCACTCTAGTGCTCTCCCAACTAAACTATCCCCGCTTGTTTTCTTAATGAACATTTCAATTAAGACCTTCAGTCTAAACTCCATACCTAAATTATCAATTTTGATCCATTTTTGTACCTAAATTAAAAAAATCAAAACCATACATAACATTTAGTTTTTGTTTCATTTTAGTACCTTGTCGTTAAATACTTAACAGATGGGTTGACGGGGCATAAATCCAATGGACAGACGACCAATTCGAACGGTGGACCATGAGAGAATGACGAGTCGATCAACATAGTCCAGTTTCAGGCCCATCAGACGATTGACGAAGAAGATTGAAAGATAAAAAGTTAAAGAGTCTATTGTCTAATTGGGCGGATTGAGTTTTTTGGTGAAACGAAGGTTGAAATCACGTTTAGGGAGTCGAAAATGTGCAAGCTAGAAGTTTGGGCTTCATCGACCGAAAAATTCGACGGCTGTAGATGCAGCGACTGACAAGCCCGCCCATTAATTTTTTAACGACGGCGTGAATTGAACACTTGACCTTCAAATCTTCAATTTGACGCTTTCCCAATTGAGTTATTCCCGTTTGTTTTCTTAATGAACATTTTAATTTAGACCTTCAGTCTGAACTGCATAGCTCTTGTGCTATTTGAACTAAGCTTATCGATAATAATAATAATATTTAAAATAACTAATGATTCAAACCATATAATACTCCAATTTAATTAAAACTAGATGTTGTGAACGTGGTTTGAACACGTAACCTTCAGATCTTCATCTGATGCTCTCCCAATTGAGCTATCCCCACTAGTTTTCTTAATGAACATTTCAATTTACCTTTAGTCTAAACTCCATAGATCTTGTGCTTTTCACAGTAAGCTTATCGACAATATAGTAATTATATTTAAATAACTAATGACTTAAATTTTAATAAAATTAGATGCGGTGAACATGGATCGAACACGTGACCTTCAGATCTTCAATCTGACGCTCTCCCAACTGAGCTATCCCGCTAGTTTTCTTAATGAACATTTCAATTTAGACCTTCACTCTGAACTCCATAGATCTTGTGCTCTTCAGACTAAGTTTATGTGGATCAACATGTGACCTTCAAATATTAAGTTTGATGCTCTCCAACTGAGCTATCCCCGCTTGTTTCTTAATGAACATTTCAATTTAGATATTCAAATTGAACTCCATATATCTTGTGATCTTTAAACTAAGCTTATCAAATTATAATAATACTCCAATACAATTTTAAAATTCAACTTTAATTAAATGCGATGAATGTGGATCGAACACATGACCTTTAGATATTCCCTCTAAAGCTCTCCCAACTAAACTATCCCCGCTTGTTTTCTTAATGAACATTTCAATTAAGACCTTCAGTCTAAACTCCATACCTAAATTATCAATTTTGATCCATTTTTGTACCTAAATTAAAAAAAATCAAAACCATGCATAACATTTAGTTTTTGTTTCATTTTAGTACCTTTTCGTTAAAAACTTAACTGATGGGCTGACGGGGCATAAATCCAATGGACGGAAGACCAATCCGAATGGTGGACCACGAGAGAATGACGAGTCGATCAACATAGTCCAGTTTCAGACCCATCAGACAATTGACGAAGAAGATTGAAAGATGAAAAAGTTAAAGAGTCTATTGTCCAATTGGGCAGATTGAGTTTTTTGGTGAAACAAATGTTAAAATCACGTTTAGGGAGTCGAAAATGTGCAAGCTAGAAAGTTTGGGCTTCATCGACCAACGAATTCGATGGCCGACGGTTGTAGATGCAGTGACTGACAAGCCTGCCCATTAATATTTTAACGACGGCGTACTAAAATAAAACAAAAACTAAACGTTATGTATAATTTTGAAAGAGATTTAAAAGTTTAGGTACTAAAACGGTCAAATTTGGTAATTTATCCAATATTTAAATGAGGTGGACACAAATAAAATTTCAAAATAGACATCTCAATAAAATAAATTACTAATCAAACAAAATTCAAATTTCAAGATGGACACGTATCCATCCTCGTGTGCACCCATATGCATCACTAAAATTATCCATTAAACCATCTTTATTTATTTTTGATGAATTCTTCGTACCCTACAATTTTTTATGTAGCTCATAAACATGTTAATTTTATAAATTAACTGAAAATGGCATCATCTGATATATTTACATAAATATATTCAGATAATCAAATTGGGGAGGTATAATTTAATGTCCATTGAGTCACCCATGAACCGTGTTATTCGCTTTTTAACGCACAAATTAAGCTACAACTATATTTGTGTTGTCAAAAGAGTCACCTCTTCCTGAAGATGAATACATGCAACATCTCCTTCAACCACAACCGAACACCAGCCATACTCGACAGCTAGTTTGATATATGGGGTGAACGTATATGCTTTCACAACTACATGATCAACACCACCACTCTGTTTGCATGCATGACCAGCTACAATCATACTACATGAATTTCATGTACCATAAAGATCAGATGATGTTGAGATCAACTTTTTGAGACTTAGGTTTTTAATTTTGCAAACAATGAGATTAAATTAAAATAGAATGTATGGAATGATTTATTTGATTATGGTATAACTCAAAATATACAAGTTATTATTTTTTAAAGTTGAAAACAGAGGGAAGGGAGATGAGAATTGAGAACGTCATACCGGTGGGACTCGAGTCCCCAAGGTATATTTAAGTATTGCACAGAAAGCGAACGATCCTTTTATGTTGTACGTTGAACTTGAAGATTAATGGTATAGTAGGGAAGATTATACCAGACCAAAAAAGTAGCAGAAAGGAAACAATGGAGGATAACGAAGTAGTATACATATCACCACATCCTCAGCGAAGAAGTTAAGCAAGATTACAAGTAAACAGGAGGAACTCAAACCTCACATTTGTCTGAAAACAACATGGACATGGAGGATTGCTTTATTCTTGATTCTAACCCCTTTGATTCCATTGACATTTCCAAGCTCTCCATTACTATCGGCGACGTCGACGATGATGATCTCTCTCTCGTGGCCAAGAAGGGCCAAGGTTTTCCTTTCTTCCATATGTTATACGGACACGTTCTTTAAATTTACACTAATAAGGATTTTTGTGTCTGATGTTGGATAGGTAGATGTAGAGATATCCCCATTCAAGGCATCTCGTGTTCGATTCCCTTTGATAAAACTGCTCATGAGAAACACTGTGACCTGGTATGCATAAATGTAAAACACAGTCTTCTACTTTGAACATTGCATTAGTTTTAAGGATTGTAATTACTTAATTTGGGTTGATTCATATTGCAGTGTTACTGTTATGTTTGTGATTCAGTGGCTCCATGTAAGGTCGGCAGCACATTGTGATGCTTCAGAGCATGTTCAGCATTAGAGATCTGAAAGGAATTTGACGATACTTGTCGCAACCGTCTTCGGTTGTGCCCCGTAATTGGGCTTCGACTTGAAAAATGTGAATTGGGAGTCGCCACCGATCATTTACTTTACGAAAAGTGGTTGATCGGATACCTTATTTCTTACCTGATCTGCTTACTAGTGATATGTCGGATCCAGGAGTCGGTTACGGTCAAGGAAGGATTAGCACCCTTGAACCGCCCCTTTCGGTACTATGTAATTTCCAGTTGTCTTTAATTAAGAAAGTTGAAAGTTTAAATTGAAAGGTAAAATAACGATCCAAAACTTACATTTGATTGATTGAAAATGTACCTTAAGAAAGTAAAAAGCCATGTTAGATAATGGTAAGAAATTAATTAAATTAAAATGAAAAGAAAACAAATTAAGTAAAATGATAATGAAGAAAGAAAGCAAAGATAAAATAGTAAGTAAAAAACAAATAATAATATATATAAAAAAGAAAAAGAAAATAAATAAACAAATAAACAAAATAATAATAACAAGTACGAATAATATATATATATATATATATAATATATATATATATATAAAATAATATATATAAATTAATAAATTAATGACGAAAAGAACATAAACACATATAATGGTAAAAAAATAAAGATAATTACAATATATATATATATATATATTAACAATACTAATAATGATAATAAGTAGTTAAAAAAAGACAATCACACTGAAAAGGGAAGAAAAGAAAGTAAGATTTGGTGAAGTATAATTGACAGGAAGAAAAAAATGATGAGGGGTGGGGACAAAGTAGGTAGATATAATTAACTTGTGTAAATATATATATATATAATAGTAAAAATGTATATATAACAACAATAATATCAATAAAAAAGAAAATAAATATAATATAATGATATAAAAAATATAGAAAATTAATAGAAAAATATATGTATAATATTATAAATATAGCACTAAAAATAAAAAAAAACCAAATATATATTAATAATAGGTATAAAAACTAAAATATTTAAAAAGAACATACGCATATATATATATAATAAAATAAATAATATAAAATAATACAAGTAATACAAGAATAATAAAAAGAAAGAGAAAATAAAAAAATATAATATAATAAAATATAAAAATATACATATATATATAAATAAGTAGAATAAAAGGAAAATATAATAGTAAAAATAATAATAAATATAATACTAATAATAAAAAAATAATATAATATATTATATATATATTATATATATATATATATATCTATATATATATATATATATGGGTAATAACGTATATAATAGAGAAAATTTAAAAAGTGATAAATTAAAAATAAAATAGCAAGTATGTATATATATAAAAAAAAACTAATTACGGGATTAAAATGAAGGAATGTAAATTAAGTGGGTAAATGTCAAAGAACATTGAAGATTAAAACCGGCAAAAATAAAAAAAAATCATTTTTTGATAGATTTTCGTACTCTCATTCTAAAAATGTAATTTGTTTTTGCGAAATAGCCTCTAGGGAACGTAGATCTGAAATCAAAGTTTCGAAAAAACTCCCTCTGGGTCATCGGCTAAAAACATTTGTCTTTGGGTTCTCCAAAGAAAAACACGATTAACAACGCATGCAAGTGAAGAGTAAAGAGAAACAAACGAAAGATAAAAAAAGTTTTCACCTTTATTACTTCGAATCGTTTATAATAGCTTTGTTTCCTTATGTGGATCCACTCAATTCCTTACCCGTTACCTTTGTTTCGGAGTCGGTCAGTCACCCACTTTTCATCAACCCTTGTAATCTTGGCCAGTCTATTCTTGAAAGGCTGACTCTTTTTGTGTTTGATGTAGCTTGCTCCAGTTTAATGCTTTCACAGTGCAATAGTGTAGTATACTCCTCGATGGTAGGTACCATGTCCCTTGGTTAAAGTGAAGCAAATGTGTCACGGGTTCCAGAATTGAACCAAGGCTCTGATTAAGGGCTCACCGGTCTTAACATGAAGCAAAGTGCAATGTCACCATACCGCTGACTGAACTTCTGTTTTCGATCATTCTTCCAACTGTCCCAGATGTTTCGAAGTTCTTGCACATTGTTCTATTATAGGCTGATAGAGGTATAGCTAACAAGCTCTGACACATAACTTCCTTGAAGACTGTCTCCCTTTTCTTTCTGAGTCTTCTCGAACCATAGTCGTACCTCGGGGTTTTTAATCTCCTGTATTACAACACCTTTGTCCATTAATGCAGATATTTATGGTTAACAACACATTTTTTGGTGGATCAACACTTTTGAATGATGCAGATGATGTAAATAAAATAAAAGAGAGGAAAAAATGAAAAGAGTAGTAAGGTAAAGATAATAATCAAAGCAATCATGAAATAAAAGTCATACCCCACATGATATTTACCCACATGCTTATTATTCCTACCCGGACATGATCTCTATCCCGCAAGTTGATTTTGAACAAGTCCTAACCGCATAAATTTCTAGTTGACATGTTTTGAACAGAAAGTAAAATAGAAAATAATTTCGGCATCCTAGGGTTTAGAACGAGGTTTTGGGGTGAGCCCTAACTCCTTGTAGTCTCCGGGTTTAGGTTCTAAAAAAAGGTACTCAAGTTCTCCTTGTCGGTGCCCCATTGGCTTGCCAGACCCTTAGTCGTAAACACATCATAATGGACTAAGTTAAGCTCGAGAGGACACATTCTCTTATGCCCGCACGGTGAATAAATTCACACGAAGACATAAGGTATATGAATCCCGAAGGCTACTTGCTAGGCCCCCGGTGAATAAATTCACACAAAGGTATCGCTTTCACCCCCACTTAAACAGGGTTTGGAGCTCGGGTATAGAGCCTTAGATGAAAAAAAAAAACTTTGAAGGCTGAAATCATGAGAAAATGATTAGTCCAACTATTTACTCGAAAATATAATCAAAAGTAATTAAAAATGATCGAAATATTACCTTAAAATTTAAACTTACCCTTTTCGTTAAAAAGACAACTAGAAATTACCTTAGCCTGACTCACTTACCTGTGTCCCCAGCGGAGTCGCCAAGCTGTCGTAACCGTCTTTCGGTTGTGTCTTGGAATTGGGCTTCGACTTGAAAATGTGAATTGGGAGTCGCCACCGATTTACTTTACGAAAGTGGGTTGATCGGATACCTTATTTCTTACCTGATCTCGTCTTACCAGTGATATGTCGGATCCGGAAGTCGGTTACGGTCAAGGAAGGATTAGCACCTTTAACCGCCCTTTCGGTACTATGTAATTTCCAGTTGTCTCTAATTAAGAAAGTTGAGAGTTTAAATTGAAAGGTAAAATAACGATCCAAAACTTACATTTGATTGATTGAAAATGTACCCTTAAGAAAGTAAAAAAGCCATGTTAGATAAAATGGTAAGAAATTAATTAATTAAATTAAAATGAAAAGAAAACAAATTAAGTAAAATGATAAAATGAAGAAAGCAAAAAAAATAGTAAGTAAAAAAAACAAATAATAAAATATATTAAAAAGAAAAAGAAAAAGAAAATAAATAAAACAAATAAACAAAATAATAATAACAAAGTATGAATAATATATATATATATAAAATAAATAAAAAAGTAAATATATATAAATTAATAAATTAAATGACGAAAAGAACATATACACATATAATGGTAAAAAAATAAGATAATTACATATATATATATATATATATATATATATATATATATATATATATATTATATATATATATATATAGTAACAATACTAATAATGATAATAAGTAGTTAAAAAAAGACAATCACACCGAAAAGGGAAGAAAAGAAAGTAAGGTTTGGTGAAGTATAATTGATAGGAAGAAAAAAATGATGAGGGGTAGGGACAAAGTAGGTAGATATAATTAACTTGTGTAATATATATATAAAAATAGTAAAATGTATATATAACAACAATAGTATCAATAAAAAAAGAAAATAATATAATATAATGATAATAAAAAATATAGAAAATTAATAGAAAAATATGTATAATATTATAAATATAGAACTAAAATAAAAAAACCAAATATATTAATAATAGGTATAAAAACTAAAATATTTAAAAAGAACATACGCATATATATATAACAAAATAATAATATAAAAATAATACAAGTAATAATACAAGAATAATAAAGAAGAGAAAATAAAAAATATAATAATAATAAATAAAAAATAACATATATAATATAAATAAGTAGAATAAAAGGAAAATATATAGTAAAAATAATAATAAATATAATAGTAATAATAAAAATGCAAAGAAAATAAATATATATTGGGTAACATATAAATAGAGAAAAATTAAAAAGTGATAAATTAAAAATAAATTAGCAAGTATGTATATATATATAAAAAAAACAAATTACGGGATTAAAATGAAAGGAATGTAAATTAAGTGGGTAAATGTCAAAGAACATTGAAGATTAAAACCGACAAAAATTAAAAAAAAATCATTTTTTGATAGATTTTCGTACTCTCATTCTAAAAATGTAATTTGTTTTTGCGAAATAGCCTCTAGGGAGCGTAGATCTGAAATCAAAGTTTCGAAAAAACTCCCTCTGGGTCATCGGCTAAAACATTTATCTTTGGGGTTCTCCAAAGAAAACACGATTAACAACACATGCAAGTGAAGAGTAAAGAGAAACAAACGAAAGATAAAAAAAGTTTTCACCTTTATTACTTCGAATCGTTTACAATAGCTTTGCCTTTGTATTTTCCGTGTTTTCCTCTGTATTTTGTCTGTAAATCGTGTGTTACAATAGTGAGTTACAATGGCTATTTATAGTGCTTGTGGATCCTATCTTTAGGAGTTTAAATCATAGTAGAACTCTATCATATTTTTAGGAGTTTGAATCCTAGCAAAATTCTATCCTATTTTTAGGAATTTGAATCCTAGTAGGACGAAAAGGTGTGTTGACAGCTGCCCCTCTTTGCCCATAGTCGTGTAACGGGGATAGGGCAAAGATTAAAAGACACACTTTTCGTTCGGTGGAGTTGAAAATTGACTATGATGTTTCAATAACTCCCTGTCGAATTGAGTTACGGATGACTCCTCCGTCGTGAAGCCGAGTTCATCTTGAAATGATATGAAATTGAAGCCATAGTTCGGAATTTGAATCAGCACATGGCTTCTCGTTGCCCTTCGGTCTTCTTCTCGGTTTAAAGACCTTGGATCGGAATCGAACTCAGAAATCTTCATTGACAGATAGTTTTTGCTTGAAAATGGTTGCTTGTCACTAAAGCACGGTTAACTCAGGTCCTCTTCTCGACTTGAAAACCTCGACTGCAACCAGAAAGTAGTGCGATTGATGTGTCATCGAGCTGAATGGAATCGAACTCGACAATTTTGATGGAAGATAACTCTTCT
This sequence comes from Hibiscus syriacus, assembly GCF_006381635.1. Lineage (NCBI taxonomy): Eukaryota > Viridiplantae > Streptophyta > Magnoliopsida > Malvales > Malvaceae > Hibiscus > Hibiscus syriacus. The sequence continues at coordinate 359,116 of NW_024063535.1, forward strand.
AGCCTTGAGTTATGCTGTAAATGATGTGTCTTGGAGCTGAACGTAGTCGAACTCGAAGGTCTTTGTTGACATATACTCCTTCTTTGAGTTGGATATCCTTCGTCGTGAAGTTAAAATCCAATCTAAATATGGATGATGCTTGTGTGCACGATTCCCTTCGTCGTGAAGTTGAAACCGCGGGTGGCCCCTTCGTCGTAAAGTTGAGCCTGAAATTGGATATCCTTCATCGTGAAGTTGAAATCCAAGTAAGTAGCATTGTTCCGAGTCCAATATCCTCCGTCGTGAAGTTGAAATTGGCTCTGGAACCGTGAAATTATTTGTTGACAACCTGCCGTCCCTTCGTTGTGAAGTTGAAATTGTGTGTTCCTGAGTCCAATATCCTTCGCTGTGAAGTTAAAATTGACTCTAAATGAAATTTTGTTGACAATCAGCCGCCCTTTCGTCGTGAAGTTGAGCTTGTGTTGTCTTTGGTCCAAGATCCTTCGCTGAGAAGTTGAAATTGGCTCTGAAATTGGGAAGTTGTTTATTGACAACCAGCGGTCCCTTCGTCGTGAAGTTGAACTTGCGTTGTCTTGAGTCCAATATCCTACGCTGTGAAGTTGAAATTGGCTCTGAAATTGGGAAATTGTTTATTGATAACCAGCGGTCCCTTCGTCGTGAAGTTGAACTTGCATTGTCTGGAGTCCAATATCCTTCGTTGTGAAGTTGAAATTGGCTCTAAAATTGAGAAGTTGTTTGTTGACAACCAGCGGTCCCTTCGTCGTGAAGTTGAACTTGCGTTGTCTGGAGTCCAATATCCTTCGCTGTGAAGTTGAAATTGGCTCTGAAATTGGGAAGTTATTATGGACAACCAGTGGTCCCTCGTTCTGAAGTTGAACTTGCGTTGTCTTGAGTCCAATATTCTTCGCTGTGAAGTTGAAATTGGCTCTGAAATTGGGAAATTGTTTGTTGACAACCAGCGGTCCCTTCGTCGTGAAGTTGAACTTGCGTTGTCTGGAGTCCAATATCCTTCGTTGTGAAGTTGAAATATACTTTGAAATTGAGAAGTTGTTTGTTGATAACCAGCGGTCCCTTTGTCGTGAAGTTGAACTTGCGTTGTCTGGAGTCCAATATCCTTCATTGTGAAGTTAAAATTGGCTCTGAAATTGAGAAGTTGTTTGTTGACAACCAGCGGTCCCTTCGTTGTGAAGTTGAACTTGCGTTGTCTGGAGTCCAATATCCTTCGCTGTGAAGTTGAAATTTACTCTCGAGCAAATTGTGAGTTCGAGAGAAACTTTCAATCTGTCGAGTTGGTCGAAGTGTAGCTTCTTGCTGCTGAGTTAAGCAACCAACCTGAATCTTTAAAGGTTCTTTTGAATCGAGTATCCGTCATCTTGAAGTCGAAACTTGACTCTAAAAGCTGTAAAAAATTATGTATATGGAAAATGATAAATATGATGCTCTAAAATGTATGCATAAGATGCATGTAACATGAATTGGTTATATTTTATCTCCTGAAAAAGGTCTGATAATTTACATTAGGATGTTGAATCCCCAAATAATGCTCCAATATCCAAAAATGTCCCAATATTTGATGTTGAATCTTCAAAGATGCCCCAAATGTTCCTCATTTCTGGCTTCAACATTGATTCTGAGCATGAGTTTTGTGTCTAAAAGTCACATGTCATTTACCAAGATCCACTCTAGAGAGACTGTCTTGTTTGAAAAAAATATTTTTCTTTCTCTTTTATTTTCAAAGTTATGAAAATATCAATTAAAAGAGTTTTGAAAAATGTTTGATCCAAAGTTTTGAAAATATTGTCACTTTCACGGTTTTACAATTGAGACGAATCATAAACTAGAGTTCATCGGATATCAAAGAATTAATTATATTGTTAATCCTTTAATGAATTATAGCTATTTGACAAGTGCCAAGATCAAAGCTATTTTTGGGAAGTGGTTAAGTAAGGAAAGGATAAAAAAAATCTCAGGTTATTATGTTTGGTCAAAGGTTTGGCATTTGATGCTCAAAGGCTTGGCATTTGATGCTCATAGGTTTGGCATTTGATGCTCAACGGTTTGATAGGGTAGCTTGCATGCTCCTCTACTGGAAGTGTTCTCTAACTCCCAGCTTTCATGGTCACATTTGGATTGTGCGATGCCTTATCAAGGAATTTGTGATCGCCTCAGTTGCATAATTTTTAAATTCGAGCTGCCTTTTCAGGTTTTCAACTCGAATCCTCCTTTGGTTTCAAGATGTTATTCAAGATTTACATCTTGAACCCCCATTTGTTATTTTTCTCTACCATGCATTAATTATATTATTTTTTACAAACAAAGATTAATCCTGATGGGCGGGATGAAATTTGAATATAGTCTCTTCTGTTTAGAAATCCATGTATGATTATAAGGGACTTTTAAGGCACGTAATGTAGGTCAGGGTTTATGGTTATGAAAGAAAAGGATAAATAGGCCCAAACAAGTGTTTCAGGGTGTTGAACCAAGGATCAATTCATTCTGATGATTTCAGTCATGTCTTGCTCAAAATGTCTCTTTCTTAATGCTCTATGATCTTCGAGTAAAGTGATTCAGTGATTCGGGAATGTTTGTGCTTGATCAATCTCATTGACTCAAAGAAAGGTATGAGTGTATCAAAAAGATAAAGGCAATGTTCAAGAATTTCAAAAGGAGGTAATGTCAAAATTTCGTCTTTTGGTAATGACCACGAGTTGTTTTGGGCAAAGAATCAAGGTATTTTATTCTGGGGTTTGAGACATGGTAAGAAGGTCTAATCTTTCCATATGTAAAAAATATATAATTCTTGAAGAATTAAAAGAATCATTAATTCATTTAATATTCGAAGAACTAAAGATTAAAATTTGTTCAATTGCTCCACCTTAGAAAGAAGCATAAATTCAATCATTTAAAAGATTAAGCAAACATGAAAGATCAAAGACGTGTTCAAACAAAACAATCCTCTAAGTGCAAATGGTATATGCCATGCCCCCTTCTTCGGCAAGCGTCTTACAGTTTTCAGAGGAATGTTTGGGGATTCTTATGTGGTAACAACTAACAGTTTCAACATCGTAGCTCTTAGGATAAGGGGATTCTTTTCTTAGATCATCCTGGCAGGCTTTGTCCTACAATCAACTGATCAGGCTCCCACTTTATTGTTTTTAATTTTTTCTTTTGATGTTACAATCTTACTTCCATTTGGTGTCATGTGGTTAAAACCACTTCATCGAATCCTCCATGAAGAAATTTCATGTTTATGAAAAAAATGAAATGTAGAGGCACAACGCAAAATTAAAAAAAATGCATGAAATGTTCGAGGCATTGATCCAGAAAAATGTCCATTATTATAAATAATCTTTATTTTGACAAAAATGTTTTATCTTGTAAGAGACATAAAACCAATCAAAGGTACATTCGGACTAAATCCTCTAGACCCCGAACAACTTCCAGCAGGTTGACAAGTCTTCTGTTTTCATCTGTCACAGGTTGTATGCCTTGTCGAACTACTCCAGCTTCCCTTGCCAGGCCATGTAGATGGCGAGCTGCCTTCTGTACTTGATCCAAGAATTCTCGGATGACTGCGTCTCTGGACTTCACCCTTTGTTGTGCTTGCTCCCAACGGAAACGCCACTGCAAACCCCCGTCGAATGGCATTATCTGAAGATCGCTCGCTTGCTTTTTGAATCCATCTACAATAGCTTCTAACTCAGCTATTGTTTTACCATCTCTCTCATGTTGTTTCTCCAGATCAACCATTTGGATTCTCAGGCGTAGGTTTTGATGCTGACTGTCTGCCAAGCGCCTCTGGGCAGTCTTCATCTGTTCCTTCCAAGTTCTCTCATCAGGCCCCTCAAATTTTCTTTTCAGGCTATGGGCTTCATCTTTCCAGTACTCATAGGACACTTTTAACTTGGAGTTATCCTTGACAGCATCTTGATACCCCTTTCTCAAATCTTCGAGCTCAAAACAGTCTCTTTTATACTTTCTTTCCAGTTTATCTGCTCGATCTTTCTCAGAGTCGGCATCTAGATTCCACTGATAGTGCTCGGCTTTAAGTTCTCTGACCTTCTGCTTTAACTCATTTTTTACAGCTTCAAACTCCGCCTTAGCTATCTCAAGTTCAGAAGGGACATGCCTGAGATGCTCCTTCATGGTCCGTGTGTCCTCACAGTCTGGCACCGGGATGTTATCATTCTTTCTCAATCTTTATCATTCCACATAATCCGGAGTGAGAATATCTCTAGCAGCCACAACATCTATCCAGGATACTTTCTTCCATGACTAGTCTATCTCTTTGATCTTCTTCTTATAACTGTCACCGTGATACACAAACTCTGATGTAGATAATTCGTATGTTGCTGGGACAAACTGACGTGCCCCATACTATCTAAGTGTCAACAACGGAGCATACACAACTACACCTTAAAGTCCAAGTAAGGTCATAGTGTCAAAATCCCCAAATCGAAAAAGAACGTCACTGAGGAACAACCAGGGGGCTCTCCAAGTAATATCCCAGTCCTGAAGATGTGTGAAGACCTTCATCCATTTTTCCGTCGAAGCGCCTTCAAGCCATTTCATGGTGATGAACTCTCTCAAAGGTGAATACGTAGTGCTAAATCGGCGGTAGGCAACCCCATTTGTTTTCCAGAAGTGGCTGTGAATTCAGACTTGAAGGAGTTGAACAAATCCAATGAATCTACCTCCGCCAGCTCTTTGGCAATGGTTGAGAGACCGAAAGGTCTTGGCTAAGATGGTTGGTATTGGGTTGACTCGTTTCGGAAGTTGCTCAATCAGTTCCACTACGATTGTGTCAATGCATCCCAAAATCTTCGGAAAGATGATCAAGCCATACAGACCTAGTGCAAAAAAGTTCTATAGTCTTCCATTCATCAGGGTGGTTATTCATTAGTTTCCTTATGTGGATCCACTCAATTCCTTACCCGTTACCTTTGTTTCGGAGTCGGTCAGTCACCCACTTTTCATCAACCCTTACAATCTTGGCCAGTCTATTCTTGAAAGGCTGACTCTTTATGTGTTTGATGTAGGCTCGCTCCAGTTTAATGCTTTCACAGTGCAATAGTGTAGTATACTCCCCGATGGTAGGTACCATGTCCCCTTGGTTAAAAGTGAAGCAAATGTATCACGGGTTCCAGAATTGAACCAAGACTCTGATTAAAGGCTCACCGGTCTTAACATGAAGCAAAAGTGCAATGTCACCATACCGCTGACTGAACTTCTGTTTTCGATCATTCTTCCAACTGTCCCAGATGTCTCGAAGTTCTTGCACATTGTTCTATTTTAGGCTGATAGAGGCATATCTAACAAGCTCTGACACATAACTTCCTTGAAGACTGTCTCCCTTTTCTTTCTGAGTCTTCTCGAACCATAGTCGTACATCGAGGTTTTTAATCTCCTGTATTACAACACCTTTGTCCATTAATGCAGATTATTTATGGTTAACGAACACATTTTTTGGTGGATCAACACTTCTTTTGAATGATGCAGATGATGTAAATAAAATAAAAGAGAGGAAAAAATGAAAAGAGTTAGTAAGGTAAAGATAATAATCAAAGCAATCATGAAAATAAAAGTCCTACCCCATATGATATTTACCCCACATGCTTATTATTCCTACCCGGACATGATCTCTATCCCGCAAGTTGATTTTGAACAAGTCTTAACCGCATAAATTTCTAGTTGACATATTTTGAACAGAAAGTAAAACAGAAAATAATTTCGGCATCCTAGGGTTTAGAACGAGGTTTTGGGGTGGGCCCTAACTCCTTGTAGTCTCCGGGTTTAGGTTCTAAAAAAAGGTACTCAAGTTCTCCTTGTCGGTGCCCCATTGGCTTGCCAGACCCTTAGTCGTAAACACATCATAATGGACTAAGTTAAGCTCGAGAGGACACATTCTCTTATGCCCGCACGGTGAATAAATTCACACGAAGACATAAGGTATATGAATCCCGAAGGCTACTTGCTAGGCCCGCACGGTGAATAAATTCACACAAAGGTGTCGTTTTCACCCCCACTTAAAATAGGGTTTGGAGCTCGGGTATAGAGCCTTAGATGAAAAAAAAACTTTGAAGGCTGAAATCATGAGAAAACGATTAGTCCAACTATTTACTCGAAAATATAATCAAAAGTAATTAAAAATGATCGAAATATTACCTTAAAATTTAAACTTACCCTTTTCGTTAAAAAGACAACTGGAAATTACCTTAGCCTGACTCACTTACCTGTGTCCCCAGCGGAGTCGCCAAACTGTCGCAACCGTCTTTCGGTTATGCCTTGGAATTGGGCTTCGACTTGAAAAATGTGAATTGGGAGTCACCACCGATCATTTACTTTACGAAAAGTGGGTTGATCGGATACCTTATTTCTTACCTGATCTGCGTCTTACCAGTGATATGTCGGATCCGGAAGTCGGTTACGGTCAAGGAAGGATTAGCACCCTTTAACCGCCCTTTCGGTACTATGTAATTTCCAGTTGTCTCTAATTAAGAAAGTTGAAAGTTTAAATTGAAAGGTAAAATAACGATCCAAAACTTACATTTGATTGATTGAAAATGTACCCTTAAGAAAGTAAAAAAGTCATGTTAGATAAAATAGTAAGAAATTAATTAATTAAATTAAAATGAAAAGAAAACAAATTAAGTAAAATGATAAAATGAAGAAAGCAAAAATAAAATAGTAAGTAAAAAAAACAAATAATAAAATATATTAAAAAGAAAAAGAAAAAGAAAATAAATAAAACAAATAAACAAAATAATAATAACAAAGTACGAATAATATATATATAATAAATAAAAAAGTAAATATATAAATTAATAAATTAAATGATGAAAAGAACATATACACATATAATGGTAAAAAATAAAGATAATTACAATATATATATATATATATATATATATATATAGTAACAATACTAATAATGATAATAAGTAGTTAAAAAAGACAATCACACCGAAAAGGAAGAAAGAAAGTAAGGTTTGGTGAAGTATAATTGATAGGAAGAAAAAAATGATGAGGGGTGGGGACAAAGTAGGTAGATATAATTAACTTGTGTATATATATATATATAATAGTAAAATGTATATAACAACATAATATCAATAAAAAAAGAAAAAAATATATAATGATAATAAAAATATAGAAAATTAATAGAAAAATATATGTATAATATTATAAAATATAGAACTAAAAATAAAAAAACCAAATATATATTAATAATAGGTATAAAAACTAAAATATTTAAAAAGAACATACGCATATATATATAACAAAATAAATAATATAAAAATAATACAAGTAATAAAGAATAATAAAAAGAAAGAGAAAATAAAAAATATAATAATAATAAAATATAAAAAATAAACATATATAATATAAATAAGTAGAATAAAAGGAAAATATAATAGTAAAAATAATAATAAATATAATAGTAATAATAAAAATGCAAAGAAAATAAATATATATATGGGTAATAACGTATATAAATAGAGAAAAATTAAAAAAGTGATAAATTAAAAATAAAATTAGCAAGTATTTATATATATATATATAAAAAACTAATTACGGGATTAAAATGAAAGGAATGTAAATTAAGTGGGTAAATGTCAAAGAACATTGAAGATTAAAACCGACAAAAATTAAAAAAAAATCATTTTTTGATAGATTTTCGTACTCTCATTCTAAAAATGTAATTTGTTTTTGCGAAATAGCCTCTAGGGAGCGTAGATCTGAAATCAAAGTTTCGAAAAAACTCCCTCTGGGTCATCGACTAAAACATTTGTCTTTGGGGTCTCCAAAGAAAACACGATTAACAACGCATGCAAGTGAAGAGTAAAGAGAAACAAACAAAAGATAAAAAAAGGTTTCACCTTTATTACTTCGAATCGTTTACAATAGCTTTGCCTTTGTATTTTCCGTGTTTTCCTCTGTATTTTGTCTGTAAATCGTGTGTTACAATAGTGAGTTATAATGGCTATTTATAGTGCTTGTGGATCCTATCTTTAGGAGTTTAAATCATAGTAGAACTCTATCATATTTTTAGGAGTTTGAATCCTAGCAAAATTCTATCATATTTTTAGGAATTTAAATCCTAGTAGGATGAAAAGGTGTGTTGACAGCTGCCCCTCTTTGCCCATAGTCGTGTAACGGGGATAGGGTAAAGATTAAAAGACACACTTTTCGTTCGGTGGAGTTGAAAATTGACTATGATGTTTCAATAACTCCCTGTCGAATTGAGTTACGGATGACTCCTCCGTCCTGAAGCCGAGTTCATCTTGAAATGATATGAAATTGAAGCCATAGTTCGGAATTTGAATCAGCACGTGGCTTCTCGTTGCCCTTCGGTCTTCTTCTCGGTTTAAAGACCTTGGATCGGAATCGAACTCAGAAATCTTCATTGACAGATAGTTTTTGCTTGAAAATGGTTGATTGTCACTAAAGCACGGTTAACCCAGGTCCTCTTCTCGACTTGAAAACCTCGACTGCAACCAGAAAGTAGTGCGATTGATGTGTCATCGAGCTGAATGGAATCGAACTCGACAATTTTGATGGATGATAACTCTTCTAGCCTTGAGTTATGCTGTAAATGATGTGTCTTGGAGCTGAACGTAGTCGAACTCGAAGGTCTTTGTTGACAGATACTCCTTCTTTGAGTTGGATATCCTTCGTCGTGAAGTTAAAATCCAATCTAAAGATGGATGATGCTTGTGTGCATGATTCCCTTCGTCGTGAAGTTGAAACCGCGGGTGGCCCCTTCGTCGTAAAGTTGAGCCTGAAATTGGATATCCTTCATCGTGAAGTTGAAATCCAAGTAAGTAGTATTGTTCTGAGTCCAATATCCTCCGTCGTGAAGTTGAAATTGGCTCTGGAACCGTGAAATTATTTGTTGACAACCAGCCGTCCCTACGTTGTGAAGTTGAACTTGTGTTGTCCTGAGTCCAATATCCTTCGTTGTGAAGTTAAAATTGACTCTGAATGAAATTTTGTTGACAATCAGCCGCCCTTTCGTCGTGAAGTTGAGCTTGTGTTATCTTGGGTCCAAGATCCTTCGCTGAGAAGTTGAAATTGGCTCTGAAATTGGGAAGTTGTTTATTGACAACCAGCGGTCCCTTCGTCGTGAAGTTGAACTTGCGTTGTCTTGAGTCCAATATCCTACGCTGTGAAGTTGAAATTGGCTCTGAAATTGGGAAATTGTTTATTGACAACCAGCGGTCCCTTCGTCGTGAAGTTGAACTTGCGTTGTCTGGAGTCCAATATCCTTCGTTGTGAAGTTGAAATTGGCTCTAAAATTGAGAAGTTGTTTGTTGACAACCAGCGGTCCCTTCGTCGTGAAGTTGAACTTGCGTTGTCTGGAGTCCAATATCCTTCGCTGTGAAGTTGAAATTGGCTCTGAAATTGGGAAGTTATTTATGGACAACCAGTGGTCCCTTCGTTCTGAAGTTGAACTTGCGTTGTCTTGAGTCCAATATTCTTCGCTGTGAAGTTGAAATTGGCTCTGAAATTGGGAAATTGTTTGTTGACAACCAGCGGTCCCTTCGTCGTGAAGTTGAACTTGCGTTGTTTGGAGTCCAATATCCTTCGTTGTGAAGTTAAAATATACTTTGAAATTGAGAAGTTGTTTGTTGACAACCAGCAGTCCCTTCGTCGTGAAGTTGAACTTGCGTTGTCTGGAGTCCAATATCCTTCGTTGTGAAGTTAAAATTGGCTCTGAAATTGAGAAGTTGTTTGTTGACAACCAGCGGTCCCTTCGTTGTGAAGTTGAACTTGCGTTGTCTGGAGTCCAATATCCTTCGCTGTGAAGTTGAAATTTACTCTCGAGCAAATTGTGAGTTCGAGAGAAACTTTCAATCTGTCGAGTTGGTCAAAGTGTAGCTTCTTGCTGCTGAGTTAAGCAACCAACATGAATCTTTAAAGGTCCTTTTGAATCGAGTATCCTTCATCTTGAAGTCGAAACTTGACTCTAAAAGCTGCAAAAAATTATGTATATGAAAAATGATAAATATGATGCTCTAAAATGTATGCATAAGATGCATGTAACATGAATTGATTATATTTTATCTCCTGAAAAAGGTCTGATAATTTCATTAGGATGTTGAATCCCCAAATGATGCTCCAATATCCAAAAATCCCAATATTTGATGTTGAATCTTCAAAGATGCCCTAAATGTTCCTCATTTCTTGCTTCAGCATTGATTCTGAGCATGAGTTTTGTGTCTAAAAGTCACATGTCATTTACCAAGATCCACTCTAGAGAGACTGTCTTGTTTGAAAAAATATTTTTCTTTCTCTTTTATTTTCAAAGTTATGAAAATATCAATTAAAAGAGTTTTGAAAAATGTTTGATCCAAAGTTTTGAAAATATTGTCACTTTCACGGTTTTACAATTGAGACGAATCATAAACTAGAGTTCATCGGATATCATAGAATTAATTATATTATTAATCCTTTAATGAATTATAGCTATTTGACAAGTGCCAAGATCAAAGCTATTTTGGGAAGTGGTTAAGTAAGGAAAGGATAAAAAAATCTCAGGTTATTATGTTTGGTCAAAGGTTTGGCATTTGATGCTCAAAGGCTTGGCATTTGATGCTCATAGGTTTGGCATTTGATGCTCAACGGTTTGATGGGGTAGCTTGCATGCTCATCTACTGGAAATGTTCTCCAACTCCCAGCTTTCATGGTCACATTTGGATTGTGCGATGCCTTATCAAGGAATTTGTGATCGCCTCAGTTGCATAATTTTTAAATTCGAGCTGCCTTTTCAGGTTTTCAACTCGAATCCTCCTTTGGTTTCAAGATGTTATTCAGGATTTACATCTTGAACCCCCATTTGTTATTTTTCTCTACCATGCATTAATTATATTGTTTTTTGCAAACAAAGATTAATCCTGATGGGCGGGATGAAATCTGAATATAGTCTATTCTGTTTAGAAATCCATGTATGATTAGAAGGGACTTTTAAGGCACGTAATGTAGGTCAGGGTTTATGGTTATGAAAGAAAAGGATAAATAGGCCCAAACAAGTGTTTCAGGGTGTTGAACCAAGGATCAATTCATTCTGATGATTTCAGTCATGTCTTGCTCAAAATGTCCCTTTCTTAATGCTCTATGATCTTCGAGTAAAGTGATTCAGTGATTCGGGAATGTTTGTGCTTGATCAATCTCATAGTTTGAAGCTTGATGTGCCATTTGTCTTTAGGGAATCTTTGCATGTGCTTTTTTGTCCCCTTTTCTTTTTGATTTTTGTTCTTTCTTTTTTTGTTTTCTTCTTTTTAGCTTCTTTTCCTTTTTTATTTTTGCCCTTTTTGTTCTGATTGAATCTTTGCACTTGGCATTTGGTTCACCTTTTGGTATCTCATCTGAATCAATGTCTTCGCTCATGTGAGCATATTTCTTCCACCTTGCCCCCCAGTATGGAGGGTGATCCTTGGTTAGGGTTGAATCAGAAGAAAAATACTACAGACTCAAAAGGGGACACAAGGGATATATTTTTCTCCTGTTGTGAAGGGATAAAGAAAGAAAGCCGTTCATCATTTCATACATGTAAATCTTCACAGAAGAGGTATCCCCAGGGGGATAGATTTTCAAGATTAATTCTATTCACATGAAAACAGTGTAATTAATATATGATAGAATTATTTCGAATAAATTCTTCTTTTTTCCCAGATGTCTCAATGTTCAGGCTCCCCGCGAGATGCCCTAAGTTGGTTCTTTAGAAGAATGCTCATGTTAAAATGAACAACTCAATGCCTTGGGTTTTAATGGTAAGAAAGGTTATTTTTGAGTCTAAAAAAGACAGTGGTGTGATCTTATTGACTCAAAGAAAGGTATGAGTGTATCAAAAAGATAAAGGCAATGTTCAAGAATTTCAAAAGGAGGTAATGTCAAAATTTCGTCTTTTGGTAATGACCACGAGTTGTTTGGGCAAAGAATCAAGGTATTATTATGGGGTTTGAGACATGGTAAGAAGGTCTAATCTTTCCATATGTAAAAAATCTATAATTCTTGAAGAATTAAAAGAATCATTAATTCATTTAATATTCGAAGAACTAAAGATTAAAATTTGTTCAATTGCTCCACCTTAGAAAGAAGCATAAATTCAATCATTTAAAAGATTAAGCAAACATGAAAGATCAAAGACGTGTTCAAACAAAACAATCCTCTAAGTGCAAATGGTATATGCCATGCCCCCTTCTTCGGCAAGCGTCTTACAGTTTTCAGAGGAATGTTTGGGGATTCTTATGTGGTAACAACTAACAGTTTCAACATCGTAGCTCTTAGGATATGGGGATTCTTTTCTTAGATCATCCTGGCAGGCTTTGTCCTACAATCAACTGATCAGGCTCCCACTGTATTGTTTTTAATTTTTTCTTTTGATGTTACAATCTTGCTTCCATTTGGTGTCATGTGGTTAAAACCACTTCATCGAATCCTCCATGAAGAAATTTCATGTTTATGAAAAAAATGAAATGTAGATGCACAACGCAAAATGAAAAAAAAATGCATGAAATGTTCGAGGCATTGATCCAGAAAAATGTCCATTATTATAAATAATCCTTATTTTGACAAAAATGTTTTATCTTGTAAGAGACATAAAAACAATCAAATGTATATTCGGACTAAATCCTCTAGACCCCGAACAACTTCCAGCAGATTGACAAGTCTTCTGTTTTCATCTGTCACTGGTTATATGCCTTGTCGAACCACTCTAGCTTCCCTTGTCAGGCCATGTAGATGGCGAGCTGCCTTCTGTACTTGATCCAAGAATTCTCGGATGACTGCGTCTCTGGCCTTCACCCTTTGTTGTGCTTGCTCCCAACGGAAACGCCACTGCAAACCCCCGTCGAAAGGCATTATCTGAAGCTCGCTCGCTTGCTTTTTGAATCCATCTACAATAGCTTCTAACTCAGCTATTGTTTTACCATCTCTCTCATGTTGTTTCTCCAGATCAACCATTTGGATTCTCAGACGTAGGTTTTGATGCTGACTGTCTACCAAGCGCCTCTGGGCAGTCTTCATCTGTTCCTTCCAAGTTCTCTCATCAGGCCCCTCGAATTTTCTTTTCAGGCTATGGGCTTCATCTTTCCAGTACTTAGAGGACACTTTCAACTTGGAGTTATCCTTGACAGCATCTTGATACCTCTTTCTCAAATCTTCGAGCTCAAAACAGTCTCTTTTATGCTTTCTTTCCAGTTTATCTGCTCGATCTTTCTGAGAGTCGGCATCTAGATTCCACTGATAGCGCTCGGCTTTAAGTTCTCTGACCTTCTTCTTTAACTCATTTTTTACAGCTTCAAACTCCGCCTTAGCTATCTCAAGTTCAGAAGGGACATGCCTGAGATGCTCCTTCATGGTCCGTGTGTCCTCACAGTCTGGCACCGGGATGTTATCATTCTTTCTCAATCTTTGTCATTCCACATAATCCGGAGTGAGCATATCTCTAGCAGCCACAACATCTATCCAGGATACTTTCTTCCATGACTAGTCTATCTCTTTGATCTTCTTCTTATACTGTCACCGTGATACACAAACTCTGATGTAGATAATATGTATGTTGCTGGGACAAACTGACGTGCCACATACTATCTAAGTGTCAACAACGGAGCATACACAACTACACCCCAAAGTCGAAGTATGGTCATAGTGTCAAAATCCCCAAATCAAAAAAGAACATCACTGAGGAACAACCAGGGGCTCTCCAAGTAATATCCCGATCCTGAAGATGTGTGAAGACCTTCATCCATTTTTCCGTCGAAGCGCCTTCAAGCCATTTCATGGTGATGAACTCTCTCAAAGGTGAATACGTAGTGCTAAATCGGTGGTAGGCAACCCCATTAGTTTTCCAGAAGTGGCTGTGAATCCAGACTTAAAGGAGCTGAACACATCCAATGAATCTACCTCCGCCAGCTCTTCGACAATGGTTGAGAGACCGAAAGGTCTTGGCTAAGATGGTTGGTGCTGGGTTGACTCGTTTCGGAAGTTGCTCAATCAGTTCTACCACGACTGCGTCAATGCATCCCAAAATCTTCGGAAATATAATCAAGCCATACAGACCTAGTGCAAAAAAGGTCTATAGTCTTCCATTCATCAGGGTGGTCATTCATTAGTTTCCTTATGTGGATCCACTCAATTCCTTACCCGTTACCTTTGTTTCGGAGTCGGTCAGTCACCCACTTTTCATCAACCCTTGTAATCTTAGCCAGTGTGTTCTTGAAAGGCTGACTCTTGATGTGTTTGATGTAGGCTCTCTCCAGTTTAATGCTTTCACAGTGCAATAGTGTAGTATACTCCTCGATGGTAAGTACCATGTCCCCTTTGTTAAAAGTGAAGCAAATGTATCCCGGGTTCTAGAATTAAACCAAGGCTCTGATTAAGGGCTCACCGGTCTTAACATGAAGCAAAAGTGCAATGTCACCAATACTGCTGACTGAACTTCTTTTTTTGATCATTCTTCCAACTGTCCCAGATGTCTCGAAGTTCTTGCACATTGTTCTATTTTAGGCTGATAGAGGCATAGCTAACAAGCTCTAACACATAACTTCCTTGAAGATTGTCTCCCTTTTCTTTCTGAGTCTTCTCGGACCATAGTCGTACCTCGGGGTTTTTAATCTCCTGTATTACAACACCTTTGTCCATTAATGCAGATTATTTATGGTTAATGAACACGTTTTTTTGTGGATCAACACCTCTTTTGAATGATGCAGATGATGTAAATAAAATAAAAGAGAGGAAAAAAATGAAAAGAGTTAGTAAGGTAAAGATAATAATCAAAGCAATCATGAAAATAAAAGTCCTACCCCACATGATATTTACCCCACATGCTTATTATTCCTACCCGGACATGATCTCTATCCCGCAAGTTGATTTTGAACAAGTCCTAACCGCATAAATTTCTAGTTCACATGTTTTGAACAGAAAGTAAAACAGAAAATAATTTTGGCATCCTAGGGTTTAGAACGAGGTTTTGGGGTGGGCCCTAACTCCTTGTAGTCTCCGGGTTTAGGTTCTAAAAAAAGGTACTCGAGTTCTCCTTGCCGGTGCCCCCTTGGGCTTGCCAGACCCTTAGTCCTAAACCCATCACAGGCTTGTGTGGACTAAGTTAAACTCGAGAGGACACATTCTCTTATGCCCGCACGGTGAATAAATTCACACGAAGACATAAGGTATATGAATCCCGAAGGCTACTTGCTAGGCCCGCACGGTGAATAAATTCACACGAAGGCATCGCTTTCACCCCTACTTAAAACAGGGTTTGGAGCTTAGGTATAGAGCCTTAGATGAAAAAAAAAACTTTAAAGGCTGAAATCTTGAGAAAACGATTAATCCAACTATTTACTCGAAAATATAATCAAAAGTAATTAAAAAGGATCAAAATATTACCTTAAAATTTAAACTTACCCTTTTCCTTAAAAAGACAACTGGAAATTACCTTAGTCTGACTCACTTACCTGTGTCCCCAACGGAGTCGCCAAGCTGTCGCAACCGTCTTTCGGTTGTGCCCCAGAATTGGGCTTCGACTTGAAAAATGTGAATTGAGAGTCGTCACCGATCATTTACTTTACGAAAAGTAGGTTGATCGGATACCTTATTTCTTACCTGATCTGCATCTTACCAGTGATATGTCGGATCCGGGAGTCGGTTACGGTCAAGGAAGGATTAGCACCCTTGAACCGCCCTTTCGGTACTATGTAATTTCCAGTTGTCTTTAATTAAGAAAGTTGAAAGTTTAAATTGAAAGGTAAAATAACGATCCAAAACTTACATTTGATTGATTGAAAATGTACCCTTAAGAAAGTAAAAAAGTCATGTAAGATAAATGGTAAGAAATTAATTAATTAAATTAAAATAAAAAGAAAACAAAATAAGTAAAATGATAAAATGAAGAAAGCAAAGATAAAATAGTAAGTAAAAAAACAAATAATAAAATATATTTTAAAAAGAAAAAGAAAAAGAAAAAGAAAATAAATAAAACAAATAAACAAAATAATAATAACAAAGTACGAATAATATATATATATATATATATATATATATAATAAATAAATAAAAAGTAAATATATATAAATTAATAAATTAAATGACGAAAAGAACATATACACATATAATGGTAAAAAATAAAGATAATTACAATATATATATATTATATAATAACAATACTAATAATGATAATAAGTAGTTAAAAAAAGACAATCACACCGAAAAGGGAAGAAAAGAAAGTAAGGTTTGGTGAAGTATAATTGACATGAAGAAAAAAATGATGAGAGGTGGGGACAAAGTAGGTAGATATAATTAACTTGTGTAGAATATATATATATATATATATATATATATATATATATATAATAATAGTAAAATGTATATATAACAACATAATATCAATAAAAAAAGAAAATAAATATAATATAATGATAATAAAGAATATAAAAAATTAATAGAAAAATATATGTATAATATTATAAAATAGCACTAAAAATAAAAAAACCAAATATATATTAATAATAGGTATAAAAACTAAAATATTTAAAAAGAACATACGCATATATATATAACAAAATAAATAATATAAAAATAATACAAGTAATAATACAAGAATAATAAAAAGAAAGAGAAAATAAAAAATATAATAATAATAAAATATAAAATATACATATATATATAATAAGTAGAATAAAAGGAAAATATAATAGTAAAATATAATAAATATAATAGTAATAATAAAAATGCAAAGAAAATAAATATATATATATGGGTAATAACGTATATAAATAGAGAAAATTAAAAAAGTGATAAATTAAAAATAAAATTAGCAAGTATATATATATATATATATATATATATATATATATATATATATATATATATATATATATATACTAATTACGGGATTAAAATGAAAGGAATGTAAATTAAGTGGGTAAATGTCAAAGAACATTGAAGATTAAAACCGACAAAAATAAAAAAAATCATTTTTTGATAGATTTTCGTACTCTCATTCTAAAAATGTAATTTGTTTTTACGAAATAGCCTCTAGGGAGCGTAGATCTGAAATCAAAGTTTCGAAAAAACTTCCTCTGGGTCATCGGCTAAAACATTTGTCTTTGGGGTTCTCCAAATAAAACACAATTAACAACACATGCAAGTGAAGAGTAAAGAGAAACAAACGAAAGATAAAAAAAGTTTTCACCTTTATTACTTCGAATCGTTTACAATAGCTTTGTCTTTGTATTTTTCGTGTTTTCCTCTGTATTTTGTCTGTAAATCGTGTGTTACAATAGTGAGTTACAATGGCTATTTATAGTGCTTGTGGATCCTATCTTTAGGAGTTTAAATCATAGTAGAACTCTATCATACTTTTAGGATTTTAAATCTTAGCAAAATTTGAATCCTAGTAGGACGAAAAGGTGTGTTGCAATACTGAAAAGACTACCTAAATAAACTAGGCATGTGAGCAACCTCCTTCATTCTACGCCTTTGTTTATTTTTTTGGTTGAATCTGTCATTAAAAGACTGCCTGAAATTACGATCAACGCATGATAAGAGTAGGATGACAGTGTCACATTTTGTTAAATTTATTATTATTAAATACATTGATTCAACTGTTCATGTATATTCCAATTCTCTAAATTATATAAAAATATTTTTATATTTAATAAATTAAAATAAAATTTTAAATATATTACAATAACTTGTAATAAATTGAAACTTACTAAACAGGGTCACTTAATATTTAAGTATTTGAGCTAACTCGTTACATAAACTGGACATTGAATTATCGAAACATGAGTTCCAACACTACAAACTACATGCGATTACTGTCTTTAACGAAACAGTTAACCTCTTAAGTGAACCAAGGTCGTCACTTGGACGCCCTCTCTCTCTTCCACACTATGCAAACCTCGCCGTCGCTCACTCTCGACCCTTTCGTCTTTCCCCTCGTTCTCAAATCATGCTCCGCTATCCACCGCCCTCGACTCGGCTCCACCGTTCACGCTCACGCCACCAAGTCATCTCTCCTCTCCAACCAATTCGTCGCTTGCGCTCTTATCTACTTTTATGGCAAATGCTTCTCCATCCTTTGGCACGCAAGTTGTTCGACGAAACCCCGTTTCTTGGAGTTCCATGATTTCTCTCTACGCGCGCTCCGGAGACATGGAGGTGGCATTGGAATTGTTTCGGTCTATGGATGTTGAGCCGAACGAGTCGACGTTTAATGCCATCATAGCAGGTTTGAATGAATTGGAAGATGGGTCTTTTAAGGCTATTGAATTTTATAGAAGGATGCAGAAAATGGGGTTGAGGCCGAATATGATTACCCTTCTTGCTTTATTACCTGCTTGCGTTGGCGTAGCTGCATTGAGTTTGATTAAAGGAATTCATGGCTATGCTTTTCGAAACAACATAGAACCTCACCCGCAGTTCAGAAGTGGGTTTAGTGGAAGCTTACGGGCGATGTGGAAGTCTTGTTAATGCACGGAATGTATTCCGATGTATAAGAGAAAGAGATGTAGTGGCTTGGAGTAGTTTAATCTCAGCTTACGCTTTACATGGCGAGGCAAAGGCTGCATTGGAAGTTTTTCAGCAAATGGAGTTGGCAAACGTGCGGCCTGATTGTTGGTAATGCTCAATTTGTAACAGTTTTTAAAGGTTTTTAATTCTATGTTTAATAGAATTAAATTGTGATTTGGAAGTGACTATTTTGCCCTCACTATTTAGCCTATAAATAGAGGGCAATTTCATTCACTTTGAGATATCCCAAGCAAACATTTGCTTTGAAACACTCCTATCTTTTGAGTGTTGTTTGAGTTGAGAGAGAAGAGCAATACCACCAAGTTCACTCCAGTTTTCGGGTGTACGAATTCTTGGAGAGCCGTGTTAACCTCAGGGGGTTGTTCGTCCATTGTAGCGATTACACACATCGGGGCGAATTTGCTTCTAAGGCAGTGGATTACCACGACACGGTTATCATTCTGATTGATTATTTTATTTAATATTTTCCAGTCAGTGCTAACGCCTCGTTTTGCAGCAATCTATTTTACCAACAATTTAGAAGCAAATTCTATACTGCTGCTACAAACGACAACAGTACAATCTGATAGGCACATGTTTTTGCATCGATTACCAAAATATCTAAAGAAGGAAATTGAGGCTATCGATTTCGGTTAGTCTGTTGATTTACCATGTTTTCTCAATAATCTTGCAATCAAAAGGACTTTGATAGTGCCATGATCAGAAATATGGTAACAAACTTGTGGTTGCTAATGTTTAGAAATTTGTCATGCTTTAATTTCATGATTCATTTATAATTATTAAGAGCAAACAGTAAACATGCATGACAAGGTTGTTTTCCTGCATTTAAATATTGGAAACTTTAAAGCATGAATTAAAGTTGAGAAAATGCATGGAATTGGAAACATTAGTATTATAGCTGTTAAATACTTCTTAACAGTCGTTTATAATCCATTAATATTTGAATATTTATAAATTTTATATTATATAAGCATTAATAGTATTATGATTTCATAATAAGCATCAATGGTATTATAAGGTCTTATGGACAAAAGGAACGGAAAAAACGTTTAATTAGTCATTACTTTATGAGTTTAAAGCAAGGAAACGTTTTAGTTTTCAAAATAATTTTTTAATGAATTGTCTTTATATTGCAAAACTGAAAAGATAATGGAGACGTGTGTTTATTGCTTTCGAATGGTATTAGGCTATTATCAATATATACTAGTCAAATAGTATAATAAAGCAATATTTATTGATAATTCATTGGGGATTTTAATGCATAATAATGCATGAAATGTTGGTATGAATATTATTTCGGTTCCTTTCATGTATAAATCAATTAGCTTTATACTATATTAGCATTCTTTGTGCTCACTGCTTTAAAAAGCATTTATTGCTTTTAACGTGTTTACATAGCTATATTGGTGAATTAGCTATTTTCTCATTTTAATGAATATATATTGCTATTATACATGGGTATATATTGCTAATATTTGTGCAATAAAGAGTATGATTTAATGACTCCATTATAATGGAAATTGATTCTCTTGGAGAATAACAACCTTTGGTTCATGTGGAGATGTGCAACTATTTATTTTCATGTGAGGTGATGATGTTGAACGAGGAGATTCTCCAAATTGAATAGTTGTTAAATTTGAGTTTGATTTCCACAATCTCTTGAAGATAAGGAACCAAAATCCTAAAGATAAGGATCTTGTCACTATCAATAATATTTTTTTAAAAATTATTGTTAGTAAATTAATTTCGCGACTAACCATGTATATTCTTCATTTGACTTTGGTTTAGATGAAGTGATTGTCACGATGGATTTTGGAGAATCATGAAGATGATGATGCAAAGAATGAAGTTGCATGCATGGTGAGAATGAACAAGTCTATTTGGAATTGTGATTCTACCTGTGAGGTCAGATTGTTTAGACTTGTTGCCTGTTAATTCATGCCTTTTAAATATATGAATTAGATTGCATGAGCCTTTAAGATAGTCTTTAAAACTCAGTGGATACTATAAAATGAGATAAAACCACTAGTAAAGACTAAGATAGTACTACTAAGGCTAAGGTGGTAGTGTGAGCCCAAAAATATATATGCTTAATAAGATAGTGTCAAGCATAATTCTTTAAGAAAGCCTTAAGAAAGAGAAAATCTATAAATAATTTATTGGAAAATAGTGTGATGAGTATGAAAGTGCATGTCTAGGATTGGTTCTATGAAGACTTGGTACTTAAGCGTGCCTAGTGCACCACCTCTCTTTCATAGAAACCTACCTGGTGCATTGTTCATTACTATGCTCACTATTCCAATTTATAAAATACTATGACAAGATAAAAACTCTTAAAACTTAGTGCAGAAGTTAAAAGAGTAGAGATTAATTTGGTTGAGTGGAATACCAAATTTAGTCATAGTAAATAAAATATATGATGATCTCTTTAAGGCTAATATGTTGAATATCATGAATGAGTATATGATAGACTCTATTGCTACTAAAAGTGTGTTGTAGCTATTAAATCTCTAAGTGATTTTCCTAAGTAGAGGAAAGAAAAGAGATTATCTATTTTATAATGGTTTATGCATTTTAATGATTTGTAACTTCTCAAAACTTTGAGAATTATGTGTAAACAAAACTTGAGTTTGTTAAAAATATAGTTTTATGGCTAAAACTCATAACAAACTTTACTCTAGTATGAGTGAGTATTTGTTTACATGTTTTACAAGACACTTATGGATATCCTAAAATGTTAGAAATGTGGGGGTGTCTTAAAATGTAGATTAAATGCATAAACTCAAATAGAAAATATTATATCCACTTCTTCTAGTATTTCTGCTAGGTCTTCTCAAGAAATTGATTCGAGACTAGAAGAAGTAAAAGGCTATTTGGACCAAATTTTATCACTTCCTTTATTTCTGAGATAAATGATTTAGACTCTCTTTCTGATCATAGCTTAAATATTATATAAGGATCCTAAAAGGCTATAAGATCTATCGATACTAGTTCTAGAAAAGCACTATAATGATGAACTAGAATCGATAATGTCTAATCATACTTGGGAATTAGTTGACTTGCCTAGAGGATTTAAACCAATCTGTAGCAAATGAATCTTCCGGAAGAAATGAGACAAGATGATTTAATCCAGTGGTACAAGGCAAGGCTAGTTGTCAAAGGGTTCACTCAAAGTTTGTTTTAAACTACTTTGATTCTTACTCTCCCATTATGAACATCTCAACGATCCGTGCATTATTTGCACTAGCCTCCATTCATAAGTTGCAAGTACATCAATGGATGTTAAGACTGCATTTTGAATGGAGATCTAGATGAGGAGATCTATATGAGAACAATGGTACAAGAAATTTCATAAAACTATACTTAGTTTTGGTTTTGTTGTGAATGGTTCGGATGCTTGCGTGTATTCGATGATGTTTGATACTGATTGCGTCATCATAAGTTTTGTATGTTGATGACATGTTGATTTTCAGTTCTAACATTGAGTCCATTAACAAAACAAACGGTTTCTTGTCCACTAAATTTGAGATGATGGATCTGGGAGAAGTTGATGTAATCTTAGGAGTCAAAATTACTGGAAAGGGATTTCTTTATGTCAAGCACACTATCTTGAGAAAGTGTTTAAAGAAATTTGACAGTTTTGACGTCGTCCCTGTTCGAACTCTTGTGACACTAGCATATATCTCTTTAAGAATAAAGGAAGTAGCGTTTCCCAAACATAATATGCTAAATTAATCAGAATTTTAATGTTCTTAAAGAACTATACTCGGCCTGATATTGCTTATGCTGTGAGTAGACTAAGTAGATATACTCATAATCCGAGTGGTGAGCACTGGATTGCTTTTAAACGCTTACTGAAGTATCTTAAGGGTACTTTGGATTGGAAACTTGAATTTGTTGGCTTTCCTGCGGTACTAGAAGGATATTGTGATGCCAACTGGGTTTCTGATAATGATGAGGTAAGCTCTACGAGCGGGTATGTTTTTACTTTGGGTGGAGCAGCAATCTCATGGAAATCATCAAAGCAGACTTGTATTGCTCGTTCTACCATGGAGACAGAGTTTATAGCTCTTGACCTAGCTGGGCAAGAAGCCGAGTGGCTCAGAAGATTGTTAGCAGATATTCCGTTGTGGGGAAGACCGACTCCTTCAGTTTCATTGTTGTGTGATTCACAAGCTGCGATATGTGTGGCTAAGAACCAAGCTTACAATGGTAAGAAAAGACACATTCGCATAAGACATGAATCAGTTAGACACTTAATAAAGAATGGAGTGCTCTCTTTAGAGTATGTGAAGTCGGAAAGGAACCTAGCAGATCCGCTTACCAAAGGGTTAAGTCGGAAGCTGGTCCTAGATTCGTCGAGGGGGATGGGCCTAAAGCCCATTGGTTGAGGAATTCATGGTGGATACCCAACTTAGTTATCTAAGTTCCATGTGGTCAAACGAAACCATGGAAAGACTCATAGTGCACATTCCTACTACCTATCCCTATGATGAATAATGTGCATGCCCAGGATGAGCTTAATTGCTCTTAATAAATTCATAGCCCAGGCTTTGGGTGGTCTTAGTGAGAAAGACTTGATGAATTACCGATTTTGGTTGAATATCTATTCTTAATAAGTTCATAACCCAGAGTTGAGTGGGTAGTTCTAATCGCGAAGGACTAGATGAACTTACCGTTTGAGAGGATGAGTTTTATTAAACTCTTAATGAATTCAAACCCAAGAGGTTCCTAGTGAGAAGGACATATTGAATGGGAGTTCCTAGTGAGAAGGACATATTGAATTCACCGAATTATGAGGCTGAATATTATTCTTAATGACTTCTTATCCCAGAGTTTGGGTGGTTCATTAATAATGAACTTGAAGAAAGTCACCATACTCTTTGTGAGGTTGAGCTATTATAAAAGCTCTTAATTATTTCATAGCTCAGTTTGAGTGGTTTATGTTGATATAAACTTGATGAAATAACCTACGTAAGTGAGAAGGATTAGCCACCTTCTGAAAAACGTTGGGCCGTTTTTCTAGTACACTTATTAGAATCCTGAGGAAAGAGGGCTAAACATATATACGTTTTTGTATATATTCTTTGTAGACACATCGAGAACTTTGGTGGATGAAGGGGTTAGTTGTGTGAGTTTACCCCAATCTTAGAAAGTTCCAGACTAGTTTCACTTATCTAAGAGAAGGATTGCTCATCATCACTATGTACTAGTTCCAGATACGTTCACTAGTGCTTAAACAACAAATCTCGCTATTGCTCTTCTCATGTTTTTACTTCATTGCTCTCATCTTTACGAAAGAATTCTTTCGCATTAGTGGGGGAATGTTGGTAATGCTCAATTTGTAACAGTTTTTAAAGGTTTTTAATTCTATGTTTAATAGAATTAAATTGTGATTTGGAAGTGACTATTTTGCCCTCACTATTTAGCCTATAAATAGAGGGCAATTTCATTCACTTTGAGATATCCCAAGCAAACATTTGCTTTGAAACACTCCTATCTTTTGAGTGTTGTTTGAGTTGAGAGAAGAGCAATACCACCAAGTTCACTCCAGTTTTCGGGTGTACGAATTCTTGGAGAGCCGTGTTAACCTCAGGGGGTTGTTCGTCCATTGTAGCGATTACACACATCGGGGCGAATTTGCTTCTAAGGCAGTGGATTACCACGACACGGTTATCATTCTGATTGATTATTTTATTTAATATTTTCCAGTCAGTGCTAACGCCTCGTTTTGCAGCAATCTATTTTACCAACACTGATGACATTACTTTTCTTGGCGTTTTAAAAGCTTGTAGCCATTCTGGATTAGCTGATGAAGCATTGGATTATTTTGATAGAATGCATACGGATTACAAAGTTGAAGCAAGTGCTGATCATTATTCGTGTTTAGTTGATGCATTGAGCAGAGCAGGGAGGTTGTATGATGCTTACAAAGTTATTAAAGAAATGACTGTGAAGCCAACTGCAAAGACTTGGGGAGCGTTACTTGGTGCTTGTAGAACTTATAGAGAAGTTGAATTGGCTGAGATTGCTGGGAGAGCTTTGTTTGAGATAGAGCCGTCTAATGCAGCCAATTATGTGTTATTGGCTAGGATATATGCTAGTGTTGGAAGATATGAGGAAGCTGAGAGAATGAGATTGGAAATGAAGGAAAGGGGAGTGAAGGTAGCTCCTGGTAGCAGTTGGATTTAAATGATCAAGACCAACGAAGTTTCATGGATTTTCTTGTACCCTTTGAGAACTAGAAAGTATGATGATGTTACATTGAGCGCTTCCTGCTGCATCTGTAACGGCTACCATTGCCTCATTGGGAAGCGCTTGCTTTGGATCCTAGTGATTACTTATCGTCTATATCTACCTATCTTTCACCAGTCAAAGAAGCTTTTAGAGGTGGAGGAGGAAATGTAAGGCGTAGCTAGCCACAGAGTTAGCTCCCAGTGCCATCATTAGGAACAATTTTGGCCATTGGAATCCATCTTTTTTCTAAATTGACTGGTTCCGGAATTTGACATGGATGATAGTATGAAGGCAGGTTATCTATTTCACACATTGTTTGTAAGGAACTAAGGATAGTACTCTTTTTGTCTATTTTCAAATGACTAATAGTGGGACTTCGTTCTTGTGCCAATAAACCTTCACTACACAGATATATTTGCCACAGATGGGAACCATGATTATTCAACTGTGAAGGTATATGGTTTCAGTATATCCATAAAAAATATAGCCTAAATAATGTCTCGTGTTTATAATAAATCCGCTTTGCGGTCAGCTACTTACCTAGCAAAGTGCATCATTTTGCTTCCGGTTCTGTCCATTATTACTTGCAGTAGCTTTCACCCAAAAGCAAGAGAAAAGCTCGTCTTATTTTTGCATTTGCAGAGAGAAAGTTTAACCAACCGGTAACATATACATATGAATTAATACTATAGCCCATGACAATAGTTATGCTTTGCATCCTGAAACCCCAATCTCTACAGCTGGAAAATACAAAAGGAAAGAAGAAGAAGAAGAAGTGAATCACTTTTTCTCACCATCCCCTTCTGCAAGACTCAGAGCCTGACGAACAGAGTTCTCTGTTTCTTCCTCCATACTAAAGTATGGTTTCCTTCCCATCAATTCTGCCACTCTTTTGGCTGGCCCTGAATCCCGAGGACTTTCATGCCAAACCCTCACAGTCCTAATCTTTGGAAGAAATCATTGATCTTACCTATTGACTGCGGTGATTCTTCCTTTAGAATGATCACTTCACTGGGAATTTCCCACTTCTTCTTCATTCTGTTCTCACTCTTTTCATTCTTGCACGAATCAACTATCCGTTCATTTGAAACACACTCTTATCGTGCTTGTTGCTCTCCTGCTTTGAGCATCGCTCACCGTGAAACTCACATTGCTCTGATTGGGAATCTGATTGTACCTGCTACCGACGGCTCTCCATGTTTCAATGGTTTCCTTGCCGATACTGGTTTTTCTCCATCTTTGAAGAGCCTTTTAGGCTGAATTGTAGAAAGAACGCCTCTTCTTTCTTCACCGCCCTTTTAGCCCCCACCGTTGTTGCTGCCGGCTTAGGAGCAATGACCTTGTAAACAGTTTTACGTGACTTAGGACTGAGACTCAAGCTCTTGCCTCTCTCTCTTGTAACCCTGCCTTCATCAATATCTTGAAGCTTAAAGAAGCATGATTTGCGGCGACTCTGTATTGACTGTATGGGGGTTATGAATTCATGCTTCATGAATGCCTGGATTTGTTGCTGAGAAAATCTCGTTGGACCTAAACTAACCCCCCTTCTATTCAATTTTGGTTTAGCACTTGAAAATGAAAGATCACGAATCATTTTACCGTCTCCAGATTCTTGATGCTCTGTTTTGGCTCCATGAATTTGGCAGGCACATCCCTTCCTCTCATGGCGATACTTCGTGCACAGTATTCAGCTTTTTCAAGTCGAATTGCTTCGAGTTTCGATGACAAAGGAGAGACCTCCTTCTCTATCTCTTCAATTTCCATATCGATCTTTTCTCATCACGCTTCTTGTCTTGTTCCTTGCAAATCCCACCCTTTGCTTTCGTAGAAAATGACTCTTTGGGGTTTCCGGTAACATTTTTGGAACTAGGCTTTACAAGAGACGTAGTGAAAAAAACTGGGGATTTTAACCAAAGAGGACTCTGGTTTTCTTTGCTTCCATCAGATTTCAGTGACTGATTTACCGACCCAGAATCAAGATTACAGCAAAATTTTTTGACGGCGTTAGCATCTCAGCCTCCCCATTGTCGAAGGCCGCATTGTTCCAAACTTGAAGCTCTGGAAATTAAACGAATCTGGATATTGAAGAATATTCATCATTATACACTTTAAATTGAGGAGAAACTGAAAACGAAACAATAAAAAGAAATTGCAGTTTAGAAATCAATGTTTGAAGGATTTTGGTAAAAGGAATATGAATTATGGTCTTGGGATATATAGCCGTTGCGCAAAAGTAGACATCGGTTGAATCTCAGCCGTTAAATCGATTACGCTCCACGGCCGCTCCCATTTGATTTAAAGATTATTTCATTTAAAAAAAATCATTGTATCGCTGTAATTAAATTATACTTAGACGATTTTTTTACGGTTGACCCCCCCCCCAAGGGCCAAACATCTTTATCTGTGTTTTGCTTATTATACGAGGTGTTTAAAAATATCAGATCTAATGATTTTTTGATCTTAAAAATTAAATAGTTCTCTAAAATTTATTCGACCCGAATAGGGTATCCAACCTGTGATTTTTTTTTTGAGTAATTAGATCATGTTGGGCTGGAATTTTTATAATCGACCACCTCAACCGACCGATAATTTTAATAGATATATTATAACTTAAATTTTAAATTTTATGTACTTTTAAATTTTAAATTTTTTAAAAATATTTTTATTAATTTATCGATGAGATTCAAAAAAAATATCCGATTAATACTAATACTTTTAATGTTTTCTTTTAAAAATAAATTTTAATATTCATATATAGGAGAAAGTATCATTTTAAGATGTTTCTATTTGAGTAGTTATGTTTGTATGGTACATATTTATTATTAATTAATTAAAAGTTTAAATAAATATTATCACATAATCGTCAGATTATTAAAACAATAAAAATTAAAATTTGAATATAAATAGTAAAATCCAACGTCATATAAGATATTATTGCTTTAACCAACAACTTTATATAATAGAAAAATCAACTTTTTAAAAAAAATACTTTTTCTTCTTTATTAACTTTGTAAATTTATTTTTATTTCATTTGAATGAGTATACTAATATGCGATGGTTATGGGTCGATTGGGTTGGATTTTTGGTCCACCTGAGGCTCGAGAACAATAATTTCCACCCGAGATCTGATTCGACTGACCAAAATAAGATTTAACCCGATTAAAATCCAACTTGATATATAAATTAAAATCGATCTGACTCGACCTAAAAATAATAAAAAATATTAGTTTTATTTAATAAAAACAATTATTTAATTAAAAATAATAATATATAAAAAGATTATTATAATTATTTTTAAATATACGATAAAATTATATATTTTTAAGTCGAATTGGAGTAGTTTTCACCATAAAATCAAATCAAACCCAAACAATATATTAAAAAAATCTAACAACTCAAACTCAAACTCAATTTTTTAAATAAAATCACGACCTGATCAGGTTGTGTAGGAACATGTCGGGTTAAGGTCGACCTTAACCCTAACCCTAAGTATGCCTCAATAGCGCTGCAACGTGGGATTGCGAAATAGAAACACGTACTACAATATTCTCACATAATATCAGTGCGTGGCAAAGGATTGCCCGTCTCGGAACTTGAAATGAAGCCGCATGACTTCACAAATTTGTCCTTTTTTGATCCCTAATACCACATTACCACTGTATATTTCATTTAATCAATGATTTAAATGGACGATGAAGTCATAAAAGTCCAAGTGTGTACAACCCACCAAAACCATCGACTGTTTCCAGCCACTGAAAACCAGGAGGCACAGCAATAGCCTGTGGTTTCTTGCGTGTCCTATATATACATGAACCCCCCTTCGCTTAACAAAAATATCAAAATCCCGTGTATCTTTCTTACAACATCTTCTTCATTCTCAATATTCAAGAATCAAGGAGTAGTTGGAAATATGAGTTCAAGTAGCAGAGCATGGATTGTTGCAGCTACTATTGGAGCTGTGGAAGTACTGAAAGACCAAGGTGTCTGCAGATGGAACTATACCGTAAGGTCGGCCGTGCAGCATGCCAAGAACCATATCAGGCCTGCTTCACAGGCCAAGACTCTCTCTTCTCAATCATCAGCTGCGATTTCAAAGGGACTGAGCAAGGATGACGCTTCTAAACAATCAGAGGAGTCGTTGAGGAAGGTCATGTACTTGAGCTGTTGGGGTCCCAACTGAATCGTTTAACTAGCTCATCAATCTTTACAAGAAAACATCCTTTGGGTGGTGAAGTGAATGGTTAACTACTCGTGAGTGCAAGCTTTGGTCATTTTAAAGAAGACTTTGATCTTGAGGACTGAACGAACAAACTGAGTTGGGGAGGCATGCAGGGTTGGGTTGAGGACTACAAACCATATATTATCTTATAAGATTATTTTTTTACTGAAACCATATATTATCTTATAAGATTAATTTTTAATATTCTTTTCTGCATATCCATTTCCTGTATTCCAAAGTTTTATACTAAAAACCATATATTATATTTTAATATGAAATTATGCGTCCATTCATATGGATAAGATCTTTATTTATGTAGCACGTCCTCTTAAATAAAGACAAATATTAATTTAAAAATATTTTTTATTAAAATTTAAAAAACTAATACTCAATGCTTACCGGAAATTATTAAGGCAAACCACTGCCATTTTCACTCAACGAAATCCCATTTTTGCCCCAGTCTACTTCATGTCATCAAGTGGTTTGATATGGATATTTAAGTCATAGTGTTCCAAGCACGTCCAAACCACCGGCTCAGAAAGAGAAACCATTGGCTGTTTCCACTCACTCAAAACCACGAGCCACACAGCAATAGCCAGTGGTTTATTTTCCCCTTTCCTATACATACAAGAAGCTTCATCGATTATCCCCATCAACGAAATACATCAAAATCCCGTGCATCTTTCTGACACCATCTTCTTCAATATCAAGATACAATAATCGAGTATTTGAAAATATGAGTTCAAGTAGCAGAGCATGGATTGTTGCAGCTAGTATTGGAGCTGTGGAAGCACTGAAAGACCAAGGCGTCTGCAGATGGAACTACACTGTAAGGTCAGCCGTCCAGCATGCCAAGAATCATCTCAGGTCTGCTTCACAGGCGAGAACCTCTCTTCTAAATCCTCAGCTGCGATTTCAAAGGGACTGAGCAGGGAAGACAAGTCCAGACAATCGGAAGAGTCTTTGAGGAAAGTCATGTACTTGAGCTGTTGGGGTCCAAATTGAGCTATTTTTGGGTGAATCATTGACTCAAGTTTGATCATTCAGATCAAAGTTTTGAGGATTGAACGGATCAGCACGGTGGATCATGGTTTTCAGCTTTCCATTGGTTGGTCTTGTCCGTATGATTGTATATAGTATAGAAAAAGATGTAGGAGAGGAATATTTATGTATCGTCGAATGTAACAAATGAAGGGATTTTGAGAATTGCTTGCTTCTTATCTCTGCTTCAGTTTTCTTTCTATCGTTTTCTTCAATTCAGGGATAATTAGAAAAAGGACGATTGAAAAGCAGAAGATAAGATACAACAGTGTCGAATAACCATAATTATCCCTGTAAGCTTAACTATAATTATAACCATTCCAACACTTTCTCCAATAATCTTCACAATTTTACACTGCTATCAGTCCATACCAATCTCATAATTCATATCAAAGACCGATTCAATAGCCAGAGGTGGTAATCGAGTTGAGAGTTGTTAGGAAGTTTGGATTGATCTATTTTGGGTTCAGATTTTGATTGGATTTGGTTGTCTTGAGTTTATATAGTAAGGTAGATTAAATTGCTAGGCGTTTAGCACAAACCTGTTTTGCCTCAGCTGTATGTATTAGTTCGTTGTATCGTAGAGTTGGTTGTGTTGTGATTCGTAGAGTTGCTTAATTACCAGGACTAAAATTGTAATAGAAAAGAAGTTGCAAAGTGGAAAGAAAAACAAGTAAACTGAAACAGGGACATGGATTGAAGGAGAGAATAGCATGAAGAATGAAAAGGAAAGCAATTCTCAAAACTCTTTTCATTGAGTTGAACATACGATGATAGCCAAATATTGCTCTTTTTCTAAAGCTATTTACAATAATTATGCAAGCAAGAAACCACCCATGCCATGCCCAAACCTTCTTTGAAAAGACTATGAAAGGTTGCAAAGAATTGATGAGATGAGAGAGTAAAGGGTCAGTTGGGACCCCAACAACTCAAGTACATGACCGTCCGCAAAGACTCTTCTGATTGTTTAGACTTGAGTCCTTTGGAAATTGCAGCCGAGGATTGAGAAGAGAGAGTCCTAGCCTGAGAAGCCGATCGGAGATGATTCTTGGCATGCTGGAGGGCTGACCTTAGAGTGTAGTTCCATCTGCAGATGCCTTGGTCTTTCAATGCTTCCACTGCTCCAATACTAGCTGCCACGATCCACGCTCTGCTACTTGAACTCATCTTGTAAATAGGATAAGTTTGTTTAAGAGAGATGCACTGTGATTTTGCTGTTTTGTTGGTGGCAAACTGAAAGGGGGCTCTTATATTTATAAGGAACCCAAAATTTAGGGGAAAGAGAAACAAAACCAGAGGCTATTTGCTCATGGTTTTGGTTCGGTGGGCGGATAGGTTGGATGCATTTGGTGGATATGACATAAATGCCCATGTAAACTCACTTGATGACAACAAGTAGATGAGGGCAATGAGTGGGATTTAGAATAATATTCAGTGGTAAGATGATAAAAAATGGGTAGTGGGCACATGGGTTTAGCTTGGGGGAGTACGAAAGTCCACACCATTTGTGGTATTGGGAAATGGAAAACAGGCTAAAAGTTTGGAGGAAAACATTTTGGTACATGTTTCTTACCTCATCACTTAGTAGTGGTACGTGTTTACACGTTGTCTTATCCACTTTGCACCAGGATCGGTTGACAGACTTACAATTCATGCAAATAAATATATGAAAAAATATCAATTATTTTACTGTGTCAAAACATATAGAATCCAACATATATACAAGTAAGAATCCTCGTTTTGAGAAGTAGATTGGGCTAGGAATATCAATAGTGACTTTTTGTTGTTGAGAAAAAAAATAGTGATTTCATTAATAAAAAATAATGAAAAAAATAAGAATTATAATCTATACAAGTATAGAGAAAATAATGGGACAATAATCATAAAAAAACTCATAAATATTAAATATAAAGATACGTAGAAAAGTGAAATATTCTCTTGAAAATGACGTCTAACATTAAAAGAACCTTATAATCTTTATAAAAGTTTCTTATATCTGTCAGATAAGATATTTTACGAAGTGATAAAGAAGTGATGAATGAATCGAATTATCTGACAGGCTACTTCGCTATACAGTTTTGATTATATCGATAAACAACCTTTTATAAAAAAGATGATCTGACTATACGTGATCATTGATAAACCAATAAAAAATAAATGTAATGTAATTTTTTATGCTAGTACCAAAACGATCGCAAAGGTATGCAAGAAGCATACCAAAAATCATAAAAAAATCATAAAAGTAAAAAAAACGTGTCATAATAATAATGATTATTATTCAAAATTAAAAAAACTCAAAACAAAAGAAAAATAAAGTACATAATATATAAAACAAGAGAAATAATAATTATTAATAATCGATAATTAATATTAAGATTACCGTAAACAAAAACCAAAGGGAAAGAATGCAGTAAAAATATTGAGAGAAATCTAAGGATTTATGTTTTATACTTTTTCAACATACAAATTATGTTGTTGAATTTCGATAGTAAATTTTGATATTAAGTTTGAAGAGATTTACTTAAAATATTTTAAATTTTAAAGCCTCGATAGAATTTTTTAACATTCTGAAACAGTCATATCTTATACGTATTATATTTATATTATGTTATATTTCAATCAAACTTGTATATACTCGAATTAACCTCGTACTTATTTTAATTTATAACAAAATATAAAATTTAGGTATATGTAATAAATTTTGATGAATTGTGATTGGGTTTGAACCGTTGAGTTTATAGAATATGTCGTCAATAATTAAGAAATTTTTTGAACGTACACTATTTTATAATTATTAAGACTATTTAGAAAATAAATTTTGATACATATGTATATACATATATAATTAATTGTATATTTTATATTTAGGTTATGAAAAATTCTATTTATTTTGTCTCCGATCTGAAGGGAAAGCTTTGTTAGCCATCTGGAAATTGATGCCAAATTATGTGTACAAATTTCAGACTCCCTCGTCATTTTGAAGCACTAGAACCTAACATAATACAACTCTGAATATATACAAAAATATCAAAAATATAAGAACCATATGTATCGGAATTAGTAAGGACCCCAACAGCTAAAGTACATAACTTTCCTCAGAGGTTCCTCAGCCTCTTTTGGTTTTTCATCTCTAACTTCGCTAGGAACAATCGAAGAAGAAGAGGAAAGGTTCTGGCCTGAGAATAGATCTGAGATTATTCTTAGCACGTTGGTCAAGTGACCTTATTGCATGACTCCACCTACAAAACCCTTGGTCTTTCAAACCCTCTACGGCCCCAACACTTGCCGCTATAAACCACGCTTTGCTTCCTGCTCCCCAACTCATCTTTACCTCAAAAAGATTCTCTTGTATCTTGTATGCGTTGCTTACACTCCATGCTCAGGCGCAGTATATATAGAGAGAGATTAGGGTGATTGATAGCCGTTGGTTTTATTGTTTAATCATCCAAAGGAATTTGTCTTTAGCGATCCGTTATTGCTGCCGGCGTTATGTACTGATCATAATACACGCAACCCGAGTGGCAAACCTCGTTTGGCCCTTGGTTTTGAATTTTGAGCACCTTGTAACTATGGACAAGACGTAAAGTTAATGTGGACACCAAAGTGACCTCATTTTACAGAAATAGATGGTTGTTGACATATGACAACCTTGGTTGGTTTTGGCTATTACTCCGTGCAAAACAAAACAAAAAATGAAGACCGAACGAATGGCGTCTGATTGTCCATCCAATTGCGGATACAGGGTTGCTAACGCCAGGAACTAGCCCCTGGAATGCAGCCGATCAAGAGGCTGGTGCATAGTCATGGGCAAATATTTTCGGACTTGGTTCAAGGCCCATAATAGATATAAGATTATGTGATAAAATGATTCACCATACTATTCTATTTAAATCATGTTACACACTTCAAATAAAAGGTAAACTACACTCACGACCCCTTAACTATGAAAATATTATGTTTTGAGCATCGTTCTTTAAATTTCATCAACCAGACAACTTAACTACTTATGTTACCAATTAAGTCACATGTCATTAACATTTAATAGAAAATTGACGTATTAGTTAAAAATTAGTATATTTATGTATTGGTCCATATTACTTATACATTCAATTAGTTTTATCCTAATTTTAATTTAATTCAATAAATTTAATTATCCAATAATATAGTAACATATGTCATCACCTTTTTAGAGTGAAAATAAATTAATAAATTAAAATTAAAAAACCTCCTCTCATCAAATTTTTAACTGTCATATCAGCTCCTCCGTTGAATGTTAACGATAGGTGGCTTGAATGACAATGTTTAAATAGTTAAATAATCTAATTGACAAAATTAAAATACCGGTGGTCAAAATAATATCTACCCATAGTTAAGTGGTTATGGATGTAATTTATCCTAATATAAAAATCTATAATCTAATTTGAAGGAGAACCCATTAACTACAATTATCACATGCAATATAAAATATATGGTTCACTTGTAAAACAAATAAGACCATTTCAATAGAAGATTGCATATACAGGTATTTAGGGGATGAAAGAGCGTAAGTCTAAAGGGATGATGGAAGGGGCCAAGGCTAATTACGAGAAGGAGATCAGGCCGGGATCGGAACTCGGAGAATCGTCAACTCAGGTGGAATGGATCTCAAACTCGGGGTCGGGCAAAAGACAAGCAATGAAACAGGATGAGTTAGATGATAAACAGAAGCTAAGGGAAGCAGAGAAGGCTGAGAAACTCATGCATCTCATCTGCTTCGGACCTTGTGTAAACTAGTTTCTCCTCTTATGTATGTTTATATGTAAGGCTGTTACTTTCAAATATTTCTCTTCTTCTTCTTCTTCTTCTTCGTCTTCTTCCTTTGTGTATGCGCCGAAATCATCGTGCGTGCTTTATGATTTGAAAGATTGTTAAAAATCTTCTCTATGTAGCTGTTTAGATGAATCCAAATTTTCATTCTTCATAGTCTCTGTATCATTAACATCGCGACATCATATATACAATCCATTTCAACATAGCACTACGAGTATGGGACATTGAATACTGCAACCAAATTATTGCTATTATCTGGATTCAGATTTCTTACAAATTTCTTTTCCATTCGTATAAACGGAGATTGATTATGTATCCAAAACTGAAGTTTTAATTTTTATAGGGCTAAAGTATAAATTTACAACCGTATTAATTTATAATTGCATAATTTTCAAAGGGACTAAAGTAAAGTTTTACCCTTTCTCCGAACCTGGTTATTTCAACCATGAATTTGCATCCACTAATTTTTCTGATTGGAAGATGTGGCTGAGGTACACCAGCAGGCAGGACATGGTTTAAAGCAGTCCTGCAAATACCAGATATAGAGTTGGATAAAAAGATGTTACGTTTTGATATTTCTTGAATAAGTGGCTGAGTTGGGTTTGAGTTCATTTCTCAAATAAATAGCGGGTTGGGCTTTTAATTGGAAGAACCAGTCCACGACATTATTCGCAAACAATGGTTCGAGCCACCTTTGTCGTGGGCTGACACGATATCCAGAGGACTCGAACGCTATGAGTTCAAGTCGGGAAGAGTTTCTAAAGAATGTCGTCATAGGGCACTAGACTTATGTTTCTTTGCGGGATCGGTTGATACTTAGATAAATAAATGTTTAAAGGATAATTATAAAAAAAAAGTAGTAGGGATGTCTTTATAGGACATTCATATAGTGTTCGTTTATTAAGTTAAAAGAAACAAAAAATACTTATAAAAGTAAATAAATAAATACAAACACAATCTTACTCGTTCAAACCTAATTCATTTATGTCCCTATATATAGCTCACATATGTGGGCTGATCCAGGTAGGATCTCCCCAAAATACATCTAGAGCCTTAAATGGCTGTCCCTTATTCTCATATGTAATGGGATAAAGGGGAAGTAAGATAGTAGGCTGGCCTCAACGCTAGGTTTAGAGCAACTCTCGTAGGAGACCTCCAAATTATGAAAATACCTTCTATGAGACTCGATCCCACGACCTCAAGGTTAAGAACCTTATGTTCTACCAACTGAACTGGAGCTTTTTCTATCTAGAGCCTTGATTCTTGTAATATAAATAATAAAAGCTTTGAGTTGACCACATTTTAAGCCACACAATATATTATATACACACACTACCCACAAAAATCGTTATCGTATAACTCTTTCCTTATCTCTCACTCCGTCACTCGTCCACCAACTGGTACCAACTTCAGCTAACGCAATTTTAGCAAACCCTAAAAGCACATACACTATATGTGAACTCTTTAAAAACTTCCCAATGAAGATTGCAAAAAGAACTAAGTTAATATTCAAAGTTTGTTGGAGTTTTTGGACATCTTCCAACGAGACATTAACAAACTAAATTTTCATGTCTAACTACTCTGCATACTTATATTAGTAAATATTTATTTTGGGTCAACTTTGGAGAGGTGGGTTCTTGGCACACAAGCAAACCTTATATTTGCGACATGTAATCACCTTTACATGTGTCATATATTTTAGCATCGACTAAATTAATTTATTAATCATTGCTTCAAAAGGGAAATCGGCGTGACGAACAAATGCATGAAGTTTCACCGACGGAGGTCAAGGAGGCAGTGACACAACAGCCACATATCATATGGCGAATGAGGATCGAAACCTATGAGCAGAAATCTAGGTTTATTTTATTGGTCTTCGAATCATACAATGAGAGCTCGCATGTGTCGTCATGGTAAACGTTTCTTAAGCTTATTTGTTAGGCATTCTACTTATCTAGAAGGTGAGATGTTTCTAGACGAGTAATGGGGAGACAAGAGTTTAGTTAATTTGATTTAATATCATGTTTTACTAAATCACGCAATATTTAAAGGTAACAAGATCTTGGTTGTGCCGTAAAAGTTTGGTCTTTTATTGTATATTTTTTCAGATTCTTTTTAAATAATATTTTCATAGTTAATCTTTTATTTATTGAAGTTTTATTTTTTTTATTTTTTTAAAAATATTATAGTCATGGATTTGATTGATGTCAATTTCATCACTGATTAAATTTATTATATGATGATCAAGTTTACTCATTATGTCGACCTACAAATAATCATCATCACTCTAGGGGTGACACCAACTCTAAAGGGAGATATATAAACTATCCTAAAAAAAGATTCTCTCTCTCCTCACATAATCTAAGTTCTCTCTATTATTCATCTTATTCTTTAGCTCATCATCTCTTTCTCTCATGATGTAGTTAGGATCAAATATGAGGAGAGATAAGATATCTAAGTTTAAAATAATAAGGCCTTATTATGTATTTAATCTGAAAAAATTGGACGAAACAAAAGTCTATTTTTTTATATTGATAATTAAAGAATTAAAATACTATTATATAAATTTTGGGAGGGACAAGAGTCTCTCCTGCTCTATATATATCCTTTTCTCAGTCTCATAGAACCACTACTCAAATTATAGAAGATGAAGTGCCTACGTCCATCATAATCACTATTTTCTCACAAACAGTTTTTAAAAAGTTCCATCATACTTAAACTTATGTATATGTTTAAGCAAACATGGTTTGACCATAGCAAAAGGGATAATACAAAACGCATCTGACCAATTTGTGTTTATTGTTGATGTTAGATAGGGGTGGATGAAACTATGCACCTCATTGTCAATGACTTTGAATTGAGTTTCCCAGTTTCAGTGTTTTGGCCTTGAAGCTTTAAGCTTCTGTACCAAAACCATGTTATGCTTCCCCTCTAGCTTTAGAGTAACAACTGTTAGATAGGGGTGGATGAAACTATGCACACAAAAAGCGTTGCCATGCTCCAACAAAAGCAATTACATATATATAAAGACAGGAAATACTCAGGGTATGGTTGACTTTGTAATTTGTATGTGTTGCTGTAAGTGGACAGAGGCTTGAGTTGATGCCTGCTACGTGCCCAAAATATAGTGGTCTGTTTCAGAAATAGGAAAGTTGTCACATGTGTTTAGTGTTATAGGAAATCTCTTGCTAAACTGGGTTGCCTTGTGTTTAAGTTTCCATAGATAGGTTCTAGTTGTTGGTTGGACAAACAAAAAGCAGAAGTTTAAAGCTCGAGGTATTATTAAATTGAGTGGAAAAAATTTGCTGAAGCTGAATGGAATATTCGATACAATAGAAAGTATAAAATATGCTGAAATTTCTCACTCCATAATTTTGCTTGTCGTGTTTTCGTATTCTTGGTTACGACATTAATGTGAATAAACTTAGGGGCCTATTAAATTGAGTGAAAAAAAGATTTAATTGGGTCGATAAGTGTTATTTTATAATTTAAATGTTATTTTAATTTTTCCAAAGTTAATTGAACCTATTTCTAAGATTATGGTATTGATTGGATTCAGTTTAAATAATTCTCTCTAACCATATACAATATACATGAGTATTTTTTTTTTATATTCTTTTACACGTGTAAGTAAGATTTGTTATTTTATTTAATAAATCAAATATTATCTAAAATTATATAATATATTTATAATATTATTTTTCAAAGAAGAGATTTTAAGAAGAAAAAAAATATTGATGGAAGTATAAAAGAATCAAGGAATTATTGATCGAAGGATCAAATTGAATAATATACAAAGTTTAAGGATTAAATTGAAAAAAAATATTTTCAAAAAGAACAATTGATGTAACACAAGTATTCTAAAATGTCCGAGGAACATGTGATTGAAAATTAGTAAAAAACAATCAAAAGAATGATAAAAATGGATAAATAAGAAAATTATGGACCAAATAATAAAAAAATCAAATTATTTAGCTAAACACAAAACAATGACATAGTTTTAATATTTGATTGTTCAAATCAAAATTAAAATTCCAAACATAAAATGTGAACCACTAATTCAAATTCACTCGAATAATTCAAAGTGCCTAATTGACATTCATCTCTATTATTATGAAATCTGGGTTTAGGGTGACCTAGGTAGCAATATTTCTCTACACTCGATGTGATTCATGGCTTCAAATTCAAAGGACCTATACCCAATATTCAAACAATCAACTTGAGAGCAAAATGGTGGCATTCCATTTTCAAAATGTTTAAATGATGAAGCCGTACTTACCATACCTCAAGTAAAAAAAATCATTTTCTCAACAAATAATTAACTAATGGTTGACATTAAAAATACCAAATGACCAACCTTTTTAGCAATAACCTCAATTGACTTTAATTTTCGTATTTATAACGTGGATCATTATCCTCTTCTCTAAAAGATATGTTTAATAAAATGTTCAATGTCATCACTTTTTTTATGAATAGAAGCCGTCTGTCTTATTAAAAAGTAAAAATATTCAAAATTATAAAAGGGTTAACAACTATCATCGTAAATTAAATACATAATTTGGACATTTTCCTATAACATTGAAACTAGCTATTTTAGATCGTATAAGGATCACACATGGAAAAGGTTAAAAACTCTAACAAAAAATAGATACAAACAAATTCGACTGTATCGGCAAACGAACAACAAAAGGGAATTTAGGTTTGAAAGAGCACAGAGAACTGCAAATCAGAATCGAGCGTCGTGAGAAACTATCCACGAATGCAAAGTCGCGTATCCAAATTCAATCTGAGGGTTCATAGTAGGGAAGATCAACAGGATTACAAATAAGCACCTGAGGAATAGCACCGCTGTGACTCCTCCTGAACCACCATGGAATAAGCACGATTAACTGATGGAAGTGGATCCAAAAGAAGGATCTGGCTCCGAACAGCAGAATACGTCTCATTTAGACCCATTAAGAATTGAAACAGGCATTGTTGAAGAACATGATTCAAGACTTGCTGAGAATCAACACAATTACAGGAAGAAACAGGCACTAACGCATTGTATTCATCCCAAAGAAGCTTGAGACGCGAATAATAAGTTGAAATAGAAGACTCTCCCTGAGTAAAAAGAGCAATCTCACGATGCAAGAAAAAAATTCGAGATCCGTCAATTTTGTTGAAACATTCTCTCAAATCCTTCCAGACAAATGAAGTAGTAGAGGCAAACACTAATCCAACATAAAGTTCAGCACTCAAAGTATTCAGTAGACATAAGAGAACAATCGCATTACAGCGATCCCACTGTGATTGAAGAAGTTCACTGAAATCATCACGAGCGCAATCATTGTCAATGAACCCTAATTTGTTCTTCGCCAACAACACAATCCGAATTGAACGACTCCAGAGATTGTAATTCTCAATCCCATTCAATTGATGCGAAACCAACACAGTTCAGGCGTATCAGACGGATGAAGATAAAGAGGATGGGTGAAATCAACGGAATACATGGAGAAAGAGGAGAAACATCGAGAAACCGATAAGGAAAGAACTACGGAAGAAAGAACTACGGAAGAAAGAAAAAAAAATCAGAAAGGTCGAAGAGCCAAACGAGACCTTTCCTATGATACCATGTTAAAACACGTGTGTGAAAAAATACCTTATTTTTTATTACTAAAAATATTTAATACAATATCGTATTTATACATTTCAATTACATCAACTGGTTAATAACTAATTGCTAACTAACTACTAACAAACTTTCCAAAAATGCTTCTCAACTTCTCAACAGCCATCTTGATCAGTCGTGGCGTCATCAAATTCTAGCCTGAGAAAAAATAAATTAAAAAGAACGTCCAAACGATCGAGAAAAAAGATGAAAACGTGCCACAAAGATAGAAAAAAACGTGTCATAAAGGCAGATAACGTGCCACAAAGACAAATTTATTCTTATTAAAAAATTAAAAAAAAATAGAGAAGAGAACCGACAGTCGGCAACCAGCATCAAAACCGGTGTCACCCCGGTTAAGTAAAATCAAATTAGAAAAAGTTGATATGATCTATAGAAAACAATATAAACTCTAAAGAAAAAAAAAGGAGGGGTAAGCTGCTAGGATTTTTCTATATGATAATATTTTCTTTTAAAAATCTCTTCCTATCCAAGGCATGGGGAAGTTCTACATTGCGGCATGCTTAAAAACGGCTAAAATAAGGCGTTATCTGTTTTGTTATAGTTTAAATAATAAAATCGGTAAAAATTACCTAAATTTTTCCGGTAATTACCTAAAATATTATGTTAATCCGGTCATTTTTTAAGCCTAATAATATTTTCGGTATTTTTTTTCCGAAAATCCGATAAAAAACACCCAATAATAACAAAATTGGTAGCGCCTAATAATGTTTCCGGTAATTTTTACCGGTTTTATTATTTAACACAATAACAATACCGATAACGCCTTATTTTAACCGTCTTTTAGTCTGCTGCACCGGAGCTATCCCGACTTTCTTTCCTATTTAATCTTTGACGACTTTGTCATGGACATTGTCATAGTTGTCCACCCTATCTACCTCATCACTCATTATTACGTTCAACATAAAATCATACAGTGATATCACTTATGGTAAGTGTCATAACCATTTTTTTATAATTTTTTTTTATTATTTAAAAAAACAATTATGACTTTTATTTTGGAAAATGGGTGATTTTGAATTGATTTGAATAAAATTGAAAAGAGTCGCCATCGACCTTTAGGTTAGGTAGGTCGAATACCTAAAAACATCTTTTAAAACAATTTTTAAAAAAATCATTTTATAAGACAAAATTTGGTATGCGTCACCAAAGATTTGATTAAATGGATTCGGGAATCGGTTACGTGTAGGGAAGGATTAACACCCCACAACGCCCAAAAACTGGTACTGTGTCGCTTACACATTGTCGTAATGGTAGAAATTACAAATCGAATATAAAATTAAAATATGATCTATTTATCGAGTATTGATTAATTTGCTTTGAATTAAATAATTAGAGAAAAATCTTTAACTCGAAAATAAATATCAAAATTAGCAATCCTCCGTCGGGAAAGCTAACTCGAATATTTCTTATCAGTTAAAGAATATTCCCTCCTCATTAATATTAAAAAAATGTGAATCAAATATAAATGAAAATCGATCTTCGCATAAAATACATCGTTATTTAGTAACATGCATCGCATTATTTAAATAAAAATAATTAATTAACAAAATAAAATCAATTTTATTTCAAGTTCACACTTGTTCGAATGTCATATCGGATTACACCACTTCAATAAAGCGATGCTTTCCACGCCCATTCTACAAATCGTTGTTCTTGAAAATGTTTGAATAAATAAAAATATTGACAACTATATATTTTTACAAGTTAAATAAATCATATGAATGAAATAGAATAAACATTTACAATACATTTTCACATATGAATATACAAGGACAGAAAATAAATTTATAGATATATATATAATGATATATGATACAACATGGGTATGTAATGAACAAATAGAAAATAAAATAATATTACATATGTACGTACATTCTATAATATACATGGATATATAACATGGACTGAAATGTAAATATATAAACATGGTAGATCATAATGAGAATAAAATAAACTACGTAAGCTTTATAAACATGTGACTAAATAGAGAAAATTAAACTTTAAATGCCTGACAATTAACATAGCAAGAGTCATGATACCTATACAAATACCATATAGCAGGAGCATTGGGATGGTAATAAAACCACAAATAATATTTAGGACTAAAACAAAAATTATTAAAATCATGCACCAAATATATAAACAACACAAAATATAAATAAACAAGCAAAAAGACTAAAACATAATATAGGTAAAATGAAAAGGAAAAGTCAGAACTTCATTAATAATAGTTGACTCTAACACAAGGAAACAAGAACTCAAGACTTTAAAAGGTATTTAACCCATTTTTATTTAACCTAAAC
Organism: Hibiscus syriacus; assembly: GCF_006381635.1. Classification (NCBI taxonomy): domain Eukaryota; kingdom Viridiplantae; phylum Streptophyta; class Magnoliopsida; order Malvales; family Malvaceae; genus Hibiscus; species Hibiscus syriacus. The sequence goes on from NW_024063535.1 coordinate 401,936, forward strand.
TATTTCCTCTCATTTTCTTCATTTGCCTGAAACTACTAAATCTCCAACCTCCCTTCCTCTCTTGTTCGTGCACCCATGGTGGCTGACCCCGAAGAACCGGAGCCCGACGCTCAGGCCATCACGCACGGGTGGCCATTCCCCTCGACTAGCTACCATCGACGCCCTAAAACCCAACGCCAACCGACACAAACGAAAACCAAGCCTAATCCCCTGTCTCTCCCTTGGTCGAGAGGTCCAAGCCGTAAGGCAGGCCACCACACACGGTGGCGCTGCCACCTAAACAAAGCTAGCTCGATCTCTACCCTCTCCTTGGCGACCCTATTTCTCCGACGAACCCCACAGCCAGGTAAACTTCGATCCCTAACTTATTTACTTTATAAAAGCATAAGAATCACATGAAACTAAGAACTAGATTAAACAATAAACTCCTTTCTAGTTACATTCTAAGAATCTAGTAAAATAAACCGAAAATAAGGAACTGAATACCTCTTGATTTACTTGAAGATTTCAATTTTTTGATTTGCTGTTAAAAAGACATTGCCTCCATTTTTGATGAAAAATGTTTATGTTTTTTCTGATAATCCCTCCCTTTCTCTCTACACTGATTTCTTTGGGTTTTATAACCCATTACAAATACTAATATAAATTTGATGTTGCTTCTTGTTGATGTGTTTGGTGCCATGATTTAAGGGAGCTGACATGTTGCAGTAAATGTAGCAGGGCATGGGTGAGGTGTGGTGTTGGCGTGGGGTGCTGTGGAGCAGGGCATGAGCATCAGCTGGGTTGGTGGTTTGTCCAGGACGGGTCAGGTTGAGTGCTAGGTCACTTGCAATGGCTTCAAATTGAGCCTACAAAATATGTCCATTTGTATTAATAATAATAATAATAATAAATAAATAATAATTAAAATAATAATAGTAATGAATTAAAATAGAAAAGACTCGGATAAAAACGGGTGTGTACAGTAAGACTACTATTATCTTTTTAAAGGAATATATTTGACAAAATGTATAATATCCTTACTTTTTAAACTTTTAAATCTCTTATTTCTTTATGACACGCGATTAATATTCTTATCTTTTTAAGGGGTGATAAACACATAAGAAAAATTATTACTATTATTATTGTTTTGAGAGGAGCATTGAAAAGTTATTACCGTTCCGTAAATTGATGGATAAATAATGAAATAGTGGTGTATGTAAACGTGTGATACGTTGAGAAGAAGGTATATGTGTCAGAAGGCCGGCGCCAAATCAGATTGACTTCAATCATGCTACCCCTTCTCCCTTCTTGTTTCCAACTCTCTGTATATAAATGGAGCTCATTCTTCCCTTGGGATCGACAGCTTACACTTCAACTTCTCCGTTGTAAACTGCAGCATCCGCTTCATACTTGCTTTGAGAAACTTGTTATAATCCAATGGGAAGAAGTCCTTGCTGTGACAAAAATGGCCTTAAGAAAGGTCCCTGGACTCCCGAGGAAGACCTTAAACTCTCCAACTATATTCAGATTCATGGACCTGGAAACTGGCGTACGCTCCCAAAGAATGCTGGTATGCAATTGTGTTTCTCTCGTGTCTGCACACAGCAGTACATGTCACTTGAATGTGTTTTGTTCATTGTTGTTTGTTTGAACTGTTTAGGGCTCCAAAGATGTGGGAAGAGTTGTCGTCTCAGATGGACAAACTACCTTAGACCTGATATAAAGAGAGGGAGATTTTCCTTTGAAGAAGAAGAAACTATAATTCAACTGCACGGTGTTTTGGGCAACAAGTAGGTTGCACAGTTTGGTGATCATGTTCATATATATAATACTGGTATGATGTTAGACTTTTCGAGGGTTTACTAATTTTTGTTCTGGATTTAATATCAGGTGGTCGGTCATTGCAGGTCGCTTGCCGGGAAGGACCGACAACGAAATCAAGAATTACTGGAACACTCATATTAGGAAAAGGCTATTGAGAAATGGAATCGATCCGGTGACACATGCTCCACGGCTTGATTTTCTTGAACTTTCTTCCATTCTCGGCTTGACTTTGTGCAGCCAATCTGTTGTTAACGCGTCCAACTTGTTATGTGCACAAACTCTCCTAAATCCTCAGCTGCTAAGCCTAGCCAACACGCTCCTGTCTCTGAAGCAAGAAAACCCAGAATTAGTGCTGCAATATCTCAACCAAAACCAGCTCTGCACCACATCTGCCCTGCCTTGTTCTTCGATGATCAACCAATCAGGACTCATGCAAGCCACCGGAGAAGGTTTTTCTTCCGACATGACAAACTTCAGCTACCCAAATTCCCAAGAAAATTTGACATCTTCAACTTTAAGTAATGCATTTGTCGGGCAACCCAACTCAACAGCTCCAGTTCAGTCGGAAACTCCCAAGCTGCAATCACCGGATGGAAACCAAATTTACAGCTTTGATTCTGTGAGGTCGACGCCGACATCAAGTCCAACACCTATGCATTCATCATCAACGTACATGAACAGATGCAGTACTGATGACGAGATAGAAAACTTCAGCAGCTTGTTTAAATTTGAAATTCCCGAGGGTTTAGATATCAATGATTTTATGTAAATATTATATATACAATGTAATGCTTAATATTTTGGACATGTAAACTAAATGCACCATCATTGTTTATGAATTTCGTTTTCTGTTTTTTGCGGAGCTTAAGATTTTGGACTTATGATACAGTACGATAATGTCAACTTTTACGAGCTGCAGATGATGGATGAATTACGTATTCTATTAATCTTGTATAGAGATAGATGATTATGGAATTTTTTTACTGTTAAACACGTAAGCAATCACATTCTAGAAGCATATTTCCCTCCAGCATAGTTATCGTTAATTAATTAATTAATTATTAGAGATTTTTCATTCAGTCATCTTCATCCTTAAGCGATGACAATTAATTCCGTCACCAAAACTTCGTTGTGCTTCGATTTCTTATCAACGCGGAGAAAGTGCAATCTTGTCTTTTGCATGTAATAATAATTCGATGAATAATTCACTAAGAGTTTAATCTCTATTTATATATGTTTTATTTATAAATTAATATTATTTAAAACTCGTTCATCAAGTAAATTTTGCTTACGAAGGGATTTATTTATAATTTGATTTGAAAATTCATTTAATTTATTATTTGAAGCATATTTAAAACTAACGCGTACTTACTCCCCCGCCCCCTTTTTTCTTTAGAGTGTTATGCATAGATTAAATCATTTTTTTATTTTATTTAGCCGGCGACAGTATCAATTTTGATATTGGTTGTCGACAGTAGGTTCTCTTCTCTTTTTGTTTCTTTTTTAATTTTTAAATAAGAATAATTATGCATTTGTGACACATTTTTCTCTTCATCCGTGACACATTTTTGTCTTTTTTCTTAGTCGTTTGGCCGTTTTTTTATTTTATGTTTTCTCAAGGTTGGATTTGACAACGTCAAAGCTTCTTTGTAATCGTGTTAATCTTCCCTGCTATGGACCATTGAATTAAATTTGAACACACGATTTTGCATTTGTAGAAAATTTCTCATGGCGTTCGACTCTGATTTACGGTTCTTGGTGGTCTTTCAATAGCTTAATCTCATTTTATGGTTTGTTTGTCGATGTTGTAAGATTTGTTCGTATTTATTTTTTGCTTGAATCTTTTGGTTGGATTTTTAACCTTTTACATGTTGGTCCTCATATAACCCTAAAATGACTAATTTCAATATTATATGAAATTGTTAAAATTTTTATTGAACATAAATTAAAAAAACAAGAAAGAACACATAAACTAGTAATCATTTATTGAAAGTCGATTCAATAAACAGTGTGGGAATGGGTATTTGATTCCTTGATGTTATTTCATTCCCTCTTTCATTTATAGAAACCTAGTAGTAGAAAGTAGTCGACTTTGGTCTGTCCTGGCTTATATACCTTGCTTTGGCATCGTTACCTCATCTTTACCATTTTTCCAAGTCTCCAAGGCAGCGACGGACTCGTGTTCATATTAAAATTTAAATATTTTTCAGTTTATTATTATCTTAGTGATAAAATTCATCATGAAATTTTATTTTATTCTATCCTATTAAAAAATTATATTATTAATGTATGTTTTTACTTTTAAAAATATTTTTGAATCCGACATTATTTCATAATGATTTCTGAACTTTTGTTCTATGGGAAACATTAATTTCCTGTCCCACTGATGCTAAGGAAATCACATTTTGTTGGTCAACAATCTTTAGAATATATGGTTAAAAATTTTCAGTTGACATCTCTTCTATTCTTTAGTTTGTGAGTTCAATACTTATTAAGAGTAAAATTTTACTTTCTTTTTCTCTGTAGACAGAAATTGTTTGAAAAAACAAAAGAAAGCACATTTTACTGAGTTATAATAAATATTTTCTTTCTATACATTTGAAAGATTGGTGAATATAGTCGTTTCATTTATGTGGGCCTAAAGAGGGGAATAAGAAAATATATGTGTCGAATTGAAAATTAATTTCGTAAGGGACGAAGAATTTTATGTTAAAATTTAGGCGTGTAAATGAACTGAACGTTGAGTGAATCGTTCATGAATCGTGCGGCGGGAAGTTCGTTTATGTTCGTTTATTTATTAAATGAACGAACATGAACAAGATTTTGTGTTCGTTTAATTAAATGAACGAACACGAACAAAAGGCTCGTTCGTTCATTTACGTTCGTGAACGTTCGATTATATGTTTGTTTATGTTCATTTATGTTCGAATAGAGGGCAAGTTGAATATGTTACGAAGATTATTGAAATTGTTTGGATTTCAAGAAGATTGTTTCGTTGAACAAATTAACTTTAAGACTTTATTATGTTCATATAGCTTATTTATGATTTATGTATATTTTTTCGTATTCGAACAAATTAACTCTAAAAATAAATTAGCTCTAAAGTTGCAGGTTATATTAATGAATTTTAAGTTGTTATTCTTGTTGTTTACTTTTTTTTACATTCATTTGTTGTGTTCGAATAAGTTTGTTTTTGTGTTTGTGTTGTTCGTTTATGTCCGTTTATTGTGTTCGTTTATGTTCATTTATTATGTTCGTTCGTTTGTGTTCGTTTACGTTCGTTTATGTTCGTTTATCCTTTAAATAAATGAACATGAACAAGCTATATTCCTTAATGAACGAACATGAACAAAAAAATGTGTTCGTTTATGTTCGTGTTTATTTATGTTCGTTTATTTATTAAATGAACGAACATGAACATACATCCGTTCGTGTGCATTCGATTCGTTTACATGCCTATTAAAATTTAAAATATTTTTAATGATATGTATTAATTTTCTTTATGTGGGCCTATAAAAGGGAATGAGAGGGGACACATGTTGAATTTGAGGAAGTTAACCTTACGGTGAACGAAACAATTTATGTCAAGAGAAAAAAATGTATAAAATCTTAAATAATAAATTAAAAAAATAGAAAACAAAAATAAATTACAAATAAAAAATTACATATAACATACCAATATTATATAAAATTTTTAAATTTTTATGTGTTACTAGAGTTATCATGGGTTACAAAATAAAATAAAAATATTGCTAGTAATTATTTTTGTGTTATAAAATATATGTGTTTTTACAAGATAACTTTATATACAAAATTCATATCTTAGCAACACAATTAATAAAAATAATAATTATAATTTTAAACACGAAAATCATGATCCTTTTTTAATACTCCATAATTTCGTAATTTGCCAGCATTATAATTTTTTTGGGGGTGTTTAACATTATAAATTAATTACTAGCAAGACAAGCAATAAACATCCATAGCTTCGACATGTTCAGCAAAGGAAACCAAATAGGGGTCTTCATTAGATTAGTTTGGACACCGACCGAATCAAATTTCCATTAATCGAAATAATTAAACTTTTTGCTTTAACTGTTAACTGAACTGGAGTTTTTTTTTTAAATATTAACCTAACCAAATTTTTTTAGTTAGATTAATTTGAACTTAATAGAGATATTTTTTATTTGGATTAAAATTTAATTAAGTCTTTATAATTTAATGGGTATAGTGTGATTAAAAAATAATTAGGTCTTAATTTTTAATAGATTTGAACTTAAAATATGTATTTAATATATATAATATATATAATATTTTTGGTTAATTCAGTTAACTAGTCGATTTCGATCCGAATTAATCGTTAATCTAATTTTGAGAGAGAAATAATTGTTCTCGAACCCAACTAATTCAATGCTAATTGTTTTAACTGAACTAATTTTGTTTTGTCAGTTAATTCAGTTAAAATCGGAAAATGAACACCCATAAAACAAAAAACTAATCATTTGAGATCATTGAAAATTATAGGATAAATTACTCAAATAGTCATCTAACTTTTAGAGTGTTATGAATTTGGTTATTCAAACAAAAATTCTTATAATTATATCATTAGAGTAGCGTTGGAAACATTATGCATCTACTTTAAGTGAAAAATACCTTAAATACTTAAAATTAACAAAAAAAAATATAATTTGAGTATTTATTTTTTCATTAAGCCTGATTTTAATATACGTTTAACTTAAAAAATCATTTGCTTGTAATCACATAACAAAGGTTTTTGGTTCAGTGTAGTGGTTGTGTATTGAAGGTATTCATAGGTCTTGGCTAGGGTTGTAAATGAGACGAGACAGATCGCGAGCTACTCGAGATCGACTCGATCAAGGCTCGATAAATACTCAGATCGAATGGACTCGACTTGAGCTCGAGCTCGACTCAAGTTCTTAACGAGCCGAAACGAGCTACTCGATATTCGACTCGAAAAGCTCGTGAGCAGCTCGAAAAAAATGTTATATTATAATTTTAGATTTTTTAACATTACATTATAAAAAATATATTAAAAATACATTATTGATAATTATAAAATTTAAAAAATACATTAAAAATTCTACAATACAACTAAACCATATTGTAACGCATTTAATATCAATATACTATATTGTACTTACCTCATAAATTAGTACCAAGTCGATTAATTAATGTATTTGTAATTAACCCTAAGCCTTAAACCCTAAGCCATAAACCCTAAACCTTAAACCCTAAATCCAATTATATGATAGAGTTAAGTTATGCACATGAAGGTAACAAAGTATGCAAAATAATGTTATGTGACTCCTAAATAAATCATTCACATATTTATACATAAACATATCAACATGCAAAATAAATATACACAACTTGGTGATTGAGACATGATTTTATCATATCTTAATGATGACTACCGACACCGTCATTGCTTTCAAGCACTGACTCACCAACATAATATTTCAAGAACTGACTCGACGACATAATGTAAACGGAGATTTGATGTACAAATACAACTAAAACGATGGGATCATATTTTATCATACCTTAGTCAACAGGTTAACATCAATATCATACAATCACCAAATTTTTAATAGAAAATGACGAGTTTGAATCATATGAATAGTTGAGGTAAATACATGATAGGATTATGATATATATAATTATAAACAATTAAAGTGTTTTAGAATGGAAGTAGAATTTGGGATAGTTATAAAGTAATATATATTTAAAATTTTCTTAATCAATTAACAATGCTCACACATCTTACATATACATTTATTTAAACTCAAAACCTTTATGGAGAACAACATTTCCTTTTGTTACAAAATTATTGATATTTTAAAAAATATATTTGAAATGTGTTATTTATTTTTACCATTTATTTAAACTCAATTTTGAGGGGAAAAATAATTGTTCCCGGACCAACTAATTCGATGTTGATTGTTTTAACCGAACTAATTTTGTTTTGTTAGTTAATTCAGTTAAAATCGAAAAATAAACACCCATAAAACAAAACAAGCCATCATTCGAGATCATTGAAAATTATAGGATAAATTACTCAAATAGTCATATAACTTTTAGAGTGTTATGAATTTAGTTATTCAAACAAAAATTCATATAATTATATCATTAGAGTAGCGTGGGAAACATTATGCATCTACTTTAAGTGAAAAATACCTTAAATACTTAAAATTAACAAAAAAATATAATTTGAGTATTTACTTTTCATTAAGCCTGATTTTAATATACGTTTAAATTAAAAAATCATTTACTTGTAATCACATAACAAAGGTTTTTGGTTCACTGTAGTGGTTGTGTATTGAAGGTATTCCTAGGTCTTGGCGTTCATTCCCTCGTGCTTCAATTTTCTTCTTCTTCTTCTAACATGGGGTTCCTCTCCCAACTTCATTAGGTCATTAAAAAGGAAATCTTATAAGACAGAGTTAGAAAATATTTTTAAATAATTTTTTATGAGATAAATTATACCATAAGTCATCCAATTACTAGTAAGATTATAAATGAGTCATCCAGTTATTAATAAGATTACAAATAGGTCACACAATTTCAAACAGTTACAAATGAGTCACTTAATTAATACAAAAGGAAAAGTCATTTTGGATTTTGGGCTTCTTGAAGATCGAGGGATACATATGAGGATATAAACTCTAGAGAGGCTGTCATTTGTGAGAGTAATAATATTTCTCGAAACAAAGACCATCTGATAGTGGATGAAGTTCAACAAGTTTAAAAGTTTTCGGGTGAGTTAATGGCTTTTGAGAGAGACTCTAATTAATCCAATCCAATGAATTGAACAAGGAGACTAACATGAATCTTATAGTGAAATTTAGGGACCACTATATACAAACATACAATGATAAATGACTAGATTCTTACAATCTATTATTTGAGTGGCTTGATTGTTACAATAATTAATTAACGTGACTGTAACTTTTGAATCTAAACTTTTAATTAACAAAATATTTAACGTTAGAACGACATCTAATATTTAACTATCTAATGACTAGTTTATAATCTTTGGAAATTAATAACCTATATGTAATATTAGTCATAGTTGACTAGCATGTATTGGAATTTACCCTAAAACTCAACACAGGTCATAACTTGGAATAAAACTGGTAATGGTGGGGAAATGTCAGCCTATATTGCAAGGGCATGATTACACCTTTTCACTTCCAAAGAGCTCATTTACCAAAGCTTTTGCTGGGCCACATACAGATATCTCCCACTTTCTAGTCTTAGATAAAATATGCATATTCCATAAGCCTGTTAAGTGCATGCATGCATGGCAAATTAAATAAGAAAAAGCATAGGGGAAGGAGATTTGTTAGTAGGTTTTTGGATTATAAAATGTAACTTTTCGTTTGAATTGTGTTACGATTGATTGATTGATTATACGTGGATGTTTGTCTTTGTCTATGGATCTTGCCCTGCTGTGAGTGTTCGACAGTCGTTTTTTCTTTTTTCAATTTTAAATTTGAAGCTGTCAATATGTGTAAACAGAATAAACAAAGGAAGGAAGATTAAGTTTTGACAGGTATATATTGAGGTAGACTTATTTGGACATTTCTGCTATGTCCAGTTCCCACAAGGTAGTGTATATTTTGCTAAAGAGTGTTTATAATTATTGTTTGTTTAATAATATCACTTTATTTATGTTGATAATAGGTTATGAGTTCGATACAGGTAATGTGGGGGCGAAATGAGTTGAACAGAGAGACGTCAAAATCCATAGGATGCTTTTGCCTCTTTCCACAGGGTAACGTTCCCTCTGCATTTTTACAGTGTCTGTGTCTTTTCTGTTTCCCCAAACTCATGCCCTATTGGCTATTGCTCTCCATTCCCATATTAAAAAGGGTAAACTAACGTTTAGTGTCTCTATTATTTTTTGTTTCAAAATTATATTTAATATTATATTTTAATTTTTTTTCACTCACAGTTAAAAAATTAATAATGATATTTATATATCACCATAAGAAAATATGAGAAAATGGTAGTAGTAATTAGGAAAAGAAAGGATGAGAGTGAGATAGAGTGGGGGCAGTTAGTCTCGTATCATGCACTATGCTACGGGGCCAAAGGAAACAGTGAGAACGAAATGGAAAAGAACATCACACCACCTGCCAAATCCTCATACTACACATAATATAGCCTTTATTTTCAACACTCAATCTTATACTCATTCACGAATATAAAGTTTAATGTTAAATATATAAAATTTGGACTTCATAATTTTTTCCCTCTCACCAGAAAGATAATAGGATGCTCTATAATACCTGATTAAACAGCAGAAAGAGAGAGAGAGAAGAGATATGCCGAATCCCATCTCCATTTCTTCATGGCTCTTTCCCTATCAATCACTTCCGCTTTGTTTTGAATAGCCTGGCAGTTGCTGCTAGTTTTGAAATTTTAGGTCTGAACAAGGCACAAAGCACCACTTCTTTTTTAGATATCCTCTCCTATGTAGAAAGAGAAGCATTATTATTGAAGCCATTCAAAGTCGTCTCCTTTGCAATTGCCTTCCCCACCTTCTCTTTCCTTTGAAAAATATATTCTCAAAAGGTAAAAGCCTCATCATTTAGACGTAGAAATCGGATAAAATAACCCATGGCTTCTTTTTCCCTCGTTTCCACGTTTTCACTCTTTTTCGCTACCGCTATAGTCCACCATTCCCTCGCCGGTTTCTTAGCTCAACCGGTACCCATAGCCGACACATCCCCAAACACGGTCCCCGCACTCCCTGCTCAAACCCAAGCTCAAATTTGCCGGCTTGACTTGTCGGCCGAGCTATTCGGCGGTGTCAACGACGCCTGTGGCCACAACCTAGATAGGAGCCGCTGCTGTCCCGTCTTAGCAGCGTGGCTCTTTGCTGCTCACGCCAGGTATGCTTTGCAGGTCTCGGCTCCTGCTACAGAAGAATCTGAGCTGCCGGACCAGCCCATGAGGCCGGACGATTCGCAAAAGTGTGTGAACTCGTTACAAAGCGCATTGTTAAGCAAGCGCGTGAGGATTCCTCAACCGAACGCCAGTTGTGATGCGATTCTGTGTTTTTGTGGGATAAGGCTACACCAGATTAGTTCCTTGAGTTGCCCGGCTGCGTTTAACATTTCCGGTCACCGGAACGCGACGCCCACTGCTGCCGTTAAGAATTTGGAGAGGAATTGCAGGAACTCTTCGTATGCTGGGTGTACAAAATGCCTCGGCGCTCTTCAAAAGGTAAGTCATCATTAATGGAAGTTGTTTCCTTTTCTTGGGTCCATATATTGGCTGCGTAGTTAATGATACCCAACAACCCATTCATGCGAATACATTAATTCTAGGAATATTGTCTTACAGCTCCTCTTGTTGCATGAGTTTGCATTTAATAAGTAACTGATACTCGGTCGATACTACAAAAATGTGTTGCAATGAACTTTTCACAACCCAAAACTTCAAAGTTGAGAACTTCAGAGGCGATGGGCAAATTTGTGATGGCCACATGACTTGAGGAGTGGGTTGAAGATGGACTTTACAAGGCAAAAGAGGGTATACTTTTTGCCATTCTTGTAGACCCAAGAAAGTGACATTGTCATGTGCATGAATGAGGCTATTATCCCTTTACATTGCAAACAATTAGACCTTCGGCCATGATTTACTTCTCCATCGCCTTTCCCCTTTGGTGCACCAACTTAGCCTAGTTTTCAGTTCAACCGAATCTCTAAAACACCCTTGTTTTTGCAATTTTCAGCTCAAAGGTGGACACAACAAGAACGGAACGCAAGACAGGAGCACGACCGAGAGAGCGAACAAGATGTTCAACCGAGACTGCCAGCTGATGGGGCTCACTTGGCTCCTCGCGCGCAACAAAACGGCGTACATACCCACCGTTTCGGCCGTACTGAGGGCCATAATGTACAGCTCGCACCCTCATGAGGCCAAGTGCAGCCCGGATCAAGAGAACATGCCCTTAGCCGTTGATTCTCTTCAGTTCGAGAAAGTTCAATCGTCGGCACCAATGTCACCACCGTCGTGGGAATCTTCTGCGTTCCTGATTCTGCCCCCTATGATATTGGTTTTAGTATTCGGGTAGCCTCGACTGGTGATGTTTAGTATTATTTTTTCTGGGTAGTCGTCTGAGACTGTCGTGGAATCACGTGAAGCTTTCTAAGCTAGCAGACAAACAGAAACTGGCTAATGCGGGGTGGTTTTTGTCTTCTTCTCCACTGTAAATTTCAGCTCGTTTTCAGATTTGTCTGAAATGATATAACAGACGAGGTGAAGGAGCGATTTTCCATTAATATGTAGCTATGATTATTCAACTTTTGCCTGTCATTTCTTCATCCCACAACTTCACCATTATCCCTTTGAATCGCTTTCATTACTTGTAATATATACATTATTGCACCATTTACCTCGTGTGATGGAAATCAATAATTTTTCAAGGCTGATGCCTTCTGGGACTCTCAAAACGAGAGTGATTCGAATGGAGAACAAGTTAACAAAGAAGGGAATCCCTAGGAAAAAGCATGTTGGTCGCCTAGTAATATTAATTAAACAACTATAAACAAGGGTTTAGATCAGCATAGTTTTGATAATGGGTAAACTCTAGTTGGAGAATACAAAGGAAAAGATTATGTAATTAGAAAAGACGGATTGTTTTTGTAGAAATATGTTTAAAATATATAGAAGAGATAACATGTTGAGGAGACTCAAAAGAGTGGATTTCGGTTCCAATGTCGTCGCTTTGCGCTTTGCGGTATCATCTTCCAAAGGATGATGCTCCCCTTTCCTGACATTCACATACACCAAGCAAGTATTTTCTTCCTTTTTAATTTTATCATAATTACTCAAACTTTTATCACTTTCATTACAATCACTGTGGTTATAATATAATGACATGACACATTAAAGTCTTCTTTCAAAATAATTATAATTTTTCAAACTGGTCATAACTATAAATGTTAAGTTTTCGATGAATGAAGCAGTAACTAATCAATTCCAATAGTGGGAAGATTTCGTTTGGTCAAAAGATTAATATAATTCAATTTTAAGTTGATTTGACGGTCGAGAATGACAGATCATAATGAACAACAAAAAAGAGGTAAACAACTTGATTACACTTAAGCAAGGTCTTAGGTTCGAGTCATCGTGTATGCAGAAAATCCTTGCTAGGAGTTGCTGGGAGACTCACCCACCAAAACCAGGTGTGCGACGCGGATCGGTCCAGATTAGTCATGGCAAAGCCTTGGAATTGAAGTACAAAACAAAAAGCTAATTTTTCGATCCACCACTATTAACAGTTGGATTAGCATGGAACCAAACTATGTTAGCATTTTGGTCAAACAGAGCCTTTCCATCGTTAGGATTGATTGATGACCGTTTTGTTCATTGAAAACTGAACTTTTTTAGAGGCTACCAATTTAGAAAATTAAAGCTTTTTTTTTTTTGAAGAATAATTTAACGTGCCATATCAACATTTTTGAATATAAAACTAAGGATAGGGATTGTAATAGAAACGAATTAAAATTTTAGTTACTGTAGTGAAAATGTTCTAAAAGTTTTAATGACTAAAGTAAAAATGTCCTAAAAGTTCATTGACTATCAATATAATTTGCCCTTTTAAGAATTAACATTTGATAAATGAAAGAAAATAAAAAGAGAAACCATCACTATTAACACTTAACCCTAATCCAGTAAAAACCAAAAAACAAAACAGGAATACTAATGCCACACGTACTCCATTACTTCGGAGGGATTATGCCTTGAACAGACCTTGTAAAGCCATAATAACCAATCACCATATTATCTAATGGATCTATATAACGAGTCATGGAGTAAAACTATTAAACTAAGGATTTAAACATGTATCTTATAATTTTATATCCAACTTAACCACTGCACATCAAAAGAGATCATCGAATATTCGAAGGATATAATAAAACACCACGAATAGAGAGAGGTCTCTCTCTTTCCGTATTAAAGAGGAAATTCATTATACTTTACTTTTATAACAAAATCAATCTATTATTTTTCGTCTAAATTAAATCATCACCTCTGGTACAAGATTCAGAAATATTTTTTAGGGTATACATATATAGGGATGGGCAGGGGTATGGTTTGGGTTTCGGCTAACCCAATCAGACCTGAAAATTTTACATCCTTCATCAGACCCGAAAATATATACCATTCACCCGACCCGAAAAGACCCGACCCAAAATAATAATAAAAATACTATTTTTATTTAATAAAACAATGATTTAATTGAAAAAATAATATATAGAGGGGTATTATTGTAATTATCTATAAATATAAAAGGTAAATTTATTTTTTCCTGGGTCGGGTTGGGTATTTTTCACCCTAAAACCGAACCCGACCTGAGCATCACCTTTTAAAAAAATCTGACCCGATACGACCCAAACCTATAAAAAAAACCCAACCCGATCGGGTCGGGTCGGAACCCGTCGGACTCGGGTCCCATGCCCATCCCTAGACATATATACATTAATAACTGTCAACACATATTTTTCGTCCTACTAGGATTCAAACTCCTAAAAATATGATAGAATTTTAGGATTCAAACTCCTAAAAATAGGATAAAATTTTGCTAGGATTCAAACTCCTAAAAATAGGATAGAGTTCTACTATTATTTAAATTCCTAAAGATAGGATCCACAAGCACTATAAAGAGAAAATCGCCTCAGTGACCAAAAAAAAGTTATAATATACGATTTTAACCAACTTTTTTTGGATTTGCCAAAATGACCAACAAAATCGCAACGCGAAATAAAAATCGCAACGCGATCCCCAGAATCGCAAATCAGTGTCCAAAATCGCAACGCGATTCTTGAAAATCGCAATGCGATAGTCAAATTCGCATTGCGATTTTCCAAAATCGCAACGCGAATATGAAAATCGCAACGCGAACACATAAATCGCAATGCGTATCCGTAAATCGCAACGTGTATCCGTAAATCGCAACGCGTATGGGTAAATCGCAATGCGTATCCGTATATCGCAACGCGTATCGGTAAATCGCAACGATAATACATAAAATCGCAACGCGTATCCGTAAATCGCAACGCGATATTTAAAGCGCCATTATAATCGCTACGCGTATTTTATTTTCAAATTACAAAAACGAATATTAAGACAAAATCCCGTAATCGCAACTCATAACCTAAAACCTAAAATCACAACTCAGTCCCATCTCCATCTCTCACTCTCTACGGCGAAGAAATCCGTCCCCATCTCCGAAGATTTCCGTCCCCATCTCCGGCGAAATCCCTCACAACCATTCACGGTCAGAAATCCCTCACAATATTCAGAAATGGAAAATCAACCTCCGAGGGTTAGTTTTTTTAATTATTTTTATTTTGAAATGTTTGCATTATTGTAGGTTTTTCATATTGAAACTGATGATAAGTTTACTGGTCATTTCAATAATAGATTAACCATTTCACTTAGATTTCATTTCGCGTTACGATTCTCTCGTTGCGATTTTCATTTCGCGTTGCTATTCTCTCGTTGTGATTTTCAAGTTAGTATTTGTCTTTGTCTTTGTTCTGTCTTTTGGTTGAAGTAATGCAATCCATTCAAGTTTCAATTTGCAGAAGAGTCGCAACGAGATAAATGAAAATCGCAACGAGAGAATGACTGTCGCAACGCGAAATGAAAATCGCAACGAGAGAATCGCAACGCGAAATGAAAATCGCAACGAGAGAATCGCAACGCGAAACCAAAATCGCATTGCGATTTTTATTTCGCGTTGCGATTCTCTCGTTGCGATTTTCATTTCGCGTTGCGATTCTCTCGTTGCGATTGTCATTTCGCGTTGCGATTCTCTCGTTGCGATTTTCATTTCAACCAAAAGACAAAACAGTGTTGCAAATTTTAGTTTCAAGAATAAACTACTACTTTTTATGTTTATTGTTTTTGGTATATCTTCACAGTGTAGTTTTTGGTATATCTAACTTGGTATGTTTATTGTTTTTGTAGAAATTTTTTTCGGCTCAATTGACCTTGAGAAATAAAGTCAGCCTGGCCACTACAATTGCTTCGAAGCTTTCACCTGCTCAAAGACAATTGTTTGAGGAAACCTGCTTCGGGCCATGGCTGAGAGTACAGCATCCGGGTGGAGATGCTAATTTGACCCATTTGTGGCTTCAGACCATGACATCAAATCTACCCGACAGTATACAACGTGGTGAGGAAGAGATATGGTTTCATTTTCCACCAGCGTATACTTGCTTTGGGCGGAAGGAGTTCTGCTTAATCACTGGTCTATGATTCGGACACGATGATGTAGGCCGGTACACTCGTCATATCGCCCGCCCATCATGGTTATCCCGGGTTTTTCCGGATGAGTCAATGGAGAAGCCGAACCTACATGTCGACGACCTGAAGAAATTGTTTAATAAGAAAGCTGGTTTCACTCGGATGGATGACGTCGATGTTATCCGAGTATGCCTTCTACTACTTGTGTATGCCGGCTTTTTAGGCAGAGAGGCCATACAACCTATTCATCGGGAGCTAATAATATTGGTAGAGGACCTGAATGCATGGAATCTGTTTCCGTGGGGTTCGTATATATGGAAAGCTACCTGGACTAAGTTGTCGTCTGCCTTTGATGACCGCAAAAGTTTGCGGGGCGATGGGTCCAAATACACTTTGTCAGGCTTTGTTTGGGTCTTTAAGGTAAGAATTTCTATATAATGTTTCTAAAATTATAATTAATTATTTAACAATTACTAATTTTGTTATTATATTGTTTGTAGATTTGGATATTCGAGGCTTTCCCCAGCATGCGTACATATGCAATAAAAACGTCAAATGATATTCCCAGGGCTATTTCCTGGAAGAGGAAAACTCTGTTGGATTGGGAAGACTTAATACCATATGCGACAATAAATAATGTAAGTTAACACAAATACTTTCATATAATATATAAACAAGTTATTAATAGTAGACGTTTAACTTTGTTTGAGTTTTTATATTTTAGGAGGCCAACATTCCATTACAAAGACTGACACCCACGGAGGAAGAGCTTGCCACTGATTGGTGGCAAGCTAGTCAGAGTTTTTTTGATGGCACGGATGATGAGCAGCATCCACTTCCTCCAATTCGAGAGCCATCACCTCACCTAGAGCCATCACCCGATAGACCCGACTATACACCTCTAGAACGAGAGCCATCACCTATCCCGTCACATCATCGAGCCTCTTCTCCACCATCACCTCATGATAGGCGACCGGCAAAGATGCCACGACTCCTATCTCCATGTTCTCCACCTCCACCTCAACGGGATGAGTCAAGGGAGTTACGTGATGAGGTCAATGCCTTGCGTGAGGAGATCGGTACTCTACGCGATAACGATGGTGCATGGCGTGTGGAGGTGTCAACTTTACGTGGTGAGGTTGCCGCTCTACGTGAGATGATAGTATCGTTGCAGAATGAGGTTCATACTCTACGCAACGAGGTAAGTTTAAGATTTTCCATATTTAACTTAATGATAAATTTACTCGTAATTTCACTTAGATTAGCCATTTCACTTAGATTGCTTAGTAAATTTATTCGGTTGCTGCCAATTCTGCTAAACTGTGTATTCTTTAACACTGTGAAATAGTATTTGTCTTTGTTTTGTCTTTTGGTTGAAAGTAAATTTGTTCGGTTGCTGCCAATTCTGCTAAACTGTGTATTCTTTAACACTGTGAAATAGTATTTGTCTTTGTTTTGTCTTTTGGTTGAAAGTAAATTTGTTCGGTTGCTGCCAATTCTGCTAAACTGTGTATTCTTTAACACTGTGAAATAGTATTTGTCTTTGTTTTGTCTTTTGGTTGAAAGTAAATTTGTTCGGTTGCTGCCAATTCTGCTAAACTTTGTATTCTTTAACACTGTGAAATAGTATTTGTCTTTGTTTTGTCTTTTGGTTGAAGTAATGCAATCCATTCAAGTTTCAATTTGCAGAAGAAGAAATAGTTTACTTTCGCAACACGAAACTTAAAATCGCAACGCGAAACCAAAATCGCAACGCGAAATGAAAATCGCAACGACAGAATCGCAACGCGAAACCAAAATCGCAACGACAAGATCGCAACGCGAAACCAAAATCGCATTGCGATTTTCATTTCGCGTTGCGATTCTTTCGTTGCGATTTTCATTTCGCATTGCGATTCTGTCGTTGCGATTTTCATTTCGCGTTGCGATTTTGGTTTCGCGTTGCGATTTTAAGTTTCGTGTTGCGAAAGTAAACTATTTCTTCTTCTGCAAATTGAAACTTGAATGGATTGCATTACTTCAACCAATAGACAAAACAAAGACAAATACTAACTTCAGGGTATTAGTTTGAAACATATTTTTCTTTGTTATCTGATGCATTTTGTGAACTATGATAGAATAATGACTTGGGTGAATACAATGCAAGTTTGAAACATATTGTCTTTGTTTTCACTGTTTAAATATCATGTCTGTTTATTTACTGATTTTTGTATTTAATTATTTAGCGGCCCGATAGAGTGGATGCTTTACGTCGGGTTATGCTTGCACGACGGAGTTCACGCATCAGACAGCGTGCACGTGCTATTAAGTCTCCGTACACCCCAATAGTGCGAAGACACCGCAAGAAGAAGCCCGACTCGCCTGTCATCCCTCAAGAGTCCACTCCTATCGTTGAAGAGGCCCCCCCTATCATTCCTCGAGAGTCCCCTCCCACCGTTCAAGAGGCCACTGTCATCATTGAAGAGGTCCCTCCCACCATTCAAGAGCCCGATTTACATGGCGTCATATGTAGGCTTCTTGAGAAACCCTCTGACGTGCCGGACATGATGGATTCAAGTTGGCTCTCGTATGAGTTACCGGCCAGTACCATACCGGTATCTGAAGAGGAGAGGGAACAACTACCGGACACAATTCTGGATAACACCCTTTGGGCTAAGACCGCTGTTGATTTTTATCTACATGAGCAGAGCCAGGGGTGTTTCACTGACATATGCAAGCTCACCGATGATATCTATTTGTTGCTTGATCGGTCTTGGTGGGGCGTATTATTAGGGGTCGAAGACAATGGCTATTTCGATGGGG
Source organism: Hibiscus syriacus (assembly GCF_006381635.1). Classification (NCBI taxonomy): domain Eukaryota; kingdom Viridiplantae; phylum Streptophyta; class Magnoliopsida; order Malvales; family Malvaceae; genus Hibiscus; species Hibiscus syriacus. The sequence goes on from NW_024063535.1 coordinate 420,836, forward strand.
GGGTAAGTCTTATATTTTTCTTATATTTCAATTTGATTAATTTTTTTTTTAAATTTATGTAAGTCACTAATATATGTCTTTTTTTGTAAAACAGCATATCGATGCGTGGGTGACACGTCTTCTAATAATAAGAAAACTTAAGAAAAATAAAAATATACGATATACAATTATGCCGACGTCTTTTCACGCCGTTCACTTGAAGAATGCACGAGATGAATCATTTGATTTGGGCAATGGACAAGCTAAACTTTATCCTGCATGGTGGGAGGTCGATAAGGTTAGTATTTATTTTAGATTGAGTTTAAAGGTTTTATGAAATAAGTGCGCAAATGAATGAATTATTACTTATGATTGCAGGTGTTTATCCCTGTTTTGGAACGTAAACATTGGATTCTCGTCGAGCTTCAGCTCCCATCCCTTAAGACAATAGTGTATGACAGCATGATAAATTACATATCATTGGCTGATTTAAGAGATGTTATTAAGGGATGGAGCTCTCATTTGGCTAAATTCTTGGATGCGATCAATTATTGGACTCGTTCTGGAAACAAGAAGCCAAAGAAGATCAATATTACAGTTATTAGAGACGAGACCGCGCCACAACAAACGAGCGGAGCCAGAGGAGATTGTGGTCCTCTCGTATGCTTGGCGTTGGAGCGTTTGACGACGGGAAGCATCAAGTATCTACCTCCCACCGATAGAGATAAAGCTGCAGTAGGCTTGTGGTTTCGGCATTATATGGCTAAATCGATATATACGAGACGCTGCCTACCTGCATCCGCGTTATAAAAATGTCCATAAACAATTGGTAAGTTTATATACTTTTGGTTTGAAAATGTTTGGTTAAGTAACTAGAATTCAATAATTTGCTGTTTGTAGGTTTTAGATGTGTAGAAAGTGTTGTTTGAACAAATGTTTGGTTTCTGCAGGTTAATCTCAGAAGTGAACTGCGTGAAAATGATGTCGAGCTGCAAAGTTGATTCAATAGTTTAATTGATTGTTTTTTGATTGTTTAATTGATTTGTAAAAGTTGATTCAATAGTAGATGATCGGAAATAAGAATTATTGCTTATTTTTTGATTGTTTAATTGATTTGTAAAAGATGATTTGTAAAAGTTGATTTGTGTAATTGATGCGAACATAATTCTTATTTGTGCTTGTTTAATTGATTGAAATGTAATGGTTGATTTTGTTGATTTCAATCTGCATTATGTTGAAGGCAAAAATGACTATCGCAATGCGAAATGAAAATCGCAATGCGAAAATGAAAATCGCAATGCGTTTATAATTTCGCATTGCGATTCTCTCGTTGCGATTTTCATTTCGCATTGCGATTTTCATTTCGCATTGCGATTCTGTCGTTGCGATTTTCATTTCGCATTGCGATTTTCATTTCGCATTGCGATTTTCATTTCGCATTGCGATTTTCATTTCGCATTGCGATTTTCATTTCGCATTGCGATTCTCTCGTTGCGATTTTCATTTCGCATTGCGATTTTCATTTCGCATTGCGATTCTCTCGTTGCGATTTTCATTTCCGCATTGCGATTTTCATGTTGGGATTTTCATTTCGCGTTGCGATTGTAATTTCCGTGTTGCGATAGTCAAATGCATGCCTAATAGTGATAACAACTGAATAACAAGAGTTGGTTAAGTCAAAATGGTTGGCCTGAGTCATTAATTCAACTGAAAATGTTAAAAGTTCACACATAAAATCCACATAATACAACGTTTGCATTTAAAAATCACCTAAGTTAACAGTCTCAAAAGGTGAAGCCAATTGTGATTGGGATTTTAAAGATGATTGCCTTTTGCTTGACACCATATGAGCTTTGGATTTTGATGAGGATCCATATTTTGGTAGAGGAAAAGATGATTTTGATGGCACTGGTGATCCACATGTCAACCTTGTATGACCACTTTCCTTGCACCGACTACATGTCGATCTCTTCTTCTCTTCACCCTTAGACGGTATACGATCGTGACTTTTTGGTCGGCCAGGTAGCCTTCTGTCCATGGCTGGTGGCAAAACTGTTTGTAAGTCATCTGGTATGTCCCACTCAGAAGGATGTGGAATAGGGTAGACAATCTCGGCATAAGTCTGTCGATAAACTTCTGTAGTGTAGCAATCCATAGCGTATGCGCTTGAATCATCTTGGTTTAAATGAAGAGCAACTTTTATAACATGGCCACACGGATAACCAGATGTTTGCCATTTCATACAACTACACGTCTTTGCATTTAGATCGACTAGCCCATTTAAGTTATTATCCAGTACTTGAAACAAAGTGTTTGAACATGGTTCAACTCTCCATGACGTTGACTTCACAACACGTTTCGTTATCTTTTTTTCAGTCCATGGTGTAACACGATGTTCCAATGTTCCTGTAAATTTAAATAAACAATACTTAGTAAAATATAAATATGATAAGTTACGAATTCAAAGAAATAATACCTGCATGGTTTCTTTTCTTGTAGTACCACTGTTGAATAGAGGCTCGAAAAAACTCCATTAACATAGTAATGGGTAATTTCCGGGAATGACGACTTAGAGCGTTGATTGATTCTGCACTATTAGACGTCATGAAACCATATCTTGCTCCAAGTTGATGTACTCTTGACCATCTTTCAAACCCGACATCTTCTAGTGTTTGAGCACACTGAGGCAAAACACGTCTTAAACAATTTATATGCTTATTGAAATCCACTTCCCGATAAGCTTTTACAGCCTTCCAGTATGTCCATTTGTGCTTTTTTATACCAGCAGACCTTGATTTTAGATTTCTATACAAATGAACACCACAAAGTCCATGAAAAGCATCTGGGAAACACCTTCTAACAGCGTTGTCAATTGAGTTTGCCCTATCGGATATGATTGTCAGATTGCTAATAGGACCTATGCAATCCCTAAGATGCCCCATAAACCATGTCCATGAATCAGAGGTTTCAGATTTGCCAACCCCGTAAGCTATTGGCAATATCCCATTGTTAGCATCCATGGCTACTGCTAATAAGTTTACTCCAAGGTATCGACCTTTCAAATGTGCTCCGTCAACTATAATAACTGGGCGCATGCAAGTAATAAACGAACGAATCTACAAAATAATATACACAAGAAATATAATCATTTAAATGTGAAATGCATGTAACTAACAAAAATGAGTCAACAAAATTATATTGATTTACTAACCGTAGCACCAATGGCGATAAACAGCAACTCAAAGCGTCCATCTCTATCTGTTTTGATATGAGTTACCGACCCAGGATTTTTCAGCTTTAAATTGTGACAATAAGCCGGCAGTTGGGCAAACGATGCTTCTGGCGACCCCCTCAACAATTCCAAGGCATAACATTTGGCTCTCCAAGCTTGAGAATATGATATACTAATCTTGAACCGAGCATTCATGTCAGTCATAATTTCATGTCCCCGATATACCCTGCCATTCAAAAACATTAACTCAGCCAGAAAACCACCCAACACCTTTTTGTTTGCCTGTCTATGGTGAGGAAAAACTTGGGTTCTTGAACATGTATGTTTATCAATAAAAGTCCTAACTTGAAACATTTTGCAATCTTTTATTCTCTTTGCAATCATACGCCACGTACAGTTTTTGTCAATCATACACCTTGTTTCGAAACGATCTTTGCTTGATTTGTTAACTTTTAGTTGATAGCCATCTTCCACACATTTCGTATATAAAGCTATCTTCAAGTCTTCCTTTGTATCAAAACAATCATCTTTCTTGATACGAATAACTTTTGTGTAACAATCAACTGCTTTCTTTATCAACTCTTCTTCCGGTATCTGAAGTAATTCTGGCATATTCCAGTTATACGCCCGTGGCATTTTCTTTTCTTCGGGGACTTTTTCTTCTTCTTTTTCTTCTTCAGGATTATATGAATTACAGAATGGATGTTCAACATGTTCATTCACAGTCGTAACTTCCTCCTCATTATCATCAACATTACATTCTTCGGCAACGGCTGTTTCATCATCAAAATTCGGGTATTTACCAATATCAATATCATTACACGCATGGTCTGTTTCTTCTTCTGAAACATCATCAAAATCCGTGTATTGACCAATATCAAAGTCCGGATATTGACCAAGACCAAATTTCGAATACTGACTAGTACTCACAATTTTTTCTGTTGGCTCATCATCGTCTAACTGGTCAATACGAAAACCGGAATTTGGTGCTGAAAGTTGATTGGGATTTGGATTAGAGAAAGGTTGTGGGTTTTGAGAAAAACTTAGTTGATTACTACCCGCTACTGACCCAACAATACTACTTCTAGGTTCAACAACATACAATGTAACATCATCTTGTGAAACCCTAATGTAAGCAATGAATCGTTCAACATCTTCATTGTCGGTTAACAAATAAACTTTACCATTTCTCTGATAAGATAGCCTAAATCCACTTAGGGGCTCTAAATTCAATTTATTTGAAACACGTAGCATTAGAGTTTCATAAGTTAACTTTTGTAAAGACAATTTTAGTTGAAGATTCATGGGTAAAGGCATATATTGTAAAACACCATGAACATTATCCCATGACCCTCCAAAACACAAATCTATCCAAACATGATCAACATTAGATGATTTCATGGTTGTAAATTAATTTACTAAACAGACGAGCTGCGAAACTAAAACCTGTTGCCGGATTGGGAAGGATGTCGTTGGATATAGGAACGGATGTCGCCGGAGAGAGTGATAGATGGAGATGGAATGAGTTGCGATTTAGGGATTTAGTTTATGATTTTAGTGTTATATACCCAAGATTTCAGTGTTGTGATTTACAGATTCTCGTTGCGATTTACGGATTATCGTTGCGATTTACAGATTCTCGTTGCGATTTACGGATTATCGTTGCGATTTACGGATACGCGTTGCGATATACGGAAACGCGTTGCGATTTACGGATACACGTTGCGATTTACGGATACGCATTGCGATTTATGTGTTCGCGTTGCGATTTTCATATTCGCGTTGCGATTTTGGAAAATCGCAATGCGAATTTGACTATCGCATTGCGATTTTCAAGAATCGCGTTGCGATTTTGGACACTGATTTGCAATTCTGGGGATCGCGTTGCGATTTTTATTTCGCGTTGCGATTTTGTTGGTCATTTTGGCAAATCCAAAAAAAGTTGGTTAAAATCGTATATTATAACTTTTTTTTTGTCACTGAGGCGATTTTCTCCACTATAAATAGCCATTGTAACTCACCATTGGAAGAGACGATTTAGACACAAAACATAAAGGAAAGCACGGGAAGATACAAAGGCAAAGCTATTGTAAAGGATTCGAAAAGGAAATAAAAGGTAGCATTTTCTTTTTTCTTTCTTTTGCATGTGCACGTTATTTTTCTTGAAATTTGGTTCGAATAACCCAAAACGTGGGTTGCGCCGATGACCAAAATGGGTGGGGTTTCGATGTTTCGAACCTAGATCTACCCCGAGGCTTATTTTTAAAAACCGATTTGAATTTCGGTTAAAGGAGGGGAAGAGTTTTTTTAAAATCTATATTAGTCCCTTTATTTATTATATGGATATTTTATTCATTTTTTTTATTATTCATGTTATTATTATTATATGTATATATATATATATATATTAAATTATTTTCATTCGATTTTTTACTATATTTTATTATTATTATTATATATATATTTCTTTAATATTTTACTTATAAGTCTAATATTACTATATATATATTATAATTATCTTTATCTAGTCGTATGTATTTTTTATATTTTAATAGTTTATTTATATACATATTATTAAATATATATTCTTAATTATTTTATTTGATTATTTCTTTATTTATGTAATATATCTTATAACTTTATATATTTATATTATTTTTATTATTTTCGTTTTTTATTCATTATTATATTATTATTTTTAAAAAAAACCTTGTGTCTTTATCATTATTATTATTAAACATTATATTATATACTAACCTAGAGGGCCCAATTTTTGTCTTATTTCTTACTAAAGCCCCCACTTTCGGTGAATTGGGAGGGTAACTTTTCTATTTTTAAGTATTTGATGTACACGTACAGCTTATTTATTTTATTAATACTTTGATATATATATATATATATATTTATATTTCTTTTTCTTTTTTTCAAATATTACTATATATAATTATTACTTTACTATTTTTTTTCTTATCTTACTTATTATTTTATTTATTTTATTTTTCCCTTGTATCTTATTTGTTTTCTTTACCTTGTTTATCTAACACATTTCTCGATTTTTTTTTCAAATCAATCAAGGGTAAGTAATTAGGATCGAAACTTTACCTTTTAATTTAACTTGTTATTTTTCTTAATTAAGACAACTGGAAATTACGTAGTACCGAAAGGGCGGTTCAAGGGTGCTAATCCTTCCTTGACCGTAACCGACTCCCGAGCCCGACATATTTCTGGTAAGACGCAGATCAGGTAAGAAATAGGGTATCCGATCAACCCATTTATTTTTAAATAAATGATCGGTGGCGACTCCAATCCACATTTTTCAAGTCGAAGCCCAATTCCGAGGCCCAACCGAAAGACGGTTGCGACAATAACAAAATTTTTTTTTATGTTGTAGATATAAATAAAATTTTAGGGTGGCTAGTGGACATCAACAATAAAATGAACAATTAACATAAAGAAATTCAGATTTTAAGATGTGCATGTAATCAAATTGTAGAAGCTTTGCATCCACCAATTAACTCATATATATATATATATATATATATATAGAGAGAGAGAGAGAGAGAGAGAGAGAGAGAGAGAGAGAGTTAGAATCTATTTATACAATATAATATTTTTTAAAAAAATTCTACTTACACAATATAAAATTCTTTTAATTTTACGTAATATATACAGCGACAGGCAAAGCCACATGCCCATGGTTCATGTTTGTCGCCATTTCTTGCTAGTGGGCTCAACCCATTTTCGAGCCTAGTCCAAACACACAAAAATTCAGGATTTTACATATTGGTACGTCAGTTGGGATCCGGATCCAACTAAATGGAACGAATAAGATTTGATTGTATCTCTCACATTATCGACTATGTAATTAAGGTTTATTTTACATCTTCATATACACAATATATGGAAATGATTTATTCGGGGTACTATTTCTGTTAACATCACATACTATTTGAAAGTATAAATCATTATTATTTCTTTTTATATCAATTAATTGTGCATTTTACCGAAGCAGACCACCGGTGACAGCTAGCCTGCCATGATATATAATCAAAGTAGGTCCATGGTAGATTACCCACAGTAATTATTGCATGGCTAAATTAATTTTGTAAATAGGACCACGGTTGGAATAGTAAATATTTGATGCTTTTCACCTGGACTTGTTTTCTACTGGGAAATTAAACACCGTGTATTAAATTGTTTTTATGGGAGGAGGACCTGCTTGCCAACATTAATTAAAGGGTTATTAAGTATTAGGGTTTATGGTATAGAGAGATGAAAATAAATCAATGCAAAAGTATAAAACATCTTGAATATTTGTATGAATTACCGTCTCTCTGTTTATTTACATGGAGATTTCGAATATTCTTTTATTTTTGCATTATTATTATTATTATTATTATTTATTATTATTATTATTATCAAACGCCACCAAACTGGGTGAAAAAGATTAAACATAAAATTGGAGTGGTGTACCAACAGTAGATATCGTAATAACAATTTAATAAAATTTACTTTTAGCTTGGTCAAACATTATAATCTTATATTTTTGAAAAAAAACCCAATAATGTAATGTAATATTTCTATTAATATATTAAATAATTTTACATTTTAAAAAAATATCTTAAAAATAATCTTACTGCAAATCAAAATACCAAATCTTCTAAGACTTTGTGTCCTATAAGTATTTATACTCCTTGGGCCTACCGCGTCCTAGGTCAATTAGCCATAATTTTTTAAACGTGTAACATATGTATTTGTAATTTTTTTTAATAATCTTTGTAATTTTTTTTTAATAATCTAAAGTAATTATACGATAATATTTGTTCAAAAATACTCACTTTAACTACTAAGGCCACTTTGATGGGTTCATATATATTGATAATATTTATTCAAAATCATTTTTAACCCTTAACAATGCATATACACCATGCAAAAACAGTTGTTCGAACTCGTGACCACAAAAAAAAAAACATTGTCCTTAACCATTTAAGTCACTCGATGAGTTCATATATATTCGTAATTTTGCTATAAACATGGTGTCAAAATGTATAATTATATGGTATACGTCGAATATAAGCGTATAAGGTGTGTATATAGCGCATTCAAATTCTTAAGCTTTTAGTATTTATTTTGTTGATACATTAATACATAAAATATTATATAGCGGTTAAATAATACTTTTAAAAATCACACACATGAGACTAAATATATTTAGATTTGATCGGTTGATCAAGTTTATTTTTATTCTCATATTTTTTTTAGGTTATGGTTTTAGACCTACTAAAAGTAATATCATTCCTTCTCCAAAAGTCTTTTTTCCCTCTCTTTTAAGTAAATTAATATTAGAATTAATATATATATATATATATATATATATATATATATATCACACACGAAAACAGAATATAATAAGCATTTACCATATTTGTCATATTCTATTATACACATGATAAACGCGCCCGAAGTTAATTAGAAATTAAAATAATGAAATTGTTTTTCACTTACCCGTAAACTTTCTTCATTGTTGCACCTCTTTTAACAATGGAATTTGTATATATAGAGATTGCTGGGCTCTCTTCAACGCCACTAGGCTGACCTTTAACACTTCAATTCATGGAGTTGGATCTTGAAAACCCTTTGTTAAACTTCAACTCTTCCCTCTTCCTGCTTGAACCTGATCATATGCCCACACAGAATTACATTAACACTCTGGAAGCTTGTCATCTTCATATTTCGCTCAGACGAGAAGCTATCTCTTCAATCTCACAGGTATAGGTATTTAAATAACTAAACATCTATGTTATTGTGTGTTCATTTTCACTTATGCTGGATTTGCTTTCTGGTTTCAGTTTTCTTGCAAGCTCGGCCTCTTTTCATCGTATCTTGCTATCAATTATCTTGACCCATTTTTATCAAGCCAAACAAAACTGGTTCTGCAGCAACCTCAGACATGGATTTTGAGACTTGTTTCAATCTCTTGTCTCTCTTTAGCCGCCAAGATGACCAAACTAGAGTTCCCTCTCGACGATTTTCAGGTAGATGGGGGCTTCGCGTTTGATGCACAGGCGGTAGAGCGAATGGAGTACTTGATCTTGGGAGCATTAAAATGGCGAATGCGTTCCATTACTCCATTCTCTTTCGTCTCCTTTTTCATTTCGTTGTTCAAGCTCAAAGAAGTTCCAGTAAGTCAAGCCATTAAAGCTCGTGCTCTTCAACTCATCTTCAAAGCTCAAATCGGTATGTTTGTCTACTTCACTTAATATGCCAAAATCTATACTTGTACTTAGCCATTGGGTTTAATTAACAGATACAAAACTTTTGGAGTTCGAGTCATCGATAGTTGCAGCATCTGCACTTCTCTTTGCTAGCCATGAACTCTTTCCCTTGCAATTCCCAAGCTTTAGAAAAGCAATTTCCAGTTGTTCATATGTAAATAAGGTAAATAATATAGTTTTCCATTAAACATTGCTTTGAACATGAAGATCATGATTTGTTTTCCCAATGGGTTAACAGCTAATTGGCTGCAGGAAAACATGATAAAATGCTTCAATTCGGTGCAAAAGATAGCGAAGGAGGGCTACGAATCTATATTAGATATGGTTTCGAACTCCAACACGCCGGTCAATGTGTTTGACCGACATATTTCCAGTTCGGGAAGTGAAATGAGCACCGTCGGTGCAACCGCCGTTATTTCCATGACACAGAGAGACATAAAGAGAAGAAAAATTAATGATTACGGAACAATTATCAAAGGCTCCACTTCTCTCAGGTCCAAATCAAAAGTTCTAATCTATGGACCATTGTAAAAGTGACCTTAGTGTCACGGACTTAGCCTAGTTGGTTTGGTTGCTAATCCGTGCGGCACTCGAAAGGGATACTTCCCAACTAAGTCAGTCTTTATCTCGTATATCTGATCAAACAGAAACAAACATCACGTTAGATCTTTGTAGCCACATGGTCCTTTGACCAATAATCCGATTCCATGAGGCATAGCGGATGCATCTCTCAACTCCCGGACTTCTCCGAGAGAAAAATATTTTATTAATAAAAAGAAACATCGGGTTACAGAAGACTCACCCACACCATCGATTAGGCCGTAGGGGTGGCCCTCGATGGTGTTCACAAGACACACACCTTTACCTGTGGATCAACCCAAACTCTGCCGGCTTTCCACCCCCTACATATATGCGAAAACAAAATAACAGAAATGCTATCTATAGACGTTGAAATGCTTGAACAGGGGACAACAAGTCATACCCCCACTCCATACCTAAAACATTGAAATGCTTGAAAAGAGGACAAGTTTATTCTACCTTGCCACTAGGCCCTATACAGGGTTGGCCTTGGTGTGCCTACACGGTTGTGGACCCATAAAAGGGACGGCCACGACAATCTCCCCCACCTAATTTGTCGACGTTCTCATCGACTGCATGGCTCGGAACTCTTCAATCTTCTGTTTGAATGCCCTGAGATCATACTCTCTTTCCCAAGTGTTCTCTTCCTGATCAAAGCCTCCCCACTTGACTAGATATTGTCGTCTTTGTTTTCCGCCCACCTTAACAATTCTTCCTGCAAGAATCTCTTCAACATGACGCTGTGAGGGTGGTTGCGTACCAATCGACTCTCTGGCAGGCATACTCTGATTAGTGACATTAGGATCGGTGTGAAACGGCTTCAGATTGCTCACATGGAAGACAAGGTGAACTCTCATCCAAGTAGGAGGGTCAACCTTGTACGAAGCATTCCCTACCTTTACTACTATCGAGACTGGACCCTCGTACTTTCGCACCAAGCGATGATCCCTCTGGTGTAAAAATCTACGTTGTTCTGGCATCAACTTGACAAGCACCAAATCCTCAACCTGAAAGTGTAGATCTTGTCTGTTACGATCTGCGCATTTCTTCATACGTTTCGTTGCTTTCTGCAAGGAAGCCTTGGCAATCTCTATATTCTGCTTCCACTCCCCCACAAAATTTGAGGCACGGGGGCATATTCCTTGAGAGGTCTCATCCATAATATGTGGGAGTCTTGGCTGCTGACCTGTCACCAGTTCAAAAGGGCTTTTATTAGTAGATGAACTCTTTTGTGAATTAAAACATAACTGCGCCACATCCAATAATGGATGCTAGTTCTTCTGATTGGCCTGAATGAAGTGCCTCAGGTACTCCTCCAATAGTCCATTAAATCGCTTAGTCTGTCCATCTGTTTGAGGGTGGTAACTTGACGAAAAGTTGAGTTGTGTCCCCATTAACTGGAACAATCCCTTCCAAAATTTCCCAATAAATCTTTCATCTCGATCACTGACTATGCTCTGAGGAATGCCCCAATATTTCACCACGTGTTTAAACACCAACCTAACAGTCTCTTCCGCCGAACAATACTTCGATGCCAGTATAAAAGTGGCATACTTCGAGAACCTGCCCACTACCACCAGAATTGATCCAAGATCTCATACTCGAGGCAAGTGTGATATAAAATCCAAGGAGACACTCTCCCAAGGTCGAGTGGGTACCGGTAGTGGCTCGAGCAACCAGGCAGTACTCTGTCGATCTACCTTATCTTGTTGACAGATAAGACATGTCTTGGTGTAATCCATCACATCTTGTTATTTGAGGCCAATAATACCCTTGTCCCAACAAAGCAACAGTACGTCTCCAACCGGGATGTCCAGCCCATGGGGTATCATGACATTCCTTTAACAACTTTTGTCGCAGATTCCCAGCTTGAGGAACAAACATTCGTGGCCCCTTTGTCATCAATAAACCATTTTCTATCCAAAAGCATTTCGAAACACCCTTTTTAACCAACTCCATGAGATCCACCACTTGCGGATCTTGCTTGGAAAAGTTCACAATGAGTTGACGAATTTCATTGGACACTCTACTAGTGGATATATGGGCCACACATCGGAGTGCTGCCAAATCTGCCCTGCGACTCAATGCGTCAACGACCTGATTATTTTCCCCCGCCTTATGCTCAAAGCGAAAGTCAAACTCGGCTAGAAACTCTTGCCATGTAGCTGCTTTGCTGTCAATCTCAGTTGTGTCAGGAAGTGGCTAACTGCTGTATTATCGGTCTTTACCACAAATTTGGACCCAACAAATAGTGGCTCCAAGTCCTCAAATAATGAATTACTGCGAGAAGTTCTTTCTCTGGAGACGTATACCTCGCTTCAGTTTAATTTAGCTTCATACTCTCAAACGCCACAGGATGTCTGTCCTGTAAGAGTACCCCTCTAATTGCATAGTCAGATGCGTCTGTCTCTACTTCTAGAGGTTTTTCCAGGTCCGGCAAGGTAAGAACTTGTTAACTGATTACCACATTCTTTAAATCATCAAAGGCCTCTTGACAGTCCTTGGACCAAACCCACTCACAACCTTTCTTTAGCAAATCAGTGAGTAATTTTACTCTACGGGAATAACCTTCCACGAATTGTCTATAATAATTGGCCAAACCGAGGAAAGATCTAAGCTCACTAACATTTTGTGGGGTCGGCCACTCCTGGATAGCCTTCACCTTCTCCTTATCCATACGAATGCGCCCTTGCTCAATGATGTGGCCTAAAAATTGGACTTGTGTTTAGGCAAAAGCACATTTCTCTTTCTTCACAAACAACTGATTTTCTTGTAATCTCATCAGCACCAACCGAATATGCTCCAGGTGCTCTTCCATAGAAATGCTAAATATCATTATATCGTCCAAGTTGATGACTACGAATTTATCGAGATAGTAATGGAACACCTGGTTCATTAACGTGCAGAAAGTAGCAGAAGCATTGGTTAGTCCAAAAGGCATAACAAGAAATTCAAATGCTCCATACCGAGTTACACATATCGTTTTTGGCTCATCCCCTTCGGCCACTCTCACTTGATGATATCCCGACCTGAGATCCAACTTCGTGAAATACTTAGCATTACTCAGCTGGTCGAACAAATCGGCGATCAACGAAATAGAATATTTATTCCTGACAGTCACTTTGTTTAATGCTCTATAATCAACACACAATCTCAAACTCCTATCATGTTTTTTCTAGAATAACACAAGCGCCCCAAAAGGTGACTTCGAGGGTCGAATAAATCCTGCTTGGAGTAACTCATCCGATTGTTTCCTCAACTCTGCCAACTCTGGAGGACTCATCCGATACGGGCACTTCGCAAGAGGTTTTACTCCCGGGATTAATTTAATCTCATGGTCCACCAACCGTCTCGGGGGCAACTCTTTTGGCAATTCACCTGGCATTATATCCTCAAAGTCTCTCAACACTTCTTGAACATTCTTTGGCACCGTGCCATGATTGGCATCCTCTTTGGAAATTGGAAAGACTAAGAAGGAATGCTCCCTTTTTTCACCCCTTTCTTAAATTGGATAGCAGACAATATCTTCTTCCCAAGACGAGTGAGAATCGTAGCTGGTACCGCACATGGTTGCTCCCCCATGAACATTAAACAACTTTATGTCGGGGCAGGAATCACTTGGGCTGCCATCATAAAATCGAGCCCTAAGACCACGTCAAAATCATCCATGTGGGAAATAGTGAAATCTACACTTCCTTCTTAAGCCCCAAGTTTGATACTGACCCTCTTCATACCTCCACATATCATTGAAGCAGCGGAGTTAACTGCTTTCATTTGTCCCACCTCCTTGGTGATAATCAACTCACATTTCTTAGCTTCCTCTGGAGAGATAAATGTATCTGTGGCTCCCGTGTCGACTAGAGCTTTAGAGGTTTTCCCATTTGTTGAGATGTTCACATACATCAATCCCCTTTCTGGATCTTTCCTTAAGTTACTCAACTGAGACTGTAATGCAGTTATGAATCGGATGGAGCCCGTTCTAGCTGGATTAGGCTTGATATCTCCCGTGGGAGCGTTTACTCGTTCTCCGTCCTTTGTTGTTGCCACCATAGCATTAAAAGTACTTCATTGTGGACACTCTGTAACCCGATGAGGTTCATTGTAAATAAAATACCTCAATGAGGGTTTATTCCCTCAATTGCTCGATCCAGGACTAGTAGGGACTCTATTTTGAGCGGGGTCCCTTCCAGGGAATCTTCTATTCGCTCCCCAACTCGATGTCTTCTCCCCTCGAGCCAACTTGTTCTCACTAACCTGTTGGGTGTTAGCTCCACTCGTAGAAGGCATCTTGCGCTTTCCAGGATGATCATTGTAATCATTAAGGCACTCAGCAGCAGCTATCGTTACTGTAAAATCTTGAACCTTCTGTCTCTGTAACTCGAGTCTAGCCCACGGCTTGAGTCCTTCAAGGAAATGAAACAACTTATCCCTTTCCAAAATATCCTTTATATCCAACATCAAAGTTGAGAACTCTCTCACATACTCCCGTATAGTCCCTGTATGGGATAACTCCCTTAACTTCTTACGAGCGTTGTAATCTACATTCTCGGGGAGGAAGGAGGTCTTCAACTCATTCTTCAACGCATCCCAAGTCGTAATGGAGCACACCCCATCTTTAAACTTGGATCGCCACCATAACTTAGCGTCACCACCTATATACATCGAAGCCATCGCCACCTTAACTTCATCAGAATCCGTGCGCATAGCCCAAAAATACTGCTCTATGTCAACCAAGAAATTCTCAAGCTCTTTAGCATCCCTCGCTCCATCAAAGCGTTGAGGATTGTGGATATTGGCTCGTACGCCCACTCTTTCAATAGGTTTTCGGTCAAACTAGCTACAGTTGCCTGAAGCACACTGACTTGAGCCTTCAGCTCATCATACCCAAGTTGTATAACACCTATGGCATCTCTTGCCTCATTGCCCAAATCAGTCACTATCTTGAGCAAATCCTCTAGGGTCTCCTCAACTCTCCTCATACGATCACCAGAGATCATATGAGCTCTAAGGGATGCTAGTGCGGCTTCGATCTATTCTAGCTTTCGTCGATCAACTGAACCAGTCTCCTGTACAACCGGCTCGATAGCTTCTTGCTCTACACCTCTATGAGAGCTTGTCGATCCTCCATTTCGTGTGCGAACCATTCTCGGTACAATCGGCTCAGTAGCTTCCTGCTCTATACCTCTGTGAGAGCTTGTTGCTCCACCATTTTGTGTGCGGACCATTCTCTATAACTCACTGGCGCCTCTATGCCTGCAACACAAATAAGCACAATAGTGCCCAAATTAGGAAGGAAAAGAGCACCGCTGTGCTTGAATTAACGATTGAGCACCTTTGTGCTTCAACCGAGAGTTGACACCTCTGTGTAACTAAAAGTGATTGAGCACCTATGTGCTTCAATCGAGAACTGATACCTCTGTACAGTTAAAAAAGACTGAGAACCTCTGTGCTTCAGCCAGGAGCTGACACCTCTGTGCTTCAGCCAGGAGCTGACACCTCTGTGTAGCTAAGACTAATTGAGCACCTATGTGATGTGCTTCAATCGAGAACTGACACCTCTGTGCAGTTAAAAAAGACTGAGCACCTCTGTGCTTAAGTCTAAAATCTGGCACCTCTGTGCATTAGAATGATTGAGTACCTCTGTACTATAATCTAACTCAAACACCTCCATGCTTTTACAACCGACCGAGCACCTCTGTGCTGCGATCTACAGCCACGCACCTTTGTGCTAGGTTTAGCATTTGTGCACCACTGTGCAACAAGCAAGTAACAAGCACTATCATGCTTGACTCAACAAAATGAGCACCTCTGTGCTTCTAGTAAACGAACACGCACCTCTGTGCTCTGATACCAAGTGTCACAGACTTAGCCTTGTTGGTTCGGTTGGTAATCCGTGCGACACTCGAAAGGGACGCTTCCCAACCAAGTCATCCTTTATCTTGTATAGTTGATCAAACAGAAACAAACATCACGTTAGATCTTTGTAGCCATATGGTCATTCGACCAATAATCTGAGCCCGTGGGGCATAGCGGATGCACCTCTCAACCCCCGGACTTCTCTAAGAGAAATATGTTTTATTAATAAAAAGAAACATCGGGTTACAGAAGACTCACCCACATCATCGATTAGGCCATAGGGGCAGCCCTTGATAGTGTTCACAAGACACATACCTTTACCTGTGGATCAACCCAAACTCTGCCGGCTGTCCACCCCCTACATATATGCGAAAACAAAATAACAGAAATACTACCTATAGACGTTGAGATGCTAGAACAAGGGATAACAAGTCATACCCCCACTCCTTACCTAAAATATTGAAATGCTTGAAAAGAGGATAAGTTTATTGTACCCTGCCACTAGGCCCTATACAGGGTTGACCTTGGCGTGCCTACCCGGTTGTGGCCCCATAAAAGTGGTCACGACAATAGCACCCCCTAGTTTTCCTTAATTCCTTGTGCAAATAACAGAGGAACAGAACAAAATATTGAGAAAATGAAAATGAAGGAATGGGTGCCAGAGATGAATATGGGAGCTTGATGTTTCGTTCATGGCTACTGGCTATTGTATGCCCCAATCTCTACTAGGCTAACGTGCCTTGCAATGGCTAATCCGTTGTATTTGTTTGTTGGAAATGGAGGGAGGAAAAATCGAAAGATTGAATTTTGCTTCCTTTTGACAAGGCTTACCATAATAAATGAGCAACATTGCGCCAACGGCTCCCCACGGTTGGTTGTTGGTACTGAAATTTTAAGAGGTGAAATTTCTAAAATTTAAAGAGAGGTGAAAATATATTATTAAAAAATATACAAAATATAAAATATATTATTATTTGAAATTTTTAGAATACAAACTAAGTGACTTCTGTGGTAAAAGAATTGTTCTTATTTTTTAATGTGTGCAAGTTGTCAAAACCTCACCTGCACAGTTACAAATAATGATCCCTGGAGTGGCTTTATGCAGGGATGGATCGATGGGGTGTTAGGGTGCGATCACATTCTCTAAAAAAATTAATTTTTTTATATATTAAGTTTTATTTTATTTTATATGAATTATTTAATTTTATACATTTGAAATTTTATAATCTCGCACTATTAAATTCTTAATATAATTTTTCATATTTGTATTCCCTAACAAAAATTCTTGTATCCGGCCGCATCAACATGAATCTTCACAAAATTATAAGCAGGAGGGACCGTATTAGTGTCCTTCTCATGCAACGCTTTGCCACGAGCATTCCAGCTAACTAAAAATTATCCTATTAGTCACTCAGTTATTGGTTCTAGGCTTTTTTAGTCACCGAACTAAAAATATCGTAAATTTAATTACTAACGTTACAAATTAATTAAGTTTAATCAGCGGCTGTTAAGATGATAGTAAAGTTATTGACGTGGCAGTTTATAAATTAACATAATAACATATTTAGTCCTTAATATTTATATATTCTAACAATCTGATCTTGATTTTTAATAATTTAATAAATTTAACTTTTTAATTTTGTAAATTTTAACAATTTGGTCTGAAAAAACTACTTCACATTTATAAATTTTATCAATTTGATCTAAATTTAATTCCCTTCTCTCAAATTAACCTTAGCCGGTATCAACTAAAATATATAAAAAAATATTTTACCTGAACTCAAAAACATCTTTGGTGGTGTATATGACTTCTTGGGGGTTGTTATTCTGAAATTTAGTGATATAATAAGGGTACAAATGTAAAAAAAACAAGACTTTTGGTGTTATACAATAATTACAATATGTTTCTTTTTTCAATAATGTGAAGTGATTGCACGATAGTATCTGTCCAAAATCTTTTTTTTTAATTAATCACTAGTATCTGATTTATTGATTGACTAATCTAAATCGGGTATTGTAGAGGCGAGGGCGACCCTCCCAACCCAATTTGCTCTATTTGCAAACGCCATGATTCGAACCCCTAACCTTGCTTAAGGGACCTAGTGCCTCATCCCACTAAACCAACTGGTTGTTGGTGTTCAAAATCTTTTTTTAACCATTAACAACACATATCTTGCATACGTAACTGCTCGAACTCAGAGCCTCTAACTCTAGGAAGAATAATATTTATCTTTACCACTGATGTTACTTGATGGATTACAATAATTACAATATCTAAATATTAGAGATTAAATATATTATTATAACGAGGGTTAGAATCTTAAAAACAACAACCAAAACGTTGGGTGAGAACGTTGAATAATCAAATGAATACATGTATCACATGCAAATAGACCAAAATTCTACTAAAAATACTACATAGCTTGCTTTAGTTAACTAATCACGACAGTGTGATGGACCGAGTCTTTGAGTCAATTCATATATTCTACTATTTATTTTTTCTGCTGACATAAGGAATTCCTAAGAAAACATACGTGAACATGGACTTACCCATGTATATTATTGTTTCATCATACATTAAATATTCCACCGACCTTCTCTGTAATCAACTGGGATCTTCCCTACCATTTCTCCGAAACCATCATGGCGACGTACACATCTCATAACATGCAATTTTAGGTGAAAAATATCTACTATTCTTAATTATCATGCCAGGCAATTATATTACACAGATAATAATATTAAAAAAAGTAATTAATTTATAATTTTCAAAATGATTTATCATAACGTAAATAAAAATTAATCTAAATTTAAAAATGAATAATAATTTAAGTAAGAAAAATAATATTTATTCAAAACAAATAATATATATTCATTATTTTTATTTAATAATAGTTTCTATTGACAACTTGTGGTTATGCGATTGTGTTTAAGAAAAAGACGTATTTGTGGGTGCATCCAAACGTACAAGGTTGAATAAAGTAGTAGCTATATAAATCTAATATGATGTTATATTGCTTATGCATGCACGACGTTGTATAAATCTAATATGAGATTCAGCTGTTTTTCTCTTTATTTATTTTCAATAATAGAGTCATTTATATCTTTATTAAAAAACACACACACAAGCGATCGGGTATTGGTTATTCACCTTAATTTATTGTAATTTGTTAGTTTAAAATTTTAACTAATAGTTTTATGTAAATAAAAGATAAAAAATTCGTTACTTTGCATTATAATACAAAAAATACACCACCCCAAAGATCTCATTAAAAAACCTCTCTAATCTTAAGTAGAGGAAAAAGAGTAAATCTTGGGATGGAAGAAGGTCCAACATGAACCCAGGAACAACAAGAACAACAACAACAACAACCGGGAACAACACCACTAGAACAGTCCGAAACAAACTACAACATTGTAGCTACACACTACCCCGAATGAAAACCAAAAAGGAACAACACACATCCAAAACAAAAAGCAAACCCAAGCTACAAACAAAACCACGCGAAACGTTGCCCTCGCTTCATTATTCTATCTCCGACCAATCAGTAACGAACTCCAATCACAATAAACCAGGTAGGACTACCGGGAATGCGCTAATTCCACCATGCATGTTTTTACTGCAAAAATCCTCCACCCACTGCTAAATAAACATCAGAGGCCCACCACGTGCGTCACCAACCTGAAAATAATGTCCAACAAAATCAAATGATAAAAAGAAGTGGTGTACTTTGTGTATTCTAATGCAAAGTAATAATTTTTTTTTAAAAAAAAATCAAATGATAAAAAGTTTGATAAAATTTGAAGCTTAAATTATATAAATAGAAAAGTGATGAGATAGTATTACTCACAATTAAATTTTTTATTAAAGTTAATTTAAAATATAATCGAGATTTATTGAAGTATGAGAAAGAAGGAAGTCTTAGATTTTTGGTTGTTTGTTTATTTCATTAGATTTTCATTATCCGTTAAAGATAAGAAGAAAAACTCTTTACGACCCCACACATGACATCAAACAGTAAGATAAACACCCAAGAAACCTGGTTATGTTACTGTTTTTAATCAATCAGAGGTTGAACCCTTCAAGCTCGTAGAAACCGAAAGGGTATAAGACTTCATCGTCGAGTAATGGAAACTCAGCCCACATATCACTCCACGTGTCATAGCTATCGGAGAAGAACGGTTCCGTCCAGAAACTTCCACTATCCGCCTCGTATGCTTCAAACAAATTGTTATCTGAAACTGGGTCTAATCTTCTGGATTCAACTGTATTGGTATCTGCAGTGATGGAGGAGTTTTGATTGCTCGAGGCTGGTTGTGGGGATGACAGTGAGCTTTCAAGAATCAAAGGAGGATTTGGGGAACTGATTACAAGACGATTGGCGTTGTTGTTTAGCTTTGTTCCTTGTATCTCCGGATCTTCATTCTTATCTTTCCCATCTTTTGGTGTTGAAGACTTTTGTTTAAACCGCTTCTTCAGAGTTGTGTGCCAATGGTTCTTTACTTCATTGTCTGTTCTTCCAGGTAACTCTGCTGCAATGGCAGACCATCTGCGTAGTAAAACCGCTAATTATGAAAATGGTTTTTAACAAATATGAATTTATGGCTCAAATGCAAGTGCTGCAAGTACCTGTTTCCCAGTGACTCATGTAATCTGATGATAGTCTCTTCTTCTTTCCTGCTGAAATTTCCTCTCTTGATATTAGGCCTTAGATAATTCAACCATCTCAGCCTGCAACTCTTTCCGCACCTTGCCAGACCTGAAACCCACAAAATCAAACATCGAATTATGCGTGTTGGTAAAGAGTACCGCTGCAAAATAATACGGTTAGCATTGACTAGCGAGGTATACTGGCTAGCTTACCGGCATACTTGGGAAGCTGACGCCAATTCCAGCAGCCATATCGGGTAACATAAGCCGTTAGTTTTCGATCTTCCTCAGGTGTCCAGGTTCCTTTCCTCAGTCCAGTTTTATCACAGCAAGGTGTTCTCACCATCTTTTCCCTCTCTTCTGTTTTTTTTAACGATCTCCCTTGACACCAGTCACGAGTCTTCAAAGTGGCAGCTATTTATAATCTACCATCTTTAGACCAAAACGTGTTACACGTTTTCTTGCCTCATTTAATATTATGAACATTGTTTTTATTCATTTCATTTCCATTTTATAGATAAAAATTCGTTAGTCTTCTTATGAGATGATCAAAATCCAGGAAGCCGCTTTCTAGAGTCCACTCCATGAATCAAATGTATATGGAAGAGGGTAAACCCTTAATTTACGTAGCTGGACGAAACATTATTATGATGGAACATGATTATGATGAAACGTGATATCTGCAAAGTCTGGTGAATTTTTAGTTTCCATGAAGTGAAAATATGAAGTTCATAAATATTTAAACAACTGTAGGAATTACCGTAAATTTGTGCTATTCTATTCATAGTCTATAGACAAAATACAGACAAAAAAATGAAATCTGAAATATCTGTGGTAAAGTAAACAAAAAAAAATTATAGATCGTGTGGTGTAGATTTGTAGATGCTGCCTTGAAAAGTAGGACATTAAATGGATATGCATGAGTACCATGGCATTCAGTTATCACACTCAAATACTTAATTATACATCGTTCATACGTACGACGGGGATTTGAATGGCCTGTGTCAAGTGTATACACAGGCAATCAGATAGTGAAAGAATATATATGGTTTTTATTAGATTAAGAGTTAATTGTCTCTAAACTATAACTCTCATTTTAAATTAGTATTTAAACTTTTGAATATTTTAATTTAATCCCTAAACTATGATTCTCTTTCTAAATTAGTCCCCAAACTTTTGAATATTCCAATTTCATCTCCAAATTCATCCAAATATGTAATTAGTTTCAACCATAATTTAAACTAAAATTTGATTTTAAAACGTATAATAATATAACTTAGTCTAACGATTTTATTAACAAGAGATGTGATCAGTATATATGTATACTTTTAGATGAAATTGGAATATTCAAAAAGTTTATGGACTAATTTAGAATGAAGGTCATAGTTAATAGAAGAAATTGAAATGTTCAAAATTTTAAGGACTGATTTAGATTGATAGGTAAAGATTAGGGATGAAATTGAAATATTTAAACATTTAAGAGTGGAACTAAAAATATAAAATTATTTATTAAACTGTAAACAATATTCATTAAAAAGATATTTCATTTGTCACATTTTTATTAAACATTTTATAAAATTATTATTTTTTATTTTTGAATTAAATAAATAATAGATTAATTCAAACAAGATTAATTTTGGATATAGAATATTATAGGGTTGAGTTTTTCAAAATGAAAAGCAAAAGTGAGATTTAAATGGATTGAGGTTAGGATGAAAAACATCTCTGATCTTACCTAAAATAACAATACAATGTATAGAAATATAATTTTTATAATATCCATCAAATAAAAAAAATAATTTTTATTTATTTGTTTCAGACACAACTTTAACTCAAAATTCATATCCAATTAAAGATGGATACATGATAGAACAATAATTTTTATCTGTACCCTTAATTAGTGACGGATTTAGAAATATTTTTTAAGGTGAACACATATATTAATAACATAAATTTTTTTGTATGAGGTAAATATAAATAAAATTTAAGGGTGGATACTTTTAATAAAATTGACCACTAATATAAAAAATATATAAATTTTAAGATAAACGCGTATCTACCCTAAACGATACGTGACGCTGCCCTTAATCCATCCATATATCTAATGGGAATAAGACGAGAAAAGATAGAAAAGAAAGGAAAAGATAGAATATAAAAGAAAAGGGAAAAAGGAAAGATAGAGAAAGTGGACTTGCGACTGAAATTTCAAGCTATCCAAAGTTTTAGGACTTTGAATAGCTTTGGAAAGTATTTCTTGGATAATTAATTCCTCATGACATAAAAAATCGTTTCCGCTTAAATATCACAAAAAATATTAACATAAAAATATTGTCATTTTTATTTTTTTTAATTGAGGTGGAATAAGATTTAAACTTTAGACAAGAAAAATATTAATATTGTCAATAAATTAAAAAACCCCACAAATTCAAAGTGACATAAACTACACGTTTAGTACTTCAAATATTACTTCAGTATCGTTTTGATCACTCAATTATTTTTTTAATTTTAAAATCATACCTAACGTTATATTTTGATTTTATTTTGATCATCTATCATAAAAAATTAATGGTGATATTGATGTGTCATCATACGATAACATCACGACATTGTTGAAAACAAAATTTTTGGAAATGTCATGTCAATAATTCTATTAATTTTTTAATAATATATAATCAAAATAAAACTAAAACATAACGTGATTTATAACTTTAAAAAAATAATAGTTAAATGACTAAAATAAAATAATAATTATTATTATGATACTAAACGTCTACTTTACCCTTATATTGTTTCTAGACTAATCCAGATTGTGTGGTCACAACTTTTTAAGATTATTTTTATTAGTATTTTGTCATTTTAAGGTGTGATTTCTTTAAAACGTGTTTGACCGTATTTGACGAGATTAAATTAATAAAGGGGTAAATTACTAGATTTTCTCACTCAATTTTCTCATCACTCTTATTTTGATCACTCACATTTAAATTTTTTTAATTTAATAACTAAAATTTTAAATTACTCATATTTTGATCACTCTATCGTTAAAGTCGCCAACGGTATTTTGACAAGGCATTTGTTCAGTTAAAACATAAATAAATCTCTTTCTCCAAATTCTCTCTCATTTTCATTTTAAAAAGTAGAACATTTTCATCACTATTTGAAAGGAAAAAAAAAGAGAGAGAATATTTTCTTCTCAAATCACCATAGCTACTGATGCTGTTTCTTTTCAAATCACCATAGTTGATTTCTACGATGTTGTTTCCAGTAGAACAAAGCACATCGTAAACCACCATTTTCAAACTTTTTTTATTTTTTTCCCCAATGAATTGTTCACCATGGATTCAATCGAGGTTTTTAGGAGAAAAATTGTTTTCATGGATTCAAATCATCATGTATATTCCTACTATTTCACGTTTTTTTTAAAGTAGGACTGAATCTATGATATATTCATTTGTCAAAAGTATGTCAATAACGTCTTGTTAAATACATACTGAACAAATACAATAATGACTAGCATAAATAAAATATAACAATGATCGACTAGTAATAACATGATAAGCAAAAGTGTAATCAGTTGAGGCAACGACGTACATAAATGGATCACTCAAAGATCTTATAATTTAACATAAATATCATTCATGAGTTAGCAAAAGGATAGTTTAAACTTATATAGTGCAGATTAAAATAATATGTAATTAGTTCTGACAGTCTCTTCCGCCGAACAATACTTCGATGCCAGTATAAAAGTGGCATACTTCGAGAACCTGCCCACTACCACCAGAATTGATCCAATATCTCCTACTCGAGGCAAGTGTGATATAAAATCCAAGGAGACACTCTCCCAAGGTCGAGTGGGTACCGGTAGTGGCTCGAGCAACCAGGCAGTCCTCTGTCGATCTACCTTATCTTGTTGACAGATAAGACATGTCTTGGTGTAATCCATCACATCTTGGCATATTTGAGGCCAATAATACCCTTGTCCCAACAAAGCAACAGTACGTCTCCAATCGGGATGTCCAGCCCATGGGGTATCATGACATTCCTTTAACAACTTCTGTCGCAGATTCCCAGCTTGAGGAACAAACATTCGTGGCCCCTTTGTCATCAATAAACCATTTTCTATCCAAAAGCATTTCAAAACACCCTTTTTAACCAACTCCATGAGATCCACCACTTGCGGATCTTGCTTGGAAAAGTTCACAATGAGTTGACGAATTTCATTGGACACTCTACTAGTGGATATATGGGCCACACATCCGAGTGCTGCCAAATCTGCCCTGCGACTCAATGCGTCAACGACCTGATTATTTTCCCCCGCCTTATGCTCAAAGCGAAAGTCAAACTCGGCTAGAAACTCTTGCCATCTAGCTGCTTTGCTGTCAATCTCAGTTGTATCAGGAAGTGGCTAACTGCTGTATTATCGGTCTTTACCACAAATTTGGACCCAACAAATAGTGGCTCCAAGTCCTCAAACAATGAATTACTGCGAGAAGTTCTTTCTCTGGAGACGTATACCTCGCTTCAGTTTAATTTAGCTTCATACTCTTAAACGCCACGGGATGTCTGTCCTGTAAGAGTACCCCTCCAATTGCATAGTCGGATGCGTCTGTCTCTACTTCTAGAGGTTTTTCCAGGTCCGGCAAGGTAAGAACTGGTTCACTGATTACCACATTCTTTAAATCATCAAAGGCCTCTTGACAGTCCTTGGACCAAACCCACTCACAACCTTTCTTTAGCAAATCAGTGAGTAATTTTACTCTACGGGAATAACCTTCCACGAATTGTCTATAATAATTGGCCAAACCGAGGAAAGATCTAAGCTCACTAACATTTTGTGGGGTCGGCCACTCCTGGATAGCCTTCACCTTCTCCTTATCCATACGAATGCGCCCTTGCTCAATGATGTGGCCTAAAAATTGGACTTGTGTTTGGGCAAAAACACATTTCTCCTTCTTCACAAACAACTGATTTTCTTGTAATCTCATCAGCACCAACCGAATATGCTCCAGGTGCTCTTCCATAGAAATGCTAAATATCATTATATCGTCCAAGTAGATGACTACGAATTTATCGAGATAGTAATGGAACACCTGGTTCATTAACGTGCAGAAAGTAGCAGAAGCATTGGTTAGTCCAAAAGGCATAACAAGAAATTCAAATGCTCCATACCGAGTTACACATATCGTTTTTGGCTCATCCCCTTCGGCCACTCTCACTTGATGATATCCCGACCTGAGATCCAACTTCGTGAAATACTTAGCATTACTCAGCTGGTCGAACAAATCGGCGATCAACGAAATAGGATATTTATTCCTGACAGTCACTTTGTTTAATGCTCTATAATCAACACACAATCTCAAACTCCTATCATGTTTTTTCTAGAATAACACAAGCGCCCCAAAAGGTGACTTCGAGGGTCGAATAAATCCTGCTTGGAGTAACTCATCTGATTGTTTCCTCAACTCTGCCAACTATGGAGGACTCATCCGATACGGGCACTTCGCAAGAGGTTTTACTCCCGGGATTAATTCAATCTCATGGTCCACCAACCGTCTCGGGGGCAACTCTTTTGGCAATTCACCTGGCATTACATCCTCAAAGTCTCTCAACACTTCTTGAACATTCTTTGGCACCGTGCCAGGATTGGCATCCTCTTTGGAAATTGGAAAGACTAAGAAGGAATGCTCCCTTTTTTCACCCCTTTCTTAAATTGGATAGCAGACAATATCTTCTTCCCAAGACGAGTGAGAATCGTAGCTGGTACCGCACATGGCTGCTCCCCCATGAACATTAAACAACTTTATGTCGGGGCAGGAATAACTTGGGCTGCCGTCATAAAATCGAGCCCTGAGACCATGCCAAAATCATCCATGTGGGAAATAGTGAAATCTACACTTCCTTCTCAAGCCCCAAGTTTGATACTGACCCTCTTCATACCTCCACATATCATTGAAGCAGCGGAGTTAACTGCTTTCATTTGTCCCACCTCCTTGGTGATAATCAACTCACATTTCTTAGCTTCCTCTGGAGAGATAAATGTATCTGTGGCTCCCGTGTCGACTAGAGCTTTAGAGGTTTTCCCATTTGTTGAGATGTTCACATACATCAATCCCCTTTCTGGATCTTTCCTTAAGTTACTCAACTGAGACTGTAATGCAGTTATGAATCGGATGGAGCCCGTTCTAGCTGGCTTAGGCTCGATATCTCCCGTGGGAGCGTTTACTCGTTCTCCGTCCTTTGTTGTTGCCACCATGGCATTAAAAGTACTTCATTGTGGATACTCTGTAACCCGATGAGGTTCATTGTAAATAAAATACCTCAATGAGGGTTTATTCCCTCAATTGCTCGATCCAGGACTAGTAGGGACTCTATTTTGAGCGGGGTCCCTTCCAGGGAATCTTCTATTCGCTCCCCAACTCGATGTCTTCTCCACTCGAGCCAACTTGTTCTCACTAACCTATTGGGTGTTAGCTCCACTCGTAGAAGGCGTCTTGCGCTTTCCAGGATGATCATTGTAATCATTAAGGCACTCAGCAGCAGCTATCGTTACTGTAAAATCTTGAACCTTCTGTCTCTGTAACTCGAGTCTAGCCCACAGCTTGAGTCCTTCAAGGAAATGAAACAACTTATCCCTTTCCAACATATCCTTTATATCCAACATCAAAGTTGAGAACTCTCTCACATACTCCCGTATAGTCCCTGTATGGGACAACTCCCTTAACTTCTTACGAGCGTTGTAATCTACATTCTCGGGGAGGAAGGAGGTCTTCAACTCATTCTTCAACGCATCCCAAGTCGTAATGGAGCACACCCCATCTTTAAACTTGGATCGCCACCATAACTTAGCGTCACCACCTATATACATCGAAGCCATCGTCACCTTAACTTCATCAGAATCCGTGCGCATAGCCCAAAAATACTGCTCTATGTCAACCAAGAAATTCTCAAGCTCTTTAGCATCCCTCGCTCCATCAAAGCGTTGAAGATTGTGGATATTGGCTCGTACGCCCACTCTTTCAATAGGGTTTTTGGTCAAACTAGCTACAGTTGCCTGAAGCACACTGACTTGAGCCTTCAGCTCATCATACCCAAGTTGTATAACACCTATGGCATCTCTTGCCTCATTGCCCAAATCAGTCACTATCTTGAGCAAATCCTCTTGGGTCTCCTCAACTCTCCTCATACGATCACCAGAGATCATATGAGCTCTAAGGGCTGCTAGTGCGGCTTCGATCTATTCTAGCTTTCGTCGATTAACTGAACCAGTCTCCTGTACAACCGGCTCGATAGCTTCTTGCTCTACACCTCTATGAGAGCTTGTCGATCCTCCATTTCGTGTGCGAACCATTCTTGGTACAATCGGCTCAGTAGCTTCCTGTTCTATACCTCTGTGAGAGCTTGTTGCTCCACCATTTCGTGTGCGGACCATTCTCTATAACTCACTGGCGCCTCTATGCCTGCAACACAAATAAGCACAATAGTGCCCAAATTAGGAAGGAAAAGAGCACCGCTGTGCTTGAATTAACGATTGAGCACCTTTGTGCTTCAACCGAGAGCTGACACCTCTGTGTAACTAAAAGTGATTGAGCACCTATGTGCTTCAATCGAGAACTGATACCTCTGTGCAGTTAAAAAATACTGAGAACCTCTATGCTTCAGCCAGGAGCTGACACCTCTGTGTAGCTAAGACTAATTGAGCACCTATGTGCTTCAATCGAGAACTGACACCTCTGTGCAGTTAAAAAAGACTGAGCACCTCTGTGCTTAAGTCTAAAATCTGGCACCTCTGTGCATTAGAATGATTGAGTACCTCTGTACTATAATCTAACTCAAACACCTCCATGCTTTTACAACCGACCGAGCACCTCTGTGCTGCGATCTACAGCCACGCACCTCTGTGCTAGGTTTAGCATTTGTGCACCACTGTGCAACAAGCACTATCATGCTTGACTCAACAAAATGAGCACCTCTGTGCTTCTAGTAAACGAACACGCACCTCTGTGCTCTGATACCAAGTGTCACAGACTTAGCCTAGTTGGTTCGGTTGATAATCCGTGCGGCACTCGAAAGGGACGCTTCCCAACCAAGTCAGCCTTTATCTTGTATAGTTGATCAAACAGAAACAAACATCACGTTAGATCTTTGTAGCCATATGGTCATTCGACCAATAATCTGAGCCCGTGGGGCATAGCGGATGCACCTCTCAACCCCCGGACTTCTCCAAGAGAAATATGTTTTATTAATAAAAAGAAACATCGGGTTACAGAAGACTCACCCACATCATCGATTAGGCCATAGGGGCGGCCCTCGATGGTGTTCACAAGACACATACCTTTACCTGTGGATCAACCCATACTCTGCCGGCTGTCCACCCCCTACATATATGCGAAAACAAAATAACATAAATACTACCTATAGACGTTGAGATGCTCGAACAAGGGATAACAAGTCATACCCCCACTCCTTACCTAAAATATTGAAATGCTTGGAAAGAGGACAAGTTTATTGTACCCTGCCACTAGGCCCTATACAGGGTTGACCTTAGCGTGCCTACCCGGTTGTGGGCCCATAAAAGTGGTCACGACAATAGCACCCCCTAGTTTTCCTTAATTCCTTGTGCAAATAACAGAGGAACAGAACAAAATATTGAGAAAATGAAAATGAAGGAATGGGTGCCAGAGATGAATATGGGAGCTTGATGTTTCGTTCATGGCTACTGGCTATTGTATGCCCCAATCTCTACTAGGCTAACGTGCCTTGCAATGGCTAATCCGTGGTATTTGTTTGCTGGAAATGGAGGGAGGAAAAATCGAAAGATTGAATTTTGCTTCCTTTTGACAAGGCTTACCATAATAAATGAGCAACATTGCGCCAACGGCTCCCCACGGTTGGTTGTTGGTACTGAAATTTTAAGAGGTGAAATTTCTAAAATTTAAAGAGAGGTGAAAATATATTATTAAAAAATATACAAAATATAAAATATATTATTATTTGAAATTTTTAGAATACAAACTAAGTGACTTCTGTGGTAAAAGAATTGTTCTTATTTTTTAATGTGTGCAAGTTGTCAAAACCTCACCTGCACAGTTACAAATAATGATCCTTGGAGTGGCTTTATGCAGGGATGGATCGATGGGGTGTTAGGGTGAGATCACATTCTCTAAAAAATTTAATTTTTTTTATATATTAAGTTTTATTTTATTTTATATGAATTATTTAATTTTATACATTTGAAATTTTATAATCTCGCACTATTAAATTCTTAATATAATTTTTCATATTTGTATTCCCTAACAAAAATTCTTGTATCCGGCCGCATCAACATGAATCTTCACAAAATTATAAGCAGGAGGGACCGTATTAGTGTCCTTCTCATGCAACGCTTTACCACGAGCATTCCAGCTAACTAAAAATTATCCTATTAGTCACTCAGTTATTGGTTCTGTGCTTTTTTAGTCACCGAACTAAAAATATCGTAAATTTAATTACTAACGTTACAAATTAATTAAGTTTAATCAGCGGCTGTTAAGATGATAGTAAAGTTATTGACGTGGCAGTTTATAAATTAACATAATAACATATTTAGTCCTTAATATTTATATATTCTAACAATCTGATCTTGATTTTTAATAATTTAATAAATTTAACTTTTTAATTTTGTAAATTTTAACAATTTGGTCTGAAAAAACTACTTCACATTTATAAATTTTATCAATTTGATCTAAATTTAGTTCCCTTCTCTCAAATTAACCTTAGCCGGTATCAACTAAAATATATAAAAAAATATTTTACCTGAACTCAAAACATCTTTGGTGGTGTATAGGACTTCTTGGGGGTTGTTATTCTGAAATTTAGTGATATAATAAGGGTACAAATGTAAAAAAAACAAGACTTTTGGTGTTATACAATAATTACAATATGTTTCTTTTTTCCATAATGTGAAGTGATTACACGATAGTATCTGTCCAAAATCTTTTTTTTAATTAATCACTAGTATCTGATTTATTGACCGACTAATCTAGATCGGGTATTATAGAGGCGAGGGCGACCCTCCCAACCCAATTTGCTTTATTTGCAAACGCCATGATTCGAACCCCTAACCTTGCTTAAAGGGCCTAGTCCCTCATCCCACTAAACCAACTGATTGTTGGTGTTCAGAATCTTTTTTAACCATTAACAACACATATCTTGCAGACGTAACTGCTCGAACTCAGAGCCTCTAACTCTAGGAAGAATAATATTTCTCTTTACCACTGATGTTACTTGATGGATTACAATAATTACAATATCTAAATATTAGAGATTAAATATATTATTATAACGAGGGTTAGAATCTTAAAAACAACAACCAAAACGTTGGGTGAGAACGTTGAATAATCAAATGAATACATGTATCACATGCAAATAGACCAAAATTCTACTAAAAATACTACATAGCTTGCTTTAGTTAACTAATCACGACAGTGTGATGGACCGAGTCTTTGAGTCAATTCATATATTCTACTATTTATTTTTTCTGCTGACATAAGGAATTCCTAAGAAAACATACGTGAACATGGACTTACCCATGTATATTATTGTTTCATCATACATTAAATATTCCACCGACCTTCTCTGTAATCAACTGGGATCTTCCCTACCATTTCTCCGAAACCATCATGGCGACGTACACATCTCATAACATGCAATTTTAGGTGAAAATATCTACTATTCTTAATTATCATGCCAGGCAATTATATTACACAGATAATAATATTAAAAAATTAATTACTTTATAATTTTCAAAATGATTTATCATAACGTAAATAAAAATTAATCTAAATCTAAATTTAAAAATGAATAATAATTTAAGTAAGAAAAATAATATTTATTCAAAACAAATAATATATATTCATTATTTTTATTTAATAATAGTATCTATTGACAACTTGTGGTTATGCGATTGTGTTTAAGAAAAAGACGTATTTGTGGGTGCATCCAAACGTACAAGGTTGAATAAAGTAGTAGCTATATAAATCTAATATGATGTTATATTGCTTATGCATGCACGACGTTGTATAAATCTAATATGAGATTCAGCTGTTTTTCTCTTTATTTATTTTCAATAATAGAGTCATTTATATCTTTCTTAAAAAACACACACACAAGCGATCGGGTATTGGTTATTCACCTTAATTTATTGTAATTTGTTAGTTTAAAATTTTAACTAATAGTTTTATGTAAATAAAAGATAAAAAATTCGTTACTTTGCATTATAATACAAAAAATACACCACCCCAAAGATCTCATTAAAAAACCTCTCTAATCTTAAGTAGAGGAAAAAGAGTAAATCTTGGGATGGAAGAAGGTCCAACATGAACCCAGGAACAACAAGAACAACAACAACAACCAGGAACAACACCACTAGAACAGTCCGAAACAGACTACAACATTGTAGCTACACACTACCCCGAATGAAAATCAAAAAGGAACAACACACATCCAAAACAAAAAGCAAACCCAAGCTACAAACAAAACCACACGAAACGTTGCCCTCGCTTCATTATTCTATCTCCGACCAATCAGTAACGAACTCCAATCACAATAAACCAGGTAGGACTGCTGGGAATGCGCTAATTCCACCATGCATGTTTTTACTGCAAAAGTCCTCCACCCACTGCTAAATAAACATCAGAGGCCCACCACGTGCGTCACCAACCTGAAAATAATGTCCAACAAAATCAAATGATAAAAAGAAGTGGTGTACGTATTCTAATGCAAAGTAACAATTTTGTTTAAAAAAAAATCAAATGATAAAAAGTTTGATAAAATTTGAAGCTTAAATTATATAAATAGAAAAGTGATGAGATAGTATTACTCACAATTAAATTTTTTATTAAAGTTAATTTAAAATATAATCGAGATTTATTGAAGTATGAGAAAGAAGGAAGACTTAGATTTTTGGTTGTTTGTTTATTTCATTAGATTTTCATTATCCGTTAAAGATAAGAAGAAAAACTCTTTACGACCCCACACATGACATCAAACAGTAAGATAAACACCCAAGAAACCTGGTTATGTTACTGTTTTTAATCAATCAGAGGTTGAACCCTTCAAGCTCGTAGAAACCGAAAGGGTATAAGACTTCATCGTCGAGTAATGGAAACTCAGCCCACATATCACTCCACGTGTCATAGCTATCGTAGAAGAACGGCTCCGTCCAGAAACTTCCACTATCCGCCTCGTATGCTTCAAACAAATTGTTATCTGAAACTGGGTCTAATCTTCTGGATTCAACTGTGTTGTTATCTGTAGTGATGGAGGAGTTTTGATTGCTCGAGGCTGGTTGTGGGGATGACAGTGAGCTTTCAAGAATCAAAGGAGGATTTGGGGAACTGATTACAAGACGATTGGCGTTGTTGTTTAGCTTTGTTCCTTGTTTCTCCGGATCTTCATTCTTATCTTTCCCATCTTTTGGTGTTGAAGACTTTTGTTTAAACCGCTTCTTCAGAGTTGTGTGCCAATGGTTCTTTACTTCATTGTCTGTTCTTCCAGGTAACTCTGCTGCAATGGCAGACCATCTGCGTAGTAAAACCGCTAATTATGAAAATGGTTTTTAACAAATATGAATTTATGGCTCAAATGCAAGTGCTGCAAGTACCTGTTTCCCAGTGACTCATGTAATCTGATGATAGTCTCTTCTTCTTTCCTGCTGAAATTTCCTCTCTTGATATTAGGCCTTAGATAATTCAACCATCTCAGCCTGCAACTCTTTCCGCACCTTGCCAGACCTGAAACCCACAAAATCAAACATCGAATTATGCGTGTTGGTAAAGAGTACCGCTGCAAAATAATACGGTTAGCATTGACTAGCGAGGTATACTGGCTAGCTTACCGGCATACTTGGGAAGCTGACGCCAATTCCAGCAGCCATATCGGGTAACATAAGCCGTTAGTTTTCGATCTTCCTCAGGTGTCCAGGTTCCTTTCCTCAGTCCAGTTTTATCACAGCAAGGTGTTCTCACCATCTTTTCCCTCTCTTCTGTTTTTTTTAACGATCTCCCTTGACACCAGTCACGAGTCTTCAAAGTGGCAGCTATTTATAATCTACCATCTTTAGACCAAAACGTGTTACACGTTTTCTTGCCTCATTTAATATTATGAACATTGTTTTTATTCATTTTCATTTCCATTTTATAGATAAAAATTCGTTAGTCTTCTTATGAGATGATCAAAATCCAGGAAGCCGCTTTCTAGAGTCCACTCCATGAATCAAATGTATATGGAAGAGGGTAAACCCTTAATTTACGTAGCTGGACGAAACATTATTATGATGGAACATGATTATGATGAAACGTGATATCTGCAAAGTCTGGTGAATTTTTAGTTTCCATGAAGTGAAAATATGAAGTTCATAAATATTTAAACAACTGTAGGAATTACCGTAAATTTGTGCTATTCTATTCATAGTCTATAGACAAAATACAGACAAAAAAATGAAATCTGAAATATCTGTGGTAAAGTAAACAAAAAAAAATTATAGATCGTGTGGTGTAGATTTGTAGATGCTGCCTTGAAAAGTAGGACATTAAATGGATATGCATGAGTACCATGGCATTCAGTTATCACACTCAAATACTTAATTATACATCGTTCATACGTACGACGGGGATTTGAATGGCCTGTGTCAAGTGTATACACAGGCAATCAGATAGTGAAAGAATATATATGGTTTTTATTAGATTAAGAGTTAATTGTCTCTAAACTATAACTCTCATTTTAAATTAATATTTAAACTTTTGAATATTTTAATTTAATCCCTAAACTATGATTCTCTTTCTAAATTAGTCCCCAAACATTTGAATATTCCAATTTCATCTCCAAATTCATCCAAATATGTAATTAGTTTCAACCATAATTTAAACTAAAATTTGTTTTTAAAACGTATAATAATATAACTTGGTCTAACGATTTTATTAACAAGAGACGTGATCAGTATATATGTATACTTTTAGATGAAATTGGAATATTCAAAAAGTTTATGGACTAATTTAGAATGAAGGTCATAGTTAATAGAAGAAATTGAAATGTTCAAAATTTTAAGGACTGATTTAGATTGATAGGTAAAGATTAGGGATGAAATTGAAATATTTAAACATTTAAGAGTGGAACTAAAAATATAAAATTATTTATTAAACTGTAAACAATATTCATTAAAAAGATATTTCATTTGTCACATTTTTATTAAACATTTTATAAAATTATTATTTTTTATTTTTGAATTAAATAAATAATAGATTAATTCAAACAAGATTAATTTTGGATATAGAATATTATAGGGTTGAGTTTTTCAAAATGAAAAGCAAAAGTGAGATTTAAATGGATTGAGGTTAGGATGAAAAACATCTCTGATCTTACCTAAAATAACAATACAATGTATAGAAATATAATTTTTATAATATCCATCAAATAAAAAAATAATTTTTATTTATTTGTTTCAGACACAACTTTAACTCAAAATTCATATCCAATTAAAGATGGATACATGATAGAACAATAATTTTTATCTGTACCCTTAATTAGTGACAGATTTAGAAATATTTTTTAAGGTGAACACATATATATTAATAACATAAATTTTTTTGTATGAGGTAAATATAAATAAAATTTAAGGGTGGAACTTTTAATAAAATTGACCACTAATATAAAAAAAATATAAATTTTAAGATAAACGCGTATCTACCCTAAACGATACGTGACGCTGCCCTTAATCCATCCATATATCTAATGGGAATAAGACGAGAAAAGATAGAAAAGAAAGGAAAAGATAGAATATAAAAGAAAAGGGAAAAAGGAAAGATAGAGAAAGTGGACTTGCGACTGAAATTTCAACCTATCCAAAGTTTTAGGACTTTGAATAGCTTTGGAAAGTATTTCTTGGATAATTAATTCCTCATGACATAAAAAATCGTTTCCGCTTAAATATCACAAAAAATATTAACATAAAAATATTGTCATTTTTTTTAATTGAGGTGGAATAAGATTTAAACTTTAGACAAGAAAAATATTAATATTGTCAATAAATTAAAAACACCCCACAAATTCAAAGTGACATAAACTACACGTTTAGTACTTCAAATATTACTTCAGTATCGTTTTGATCACTCAATTATTTTTTTTAATTTTAAAATCATACCTAACGTTATATTTTGATTTTATTTTGATCATCTATCATAAAAAATTAATGGTGATATTGATGTGTCATCATACGATAACATCACGGCATTGTTGAAAACAAAATTTTTAGAAATGTCATGTCAGTAATTCTATTAATTTTTTAATAATATATAATCAAAATAAAACTAAAACATAACGTGATTTATAACTTTAAAAAAATAATAGTTAAATGATTAAAATAAAATAATAATTATTATTATGATACTTAACGTCTACTTTACCCTTATATTGTTTCTAGACTAATCCAGATTGTGTGGTCACAACTTTTTAAGATTATTTTTATTAGTATTTTGTCATTTTAAGGTGTGATTTCTTTAAAACGTGTTTTACCGTATTTGACGAGATTAAATTAATAAAGGGGTAAATTACTAGATTTTCTCACTCAATTTTCTCATCACTCTTATTTTGATCACTCACATTTAAATTTTTTTAATTTAATAACTAAAATTTTAAATTACTCATATTTTGATCACTCTATCGTTAAAGTCGCTAACGGTATTTTGACAAGGCATTTGTTAAGTTAAAACATAAATAAATCTCTTTCTCCAAATTCTCTCTCATTTTCATTTTAAAAAGTAGAACATTTTCATCACTATTTGAAAGGAAAAAAAAGAGAGAGAATATTTTCTTCTCAAATCGCCATAGCTACTGATGCTGTTTCTTTTCAAATCACCATAGTTGATTTCTACGATGTTGTTTCCAGTAGAACAAAGCACATCGTAAACCACCATTTTCAAACTTTTTTTTCCCAATGAATTGTTCACCATGGATTCAATCGAGGTTTTTAGGAGAAAAATTGTTTTCATGGATTCAAATCATCATGTATATTCCTACTATTTCACGTTTTTTTTAAAGTAGGACTGAATCTATGATATATTCATTTGTCAAAAGTATGTCAATAACGTCTTGTTAAATACATACTGAACAAATACAATAATGACTAGCATAAATAAAATATAACAATGATCGACTAGTAATAACATGATAAGCAAAAGTGTAACCAGTTGAGGCAACGACGTACATAAATGGATCACTCAAAGATCTTATAATTTAACATAAATATCATTCATGAGTTAGTAAAAGGATAGTTTAAACTTATATAGTGCAGATTAAAATAATATGTAATTAGTTCTGACTTTTCATCTATTAATTACATAATTATTACTCCACTGAAGTACTATGATTGAACTCGATTTGATCATTTTAAGTAAACTATATCAGATACTACTAAACTTTAGATGGTGTATCATTTATACCATTGATTTTTTTAATTATTTTAATTATAACATTAAATTTTAGTTATGACTTCAATCATACCACTTTATTGTTAAGTTTTATCGGCACAATTTTTTCGTCATTGTGATAATGTGAACAAAATAATATCGGTTTGGAGTGACTAATAATATCTAAAATGATGCTGTTTTAAATACTAAACTTTAACTGTGCATTAATTTTATCACTACATTTTTAAATAATTCACTTTTTAACATTAAATTTTTAACACGTCTTGTATTTTCAAATAGTTGAACAAAGAGCCTTATTGTATTTCACACGAATTATTTTAGAAATAAACATTGTAATGTGCATTTCTGGGTGTTGTTAACTGTGTGATCAATCACAGATTAAGTAGTGAAGATTATTTAAAGGAAAGAATAGTGAGATGATATTGTACATGGAAACTCTTGTAGTTAGTGTGAAGTTAGATTCAAGTTAACGTGTCTTCTGTATTGAGAATATTTTAATAGTTTCCTCTCTGAATAAAATCATGTATACGTGAGATTTGGTTGAGTTGAACAAATCTTTGTATTATTTGTTTATATTTCGTGTTTTATGGATTTTCACTCCGTTATTACCTACTTAAAGTATTATCCATATACAACTGTATTAACATGGTGTAGACACTAATTTTCGTCGATATATATTTTTTTTCTTTTATATGTACCTACATATTTATATATATACATATTTTGAAACTACGTATATAATATATAGTTTTTAATAGTTTTTAAAACTATATAATATATAGTTTTAAAAAAAACATTTTAGAAAATATATATAATATATAATTTTTAAAATCATTTTTGAAAACTTATATATATATAGTTCTTGAAAACATTTTTGAAAACATATATATTATAGTTTTGAAAACATTTTGAAAACATTTATATATTATATAATTTTTAAAACGTTTTTGAAAACTTATATAATATTTTTTTTTTGAAAACATGTTGAAAACATTCGTATATTATATAGTTTAAAAAAAATATTTTGAAAATTTATATATTATATGTTTTTGAAAATATTTATGTATATATATATAATTTATTATTATTATTTATTTTATTTTTATTTTATTGTTTTGGTCTTTTCCAGGTCCAAGTCCAGTGTCCATTTTTTTTAGTCCAACACAGTCACGGCTCCAGCCCGTAGGACAGACCTGATCCAGCCTGTTGGAGTTTAGGGTTTGGGAACCCTAAAACATGTTATGTCACAGTGCCACACAACAGGGACCGTTGGATCAACAAAGAGATCAACAGCCAACATAGCAAGGGAATCAGGGTTTGTTTAACCCACAAAGAGCTATCAGTCGCGGCCAATCTTGGACCGTTGGATCTGAACCAATCCAACGGTCAAGATCAAATCAAGGTTACCAGAAGCCTGAACGCCACCACACACCGGTCACCGAGATTTCCGGCCGAGGGGATCGGGACTGACCCATCCCGAAATCCCCGGCCAACCAACCACGATCTCGAGATCGTCGGAACCCCCAACGGCCAGTGGGGGTTATAAAAACCCACGGCCAACCATCACAGAGGGAGGGGAGCGAAACATATTACTAAAGAGTACACCGACCATCAACACGAAGCCAAATACAGTACCCACATCAATAACAAACCAATCGACCATCACCAAAAAATACTAACACAGATTTACACTGAACAGACCATCAACACAAGAACGAAAACCGAGAGCCATAAAATACCAACAACCAACACACACATCACTATCATCGTCGAACCATGCAACCAAAATAACAGAAAACCAAAGACTCTTCAAATCGAGCAACTACGACCACAAAACTACAAGAAATAACCAAAACAGTCGAAGCGAAGTTAAACCCAAAATAAAGGAAACAAAGCAACGCAAAGATCAACCACGGTGTTGAGGGAATAGCCACTGGAAGTCTGAAAGTCGTCGGCTTTAGAAGGTAAAACCCGAAGGTTGAGACATAGATCTACGTCGTTCAAAGTATTTTTAGGGGTTTTTGCTTTCTGATTTGGGTTGAGGGAGCTGAAAGGGAGTTTTTGGGGTATTTTGGGTGTTTCGGCCACCGCCAGCGGTGGCCGACAGCAGCGGCGCGATGGTCGGGCGGTGGCCTACAGTCAACTGGAGAGTGGAGAGCGTTTGAGAGAGATGATATCTTTGAGAATGAGAGAAATGAACTGAAAATGGGTCTTTTGGACCTTTTATATACGAGGGACCATTGTGCAATTATAGGATTGTTAAACTCTCTCCGCCATCCCTAAGAGTTTGAATCGCTTTACAATTCGATCACTACATGCAATTTGGCCTTTGAATTTTCGAGTTATTCAATTTGGTCACCGTTTATGCTTTTTGCATTTTGCAAATTAACCCTCTGATTTCTGGTTACTTCAATTCGATCCTTTTTTTATATATTTTGTTTTTTTTTATGTTTTATTTTTGTTTATTCTATCATTCTATTTATTTTGTTTATTTCTCTTTACTTTATCATTTTTTTTGTTTTTTATATTGTTTATTTATTTCGTATTTATGCATTTTCCATCTTAAGTTGATTTTGCACTTCTTTACAAATCTAATAATTTCATCTTTTTAAGGGTCTTCGTTCAACCGATCAAAGGTAAGTAATTTGAATCGGTTTTTAAATTTTAATTTAAATTTCTAATTTTTCGCAATTAAAGACAACCGACGAATTAATTGGTACCGAAAGGGCGGTTCAAGGGTGCTAATCCTTCCTTGACCGTGTCCGACCCACCTAAATTCGTTTTAAAGTGGTCGGTGGCGACTCCAATTCATTTAATCCAAGTCGAAACCCCATTCCGGGCCCAACCGAAAGACGGTTCCGACACATGGTTTATTCAACTGCTATTATTATTGTTACCTTATTTAAGAAAACATGATTTTGAATGTCCTACTAATTGGGGGTTGATTAATTTAAGCATTACAAGTCTTGAAGCCATCCAGTTGCTTTCGTCATGGTGACAAAAACGATAAATATTTCTGGAAGCCAAAAGCATAAAGAATTTGCATATATTAATTGATTGATCAAGCCTTTAATATCCCCCTTAAAAAAAATCTGAAATTAGATCATTTAAATAAGACAGAGAGGTGCCACTGTTACTTTTTAATTAGTAAGAGGGGGTGGGGTTCCACACCGTATGTGAACTTGGCCATTGATTTTTGACTCACGAGTAGCACCAATCAACGCAGAAACCTTGCAGGGCTCGACCCAGGAAATGAGATGGAAGCAATCACAAACCAGAGCAGAAAGAAAGAGACAAAGGGTTCCACACTGTTAGTATTATCAGATTAGTTGTTCGTTTTGAATGTTTTCTTCAATTTTTCGGAATCCAGCAGTGAGTGGCCTCAAGTTCTCAGCATTTTCCAATAACTTGGTCAATGGTGCAGATTCAAAGTCAAAACCAAAATCTGTGGCTCAAATTCGAAGCTTTGGAAAGTTGTGGAAAACGAAGAAAAGAAAGTCATGAAATCTTTGGAAAGCCGATTGGATTCACACTGTTTCACTATCCCAAATATCTTTTCTCTTATCAAACTATCACTTTCCAACTTAAATAATAACTAAGATTTTCTCTTACAATAATTTTGTACTGTTTTTCAACTCTATACTAACAAGTTATATTTTAATTGTAACTGGTATGACCTGTTAGTAGCAGAATTTTTAATTGTAATTACGTGTAATCAATCTTTGAAGACTTCAATTGTTAATATATTACATGAATACCAAGACTCGTTCGCTTTATTATTTATTTGTTCTGCCTATTTTGCTCATGTAATGTATGCCATTTACCTTAACTCTAATTATTAGATAAAATAATATTGAAACTGTAACCTTAATTTAGGGTCTGTTTGTTTACTTCAGAATGATTCAAATGCTGAATGATTCAAAGGCTCTGTATGAAGTAACTCTGAATGTGACATGTTTGATAATAGCTTTGAATCATTCAGAATGTACTTCTGTGCTGAATCATTCAGCATTGTTTTGCTGAATCATTCAGAGGTGAGAAACAAACACGTTGAATGTTGAACGGTTCAGCATTCAGTACTGAATATTTCATTCAGAGCCAAACAAACAGCCCCTTAGTCAGCCAAGTATATATAAGCCATAGGAAGGACGATGATGTCTTGGTCTTCATCGTCCCAATGCAGTGAAGCATCCATGTACCAGTCATCTGGATTGTCCTTAATCTGTTCAGTCTTGTGAGTTAATACTAAATTTTATTTTCATTAAAAAAATACACAAAACGTCTATTTTTAAGGTTTTGGAGTTGTGATTATATGAATATTTTAATTGTAATTAGAATTATAACATTAGAGAAAATTTAAGCAAAAATATTATAAGGGATTGGGCCAAGATGTTGTTGAATAAAAATGTTCTCACTTTGGAAAGTTGATTTAAGATCAATGTATTTAATGTTTTCGTACATGGAAAGTTGTTATTCGTCGTCATACAAAGGCAGTTTAATGCACTGAAACGTAGTCCATAAATATAATTACCTGGGGGGAAATTGGAACATTTTTCCACACGTTAATGTAAATATGTTGAATAAAAATGTTCACACTTTGGAAAATTGATTTAAGATCAATGCATTTAATGTTTTGTACATGGAAGTGGTTATTCGTCGTCATACAAAGGAAATTTAGTGCACTGAAATGTAGTCCATAAATATAATTATCCGGGGGAAATTGGAACATTTTTCCACACGTTAATGTAAACATGTTGTTGAATAAGATTGTTCACACTTTGGAAAGTTGATTTAAAATCAATTTATTTAATGTTTAATTTCCCCCTTCCCCATACAGACAAGTGTACAAGCCATGCAATCTTACTCTAAACTTGTATTACTATGTTGACTCAAAATGTTGTGACGAGTTTGAGTATCATGTATGCAAGGTATGGAAGGATATGAGCGTATAATGTCAAATAGTTGAGTTTTCTAACAAAAACTATCTAATATTCATCCCAAATTAATAAAAAAAATTATGGGTAAACTATACCAAATACCGCAAGACTTTTTCCGTTGACTCGTTTATACTACTGAACTTTCAATTATGCCAATTATAGTATTGAACTTTAGTTTTACATTCAATTATGCCACTCCACCGTTAAGTTAGTAACAATACGATGACATGACTAACTGTTGCTGACGTGGCATGCCACACCAAAACGACATCGTTTGATGCGGTTGTTATGATGCCTAAAACGATGTCGTTTTAGATAGTAAACTTTAAGGGTGTATCGATTATGCTACTAAACTTTTAAACAATTTTCTTTTTTACCATTGCATTTTCCGACCACTGTCAGTAACTAATCGTGCCCATCACCAATAATATTTCTGTGGAACACTCGTTTTCATCCCGATAATATTAATATTATTATTTGCTTTATTATTATACTTTTCAATTTTTATAGGTCCAAATACAACAATAACAGCCCAAAATACACCCCAAGCCCGCAAAAGTCACACAACAATGGCCCAATGCCACAACCCATGTATGGAAGCCCGAACCTAGTTAGGGTTCTTTACTCTTTACATTAGGTACCGCCAATCCACGACCGTTGGATATGGTGTTAGATCCAATAGTCTAGATCACCCAATAATTAGGGTTTACCCTAATGTATTTTAGCTGCTGCAGCTACTAAGGGCCTTTTGCCGCTATCGATTTCCACCAATCGGATATGTCGCCTTGCTGCACCAATCCCCAGCCACCGATGCTGCCACCAACTAAGCCACATGCCCTTGTCAAACAACCAAGTCATCAAGCAACAAACCAATACACAAGGCAAACAATATCCATACACAAGAACAATAATCATTCGATTGTAATCATTCGATTTTGTGAAAAAATGAAAAATGTAAAAGGGGTTATAAAGACCCCAAACTATTTTGTAAAAAATTATTCTTCCCTCTAGATTTTTTCCAAAGAAAACAATAAAAAGAAAAAAATCAAAAACCATTTGAAAGGTATTTTTTATTTACAGTTTCAAAGGCATCAAAAAAATAAAAACAACAATAAAGTTTTGCATAAAGCGTAAATATGGATAGATCTAGAAAATACCTAGGTCGTGGGGGTCTTAGCGGCTGCCAAAGTGCGAGAAAGTCAAAGGAGACAAGGGACCTTTAGGGTATTTAGAGGTCTTTTTAGGGTGTTTTAGCCCTGGATCTAGGCTTATGGGTCTAGATCCGAGCGTTTTGGAGGTTTTTGGGTTCATTTCGGAGCACTGGTCACCATGTAAGGTGGCCGAACGACTGCCGAGGGCGGAGGACAGAAGAGAGAGAATAAAGAGTTTCAAATTTTTTTAAAACCAGTTGAAAATAAAAAAAAATGATTAAGTTGCATATATAGAAGAAGTTAGGGGAAATCAAGCTTAGGTCCCCTTAACTTGCACGTGTTGTTGCAAAATAGTCAACTGTAGGGATTGATTTTGTAATTTACTCATTTCTTATGCATGTTATAAATATTTGGTATAATTTTTGTTTAGTCCCCCTAACTTTAGCGTGTTTTTGTATATTAGTCACATGTAGGGACTGTTTTTTATAATTTACCCATTTTTATGTATGCTATATATTTTTAGGGTTTTTCGTGTTTTAACCCTTATAGGTTTAGCGTGTTTTTACAGTCTAGTCATATGTAGTGACTGTTTAATTTTTTAAAAATGTTTTGGACTGATTTAGAAATTTACCCCTATTTTATTCAAATGCATGTTTTAGGCCAGAAAAGGGAATAATTAGGAAATAGCCCCTGTAGTTTCTTGATGAGTGTTCAGAATCGTTAATCTTTGCTCGTTATTTCTTCGATTTTGTAGAATTATTGCTGCTAATTTGGTTGTGTTATGCCTATTTTCGTGCAGATCCTTACTTTCTAGAATTAGTGATAAAACGGGCAAATTCTGCATTTTTTTATTATTTGGTCACGGCTGGAGATATGGGCACGACTCTGGGCATGACGCGGTCTGACGTGGCAGTTTCTAGAAGGTCCAATCTGCGACAGTTTTTAGAAGACTTCCTCAGCATTCCTTCTGGAAGATGGACGAGAATAGTTGCATTAGGAGACTAGTTTAAAGTTTGAATTCAGGAAAAAAACAATTATCTTTAGGATTATTTTATTTTCTTTTCTTTTTTTATCCTTAGGCTTTGAGAGGCTATAAATACCCACTTGGGGTAAGCCTAAACTCATCATCTCATATTACAATATTCTTTTCTTTCTAGTTTTATTAAAGCTTTCTATTTTATTTTATTTTCAAGTTTTTCGATTTTTACTTTATTTTAAAGCTTGTTTTTAAATATGCTAAGTATGACTTTTTTCATGCTTAGCTAAATTTTTCATAAGCCGAGACCTGAAGCGATGAATCAATTCCAATGGGTGAATTGAAACATGCCCTTAATATCTTCAGAATATCTCTCTCAATCTCTGTGCTTATTTTTCAAAATCAAAATAATTTTCAAATCAAAGATAGACTTTGGTC
Source organism: Hibiscus syriacus (assembly GCF_006381635.1). Taxonomy (NCBI): domain Eukaryota; kingdom Viridiplantae; phylum Streptophyta; class Magnoliopsida; order Malvales; family Malvaceae; genus Hibiscus; species Hibiscus syriacus. The sequence goes on from NW_024063535.1 coordinate 465,367, forward strand.
TAGATTGTTGTTACGATTAACGTGTGGGAGGAAGATTCGACTTATAGAAAGCACATTCGACTTCCTGGGAACACAATTGGCGAGATAGCTTCGCCAAGAGGAAATTGATATCGGAATTGACAGTTATAGAAGCAACAATCCGAGTCGGTCGCCATAAACTTAAACGGTAATTGATCTACGGCAATTGATGTTGATAGAATCAATTTCCGAAGTTGGAATCAAAGATTGCCTTGGTTATTTGGTATACAAAATAGAGTCACGAGGATGGCCCTTGTAGACAAAGTAACCGACGTGAATCCCGATGGGAAAATCTAATTCGACGATCTAAAGGAAATTGAGTCAAAGCGAAGCTTGAGGTTGTTTTTACCCAATCTATTTACAATCTTTATTTTCTCATTTTTTTACCTTAATCACCTTTTTTTAAACTCTTTTATTACTTAATCATTTTTTATCAAACCCCCCCAATTCACTACATCACGCCTAACATAAATAAATCGAACATAAATTTATAATTTTCTAAGTCCCTGTGGATTCGACCCTTATTTCTCTTTACTACGTATTTCCTTATTTATTAATTGAGAAGAAGGAATTTTGTTTGACATCGAAACGACAGTTGTCAAATTGGCGTTGTTGCCGGGGACTTCGCCAAAGTTACTAATTTTTTGTTTGCTTTTGATTTATGACCAGGACTAATCCGGGCGTATTAGTGGAGTACGACCCAGTGATCGAAGCCAAAGCTAGGAGACTCAATGCACAGACTCTTCGGGACAGAAGGAGATAACAATCAAATCCAAAATAAGAATCAAATTCAGGTGAATCCGTTGATACAGAACCAATTTCGATGGTCGATCATACTATCCGGGAGTTAGTCGCAGCACCTACTGAACAAGGACCTTTGTGTATTGATTTTTCCCAAGGCGAAACTCCATACCAGTTGAAAACTGACCTTATTCATCTCCTTCCTACATTCCGCAGATTGCCAAATGAGAATCTACATAAACATCTCATGGAATTTCATATGGTCTGTACCAGCATGAGACCACAGGGAGTAACCAAGGACCAAATAAAACTTAAAGCTTTTCCTTTTTCCTTAGCTGAATTCGGCTAAGGAGTGGTTATTTTATCTTCCCCCTAATTTTATTACTACATGGGCTCAAATGACTCGTCTTTTTCTTGACAGGTTTTTCCCTGTTGCGAAAGTAAGTGAACTACGAAGGAGAATACTTAGAATCAAGCAGTTTGATGGAGAGTCACTTTACGAATACTGGGAGCGGCTTAAGAAGTTATGTTCTAGTTGCCCACAACACGGGTTAACTGAACAAACACTCTTTCAATACTTTTATGAAGGATTATCTCCCTTGGAAATGAAGATGATCAACACTGCCAGCGGTGGAGCCTTGGTGAATATGACTCCTACTGAGGCTAGGGATTTAATTTCCAATAATGGCAATTTCCAACAGTTCCGCACAAATAATGAACCTACTCGAAGGGTTCATGAGATAAGTTCATTTTCCTTATAGATAAGTTAACTGAAGTCGTCAACTCTCTTGTTGCAGGAAAGATATGACAAAATTGATTATGTGGAATATGTGCATTACCTGATCATCCAACAGATGGTTGTCCATTGATTCAAGATGACGCAACAGCTCAAGTCAATGCAGTCAGAAACTTTCCAGGACATCCCCAAAGAGCTTACAATCCCTACGGCAATACATACAACCCAGGATGGAGAGATCATCTGAATTTCAGTTATGCTCAGAATTCAAGACCGAGTCAAGGTTATCAAGCGAGACCACCTCCACCATCACAACAACCGCAAAATACATCACTAGAGTCAATTGTCGAGAGGCTAGCACATTCCCAGGAAAAATTCCAGACTCGTACTGAAGCCCACTTCCAAGAGATGGAAAAACAGATACGCCAACTGGCTTAAACCGTAGACCGCTTAGAATCACAAGGTAAGCTTCCACCGAGGTAAACCCAAGGGAGAATGTCAGCACCATCACTCTTCGGAGTAGTACAGTAGTGGCGCCACCTGTTTCATCAGATGAAGCAATCCAAAAAGAGAAAAAGACTGATGATTTAGGTCCCAGAAGGAGAATGACGAAGAACAAATGAACGATCCAACGCTATCTCCCTACTACGTGTCACCACCTTTTCCGTCGAGGTTAGTTAAAAAAGATAAACAAGCTGAGGAAAAGGAAATACTAGACGTACTTCGGAAGGTGGAAGTTAATATACCACTACTTGAGGTTATCCGAAAAGTTCCAAGGTAGTTTCGGTTTTTGAAAGACCTTTGCATAATAAAGAGAAAACTTACCGGGAACGAGAAAGTGAATTTGGGAGAACACGTCTCGGTCGTTTTCTAATGAAAGTTACCACCGAAACTAAAAGACCAAGGTATGTTCGCAATACCCTGTAAAATTAGTAAAGTTGAGATAAAATGAGCCATATGAGATCTTGGCGCATCTATTAATGCAATACCTCTATCTGTTTACAAAATGATTACTAACGAGTCTTTGAAGGAAATAAAGATTTCAATACAACTTGCCGACAGATCGGTTGTCTATCTAGAAGGACTCTTAGAGAATGTACTGGTGGAGGTAAACGACTTGATGTTTCCCATCGATTTTTATATAATCGATATGGAGAATGATCGCACAAGTACATCCTCTGATATATTGATGGGGCGCCATTTCCTAAGTACTGCACACAAAAAAATTGACGTAAGAAGCGGGACTTTAACCATGGAGTTTGATGATGAGATTGTTAAATTTGATGTGTATAAAAAAATGAAACACTCAGACAAAATGGAGAGCATAAATTATGTTGGTATTATCGATCATTTGGAAAATGAATTTGTAGAAACTAATTTTTCTTTTGATATATGCAGAGAGTTAGAAGACCATGATGAGGAAATCAGAAAGTTGAAAAAATATTTTCAGATTGTGCCGATTTGATTCTTTCTAAAGTTCTGCCTTCTGTTTTACAGGCACAAAAAATTAAGTCGAAACCATCGAGGAATCATTTGAGGAAATTAATTTTTGGTAAAAAAGATGTTTTGACGAGCATTCTTTTCAACAAGACTTTTAAATTGGGAAATATCCAAAATTAATTTTTGGTAAAAAAGATATTTTGAAGTGCATTCTTTTCAACAAGATTTTTAAATTGGGAAATATCCGAAGAAATTTTTATGAGAGTTTTTCGAATTTCTCATAAGGAATTTCTTAGTTGGAAAAAGCGAATGAAGTGTAAGTGTTTGTCACAGAACCTGTAGTCTGAATTAGGTCGTCGAGCTAACGACGTTAAACAAAAGCGCTTCATGAGAGGCAACCCATTATTTTTAATTCCGTTACATTTTTATTTTTGTTTTATTTTTTATTTTATTTTGCATGAACCAAATATTTTTATTCAAACTTAAACGACGAGGATTTGCGAAATTATGATTTGAACAATGCTAATTTCGAAGTCTATTAAGCAGTAAATAGTCAAACAAAGTAGGAATAAAGAAGCCCCCAGATTTGCGCACCGTTTCATTAAATGGCGCACGTTAGCAAAACCTATGGAGGAGGCCGACGCATGTTAGGAAAACCCAAAAAAAAGTTCCCCTTTTTTTGTTATCTTTCTGCCATCCCCACTCCTAAACCCCTTTTCTCTTTCCTTTCCCTTTGACCGTAAAACCCACTATCCCTATCACTCTCACCCTTTTTAATTTTTAAACTTCCTTTTATCCTAATTAAAAACAAAACCCCATATTTCATTCAAACTCAAACACCTCTACACGCACGACAGAAAATAAAACCCCCAACTTTTTTTTCTTCCTCACAACACTTTATTCCTTTCCCCAAAAAGAACATCATCGTTTCTTCTTCTTCTTACCATCGCCGACCTTACCGAACCCCTACGCCTTCGCTAACGAGTTTCCACACCATACGCTCATCTCTACTCCACGATGGTGCGCACGTGAAACCAACCCGACAATGCCAACGCTCCTCCGTCCCGGACCGAGCATTGTTCGTCGTTCCTCTTCGCTGTTCTCGTCGTGCCCGTCATTCTAGTCCATGCCAATTGTGGCCACTTCTTCCTCCCCACCACGCCTATTGGATTTCCATTTTGTTCCAATCATTCGACGACATCGGATAATACTCTTAAAGTAAACTCTAATCATATTTTCATTCAACAATTACTAATGTATTATCTCGTTTATGGTTTTACAGGGGGTTTAGATGCTGGTTTTTCACCGACAACACCACTTGATAATGTTTCCAGTTCATGACATCAATCCGGGAAACCCACTTCACTGTCCTAGTGCCTCCCACCGTGGCCGTGGTCAACATTAAATCCAGGGAGTATTGTATTCCTTCTCTTGCACTTTAATTTTACGTTTTGAGGCAAAACGCATTAAGTGAGGGGGGTAGAATCTAGGTTGAATTTCCTTTTGTTTATCTTTATTTTAGATTATAGTATGTGTTGGTTGGATTTACGGAAATTTCATTGAATTTCTTTGTATTGTTGAATGTTTGTGGAATACTATGCTTGTTTGGGAACACATGATTGTTTAGGTTTGGATGTTCTTGATGGTGAATAACATGAATTGTGCTCAAGTTGGTATTTTTGTGATATTCCATGATTTTGTTTGTTGAAATGTGATTAGCTCAATGCATGAAACAATTTGGTGAGATTTGAGCCTTTACGAGCATATCATTTTCGCTCTCATTTTGTTGGATTGAGTGTGTTGAATTTGGCATTGGTATTCTAGAACATGCATGTTAAATATTATCGAGATTACACATGAACATGATGCTTAAAAATGATTTGGGCACCTTAGGATTAACAATTCTGTTTCCCCCACTAAATTGCCTACCTATACATTTTCCCCCTAGTTAACCACTTTTGAGCCTATTCCCGCTTATTTGTTTTCACCATGTTTATAAACTCGATCCTTTTATTTTATCACTCTTTTCTACCATTTTTATGGAAAGTGAACAATTATCCGATGTATGCTCCATAAAAAAGAGGGGGGAAAGACAGCAGTTCGAAAGAGAAAAAAAAGAGATGTTGTTCGAAAAAATAGAGAAAAAAAAGACATGAAAAAATGGAAAATAAAACAACAAAAGTGTGCAAAATAAAAAAAATCAAATGCATTTCGAAAAGAATTTTGTTGTTTGACAATTTGTCTTTTGATCTTGTTGTGCTTAATGTTTTGATGGAGTTGAACTTGTTATTTGTTAGTTCCTTACCTTGAATATTTAGCCATATATTTAGCCTTTTCCCCACCTTTACCTAAGCCCCGTTACAACCAATAAAAGACCCTTTGATTTATGCATCTTGTTCTTATTAGTAGTGGATATTTGATTTACTTGCAGGCTTATGGTAATATAGTATCGATTCTGACATTGAGCTTTTCTTTACCCCAAACACATTGAGTGATTTGAGTCAATCCCGGTAAGGTGTTGAGTTATAAGCATTGAGATTAATGAATGAATGAATGGATATTACAATTGTACTTAACTTGTTCCAATTGATGATGTTCAATTGATTGAATTCTTGACTTGAATAGTTATTGTGGTATTTACCTTACTTCCTCGAATGTGAAACTTGACTAAGAAAGTTAAATGGAATTTTTGACTGATTTGATTAATCATACTTGAGGATAAGCATGAGATAAGTGAGGGGGAATTTGATGAGTGTTCAGAATCATTAATATTTGCTCGTTATTTCTTCGATTTTGTAGAATTATTTTTGTTGATTTGGTTGTGTTATGCCTATTTTCGTGCAGGTCCTTACTTTCCAGAATTAATGATAAAACGGGTGAATTCTGCATTTTTTTATTATTTGGTCACGGCTGGAGATATGAGCACGACACTGGGCACGACATGGTCTGACGTTGCAGTTTCTAGAAGGTGCAGTCAGCGACGGTTTCTAGAAGGCTTTCTCAGCACGCCTTCTGGAAGATGGACGAGCAGAGTTACATTAGGAGACTAGTTTAAAGTTTGAATTTAGGAAAAACAATTATCTTTAGGATTATTTTATTTTATTTTCTTTATTTATCCTTAGGCTTTGAGATGCTATAAATACTCACTTGGGGTAAGCCTAAACTCATCATCTCATATTACAATATTCTTTTCTTTCTAGTTTTATTAAAGCTTTCTATTTTATTTTATTTTCAAGTTTTTCGATTTTTACTTTATTTTTAAAGCTTGTTTTTAAATATGCTAAGTATGACTTTTGTCATGCTTAGCTAAATTTTTCATAAGCCGAGAGCTGAAGCGATGACTCAATTCCAACGGGAGAATTGAAACAGACCCTTAATATCTTCAGAATATATATCCCAATCTTTGCGCTTATTTTTCAAAATCAAAACAGTTTTCAAATCAAAGATAGACTTTGGTCTATATTGTTGTTGCGATTAGAGTGTGGGAGGAAGATTCGTCTTATAGAAAGCACATTCAACTTCCTGGGAACACACTTGGCGAGATAGCTTCTCCAAGAGGGAATTGAGATCGGAATTGACGATTATAGAAGCAACAATCCGAGTCGGTCGCCATGAACTTAAATGATAATTGATCTATGACAATTGATGTTGATAGAATCAATTTCCGAAGCCGGAATCAAAGATTGTCTTGGGTATTTGGTATACAAAATAGAGTCACGAGGATAGCCCTTGTAGACAAAGTAACCGATGTGAATCCTAAAGGAAAAATCTAATTCAATGATTTAAAGGAAATTGAGTCAAAGCGAAGCTTGAAGCTGTTTTTACCCAATCTATTTACAATCTTTATTTTTCTCATTTTTTTACCTTAATTAATTTTTTTACTCTTTTATTACTTAATCATTTTTTTATCAAAACCCCCCCCAAATCATTACATCACGCCTGGCATAAATAAATCGAATAAAAATTTATAATTTTCTTCTCTGTGGATTCAACCCTTATTTCTCTTTACTATGTATTTCCTTATTTATTAATTGAGAAGAAGGAATTTTGTTTGACATCGAAAATACAGTTTTCATTTCTGCATGTTTATATTTCGAACCAGAATCTATTTTTTATTTTAATTTAGTCATACAATTTTAGTTTATTTTAATTTAGTCCCCATGTTATATTTATTTTTATTCTTTGTAATTTTAGCACTCAATATTAAACATGCTCATTTTAGTCACTTTTGTACTTTATTTTATGTTAATTTTGACATGATGGTTTGATTGTTTATATTTTAGTCCTATTTTCATTTTATTTTATTTTAATTTTTGCATGTCGCTTGCATGTCAGTTCATTTTAGTCCTTAATTAATTTTGCATGATACCCTCATAAGCATCTCTTGACTCAAATCGAAATAAATTGACTAAGGGTAATATTCGTTCATTTTAATATTGTCGTAAAGTGACTGTCTTAATGTATAAGAAAGTTACTTTCGATAATTTTAAAACGAAAGTATATCCCATTTAGTGACACGAATTAAATCGAATCTTTCTTAAAATCCGGGGATTGGAAAAAAGATCATGTTCTTTTAATTAAATTCATCGAGAAAAGATTGTTAGATCGAATCTAAGGTCTCGTCTCGAGGTATTTAAATAATTGAACATCCTTATTCTCATTAAATATCGGTAAAATAAATAAATAATTTTATTTTCTTGGGGTATGCTTTTATTTGTTTTATTTTTGCATGTGTTTTTCCATAGGATTTCAAAATAGTAACACTCAAGTCGATATTGAAAATAGTAATATCTTATCGTTTTGGTCGGAATAATATATGACTACTTTAATGTATGAGAGGTCATTTATTCTCGATTGGAAATAATCAGATATTATCGTTTTCTCTCGAGTTAATATTGATTTTTAAGATGGAATAGTGATATTTCTTCATTTCGATTGGAGTAATAAATGACTGCTTTAAGGCATGAGAGGTTTTTATTCTCGATTGGAAATCATTAGATATTATCGTTTTCACTCGAATCAATAATGAATTTTAAGACGAAATGGTGATATCTCTTTATTTCAATTGAGGTAATAAATGATTGTTTTAAGGCATGAAATGTCATTTATTCTCGATTGGAAATAATTAGATATTATCGTTTTCTCTCTTAAAATTATTTTGGGAGTTGTTATTTTGAATCAATAATGAACTTTAGAATGGAATTTTTATATTTCTTTATTTCGATTGGAGTAAGAATACATTGCTTTAAGGCATGAGAGATTGATTCTTCTCGATAGGAAATAATTAAATATTATCATGTTTCGTCCAAAAATTTAAAGAATATTATTTGTAGGGGATATTAAATTAAATTAGACTCGATTTCTTAAATGTCATTGCAAAGACAAATAATTAATCAACTAGGTACCGATTTAGGACGCTGTGGGGGTGCTAATCCTTCCCCACACATAACTGATCACTCTCGAACTCAAATTTTAGTAACGCAAATTTGTTGTTTTATTTAAAATGAATGGTTTTTAAAATGACAAATACTTTTTGGGTGCCCAATCACATCCTAATCAAATATTGGTGGCGATTTCTTGAACCACATTTTATCATTAACCGATCAAAAAATTATTCGAAATGAGACCCCTTCCTCTTTGGGAAATCGTTTCGACACTTTCACAACAAAATCGATACCAAAATATTCTCATTTGACTCCCTATTCTTCTCATATGATTAGTTTTTCATTGAACCCACTCAAAATTGTCAAAATTAAACAAAAAATCTACCATTTTTAAATATTTGGAGACTTTATTAGATTTATGGGATTTGGGGTGTTTGTTAAAAATCTTGACGGTGAAAAGTATTATTTCGAGAAGACGAACAACATACCTCAAAGCTAGCCTCGTCAGTCGATCATTGAAAAAAATCATAATATTAATATGTTGAACTTTTAAATGGATTTTCTGTCGATTTTGAGTGTGTTTCATGAAAAAACAATCCTAGGAGAAGAAAAAAGAGTGAAATAAGAACGTTTTGATACTAATCTTTACGTTACATATGAATGATGAATGTTGATACTTGGTTGCTTGCGATGGCTGGAAAGTGTAACAGTAAAAAAGAAAATTGTTTAAAAGTTCAGCAGCAAAATTGATACAAATTAGTGTCTAATACGATGTCATTTTAAGCATCAACACAGCCGCACCAAAACGATGTCATTTTTGTGTGGCATGCCACGTCAATAACCGTTAGCCATGTCGTCGTTATGTTAGTGACTTAACTACGGAGTGATATAATTGAATGTGAAACTAAAGTTCAATGCTATAATTGGTAAAATTAAAAGTTCAGTGATATAAATGAGTCAAAAGATAAAGTTTAATGGCACTTGACATAGTTTACCCATAAAGTATTCAGACTAAGGAAAGTTACAAGTCCGAAAATGTCACTTGAGGCCTAAACTCACACGTATATTATATGTTATCAAGACTCTTACAATAGAAACTATACATACCATTAATATATCAATTAGTTACCGATAATCAGTTGGTCTAGTGGGATGAGGTATTAGATTTCTTAGGTAAAGTCAGAGGTTCAAACCTTGACGTTTGCGAATAGAGCAAAATGGGTTGGGAAGGTCTCTCTCACCTTTGCAGTACCTGATCTGGATTAGTCGGTCAATTGATCGGATACCAGTGATTAATTAAAAAAATCTGAACCAGTCAATAGTTCCATTGTGATAATGTTTAGTAGTAGTGATTAAGTAAAATTAATATGTGATCGTAGAGTTCGAATCGTATTATCTTCTCTAATTGTAATTAAATATGTACATGTATTAAGATTTGTTCATATTTGAGTTTGGAGGCCTAAATTTATTAATTTAATATTAAAAACTCTGAGAGAAGAAAAAGAACAGTAAGGATGCGCGTGATCCTTAACTTCATTGCTCAATAAGGAAATGATATAATGCTATATTTAAAGTCCCTTTAAGATTTTTTCTCATTTAATGTAAGATTTTTTATATTATTAATAGATTAAAATAAAAATAGAAATTTAAGATTAATAAATAATAATTCAGATCGAAATGAAAGATCATATTTTCCTTATCAAGGTTCAGAATCTTTGCATAGGTCAGTTGCTGACATATAATTATAGTTATAATTTAGTTGTAAGATTAAAAGAGATGTTTCATTTATAACTTCTCGTCACAATATTAAACCTATTCAATCATATTTAATAATTAAGTATAGTATCTCACAAAAAATAATAAGTATAATATAAATACCATATTTTTAACGCATAGAATAGTTTTAATTGTAAAAGAAATGGTTCTTCTTCCTTAAGGATTCATGTTCGACCTGTTGCATCTCCACAGTATATGTATTGTGTCATAAGTTAAAAAAAATTATGAACAAATACTACCTTATAACTATTCAAACTAATAATATATATATATATAATACTATATTTTAAGTCAAATTGGATTGAATTTGTTGTATTTATAATCTTGATTTCAGCACAAACTCCAGTGATTATGGTGATAAAGGAATTGTTGTTATTGCTTGAGATCTCGGGTTCGAGCAATAGGAATGTCATAGGTATAAGCGTTCAATGTCAATAGATTGAGAATGTTCTTTGAACAAATACTACTTTGTACTTATTTTATATTATAAAATAATAATAATAATAATCTTGATTTCATAATCTGTTTTATAACTTATAGATCTGTTCATATCACAATTTACTTTTAACAAACAATAAAAAAGAGCAAATAAACACAAAATAGACTAATTAAAAAGTAAAATTGCAAAAAATAGTGTTCAATGCAATTTTTTCTTCCTTGTTGGTCTCAAGTCAATACTTTCTTTCAAATTGCCTTGCTTTCTTGGCGGCTAAAAATGCTTTTATTAGGAAAAATAATGGTATTTGGAAATTTTGGATTCTTTTGACCATTGCCTTTCGGAAAATTTGATTTTTTTTTCAGAAAATCTTTTCGTCTTATTAAAATTTTTTATTGTTACTTTTTTTTTATCATTTTTTAATTTTAACTTATTATTAATTAAAAATTATTATTGATAAGCCATTCAACTCTTTTTTTTATCTTTGTTGATCGGCGGCGACACTAACTTTAATGTTAGTTGTCGACAATCGATATTCTTTATTGTCCTTTTAATTTTTCTTATTTTTTATTTTCAATAAGTTTACATGTATGATACGTTTTCATATGTTTTTATGACATGTTTTCTTTTTGACACGTTTTTTAGTTATTTGGCCATTGTTTTCACTATCTCTTTTTAAGGGATGATTAGACATCACCACAGTTGATTAAGATGACGTTTATTTGATATATTGTTAATATTCCCTACTTTGGACCTTCGGATTGAATTTGGATACTCGTTTGTGAAGACACCGAATTTCGTCCATTACTATTATGATATATATATATATATATATATTATTTTTTATTTTTTTTATCTTTATTTACAAACTGTATTATACATATATATTTATTTGGGGTTCTATTATATGATACAGACTCAGGGACTTACAAGCCCGAAACGCGGGCTAGCCCAACAAACAAGTGACCCAATCAGAGTCATATGGGGTTTCCAAAAACCCTACAAGCTTCCCCATCCAGCGCCGCAAGGAGGGAGACACGTCCCAGTCGAGGAGTCTTCACATCAACAAGCCTCTGTCTCGTGTTTCTCGGCAACCACCCACAACATGCAAGGATCTCACAAGACAACCACCAACAAACACTCGCCAAGGCTTTAGAATTCTAGTGTAAATAGGACTCTAAATGTAAGCAAATCCTAGACTATAAATAAGTGTAATCAACACCATTTCTACACATGATACGAAATACAAGCAGATATTACACGCAAAAAAAATCACGAAAAAGCAAACAAACGTTCGAAGTAATTTGTATCGAATCAGAGTGAAATAATAGGTAAATCTTTACCTTGCTTTTGGTTTTCTTGGCTTGCATGACACATTTGTTTGCTCTTGGTTCGAGCGGGAACCATTCGGCCGAGGAACAAAAGGGAGGCCCTTTGTTTTTTTCAAAATTATTTTTTTAGATCTACGTTTTTTAAAATCGATTTTTGAAAAAATAACTTTGGTTTTTAGAAAGGAAGTTCAGAAAGCATTCGAAAAAGTGAATTTTTTTTATTTGCCGCCGATGAACGGTGGTCGGCGAGGCGGCGCTACGACCAGATTATGGAAAGCACGGCGGCGTGTTCATCTGCCTGATGAACACACATGAACACTTCAGAGGTTTTAAAACCTTTCTTTTTGATTCAAGTTGGCAAATGGGGAAATAATAGAAAGTGTTCGTGGGAAATGGGTTATATACTCAACCCGAGGACCCCATTCGGATCCCCAGAGTCTGCGTGTTTCTGAAACGGGTGGGGGATAATCTCAGTTTCGGTCCTCTTCCCTTTGGTGTGCCTCAATTTGCCCCAAGAGTCGACCTTTGTCCCGAAATGTCTTCAATTTTGGCCACCTAATTTGTTTTCTTTTCAATTTAGCCCCATGTTAACCTCAATTTGTCTATTCAATTTTGATTTTCTTTAATTATTTGCTTTTTTTCTCTTATTATTTTTGTTATATATATACATATTACGTTTTATTAGTTATATATATATATATATATATATATTTATCATTAGTATTATGTATATATATATATATATTTATATTTCCTATTTTTATTTCTTATATGTATATATACATATATTTTACTTATGATTTCCTATTATATATTTTTTCTATTTTTTATTATTATTTTACTTATATATATACTTGTACCTTTTTTATTTATCTATCTTCTTTTTATTTTTATTATCTATTTTTATCTTTTTATCTTCCTTTTGTTTGTTTTATTCATTTATTTACATTATCATTTTATTTTTATTTAGTTGTCTACTATGTATATATGTGCGCTATTATTTTTCTTCATTTTATGTATTTTATTCATTTTCTATCACTTGCCTTATTACATTTGTTTTACTTTCTTTATCATTTATTTCTTATAACACATATTTTAACTTTTAAATGGTACGCTTTCAAATCAATCAATTGTAAGTAGTAGAGATCGCTATTTTACCTTTTAATTTAAAGTTACATTTTCTTAACTAAAGACAACTGGAAATTACATAGTACCGAAAGGGCAGTTCAAGGGTGCTAACCCTTCCTTGACTGTAACCGACTCCCGAATCTGACATATCACTGTTAAGATGCAGATCAGGTAAGAAATAAGGTATTCGATCAACCCATTTTCTTTAAAATAAATGATCGGTGGTGACTCTAACCCAAATTCATTCAAGTCAAATCCCAATTCTGGGGTCTCCAACCGAAAGACGGTTACGTCAGTTTGCGTTCGTGGATAGCTTTTCACGCTGTTTGATTCTGATTTACGATTTGTCGGTACTCTTTCAATATCTTGATCCTTTTTGTGGTTCCTTTGTCGATGCGATCAGATCTGTTTGTATCTATCTTTATTCGAGTTTTCTTGGTTAGATTTTAATCTTTCCTTGTATAGTCTTATGTGATATTAAGTTGTTAGTTTTGTTTCAATGGTTATAGGAAATTGTCTTAATTATGTGCTTAATTTACGATTATGATTGTAAATCTTTATTGTAATTTAGAATACTTCATATTTTGAAAAAATAGTTTATAAATATATATTTTATAAATTTTAATTGTTTAGAATATTTAAAATAATCATGATCACAATTTAAAAATTTTAATTTTCAAAAAATCAATAATAAACACATTTAATGGGACAATGAAGTATATTATATTATATATTTAAAATAAAATTAAAAAAATACACTGTTAATTCAATTAATTTTTCGATTCAATTAAAAAATTAATAACTATAATTGGCCGATAAAATCAAATATGATTAAATTAGTTTTAAGTTAAGCCGGGTAAAAGTTAATACTGACCTATAACCTCAAACTATGATATTATTTATGAAATAAATATAAATAAGATAAAGTGATAGCTTTAGGGTAAAGTAATCAAATGTTTTCGATTATGAGATGTTGTTATGTTGAGTCATTCGACTATTAAAAGTAATAAAATGATATCTTGACTATTAGCTATTAAATATTATTTTTTGTTGAGTCATCCAACTGTTAAAAGTAACAAAAGGATCACCCAACTATTCATATGTTCCAAACTCGTCTTTTTTTATTATAAAAACGACGGTCGTTTGAGGTGGACATTAACATGTTAACCTAGATGTGATAAAATCTTATCCCATAACTGTTTGAATTGTATTTTTTGTATAGACTATTCGTTTATATTTTGTCATCGAGTTAATGCTTGAAATCAATGGTAATGTTGATAAACATCATTAAAATATGATTTAATCATATCGCAATCAGCAAGTTAACATCCAACTCAGACGACTATCAATTTTTTGATTGAAAATGATGAGTTTAGAGCATATAATAGTTTAGTGATTATTTTATAACTTTTAGTAGTCGAGAGACTCAATAAAGTAACACCCTATAGTCTTGAAATTTTAGCTTAATTTCTGCAATAATGTAGTGAAAAAAAATTGTTCGAATAGTGCCCCGAAAGATTATTTGTTTGAATGGAGTGAATGTTATAGTATAGAACGGAATCGCATTGGACTCCCCGCGTCTCTCCAAGGTCGCATGGAACACCATGCGACCTCCTTCCCCGGATCAAACATCTGCTGCATTCAAAATACTCAGAGCTTCATTTCCACCGAGGATTCAAACACCAGCAATTTCATCCAAAAAAATAAAGACGCATGGTGTTTTGCTCATAAAAAAGCCACTGGATTTATCAAGATTTGAGTATTTTGAAAGGCAAAGCAAAATTAAAGGCTTTGTAAAGATGCATGGTGATCCGGAGAGGGGAGAGTCGCATTCTATATTGTAGCATTCACCCATTCGAACAAATAATTTATTGGGAGCACTATTAGAACAATTTTTTTGGACTGCATTATTGCAAAAAATCAGCCTTATTTTTACTTCTTAAAGGGTATTAGACATATGACAGCAGGAGCTTAGCTGAAGGCTTGCAGTTTGGTTGTTTGGTTGTTACAATAGTTATTTTCTTGATATCGAGGTTAAGCGTGTTGGTGATTCGATATTGTTGAGCCAGAAGAAGTTTATACGTTAATTACTGGTCAAAGCTCAGATGACGAATGCAAATCCTATACCCACACGAATGATATCTTCTCTCAAGTTATCTGAAAATGCTGGTAGCCCTTTGCTAAAAGCCAGTGAGTATCGTAGTTTGGTTAGGGCGTTACTTTATGTTTGTCATACGCGGCCAGATATAGTGCTTAGTGTAAACAAACTTGCTCAATTCATACACGCTCCTTGTGAGCAACATATAACATCAGCCAGGAGAGTTTTGAAGTATTTGAATGGCACTTTCGAGTATGGGCTTGTGTTCACTCCAGCTGATGCATCAGGCAAGTTAACTGCCTTTGTGAATGCTGATTGGGGCAGCAGTAATGATGACAGGAGATCAATTTCTGGAAACTGCTTGTTTCTAGGTGGTAATTTGATAGTTTGGAATTCTAAGAAACAATGGACAGTTTCCCGGTCAACGATTGAGGAGGAATACCGGAGCTTAGCAGATGCAGCTTCAGAAGTGGTTTGGGTCGAAGCTTTACTTGCTGAAATGGGGCTTGAGCGTCCTGATATACCAGTCATTTGGAGTGATAATTCTGGTGCTATTGCGATGAGCTCGAATCCGGTGTACCATGCAAAAACGAAACATGTGGAGTTCGATGTCCATTTTATCGATAAAGGAAGCAGAAACCGGACGAAGCAGGGTAAATATTAGATATATGACAGCTGGAGCTTAGCTGAAGGCTTGTAGTTACGTTGTTACAGTAGTCTGTCGTAAAGTGGTTAGCTGAGCAGTCTACTCACACCAATATATAATGAGGTCTTCTCCTCATGTATTGTACGTTCTTGATATATGAAAAGTATTGTTTCATGTTCAGCATATTTTTGGGTTTCCTAACAAAGGGAAACAGAATAATTAAAATAAAAAAAATATTTAAGTGCAAAATTGGAGAATAGACGCTGAATTATGAATGAAGTCTTAGAAAAAAATAGCAAAATATATTGAGAAAAAAGAAAAATTATTGGAACAATGTACCGTTCTCGACATTACCGAAAGGGTATGAGTAAAGATTCAAACCCAATGGACTTGGCTTAGACTAGCAATGGAATTGCCAAGTTGTTAATATGTGCAACACATGACCGACCAAACTTCCTTAATGATCTAATCTCCTTGTTGTTGTTGTTGATGATAATAATGTCCATAAGAATAAATATTGTGTTGATGGTTGGTAATTCATTCTTATAATCAGTGTAAGAGCAGTTGTTGGCTCGTGACTCCTTTCAGAAAAAGAAAAAAAATAATATGAGAAAGAAGATGAACTATCTAGACGAGAAAGACCTTGATCTAAGAAGAAATAGTCACACAATCAAAATTACTTTTATATTATATATTTGAATTATATTATTATATTTTATTTAATTAATCTTTGTTTTTTGTCTCTTCTTGTAACACATATTTTCTTTTCTAATAAATTAGATATTCATAATCATTAAAGATATGTCGTGATTAAATTATGATAAAATCAGTTTATCAATATATATTATTATCGTTATATGTATTTTTGTTACTGGTAATGTTTATTTGTTACAATAATGTTTGTTTATATCTATAATTTTTATGAATTTAGTTGATATTTTAATCATTTTCTTATATAATTTTATTTTACTCTTCAATAATTAATTTGTATATTTTAATAATTTTAAAGGGGATGTTATATTAATGTAATTTAGTAATTTTTTATTATTTCATCCTTTTTTCAATATCCGGCGCTTATGAATTCCAGTTAAATCTAATTAACACTTTTGATTTCTGAGATTTAAGGATTTAAGCCGAATGTTCAAATATAAATGGACAAGTAGTTAGACTGGACCAGCCTTTATTAAGATAAACTTGGATCTTCTTCGATCCGTTATGGATAACCGGCCTTTAAATATGGAACTAGCTTTGGTGGTCTGGGTCGTACCAAAATTATTTAAAGATGTATGACATTTATTATAATATATTTTTCTATTGGAACTCGTCATGCCCACATGATGAATTTTAATAAAAAAAATTATATTTTATGAAACTTGTCATGTAAGCATGACGAGTTTCAATAAAAATTTATATTTTATGAAACTCATCATGCACACGTGACAAGTTCTTAATTCATTGTAGTAAATAGCATAGATCCTTATACAATTTTCCACTCGTCATATTTCCCTAATTCTTTTTCTCGCCGAAAATATTTTCCTAATTATGTCCTGAATCTAGTTACAATTTATGTATAATGTTTATTATTAAATTAAATATTATATTCGTCCCACTAAATTTGTCTTTTATTGACTTTTCAAAAGTCAAATAATTATTTTTAATATTTTTAAAAAATTAAATTTTATAAAACATATATCTCAAAACTACTTAATCGAAGGTTTTTAAAATATTTTTTATATATTTTTATTAACAATAAATTTTAAATAATAATTAACCAAAATTAAAAAAAATTGACAAAAAAATTCAATAAGTGTTTGAATAGGACGAAGGGAATATATAATTTATACATAATATAGGAATTAATAGACGAGTTTAATCATATATTTTACGCTTATTGTTTGAATTACGATTGAAACTTTAACATTAGAAAAAGTTTAGATCGACAATCCGTTAATTTAACAGAATACGATATTAGATCTCTTAAACAACATTCATGGTTTAAATTTTGGTATTATTAATGAAGCTTGGTTGAATTGGAAGGATTATCATCATAATGAACCTATGTGATACCTAATTTAGACTATAAATTACGTACAAAGACTGATAAAAGAATTTAACCTTAATGGTGCATTTGTCATAAAAAAATTATTATAAGAAATAATAATCTTTTTAAATTTACATTCACACATTTAGTTTGACATGATTCCCCAATGGATAATAATCTTAAATAAAAGATTTTGTTCATTTGATCATTTATTGTATTATTAACTATATAGTTAATTATTTGAGGTGCAAATCTATTAATTATTTGAGGTCGTGGGATCATGTCCCACGGAGGGCATTTCATAATTCGGAGGTCTCTTACGGAAGCTGCTCTCAACCTGGTGTTGGGGGTAGCCTACTATCTTACCTCTCCCTTACCCCATACATATGGGAAAAAGGGACAACCAACCATAAATTAAATTACTTAAGTAGTATAGTAGGATTATATGTTGTTTGAGAGTTAATACATTAAGAGTTAATATTCTTAATTTTATTTTTTAAATTTATAAAATATTTCTTATCATCAAAAAAATATGTTTTATATTAAACTTATGATCTACAATGTTAATTTCTATTTTACTACTTTCAAATTATTATTTACTATAATATTTTTGACAAACTATTATAAGCAGTATTTACATTAATATTTTAATATTTGATAGTTTATAAAAAAAATATTTTAAAGAATAATGAACACGTACAAATATAAAGTTTATCTTTTTAAAAGAGTTAATTGTATTTCAGTCAACAAATAATGGATTTATTTTATATCCGTCCTTAAAATTTTAAATATTTCAATTCCATCCCTAAACTATGGTTACCATTCTAAATTAATCCTAAAACTTCTAAACATTCCAATTTCATACCCAAACTATAACCTTCATTCTAAATTGGTTCCCAAATTTTTTGAATATTCCAATTTTATCCCAAAATGTACGTATATATTAATCACCTCAATTGTTAATAAAATCTTTAGGTCAAGTTATATTATTATATGTTTGAAAAGAATAAAATTTAGGTTAAATTATAGTTGAAAGTAAATAAATATTTGGATGAATTTTGAGATGAAATTAGAGAATTCAAAAGTTTGGGGATATATGATGAAATTAACTCTTTTTAAAATGATATGATATACTAAGTAGATAATTCCCAAAAAAACCAAACCAAAGAGGAAAGAAAAGCTGTTTTTATTTACAACATAATTTGATGGCACATCATTGGGAACATGTATTATATGTTTAATAGGATGAGCACTGAACTTCTCCCTGAATTGATGGACGGCTATTGGAACCTCTTGTGGTCGAGTCCACCAACCCAAGCCATAATTGCATTCCCCCTTTTTCAACCAACAAAACCCCGACTCATTATATCCTTTCACCTGTCTCTCACGGGCACCCACCAGTACCATCCCCTTTTCTCCAATCTCTTCTAAACCTTTTTCACCCGGTCACACGCAGAAACAAGACACAAAGCCGGCTGCTTGACAAACAAACAAGAAAATCTCCTTGCTTCTTTTCTTCCCTCGTTTACACCGAAACTCCAAGCACCCCATAAGTTTAAGGTCTACGTTCTTGGCAATTACCGGCACAAGTAATTAATGAAGACCGTTTCCAGGAACAAGTTTTTGGTCTGTTTTAGACCCGTTATGGACTCTATGCTCGACTCCGAACCAGTTGTAGTCGATCGTTCCCGAAATCATCGGGTCTTAACGTATACGAAGCCCTCAACGACTCCGTCTTCGGTTCCCGATACGGAGAATTCGATCATGGTCCATCGTCCCGGGAAGAAAACATTCTCCCATGTCGTTAAAGCCGTTGTGTTCGAGATCTTATTGGTTTGTTCTTCAACCTTTTTTTTATTCTTCCATTTTTTCCCTGCCTGTCATCATCACCCTCCAATATATCTTATCCTATTGACAGGCAAAGAGGGTTAAAGATAGAAAAGGTATTGATCGAGGATCATATTCATCAAAGCACAATTTCCCAGTAAACAGTCATGATAAGATGTTGGATACAAGTGCTGGTACCGAAGGAATTCGGGAGACGATTTCTGAGTCCAACTCGGTCCCGAATTCAACGCCGGAAACAAGCAAACATCAAGAACGTGAAGTGAAGGAGAAACAAGAAGGAATACAGAGGGGTTGGAGTTCAAGCAATGCCGTGTTTTGGGTTGTTATTAGTCTGGCAATGACCATCTTCTGGGGGAAAATTTACGCAATACTTTCGGCATCAATTTGGCTTTACTTCCTCCCTCGTCTGCAACAACCCGCAGGAGAAATTGAAAACCTGAACAGCATTAAAAGAAGCTCGGAAGAGAAGTCAGAAGATGACAAAAAGATCATAATGGAAGGGTTACTTAAAAGGAAACAAAGCAGAGGAGCATTCAATTATTGACATTTAACAAAGCATTTCTCTCTGAGATTTGTTTCGTTCCAGAAAAGTTGAATCAGAAGGAAGAGACTAAACACAGGCATCAGTTCCTTCATTCTTGTGCAGTATTTTTCTTCTTATTACTTATTAAATTTGGGGGGAGATTTCAGAGCATTTATTCCCCCCCCCCTTTTCTGGGACATGTTTAAACCTTTTGATGAGAGACAATACATTTATGATGATTAGTTCCTCTACGGATTGGTTGGGTCTCGCCTAGCTTGAAAAGGATCGCATTAGCACATCCAATGCGCATAGAAGAGTTATAAAATAATAATAAATGTATAAAAAAGAAAAAAGAAAGGAAGAAAAATATAAAAATTAATAAAGTTGATATTTTTCTTGTACAATAAATAATTAAAAAATCATTAAAGAGAGGCATTACCCTACTTTTCCACCCCATCCACAAAGCTAGCGGATTTGGCAATCTAGTGTAAAATATGTTACATTAAAGGTATACTATTTTCTAATTTAGAAATAAGATAAAATTCATTGAGTGGACTTAGTGGTTAAACGGAATATTATTCTCCTTTGAGGTCATGTTTTCGAGTAGTTGTATCTGCAGGGTTTGTGTACGTTGTCATTTAATAATGGTTAAAAAATATTATAAACATATACTACCTTATAATCACATCGTACTATTAAAAAAATTTAGAAATAAGATAGACTATACCCAAATCATTTAATTACTTTTATGATATAATAATAATAATTTAACAACAATTTATTACTTTATTACACAATGCAATTATCCAGAGGTAGCAAACACCATCAGTAGTAATCCTCATTCAAGTCAATCTATATAATTGAGTGATTTATTTATATCTTAAAAAAAACTACATATATATTATTAAACTCATAATTAAATATCGTTGGGTATAATTTACCCTTAAAAATATGGGTAAAATCATTCTATAGGTGATAAATGAATCAACAAAAGTTGGTTTAATTAGTTAAATACTCTTTCATAATTTGACAAATACTAAGATTTAGGGTGTCACCATCTTATTTGTGGGTCATCCCCACATCAAAACCTACAATTATTGTCACATCAACATTAATACATTATGATGGGGTCATTTAAAGTAGCTTCAGCCACTCCCAATTATAAGTACAAAATCTTTGTACTTAAATAGCTAAAGGAACCCACCACTTTTGGTCTTTGATACATATAATTGGTTTAATCTTCCACTCTCCAAAAGACTTCAAAATTTGAACGGCATTGCTAAAAGTTTATCTCTTCATATTTATACGCCTAATCTTAATTCTTATAATACAAGTTCATCGTCTTTGGCCTGCACTTTTTCGTAACTTGTAATTATCGAAGCTCATTGTCTATGGCCTACACTTCTTCTTAAGGCTTAATATAAGAACATTTGTTTAAGGTACACTCAAAGTTAATTTTGGTATTTAAAATTTTTTTATTAAAAAATAAGTACCTAACATTTTCAATGTTATAATTTTAAGTGTCTGGACTGTAACACCGATAAATTTAACCGTTAAGTGACACGTGTCACAACTATACTTTTTTAAATTTTTATTTTTTTAAAAAAATAAATATTTTTATTAGAATAACCATATATATATTTTTTAAAATTCCCCTCCCCTCCCCTCCCATCGATCCCCAAGCCTCCCTCCCAATTTCCTTCCCTCCCGTCTATGAGGCATGTCCCTCCCTCCCGATATTTGGGATTATTAGGATTAAATTCCAACTAAATCTTCTACCCATTAAATTTAGGATTAGGGATTTATGAGTTTGGAGTAGGGGTGTAAACGAGCCGAGTCGAGCTCGAGTAGTGCTGAGCTCGATTCGACTCGAAAACTCTGAAATGAAGCTCGACTCGACTCGAAAACTCGCGAGCTTAAAATTTTCAAGTTCGACTCGAACTCGAAATCCTGAACTGAAGCTCGTGAGCAGCTCGAAATGAAGAAAAAATTCTTAAATTTAACTCGATTGAAGCCTCAAACTCGAACTTGAACCTTAAATACATAAAATTTTTACTGTATTTAAAAAAAATCTATACATAAATGTTAATATTATTAATAATTTATTTTTAAAAAAATAAAATCTTAATATATTATGTTTTCGAATTGCTCACGAGCTTTTCGAGTCGAATATCAAGTAGCTCGTTTCGGCTCGTTAAGAACTAGAGTCGAGCTCGAGCTCGAGTCGAGTCCATTCGATCCGAGTATTTATCGAGCCTTGATCGAGTCGATCTCGGGTAGCTCGCGATCTATTTCGTCTCATTTACAGCCCTAGTTTAGAGTTTGTGATAAAATTAAGGGCAATGACCAGTCAATGGATGAGCGGTAACAGGTAGGTGACCTTTCGACGACGAAGACGGTGGCTAGAGATGATCTACAACATCTGCAAATGGGTTTGAAATTAAGGATTTTAAAGTTTTGAGTTTCTTTTTTAATTCTAAAGAAATTTGAGTTTCTTTCAAAAAAAAAAAGATAAAAAGTAAATTATAATTTTTTATTTTAAAATTAATTTTTTAATTTTTTATATGTTTGACACGTGTCAAATAACTCTATTTTTTAACAACGGTTACATTCCAAACACTTAAAGTTATAATGTCGAAAATATTAGACATTTAAAAGAGTAACAGAGAAAACGTTAGTTTAACGAAAAAAAAAATTAAACACCAAAAGCTAATTTTAAATATAATTTGAGCATTTATTTTTACATTAAGAATTTTCTAACATTTTGCAAAGAAAAATGCTAGATCTTTGAAAGATTCTACTAGTCTTTGTCACGATGATAAAAGAACTTGTATATTATGATTATCTTGTATCTGTCGTATTGCTATATTAGGCTTCCGTTAATGCTTCATTGTTGTATTTTGTCTATAATGTCTCAACTTGTTTTCGAACATTGTTCTTACTGACGCCATTTTCGACTAAGACAATATAAATTTTTTAATTTCAAAAAAGACGAAAAAGGTTGACAAATAATAACAAATTTAATCGTGTATGCCACTGCTCAACACTGCCAAGAAGAAGCAAAACAACAATCATTAGAACATGGGTTCACATTTTGATTGTTTGAAGCAAAACAATCAAAGGATTCAGAAAGAAGGCCTTCAAAATTTCTATTCTGAACAGCAGTAGAGTAGATACATCAGCAGACTGTTGTTTATATAAACCAGCATACCCCTTCAAGCCTGCATCAAATAATTGACATATTCTTCTACTTCGAATTTTTATTAAAATCACTTCCTATTATTTCAGATTGTAACATCATTCCAAATTGTATCTTTTGTACGCACAACTGATGGCTGATAAAAAGGGCACAGGCTTGATCTTTCTTCACAAATTTTAATTCAATAATCAATAATGCTTTACGCCAATGACTCTTGCTTGAAGTTGTTGGAAAATCTGGACAAATTAATGTCACGAGGCAATAGTGATCCCGTTGAGTGACAAACTCTAATGGAAAAATTAGAGTTAAAAAGAGCTTCAATTTTGATTGCATTGCCTATGAACAATAAGGTAGCATAGATGCTGCAGCTTGGACAAAGTTTCAACCAATCTTTTTGATGTTGAAATTGTTACCAATTGGAAATTCTTCTCTGCCAAAAGCATTGTTGAACGTGGCCTAAGAAAGTTGATAATCATTACTTTTCTCAATGAATCAAGGCCGAAGTTCACTCTATAGATATCGATCCTAGGAATATGGATAGTGCATACAATGTTAACAACATATAAACTAGTCATTGCATTTGAAACCATGACGCTTCTGCCAAATCTACACATTCTGATGTGCTTTAACAATATTCTTTCCATATCTCATTACTAGTATGTGCTTATGGTTGTGCCTTTGAGCCCACGCTATTGGTTGAATCTTCGTCATTACTAATTTCATGTAGAAATCGTGGAATTGGGGGCAGGCTTACATCTAAAGCCCCTTCTAGGATCTGAACTACTTGTCCCATTGATGGCCTTTGGATTACATGATCTTGGATACACCAACAAGCTACTTTACAAGTTCTGGACAACTCTTCTAAATCAGCATTTCCGTTCAGCCTGCTGTCTAAGAGTTTGAGGAGATCATTGCTTTCACTCACTTGCCGAGCAGCCCAAACCGGAAAGAATGTACCTTCTTCGTCAGTTGTGTGTTCAAAGTTTCTCCTTCCCGATACAAGTTCCAAAAGCATCATTCCAAAGCTGTAAACATCAGCTCTGGGTGTTATAGCCACTCCCGAAATCCACTCTGGTGCAAGATAACCCACTGTCCCTCTCATGGCGGTCAGGACCCGGCTAATCTCTCGTCCTAGAAGCTTTGCTAGGCCAAAATCTGCCAATTTCGGACGATTGCCAACATCTAAAAGAATGTTTTCAGAGATTTTCAAAACCGAAGAATATATATATCACGGACTGGTTTATCTCTGTTTGCAACCCAAACGGTATCAACTGCAAAGCAGACATGGGATTCATGTGACAAACACATGAACAAGAGCAACACTGAAAACAAGAACCACCTGGGATTAATGTTCTTGGTCTTCAAGGCTACAACTGCAAGATAACTCAGGGTTCTTGGTTCCTGCAGTACCAACAATATTTATTGAAGAAAACGTGATACGTGTAAAAAAAAAAACTAAAGATGGTGTGAATTAAAAAAAAGTCCTCCAACTGGTTGCATTACTCTATTCTTTCAGTATTACGTACATATAAATATAAAAAATAGAGTTGACTTTGATTTAGTTTAATTTTAAAAAGCCTTTGTATTACTTTGAGATAGGGGGTGTGTTGGTATATAGATACGTATAATACAAATCATTGAATAATCGTATATTCTACGTAATTGCTAGAAAGAAAGTTCAACTGAAACTTATTCACAAGGCAAGAAAACAAACAAGATACCATAATAACAAGAAAAAACATAAAAAGAAAAAAATCGGTGAATACGATTAGTTGTTGCCAAGAAAAACAACGCAGCCGTGACAACAAAGCTCCTTTTCTCCTTCCTCTTCTATGGGCTCCAAGCTCCTCCATGCGTCGTTTTTTGTCGATGTGTCGAACACATGGACTATCGACGTCAACCTCGACGTCTTCCCTACCTGCCTGTATCCAGCCATGAAAAACAAGTGACTCCCAATTGCTGCCATTGTTATGTAAGCTCGTTTAATCGGAGGCAACATTGCATCCGATGTGGAAATAGGCGATGCTAATGTTTCCAGGTGTGATCCGTCGACTTCATCCCATATATGCCCATCGTACACCTCTATGTGACCTTTCCATGTATTTAGACAATCCCCTGAGCTATAAAGCTTTTCATCAACGGCCACGATTTGATTAGGTGGCACGTCCAATTGCCACATTCCCCTCACTAGATCCCACTTGGCGTTCTCTGAGTCGTACACCTCAGCCGAACATCTCCCAATCGTGTTCCATGGCAACTTGTCCATATCCGCCTTCTCAGCAAATCCGCCTATCACATGGATTTTCCCTTGCCATGTCACACCCACACATTTGTACCTCATCACGCTCATATCAGGCAACGGTTTCCACTCGTCGAGAATTGGATCGTACATCTCAGCCGATGAGGTGCCGCGTGCAACGCCTAACGTGCACTGTCCACCCGCCACATGTATTCTGCCGTCGTACACAGTGCACACAAAATCGAACCGTGGGATACCAAGTGGTGCACACTTGGACCAAATGCCATTGCGAACATCGTAGCGTATGACAGACGAGAGGATCTCAAGCCCAACCTCGACAATTTCGTATGGGCCATCACCTACAACCTTGTGACAAAGCCTTCCGCCAATAATGTAGATGAAGTCACCAATGGAGACCATGGAAAAATCCTTCCGCACATGGTTTTCGAGAAGCTCGGGAATTCTGTCCACGCAATGCCAAGAGTTGGTCGTAGGGTCGTAACATTCAATCCAGTTGGACATGTTCGAGGTGGCCAATAGATCATTGGAACAAAAAGAAGTGTAGATGCGATAATTGGCAAAAGGGTTTTTGGCTGCGTCCGAAGGCGATAATAGAGGGGAAATAGAACCCATGAAGTAACTATGGGTGGCATAGAAGGTTTTCGATTTGAAGTGAAACGGGGAGTTTGAATTTGTGGCATGAAGGGGAAGATATAGGCAACCAGGCGGAGGAAACCAAGACAAGGATAGGGTTCGATGTTATCCAGAATGAGGTTGGTAAAGAGGATTGGATCGTGTTTTTGGATCCCATTGGGGGAAAATATCCAAGTTTTTCTTGTTTTGTCTCCTTAGTGTGTGGGTGTATATGATCCTAGGCCTAACTTTAATGAAAAAGAGGGAACCCAAAAGAATCATGCCTCTTACCTGTCCTTGATACATGAGATATTTTTGTTTCTTTTGTTTATATAATCCACGGAAAGAGACGGAATTACTATTCATCTTCTTGTTCTCGTTATGGGATAATTATTATGTAATTCAAACACCTCCATCAGAAAATGGTCATACAGGACGTTCAACTTCTTCGAATGTCATTATTCTTGTTATTTTCTCCGTCTATTGGTGACAATTGCATAGGAAAAGGTAACAAACTGAACTGCACATTCATGAAATAATGAACTTTTAAGAGTTAATGTACTATTGAAATAGTCCTAATGGATCTCAATAAGAGAATTTAGGAATCCATTCATTAATTTCGATACAATCATGAAGATTCTAAAAGGAAGACGAGGGTAATTTGACTAATCTGAATATTGTTTGTGTAGGGATTTTCAGCTTCCTCTTTTGACACCAAGAGAACCAACTAAAATTGAATATGTTGATTCGCTCATTTGAGTTATTGAAACAGAGACCCGTCATATATAAATCTCCTCTCTTTAGATATAGAGCCACAACTCGATGAGAATATCATCTTTAAGGCCTGGTCAAAAGTGCAGCAACTTAGAATACATTTGAGAAAGATACTGCCGTAGTTATGGGCAAATTTCTACAGATATTTTATTTACTTGTTCTACGGGAGTGACCAAGTACATACCTTTTCCTGCATGCCCAACGATTACACGATGGGTGTCCCTAGTAGCTGATTGGAATATGTTACTTGTCTGCTCTCAGAATGAGTGTGGATGAGCAAGCGGGCAACTAATAGTTCTTAGATAAGTTGCAGGTGGTTATTGTGAAGCTTTTATTTAATTTGAGTTACAATAAGAAACTTGAGAAGCTTTTCTATAATTCAAGGTGAAACTTCATCCACTATATAATTTGAGAAACAAAGATCCACGCCTGCGAGTTAAGATGGTATTATACGGTAAGGAACAGAAGCATAGAGCTTTCAACTTTCAAGAAGACTTCGGAATTTCACTCTCCTTTTAATGCTACCCATTCGATCATAACCTATACCAATCTTACTATGCATCAACTTCATGGCCAAATCTGCATTGCCTGCTTTCCTCAAGGCATTGATTAGAACAGTTCGGATTCTTCCAGGTATTTCTCTACCCCTATCAACAATACCATCAGCCAACTTGCAGGCCTCCCTGACACGGCCAGCTTTACACAACACAGTGATCATATCTTCAAAAGCTGTCTCAGGAATAATACCCATAGGTGCTAGATCATCCAAAATCTTGCAGGCCCTGGTTACCTTGCCTGATAGACAAAGCCCAATTGAGAGAGCCCTAAAAGAAGCTGCAGTTGGCGTGATACCTTTATCGATCATCATATCCCACAGCTTCATTGCTTCTTCATTCTCACGCTCCCTGAACAGTCCACTTATGAGTATTGTGTATGTATATACCGTCTGATCACATCCTTCATCCTCCATCCTTTTAAACAGAGATAATGCTTCATCGATTCTCCCACACTTTGCAAGGGCATCAATAAGGGCATTGTAACAATATGAATCCCGTGGGCAGTCTTTTTCAACCATCTCTTCAAAAAGTTTCCGAGCTTCATCGACTCTACCAGCCTTGCCCAACCCATCAATGAGACTAGAATAAAACATGGCATTAACTGCCACTTCATTAGCACTACAAAACTTGAGATACTCCATGGCCTCGTCTAATCTTCCACTCTTACACAAACCATTAACAATGACCCCGTAAGACACCTCATCTGGTTCAAGCCCATCCGTTTTCATCCTCTCAAATAGCTCTAATGCTTCTTCCATCTTTCCACATTTTGCAAATGCATCTATCAAAGTTGTATAAATTGCCACATTTGCTTTAACCCCATTCTGAATCATATTCTCGAAAACAACATATCCTTCAAGACATTTCCCTTCTTTACAAAGTCCTCCAACGACTAAACTATATGCATGAGGTGGAACTTCACATCCTTTCTCCCCAATTTCATGATACAAGGCCAAACAAGAATCAAAGTTCCCCTCTGAATAACATGCCTGCATCAATGTCAAATAAGTAATCTTATCTGGCGCCAAATTTACTATCTCCATGGCTCGTAATAATTTCATCGCTTTCAGAGTTTGTCCCGCCTTACAATATCCTTTAATCATGGTATTGTAGCTCACAACATCAGGTCTAATTTTACCATTCTCCATTACCTCAAAAACCCGCTCCGCAGATTCAATAAACATAGAACTCACCAATCCATTAAGCAAAAAATTAAATGTATATAAACTAGGTTCAACCCCATTATCTTTCATTCTTCGCCACACCCACAATAACTCCTCAACCATCCCAAGTTCCCCAAAGATCTTAATCAAAGAATTTGCCGATGACATTGTCATTACAAACTCCATTTCCTTAAGCTGACCAAATAAAAATCTCATCTTTACCAAATCATTTGACAAAGCTAAAACATTTATCAAAGAGACATAACATTCCAGCTTATGGGTATATTTCTTTTGTTTAGCAGCCAACGTAAAGAACCTCAAAGCAACATCGGGTTTGTTTTGAATCTCAGCAGATGCTAAGACAAAAGCTACAAAATTTGGTGACAGCCTGATCAAATACATGTGGCAGAAAGAGTCTAAATTTGATTCCATGTTAGCAGAACCGTCTAAAAGATTGATAATTCGGCTTACCCAAGGAGATGGCGTCAGGTCTTCAGGGTTCGTTAAGGACAAACCAGAGAGATTAATGAAGGGTTCTATCCACTCGGGAGGAGGAAGATCACTTGAAGTAAAAGCGAACCTAGAGAAAAAAATCGAGATCGAGTTGGATAACAGTTTGCGAGAAACCGGCTGCGACTCAACATTTCTAAAGGGAGTAGAGAGAGGTGGATATAGGAGACGGGATAGAAAGAAAGGAACCAGAGGTTTCACTAGGGTTCTTCTCATCAGGGTTTTGGGGTGCTAATTTGATTTGCAAGGGAAGGAAGATCGATTTTATGAAAGCGAAAATCAAAGGGTTAATTGCACAAAAAGTACTCTAACTATGACCCGGACTCTAAATTCATCTTCAATTCGAAAACTTCTAAATTAATTTATCAAAATAAAAGTATACTGACAGGAATAGCTTAGCTCGTTAGTCGTATGTGGTATCAAACTTTTAGTTTGGGGTCACATTTAATATGAGCAGAGAGTTGAAGTAGGGGAGAAAACTATTGTTGGTCAATGTGGATATGAAGGAAAAAATGAATTATTATGAAGAATAAGAATGAGGGTTGATCGATTTCGGGGAGAAGAGAGTGTGTTTCATTTTAGTCTTAATTAAAGTATTTATAGTAATCTTTAATGTATGTCAATCGTAAGATTATGATGAATATTTATAGGTTGATCAAGCTAAAAAGATCTTTTGATCAGATTTTAAATTTTAAATTTTGTTCTGGTAAGTCTTGTGGACCTGTTTAAGGTCTTGTGGAACTGTGGGGTATCCATAAGGGTTTAAACATGGCTTGGATTAGGGGAGAAAGTAAAGTGAGATAAAAAAATAAATCGATTGAACATAAAAAATTTACCATTCTGCAACACAGAGAAACTCTTAAAGAAAAATTGGGAGATAGACTTGAAGCATATACCTAGAGAGGCAAACCGCGTCGCAGATTTCATCACCAAGCATACATGAAAGTATCAGGAAGACATTATTTTTCTGGAAACTCTCCCAAAGAAGTTGAGGAGTTGTTAAATTCTGATAGAACGGGCAGCTAGACGGCCCTTGTACCCTATTAAACCCAAAAAAAAAAAGTCTTGTGTAGATCTCGTCTATACATTGTAATCGACTTGAGGGCTTGTATTTAGAGGACGCAAACTTTTGATGACTTCGGAAAATTTCATGTGACGAAGATTGAGAGATTTTTAGAGGGTGTCTTCGGAGATATACCAAAGTATTTTTGAGTTGTGGTCTAATGTGCATTTTTACTCCTTTACTTTACCAAATCTTTTAATGTGTAGCTCTACTCTATCAGAGATTAAAAATAAATCCCAAAAGTTATTCAAGAAAAATAAAGAACGGTGACAAGTAGGCGGAGTAATAGGCAAAGACCATGATTAGTTTCGAACTGAAATACATGATTACTTGGTAACAAGTAGTTTTCCAAGTGGAAAATGGAAAGAAGACATTGGACTCCATGGAAAGTAACAAAAC
Source organism: Hibiscus syriacus (assembly GCF_006381635.1). Taxonomy (NCBI): domain Eukaryota; kingdom Viridiplantae; phylum Streptophyta; class Magnoliopsida; order Malvales; family Malvaceae; genus Hibiscus; species Hibiscus syriacus. The sequence goes on from NW_024063535.1 coordinate 496,050, forward strand.
TAAAACACATGCATCTAGATATTTGCTTCCCTTTATTCTCTAATTGATCAGAAGCTTCATATATAGCAAGATCATGTTCAAGGATGTGGGCGTGTTGCTGCAGCTGCGATGCTAGCACCGTTGCCGGGAATTGGCACCTCAAAACCAGGGTTCGGAACAAACGTGTCATCTCCACCTGGAATATAGCCGGATCCACCGCTTGAGTCACCAATGCTTCCGCAAAACGGATTTTGGGGTTCAAGAACTGGTGGCACCATCACTCGTCCAATGTCACGTGTTGCAACTGCTTGCAATATGGCAATGGCAAGCACAAGGCCGAGGAGGAAAATTGGAGCAAGAAGCAAGGAAGTAGGTTTTGAAGCCATAATGGAAGAAGTATGAGAGATGGGATTGAACGTTCTTGGATGGTGGAAAGGTGGAAGAGAATGAGGCTTCTTATAGGTGAGGTTTAAGCGAGTCGGTCGATGGTTTGGCGGTGGGTTTCCATTGTGGAAAAAGAAGCCATTGAAAGATGTCTCAAAAAGCAGAAGCAATAGCTGATAATAAGAATGTTTAGGTGGCCTAGGGTTGCCGGCTCGGCTGAGATTTTGCGGTGAGTTATGAATTAAACGAAAATCTGATACTTTAGCAAATTATACATACCTACCAACGCTTTTTCTCCACGAGCATGCACGACAACTTCAAACTGGAGTGGTTGTGGTGCGTATGGTGATTTACAAATTTTAGTCGACTAATTATGATTACTAGCTACATTATAGTGATACATAAAGATTAAAGTTGCCGGCGACTTGTTAAACTGCACCAACTATAAAACAAGGCAATAAAAGGGGAGAGTTTAATCCATTGTGCTCTTATGCATGAGTGTTAAAACTTGATTCCATTTTTTTTAAAATTATAAGTTATTCAATTTGTTTAACTTATTTAAATTAATTATTTGTTGAGATTTAAGTGTGAGTCGAGTTTGAATTTACAAAGTTTAAATAATTTAAAAATCGATAATTAAAACGACATTGTTTTGATAGTTAACTAAATAATTTGATTTTTTGACGATTTGGTTCGTAATTTCTTTGTTTCTTCAATTTCTCTCTCGTTTTAAGTTCATTTTTAGATTAAGTTTAAATCATATGTCCCTCAACTGTAGGAAAATATTTATGTTGCTTCAATTCTCCTTTTTTGACAATAAATTTCCTTTTATTTGACTTTTTTTGTTACCCTTCCGGTTCCAAGGCTTCGACTTAACTAATCTGGACCGACTCGCGTCGCACACCTGATTTTGGTGGGTAAGTCTCCCAGCATATATTGTTTGCTTACACAATGATTCAAACTCGAGATCTTATTTAAGCGATATCAAGTTGCTTACCATTTGAACCAACCCCTATTGGTTCCTTTTATTTCACTTTAGTTCATCAATTTTGTATGGTTTAAATATATAAAAGATGTCCAATATATGTCTTTTTTTCAGTTTAGTGTCTAACATTTATTATATTCTAATTTGGTGCCTAACATTTCATTCCATTACTTAAAATGGGTTAAGTCATGACGAACTGTTAGTTTTCTCCGTTAAGTGACACGTGTCACAATCTCATAATTTTGAAATTTATTTTTTAAAAAATATTATTATATTTATAAAAAAAAACCTTATTTCTTTTAAATTAAAAAATTCTCAAAATCCCTAAAATACCCAAATCCTAACACTAACCCGTTGTCGCCGCCCTTTTCGGCCACGACCACCGCCGCCGATATAGTCCTTGTCATCATCCTAATTATAAGTCATCGTAATTGTCGCCAATTGGCCGTCGAAATCGTTTGGGATTGTGATTATCATCCTAGGGTTCGAGGGGTATAAAAAGTTGATTCGTCGTCGATCGACCGTTGATCAGTCACGATTTCATAAGGGTTTTGGTCGTCGGGGGGACTGAGGTCGGGTGGAGCTTCGTCGACGGCAAAGGGCGATGGTCGGATTGGGGGGTTGAAATGAAGGTTTTCAAATTTTTAGGGTTATTTCAAAATTTATGTTTTCTTTTTAAAAAATATATATAATTTTCTTTTTTAAATTTTATATAAAAAATTTAAAAATATCAAATTGTGACATGTGTCCTTTAAAGGAAAAAACTAATGGCCCGTCACGGCTTGATTCATTTTGAATAACGGAATGAAACGTTAGGCAACAAACTAGAACGAAATGAACGTTAAGCACTAAACTAAAATAAAAGCATATGTTGTGCACCTTTTGTATATTCAAGTCATTATCTATTATTTCGTTATTTTTTCATTTCCTACTTCACCTCAAGTTTATTTTTGATAAAATTTGAAACACATGATCATGTAACACTTTAAAATATCTACATAAGTTAAATTTCCAATTTGACAACAAATTTATTTTTAAATTTAACCCCTTAACTTTTCATGTTATTCAATTTGGTCCTACAATTGAAACCCTTTTGTAGGTTCTTTCTTCCCATCAATTCCTCAACTCATTTATACTCCCATCAATACTTTTTTCTCAAAATATATTTTTAACAAAATAATATTGTAAATATATTATTTATATAATTTTAGTTGTTATTTGATTTGTTATATCATTATAAATCTTTTGTTATGTTTTTTTAAAACTCGATAAGAAAAATTGGTAATATAGGATCTGAAGCTGCTTTTCTCTCACACACCACCAAAAGTACTCGGATTTTGAGAAGTTTGATTAATTTACCAGAAAGGTACAGCACAACATGAACATATTGGCCACCAATTCACAAGGATATTCTTTTCCTTGGATAATACAGCAAAATCAGCCCAGTTTCGTTGATGCGAAATTCAAAGGTTTGATCTTTCCTCGGAGAATCTGGGAAGCTGGACAAGTGAGTTCACTCGGGTCACGCCTTCCAAACCTGACCACTTTTGATCTTCTGTCGAAACCGCACCTACATTTCCTTCAAACTCTGCTGGCACCAGTTTCCCATAACCATCATCGGATTCAAATGCATTACCGGAATGATTACTTTGAAGAGTTGCAGAAGAAAACCCTTGTTCCTTGTTATCAGATTCCGAATCCATTTTCCCATCCAAAAATAAGCAAACAGCAGTACAATCATCCATTTTTGAAGTAGGATACTTTAGTGTCCATTGGCGTGCAGCTGAGTCGACCAAAGCCCTGGCTGCTGACGACCGGGTTGGAGCCGAGGATACAATCTCGACCACCTCTTCGTTGCTCAATACATCCCAAACCTATAATAAATTGCAATGTAAATATTAAAGAGAAGCATGCAGCATGCATGCAGCTCCATAAAAAAGGATGAATGGAAAATCAATCAGTTGTGAGAAAGATTACCCCATCTGAAGCAAGAACGATGAATTGATCGCTATCGGTGAGGAGCCGGTGAGAAAATTCAGGTATAGAGATAACGCCATATTCCTTCAAACAAAAATCCCCGAAAGCTCGAGCCATTGCTAGCCCTGGTGCATCATCAAATGGTAGCCACACTCTATGTACTTCAGGTTCATCTTGCATTGCAAAGACCCGACCTTTGCATTTTTTAATCCTTTCGGCTTCCCCTGGGGCATGTAAATTTGGTATTTAGTATATTTAGTCCCATAAGAGAAAAACAAAATGGTTTGAGATCATATGTACTTGGTAAATCAGGCTTCAGATCGACAGTCAATTGGATTGAGACCATCGAACCATTGTTGTTCTTCGATCCCATGATTGCTCGAGAATCTCCGATATATCCCATGAACAGGCTGGGGCCCTGAAATAGTAAAATCAATCCACATGATTCAGAGAAAGCCGGAAAATTTGAAGATGAAGAGCAACAACCAACAAGCGTTTCTTCTCTCATACCTGTTTGACTATAGTGACGGCAGTGCTACCACTACAGAAGCAGTCCAAATTAGGATGGGACCTCAACTCTTTATCCATGGCCTTGTATGACTTCATGAATGCTTCCCTCCACAAAAACTTTAATCTGTCCTCGGCAAAGATATCCTCGTCGGAATCTTTACCGTTCGAGTTCCCCTTGAAACATGATCCTCTGGATTCGTGTTGCCCCGACTGATATGAATGCATGGAGGACAGCAACTTAAGGGGCAGGGCATCCCGCACTTTGTGAGCAACGAGATGACCTTGTGGACCATGACCATCAAATACACCACAAAAGGTCACATCATCAGACATGAAATCCTACACATTTTGAGCAGTTCACCTCAAGATTTAAACAAGGCTCAGAGCCAAAGGAACTCAAATTCAAAGTAACATTTAAAACTTACTTCCCACACAATCATGGCATCCTGGTTTATTCCCTTTCGACCTTGCTGAGTGAATATGCAAGAAGTTCGGCTCTTTCCATTGGCGTAAATCCTGTTGGGAACTGACGGTAAATTCTGCAGTGTAATGACATTATCCGATATCGTTCTACTCGTCCTCTTCGTCCCAACAAATCCAATTTGTGCCTCTCCATGGCTTCCGGAACTGCAAGTACTCCGACTACTAGTGGAAACACAACACCCCATTTCACCAGCTACACAAAGAAAACATCCGGTCAAGTTAAAAAGCACGATGATCCTCCCTGATCCAGAAGTGATCTCACGTCAAACTATATGTAGTCGTCGGAACGGTCAACTAAGACAGAGACGATCACGCCAAAGATTCCCACCAATCACACCACAGGCCACTTTACACCTCAATGTATATCTTTAAAACTTGGTCAAACATATTGAGGATTCCACATAGAGAAAACAAAACCATCTGATCAAAACAAGAAGCCATTATTTAATTGATTTATTCACCCCATTGTTCCAAAATGGCTGCAAAAATAAAACCAAAGATTGAAGAAAATGCATATAATAATCTTCCATGTGCAACCACAATAGAGTATTAGAGTAGACTTAAAGTTTGTCGTTCATAAGAAATACATTGATTATAACTCAAATAGCGAGACCTTATTAAATAAATCCAAAGGGTAAAGGTGGTAAAGACAGAAGATTAGTAAAGCAAGGAACATTGGAAAAAGAAAACGATGTCTTGTCTTTGAAATAATTAAAGCAAACCATGGAATTTGAATTTTCAAAACAAAGGGTAAATCCAGCGAGAACTTAACAAGCAAACCTTTCACCCACAGAGGCCTATAAGAAACCAAGTCTACGTTTTCTTCCACCTCCACGGCATATGTCAAAAGCATTATTAAATTTGAAGAACATGGTTGATGCCTTCACCTTGTATTTTCATAAGGAGAACACAAAAGCTGAGAAAAAGTTTTGATCGTGCGAAAAACCGAAAAAGATAAAGTTGAAAACTTGAGCAAAAAGAAAGAGAAGAAGCTGAGTTTAGCTTTCTCGGGCCAGAATACAAAAATTTTAGATAAAGAAAAGAAAAGGGATGAAAATGATTCAAATTTGTCAAACAGAACTGATGGAGACAAAGCAAAACATGTAAAAGCAGAAAACGACGATACAGAAGAATGATTTTGTCAAGAGAACACAAAGAAGAGAATAGTGTAGATCAAAGTTAAACAAAAATAAGAAAATTAAAATTCACTGTTTTGATAAAAAAAAGTTCAAAGAAAAAAACTGAAAATGAAACATTAATGTATAAATAAAGGCAGAGTCGACTATAAATTATAATTTATACCTCAAGTATAGAAACAGAGTAAAGAACACTAATTGTTTTGTTCCGAAGCAAAGATATCCACGGGGCTAGAACCTAGAAAGAAAAGTTGGATGAAGTTTAGTGAATGGTCGAATGGTGCTCAAGGTTATGAATTAGCAGAGACAAGACGCTGGAAGAAAGTACCTTTGTTGTTTGAAAATTTTGACCTTCTTTGGAAGAAGCAGAGCAGCAGACTGGTGAGACTGAGAGAAGAGAGGTGATAATAATTACAAGTTGTAAGCGTGGACCGTGGTGCATTCATTAATTGCAAAAGCAGAGGCGAATAGGAGAAAGTCCTTATAGGCAGCAGTGGTCAGCAAAGTTGGGATCTTTATGAACTTCCATTTTCCGTTTCACCTTGTATTTTTGTCTTGGGCTTCGACTCGGTTAATGGTGAAATCTCAAAACAATTATGTGAAACAGGGCAGGGGAAATAATGATAAAAATGGGAAAGGGAAAGCACAATAAAATGGAGATTTGGTGTTGGCGGGCTGGCAGTTGCTACATGAGTACATGACTGACTACATGAGCTTCAGGAACTTTATTTGCTTTACAATGTGGGTTCGGGGATGGTAGACGGGCTTTCGATAGGTACGATAGACAAATATAATTTTGTGAATTTCATATTGTATCTATATTAATTAGGATGGATATTAATATAAATTCAATGGATAGTAGACGTGTGTAATGTCAAAGTCATACTCATAATAGGTAGTTGATAGGAGATGGATTTGAGATCTTACCGCCTCATATTCAGCCACCAAGCATCCGTTACCATTATGAATTCTGGACCATTATGAATTATGGACAATTATGAATTTATAATTAAATTTATGAGCTTTTCTATAAACCCTAAAACTGTGAGGGGTGTGATTTATAGTTTTCCTAAATTTAGTCGTTTTTATTTTCTATGTTCTTTATCGTTTCTCGAGTTCATTTGCACTCAAAGTCTCAATCTTTGTGAAATCTATTCTATCTTTATTCATTATATCACCGTAGAGTTACGAAAAGAGTAAAAAATTTGGATGTTAAGGGATTAGTTTGTTGATGAACATCAAAGGAAATCTTCGAACTCAATTTTTATTTGTTTAACCATAAGTATTAAGTTTATTGATTAACTATTACAGATTATATTTTATAGAAGTTTATTATGGGAGCAATTCTTTTAATTTAATTTGCTATATTCGTAAACATCAAGATTTAAACTCTCGTCTTTATTTAGGAGATAGAATACATCGTCATACTAATTCAATTGATTGTTAGTAAATCTTTGAACTAAATTAATTTAAGGGTAACAAAATATATGTTTTTACATCATAATGACGTTGAAATTCCTTATTTGAATAATAACAGTATGTGAAGCAACCATACTTCTAGGTAGCTTCTACTCAAAAATAACTTTCTCGCTTGCTCTCCGGTTGTCTTCCCATCGCTATGACTATCAGTGTGACAGTGTCCACTTCCGTGAACACTTTTTATATGTTTCTGAACATCAGATGTGAGAAGAGACTTGTTGGCCTGGGATTAAAGAAGGGTATGGTCTTTGACTTTGACTATCATAAAAAGGCACAAACAAAGCACTTTGGAATGAGAGAGTTAGGTGACGTTTGGTTGGCATGAATCTCTTTGAAATAGGGAGAATTGAAATCCAATTTCATCACTTTCTCATGTTTGGTTCAAGTTTTCAAAGGGAATTGAAATCTCTCATGGCTTCAATTTTTCATCAAATGAGGGAAAGTGAATTACATACATTCTATGATGAGTTTCAATTTCCTTGTTGGAGAGAATTGAAATTTGACCATACTACCCTCATAAATATTTTGGTAACTTATTCATATATTGAATAAAAATATATTTTTTTTATTTCGGGTCGGGTCGGGTTTCTAATTCATATATTCGGGTCGGGTCGGTTTTTTAAGTGTGATATTCGGGTCGAGTTCGGGTTTTGGGTGAAAAATATCTGACCCGAAAATATATATAATTTTATATTATATATTTAGGAATAATTACAATAATACCCCTTTATATATAATTTTTTTCAATTAAGTCACTGTTTTTATTGAATAAATTTTTTTTTAATTTCGGGTCGGGTTGGATTTCTAATTCATATATTCGGGTCGGGTCGGGTGAAACTTTATTTTGGTCGGGTCGGGTCGGTTTTTTTTTAAGTGTGATATTCAGGTCGGGTCGGGTTTTTTTAATTGTAATATTCGGGTCGGGTCGGGTTCGGGTTTAGGGTGAAAAATACCCGACCCAAAAAATATATAATTTTACCTTATATATTTAGGAATAATTACAATAATACCCCTATATATATATATTTCCAATTAAGTCACTGTTTTTATTGAATAAAAATAATATTTTTATTATTTCGGGTCAGGTCGGGTTTCTAATTCATATATTCAGGTCGGGTCGGGTGAAACTTTATTTTGGTCGAGTCGGGTCTCGGATGGAGGTTCCCTTGTTATCGAGTCGGGTCGGGTGGACCAAAAACCCGACCCATGGCCATCCCTAATTGGGATGATTTTAACTTATGATGTTTATTAGCATGATTTTTATAATTTATTGAAATGAATAATTAATCAATAAAATTAAAATTTAATTTTTTTAAAAAAATTTATAATATATTGCTACATGTAATTTATAAAACAAACTAAAATTAAGGAAAAAACAAGAAGGGCAATCCTGTCATTTTACATTACTGAAATCAAATTCATCTGACATGTTTGCGAACTAAACAGAATATGGAATTGGATTCCAATTCCTGACAGATTTCAATTCCTTCACAGATTTCAATTCCCTCAGAAACATTCTAGCGAACCAAACGCCACCTTAGACTTAACTTAACTATGGGTTAGGGCCCACTTCAAACAAGTTTAATCCCTGGAGGAAGAGGAGGATGAGCTAACGGGTGATAACGTTAGGGACTTTGTTGAAAACAAACTAAAAGCTTAATTAATGTAAGTTTGAAAAATTGAATAGTCAAAAGGCAAGCACTAAAAAGTTCGAACACTATTTATATAATTTACTCTGAATTTAATTCTAAATAATGATTTTGATTTCATTATGTTTGATATCTTGAATGACAAGGTTGATAGGTATGAGTTGGGTGGTTGGCACTCAATTGTTAGTAAATGTGGGGTGGATTTAAAAATTATACTCGCAATGGGTAGTGTAAAGGTGATAGATATAAATTTTTTTAGATAAGTACGAGGAAAATGTATTTGAACCTGCCTGTCATATTTATCTTCCCTAGTTTCACATTTTAATTTTAATTTGATGTTTTTAAGTTATACTATAGTACTTGTATGATATTATATTTTAATAATATATGTGAAAATAAAATAATTAAAATTTTAATTATTTAATAATGTTTGACGAACATAATACAATAATATCTTATTTTTTAAATTATATTTAATTATATAAACAAAAATTATATAGATATATAAATTATAATTTTAAATAATATTATTGATTAAATATGTGTTATATTTGAAAACAAATTAATCTTATAAAATATTAAATTTCGAGTTTAATTTCGGATTATCCATCACATTTTTTACAAACGTAAAAAAGAATGAACTCTTTAATATCAATTGATTTAGGGGATATATGTAATGTTACATTATCTTTCTAAGGATATATTTTATTAAATTATTAGTATGATAATTTTTTAAAATAAGATTAATATTTATATTTTTATGAAAAGATATTAGGATGAAATTTTATATAACTATTCTCATTAACATCTATCAAAAATTTATATTCACCATGTTATTAATATAATTATTTTATTAAATAAAATTTGAAAAATAAATACACATATTAATAATACAATTAATATATATATATATATATATATATTTTTTTTATCTCATATCTCATATTATCATGCATTCTTCTATATTTTTTTAGAAAATCACCTACACCAATCACTGATAAGGATATTCGATTTCCCAATTTTTTTTAAAGGTGAAAAGTAACATGTTTTTATAGGTGGAAAGCGTGGGGTCAAATGATGATAAAAGATGATGATTCACCCACGGATAATTTTGTTGTAAGATAATTTATGAGAAAATCGCCTCAGTGACCAAAAAAAAGTTATAATATACGATTTTAACCAACTTTTTTTGGATTTGCCAAAATGACCAACAAAATCGCAACGCGAAATAAAAATCGCAACGCGATCCCCAGAATCGCAAATCAGTGTCCAAAATCGCAACGTGATTCTTGAAAATCGCAATGCGATAGTCAAATTCGCATTGCGATTTTCCAAAATCGCAACGCGAATATGAAAATCGCAACGCGAACACATAAATCGCAATGCGTATCCGTAAATCGCAACGTGTATCCGTAAATCGCAACGCGTTTCCGTATATCGCAACGCGTATCCGTAAATCGCAACGATAATCCGTAAATCGCAACGAGAATCTGTAAATCGCAACGATAATCCGTAAATCGCAACGAGAATCTGTAAATCACAACACTGAAATTTTGGGTATATAACACTGAAATCATAAACTAAATCCCTAAATCGCAACTCATTCCATCTCCATCTATCACTCTCTCCGGCGACATCCGTTCCTATATCCAACGACATCCTTCCCAATCCGGCAACAGGTTTTAGTTTCGCAGCTCGTCTGTTTAGTAAATTAATTTACAACCATGAAATCATCTAATGTTGATCATGTTTGGATAGATTTGTGTTTTGGAGGGTCATGGGATAATGTTCATGGTGTTTTACAATATATGCCTTTACCCATGAATCTTCAACTAAAATTGTCTTTACAAAAGTTAACTTATGAAACTCTAATGCTACGTGTTTCAAATAAATTGAATTTAGAGCCCCTAAGTGGATTTAGGCTATCTTATCAGAGAAATGGTAAAGTTTATTTGTTAACCGACAATGAAGATGTTGAACGATTCATTGCTTACATTAGGGTTTCACAAGATGATGTTACATTGTATGTTGTTGAACCTAGAAGTAGTATTGTTGGGTCAGTAGCGGGTAGTAATCAACTAAGTTTTCTCAAAACCCACAACCTTTCTCTAATCCAAATCCCAATCAACTTTCAGCACCAAATTCCGGTTTTCGTATTGACCAGTTAGACGATGATGAGCCAACAGAAAAAATTGTGAGTACTAGTCAGTATTCGAAATTTGGTCTTGGTCAATATCCGGACTTTGATATTGGTCAATACACGGATTTTGATGATGTTTCAGAAGAAGAAACAGACCATGCGTGTAATGATATTGATATTGGTCAATACCCGAATTTTGATGATGAAACAGCCGTTGCCGAAGAATGTAATGTTGATGATAATGAGGAGGAAGTTACGACTGTGAATGAACATGTTGAACATCCATTCTGTAATTCATATAATCCTGAAGAAGAAAAAGAAGAAGAAAAAGTCCCCGAAGAAAAGAAAATGCCACGGGCGTATAACTGGAATATGCCAGAATTACTTCAGATACCGGAAGAAGAGTTGATAAAGAAAGCAGTTGATTGTTACACAAAAGTTATTCGTATCAAGAAAGATGATTGTTTTGATACAAAGGAAGACTTGAAGATAGCTTTATATACGAAATGTGTGGAAGATGGCTATCAACTAAAAGTTAACAAATCAAGCAAAGATCGTTTCGAAACAAGGTGTATGATTGACAAAAACTGTACGTGGCGTATGATTGCAAAGAGAATAAAAGATTGCAAAATGTTTCAAGTTAGGACTTTTATTGATAAACATACATGTTCAAGAACCCAAGTTTTTCCTCACCATAGACAGGCAAACAAAAAGGTGTTGGGTGGTTTTCTGGCTGAGTTAATGTTTTTGAATGGCAGGGTATATCGGGGACATGAAATTATGACTGACATGAATGCTCGGTTCAAGATTAGTATATCATATTCTCAAGCTTGGAGAGCCAAATGTTATGCCTTGGAATTGTTGAGGGGGTCGCCAGAAGCATCGTTTGCCCAACTGCCGGCTTATTGTCACAATTTAAAGCTGAAAAATCCTGGGTTGGTAACTCATATCAAAACAGATAGAGATGGACGCTTTGAGTTGCTGTTTATCGCCATTGGTGCTACGGTTAGTAAATCAATATAATTTTGTTGACTCATTTTTGTTAGTTACATGCATTTCACATTTAAATGATTATATTTCTTGTGTATATTATTTTGTAGATTCATTCGTTTATTACTTGCATGCGCCCAGTTATTATAGTTGACGGAGCACATTTGAAAGGTCGATACCTTGGAGTAAACTTATTAGCAGTAGCCATGGATGCTAACAATGGGATATTGCCAATAGCTTACGGGGTTGGCAAATCTGAAACCTCTGATTCATGGACATGGTTTATGGGGCATCTTAGGGATTGCATAGGTCCTATTAGCAATCTGACAATCATATCCGATAAGGCAAACTCAATTGACAACGCTGTTAGAAGGTGTTTCCCAGATGCTTTTCATGGACTTTGTGGTGTTCATTTGTATAGAAATCTAAAATCAAGGTCTGCTGGTATAAAAAAGCACAAATGGACATACTGGAAGGCTGTAAAAGCTTATCGGGAAGTGGATTTCAATAAGCATATAAATTGTTTAAGACGTGTTTTGCCTCAGTGTGCTCAAACACTAGAAGATGTCGGGTTTGAAAGATGGTCAAGAGTACATCAACTTGGAGCAAGATATGGTTTCATGACGTCTAATAGTGCAGAATCAATCAACGCTCTAAGTCGTCATTCCCGGAAATTACCCATTACTATGTTAATGGAGTTTTTTCGAGCGTCTATTCAACAGTGGTACTACAAGAAAAGAAACCATGCAGGTATTATTTCTTTGAATTCGTAACTTATCATATTTATATATTTTACTAAGTATTGTTTATTTAAATTTACAGGAACATTGGAACATCGTGTTACACCATGGACTGAAAAAAAGATAACGAAACGTGTTGTGAAGTCAACGTCATGGAGAGTTGAACCATGTTCAAACACTTTGTTTCAAGTACTGGATAATAACTTAAATGGGCTAGTCGATCTAAATGCAAAGACGTGTAGTTGTATGAAATGGCAAACATCTGGTTATCCGTGTGGCCATGTTATAAAAGTTGCTCTTCATTTAAACCAAGATGATTCAAGCGCATACGCTATGGATTGCTACACTACAGAAGTTTATCGACAGACTTATGCCGAGATTGTCTACCCTATTCCACATCCTTCTGAGTGGGACATACCAGATGACTTACAAACAGTTTTGCCACCAGCCATGGACAGAAGGCTACCTGGCCGACCAAAAAGTCACGATCGTATACCGTCTAAGGGTGAAGAGAAGAAGAGATCGACATGTAGTCGGTGCAAGGAAAGTGGTCATACAAGGTTGACATGTGGATCACCAGTGCCATCAAAATCATCTTTTCCTCTACCAAAATATGGATCCTCATCAAAATCCAAAGCTCATATGGTGTCAAGCAAAAGGCAATCATCTTTAAAATCCCAATCACAATTGGCTTCACCTTTTGAGACTGTTAACTTAGGTGATTTTTAAATGCAAACGTTGTCTTAAGTTTTCTTATTATTAGAAGACGTGTCACCCACGCATCGATATGCTGTTTTACAAAAAAAGACATATATTAGTGACTTACATAAATTTAAAAAAAAAATCAAATTGAAATATAAGAAAAATATAAGACTTACCCCCCCATCGAAATAGCCATTGTCTTCGACCCCTAATAATACGCCCCACCAAGACCGATCAAGCAACAAATAGATATCATCGGTGAGCTTGCATATGTCAGTGAAACACCCCTGGCTCTGCTCATGTAGATAAAAATCAACAGCGGTCTTAGCCCAAAGGGTGTTATCCAGAATTGTGTCCGGTAGTTGTTCCCTCTCCTCTTCAGATACCGGTATGGTACTGGCCGGTAACTCATACGAGAGCCAACTTGAATCCATCATGTCCGGCACGTCAGAGGGTTTCTCAAGAAGCCTACATATGACGCCATGTGAATCGGGCTCTTGAATGGTGGGAGGGACCTCTTCAATGATGACAGTGGCCTCTTGAACGGTGGGAGGGGACTCTCGAGGAATGATAGGGGGGGCCTCTTCAACGATAGGAGTGGACTCTTGAGGGATGACAGGCGAGTCGGGCTTCTTCTTGCGGTGTCTTCGCACTATTGGGGTGTACGGAGACTTAATAGCACGTGCACGCTGTCTGATGCGTGAACTCCGTCGTGCAAGCATAACCCGACGTAAAGCATCCACTCTATCGGGCCGCTAAATAATTAAATACAAAAATCAGTAAATAAACAGACATGATATTTAAACAGTGAAAACAAAGACAAATATGTTTCAAACTTGCATTGTATTCACCCAAGTCATTATTCTATCATAGTTCACAAAATGCATCAGATAACAAAGAAAAATATGTTTCAAACTAATACCCTGAAGTTAGTATTTGTCTTTGTTTTGTCTATTGGTTGAAGTAATGCAATCCATTCAAGTTTCAATTTGCAGAAGAAGAAATAGTTTACTTTCGCAACACGAAACTTAAAATCGCAACGCGAAACCAAAATCGCAACGCGAAATGAAAATCGCAACGACAGAATCGCAATGCGAAATGAAAATCGCAACGAAAGAATCGCAACGCGAAATGAAAATCGCAATGCGATTTTGGTTTCGCGTTGCGATTCTTTCGTTGCGATTTTCATTTCGCATTGCGATTCTGTCGTTGCGATTTTCATTTCGCGTTGCGATTTTGGTTTCGCGTTGCGATTTTAAGTTTCGTGTTGCGAAAGTAAACTATTTCTTCTTCTGCAAATTGAAACTTGAATGGATTGCATTACTTCAACCAAAAGACAAAACAAAGACAAATACTATTTCACAGTGTTAAAGAATACAAAGTTTAGCAGAATTGGCAGCAACCGAACAAATTTACTTTCAACCAAAAGACAAAACAAAGACAAATACTATTTCACAGTGTTAAAGAATACACAGTTTAGCAGAATTGGCAGCAACCGAACAAATTTACTTTCAACCAAAAGACAAAACAAAGACAAATACTATTTCACAGTGTTAAAGAATACACAGTTTAGCAGAATTGGCAGCAACCGAATAAATTTACTAAGCAATCTAAGTGAAATGGCTAATCTAAGTGAAATTACGAGTAAATTTATCATTAAGTTAAATATGGAAAATCTTAAACTTACCTCGTTGCGTAGAGTATGAACCTCATTCTGCAACGATACTATCATCTCACGTAGAGCGGCAACCTCACCACGTAAAGTTGACACCTCCACACGTCATGCACCATCGTTATCGCGTAGAGTACCGATCTCCTCACGCAAGGCATTGACCTCATCATGTAACTCCCTTGACTCATCCCGTTGAGGTGGAGGTGGAGAACAGGGAGATATGAGTCGTGGCATCTTTGCCGGTCGCCTATCATGAGGTGATGGTGGAGAAGAGGCTCGATGATGTGACGGGATAGGTGATGGCTCTCGTTCTAGAGGTGTATAGTCGGGTCTATCGGGTGATGGCTCTAGGTGAGGTGATGGCTCTCGAATTGGAGGAAGTGGATGCTGCTCATCATCCGTGCCATCAAAAAAACTCTGACTAGCTTGCCACCAATCAGTGGCAAGCTCTTCCTCCGTGGGTGTCAGTCTTTGTAATGGAATGTTGGCCTCCTAAAATATAAAAACTCAAACAAAGTTAAACGTCTACTATTAATAACTAGTTTATATATTATATGAAAGTATTTGTGTTAACTTACATTATTTATTGTCGCATATGGTATTAAGTCTTCCCAATCCAACAGAGTTTTCCTCTTCCAGGAAATAGCCCTGGGAATATCATTTGACGTTTTTATTGCATATGTACGCATGCTGGGGAAAGCCTCGAATATCCAAATCTACAAACAATATAATAACAAAATTAGTAATTGTTAAATAATTAATTATAATTTTAGAAACATTATATAGAAATTCTTACCTTAAAGGCCCAAACAAAGCCTGACAAAGTGTATTTGGACCCATCGCCCCGCAAACTTTTGCGGTCATCAAAGGCAGACGACAACTTAGTCCAGGTAGCTTTCCATATATACGAACCCCACGGAAACAGATTCCATGCATTCAGGTCCTCTACCAATATTATTAGCTCCCGATGAATAGGTTGTCTGGCCTCTCTGCCTAAAAAGCCGGCATACACAAGTAGTAGAAGGCATACTCGGACAACATCGACGTCATCCATCCGAGTGAAACCAGCTTTCTTATTAAACAATTTCTTCAGGTCGTCGACATGTAGGTTCGGCTTCTCCATTGACTTATCCGGAAAAACCCGGGATAACCATGATGGGCGGGCGATATGACGAGTGTACCGGCCTACATCATCGTGTCCGAATCGTAGACCAGTGATTAAGCAGAACTCCTTCCGCCCAAAGCAAGTATACGCTGGTGGAAAATGAAACCATATCTCTTCCTCACCACGTTGTATACTGTCGGGTAGATTTGATGTCATGGTCTGAAGCCACAAATGGGTCAAATTAGCATCTCCACCCGGATGCTGTACTCTCAGCCATGGCCCGAAGCAGGTTTCCTCAAACAATTGTCTTTGAGCAGGTGAAAGCTTCGAAGGAATTGTAGTGGCCAGGCTGACTTTATTTCTCAAGGTCAATTGAGCCGAAAAAAATTTCTACAAAAACAATAAACATACCAAGTTAGATATACCAAAAACTACACTGTGAAGATATACCAAAAACAATAAACATAAAAAGTAATAGTTTATTCTTGAAACTAAAATTTGCAACACTGTTTTGTCTTTTGGTTGAAATGAAAATCGCAACGAGAGAATGACTGTCGCAACGCGAAATGACAATCGCAACGAGAGAATCGCAACGCGAAATGAAAATCGCAACGAGAGAATCGCAACGCGAAATAAAAATCGCAATGCGATTTTGGTTTCGCGTTGCGATTCTCTCGTTGCGATTTTCATTTCGCGTTGCGATTCTCTCGTTGCGATTGTCATTTCGCGTTGCGACAGTCATTCTCTCGTTGCGATTTTCATTTATCTCGTTGCGACTCTTCTGCAAATTGAAACTTGAATGGATTGCATTACTTCAACCAAAAGACAGAACAAAGACAAAGACAAATACTAACTTGAAAATCGCAACGAGAGAATAGCAACGCGAAATGAAAATCGCAACGAGAGAATCGTAACGCGAAATGAAATCTAAGTGAAATGGTTAATCTATTATTGAGATGACCAGTAAACTTATCATCAGTTTCAATATGAAAAACCTACAATAATGCAAACATTTCAAAATAAAAATAATTAAAAAAACTAACCCTCGGAGGTTGATTTTCCATTTCTGAATATTGTGAGGGATTTCTGACCGTGAATGGTTGTGAGGGATTTCGCCGGAGATGGGGACGGAAATCTTCGGAGATGGGGACGGATTTCTTCGCCGTAGAGAGTGAGAGATGGAGATGGGACTGAGTTGTGATTTTAGGTTTTAGGTTATGAGTTGCGATTACGGGATTTTGTCTTAATATTCGTTTTTGTAATTTGAAAATAAAATACGCGTAGCGATTATAATGGCGCTTTAAATATCGCGTTGCGATTTACGGATACGCGTTGCGATTTTATGTATTATCGTTGCGATTTACCGATACGCGTTGCGATATACGGATACGCATTGCGATTTACCCATACGCGTTGCGATTTACGGATACACGTTGCGATTTACGGATACGCATTGCGATTTATGTGTTCGCGTTGCGATTTTCATATTCGCGTTGCGATTTTGGAAAATCGCAATGCGAATTTGACTATCGCATTGCGATTTTCAAGAATCGCGTTGCGATTTTGGAAACTGATTTGCGATTCTGGGGATCGCGTTGCGATTTTTATTTCGCGTTGCGATTTTGTTGGTCATTTTGGCAAATCCAAAAAAAGTTGGTTAAAATCGTATATTATAACTTTTTTTTGGTCACTGAGGCGATTTTCTCTTTAATATAAAGCTAAAAAAAATATGTTATTGAAAATGTTAATATTTTTTTAATATTTTTGATAGAGCGCTATTTAAACTGTTATATTTTTATTAAAAATGTTAATTTTGTTATCTAAAATGAATATTTTTAATATTAATATTTTCAGTAGAAAAAATAACATTTTAAGTAGCGCCCAATATTATTATTTCCTGTATAAAAAAATAACATTTTAAGTATCATTCTATCATAAATATTAAAATATATTAATATTTTCAATAACGTTTTTTTTAATCTTATATTAGACTGTCTTTTATTAGATATCCCTCCACCCAAAGCCCAAAGAATCTTTCATTAAACTGGAATTGAAGTCGGTTACAACAGTGTACAAGGTGGATTAAACACCTACTAGACTTCTGCCCACCCAACCAATAGGATACTTTCTAACAAGTCTGAGTCCAAATGGTCGGAACAACTATCGGCAATTAGGCCCATTTGTTGGGTTCCATAACTTAGTAACAAGTCTGAGTCCAAATGGTCGGAACAACCATCGGCAGTGTCCGGGATCAGCTAAAAGCCAGCAACGAGCACATTGGGTGAACAGTACTAAAAGCACAACTTTGTTGACATTTTGGCGAGCATTGCGGAAGAGATAACAAGAGGAGCACTTTTAATCTTTATCTTGTTATTGACTTTACGCCCCTATTATTATCATCATAACTTACAAAGTTAGGTGCTGAAACAGGAGCATGTTCACATGAACAAACCATCGCAATCCCTTCAATCGGCAGGATTACCAAAAATGAAAGGACAAACAAACAAAAGCTCGAGGAAGGGAGGTGTCTGTCGCGAGAAAACAAAGCCATAAGAAGCAATACATGGTGTTCGAGTTAAACCTACTTATAATAGTCATGAAACTGTAGCAGCAGCCAAATGATCAAGGCTCAGTTTATTAAAGCACAAAAGGACATGAGATATTCATTCATACAGATACAGAAGCATGGCCAGTTTACTATTTGTTTCAAGTTGATTTCTGGTTTAAAGGATCTGACATTCTAGTTTCCTATGGGAAGAGGGGATGGGATAAAGATGGAAACCAAGATTTTGACCTGCCCTCCACGTCGTGTACTTGAAGCAAAGTCCTCAAATTCATATGTCATCTTCAGTAAATGCCGCCAATGGATTTGTCTAGAAAATTCCTAGAAAATTCAACTTGCACAGAATTTTGTATATAGTGCTTTAACTTACAATCCATGTCTCAAAATGGGTGTGTGCCGTGTGGGGGGGGGGGGTGGAAGTTCCGATTATTTCTCTCAATTATTTGTTAGTAGTTTTTAACATTGACAAGTAACATTATTGTACTATTTTCAAAAGTTCAAACAATTAGAAATTAAAATTATAACTATGCATGATTGATGGTTGTATAAAGGCATAACTTTTTTTTAGTAGCAGGTGATTAAAAGGTAGTATCTATTTAAAACTTTCATAATCTATAGTTAATGCATATACTCTGTAGATTTAATTGTTCGAATTTAGAACTTCTAAAAAAGACATTAGAAGTTTCAAAGCTCGGAATTGGATCTTAAGGTTCCAACACATCTACCGAGAAGGTAATTTTTATGCAGACGACCTCTCCAAGATGGGGTGTTCTCTGGACGATAACCTCGTGATCTTTCGCTCACCACCGGCCGAAATCTCTCCTTTGTTGGAAGCGAACATAGGAATCTCCTTTCCAAGAGATTTCTCCTTACATTAATTTTTTAGTTTCTCGTTTGTAACAAAAAAAAATTCCTTTTACCATTGAATCTGTTTAATGGGTTCATAAAGACATAACTTTTACATGTAAAGTTTTTTTTATATAAGACATAAATTTTATATAAAGCTATATAAGGGAACAAGTGTTATATCGATAATAAATAAATAATAAATAGAAATTTTAACTATCATCTGTGACCGTCAACAATCATACTATAATTACCGGTTTAAAAGTTTAAGGATGAAAGTGTAACTTTCCCATTCTACCTCAACAAAAGGGAGTTTTCTTTCTTCTTTTTTCTTTATGGAGGTATGAGAATAATTTTTCTCCTCTCCTCCCTCCTTCATACCAAAGCATCAATATAAGGGATCAAGCCTTCATCATCGATGTCTCTCTACTCACACCAAAAAAGATAAACTAAGTATAACCATCATGAACCATTACCTCCATTGTTATACAATTTGTTCAGAATGATTAATGTTTTTTTAAATGTAAAATTATATTCGATTGTCTATCAATTTTAAAAATTGATAGAAATTGAATTAATATTGTTATATGATAACATCATGTATAATGATCTCCCAATAAAATAGACAATAAAACTTAACGTGGAAAATCCTTTCGAGAAAAATCACGGGCAAAATATGAGAAAGTTCACTATTGTCGAAAGAAGAAGAATACAAGAGGAATCTCCAATGATAACCTAACATCTAACCATAATCCTAGTATCTATTTATAAGGATAGATACTACAAAGTAAACTTATAAAGTATAAATGTACTCAAAGTAGGTTTCTACATAAAAGAAAGAAAATATTCACACTTTTAATCAAACTAGGTTTCTTAATTTCCCTAATTATTTCTTAATTGCTTTGTGTCATATTGACTTCAATTCAAACTCTAACAATCTCCACCTTGACACAAATTTTGAAAGTGCAAGGAGTTTGAGACAAAATCTCAAATTCGATGAAATAACTAAACTCAACAAAAGCATAACTTCCTCACAACGACAAACAAGTTCTCAACCTTGAGAACATATTATCTACATTCTGCCACGAAACCCCTTAAGTGAGAATTCTTCAATAATGATTGTCAATCGAATCCAAGCATTACCCAAGCTTGAATATAATCTTTGCATTAGTAAGAAAATCATGTGCCAACTTTGCTCACAACTGTATCACCATGAGTAATATCATGTACAACATCATCCTGATCATCAATGAAAATTTTATCTTTTTTGTTACAATCTATGTGACAAATTGAACTTTCTTGTTCTTCTCAAATTTTGTATACTCACGAAATCAAATTCTTTTCTACTTTCCAAAATCATTATACTCACGATTGTCTTGTTCAACACAAAATTCTTTTCCATTTGATTCAATTAAGATATTTTCACCAACAATGCTGACATCTGACACATAAGAGAAATCAACAAAACACATCATCTAAAACTATTGAATCCTAAAGAATATAAAACTTGATAGTGTTTTTTCTATCATTCCATCATAATAAGAGAGGCTAATATTTTGAATCTAGAGTACCTAACGAAAATATGATTACTTCTCAAATCTGTCCAACTTGAATTTGGTTTTGCGATCCAATAATGAAATTTCATATTTCACGGATGTCATTATCATGATCGAAACAAATAATCCAAAAGCTCTGATATCAGCTTGTTAGATGATAACGACATACGTAATGATTGTCCAATAAAAGAGACTCTGAGATTTCACGTGGAAAACTCTTTAAAAAAATCACGTACAAAAGAGGAGAATTTTCACTAATGTAAAAATAAGAAGAATACAAAAGTATTTAGAGAAAACAACTTAACATCTAACCCTAACCTCTAGTATCTATATGTAAGGTATTAAACCATGTTTTATTATATTTTGATATAACAAATTAAGGCAAAATATTTTTAGACTTGAATTGAATTTGTTCAAAGTTTTCAAAAATAATTCAAAACCCATTAAAATTGAATTTGATCACAAAAATGCTTTTCTGGGTATTTAGTACCGGTAGTGTTCTTACTTTATCGATACTGCATGAACAATACCGATATTCTTCATGTGGTACCGATACCAAAGGTAAGAGAAGTATCGATACTCTCAAGATAGTATCGATACTCTCAAGATAGTATCGATACTACCAGCTTGCTCAAATTCCAGAATACAAAATAGGTACTGATACCCAAAAGGGTACTGATACTACTTTACATAGTAGTATCGATACCATGAGCATAATATTGATACCGTCAGGTCCAAAGGCTAGTAATAACTAGTTTTAATTAAAAATATTAAAGGAAGTACATATACTCATCAAATGAGTATCGATACTCCCTGTCTTAGACAGTTTTATTTTGTAGAGAAAACATTCTCAACGGCTCCAAATTATTCCCAACGGCTAGAAAAGTCACAAATACATTTCAACATATAAATACAAGTTCAAGACACTTGAAGAAGTGTTAGAACACCTATCCAGGTAATCAAACACAAGATAAGAGCTTTATAGTTGTGCTTTTGTGAGGTTTAAGTTTGTAAACACCTACCTTTTAGAGGTTTCTTTGTTTACTTTCTTTTCCTTTTGTAAAGGGGTTTTTGTTCCAACTAAGCCTTTGAAAAGCTAGGGAGTTTGTAAATGTTATCTCTTTATCCTTGAAAAAGAAACCAAATCAGTGAATTTGTTGGAAAATCCTAAGTGATAAGCTTAGGTAGTGGATGTAGACTTCATTGAGGGAGTTGAACCACTATAAATCCTTATGCATCATTTTTCTTATCTTTTAAATCTCCTTACTCCCTAAAATTCTTAAAAAGCCAATTCACCCCATCTTGGAAAATCATTTCAATTGTTCACTTGAGCTTCGTAAATCCAAACAATTGGTATCATATCTTGACCCATTAGAAGGTTTAATCACCTTGAGACGATCCTTGAAGAAACTCTACTAATTTCTGACATAACTGACAAGAAGATGGATTCGACATCCGACTCCTATTATATTAAAGACTCTCAACCGGTTAACAAGCCACCTTATTTCAATGGAGCAAATTATGCCTATTGGAAGAATATGATGATGCTCTTCAATCTAGCCAACGATCTAGGATCTTCGAACTCAATCGTTAAAGGATACTCTATTCCAACTGATGAGATGGATGATTGGAGTGATGGAGAGAAAAAAAGTTCCAACTCAATGCAAATGCTATGCACATCCTCCTTTGTGCATTAGGCCCGGGTGAATATGAAAGAGTATCATTTTGTTCTAATGACAAGGAGATTTGGACATGCTCCAAGTCACTCATGAAGGAACCAACGAAGTAAAGGAAACCAAAATCAGTCTTCTCAACCATAGCTATGAGAATTTCAAGATGAAACTTGATGAAGACATCAAAACTATGACGGATATATTTTTCGTGATTGTCAACGACCTCAAGGGATTTGGAGAAGTAATCCCTAATTAGAAACTTGTGAGGAAGACGATCTACATTATTCCGAAGTATTGGCAATCAAAGAAGATGTCGATTATCGAAGCTAAGAACCTCAAACACTCACTCTTGATGAGCTTATCGGTTCTCTTCTCACTCATGATTTGATGGTAAAAGAATAAGATGATGATGAAGAAAAGAAGAAGAAGAATAAGATGATGATGAAGAGAATAAGAAGAAGAAGAAGGAAGTGGACATTGCCTTCAAATCCACCAATGAGAGCAATCAAGATACAAATGAAGAGGTGGATAAAGATGATGATGAAGAAAAAGAGATGACCAAGCTCTTCAAAATATTCAAGAGATTCACGACTTCCAAAGAAGTGAAGTATGAATCAAGCAAAAAGAATGGTCCCCTAGTGTGCTTCGAATGTCAAAGAACGGGGCATGTCAAGTATGATTGTCCCCTCCTAAAGAAGAATGTATCAAGTAAGAAGAAGCCATTTTTGGCAGTTTGGAGTGATAAAGATGACTCCAATGATGAAGATGAAGTAACCAACCTATACCTTATAGCCATTAATGAAGATTTAATGGTAACTTCAAAATCTAATGAATTAAATTATTATTCGTTTGATGAGTTACAAGCTGCCTATGATGAATTGTATTTGGAATTTAGACCATGAATTCCAAATATAAGATATTGATTTCAAAATTCATGGTTGAAAATGATTCTCTTTTGAAAACAAAATTGGATTTTGAAAAGAAAAATAAAATTTTGAAAAAATGATTTTGAGCTTTCAAAAACCAAAATTGAAGATTTGGAAAAAGAAAATCTTGATTTGAAAGTTAAGCTTAGGCTTTAATGTTTAACAAAAGAAAAAGAAATCATTTCGAAAAACAATTCATCTATTTTAAAAATGGCAAAATGTTCACATTGTCATTTTCATGGTCATATGGAATATGTTTGTCCTATAAAGAAAAGAAAATCTTTTAAAATTAGACAAGTATGAGTTCCAAAAGGAACAAGAGGCATTGAAACTAACGTTCAAGGATCCAAAGCAATTTGGATACCAAAATCTACTTAAATGTCTCTTGTAGGTGTGTGGGAGCAATGGTGATGAAAGTGAATATATTCAAATGCTCTAGCCACACTTGAAAAGGAATGGGTAATCTCTAAGCTTAATGCTTTTGATTTGATTAATTGGTTGTCTGTTTGTTGTATGCATGCATGAGTTTTGATTTTAAATGATTTATGTTTTCCATCTCATGTATGTTGAAAAGTGTATTATGAAGGATATTTTAAAGTTTTAATGATTTTTCATAATTTTTAGTTTATCATAATGATTTTTTGGGCAAAATTGGTTTTAAATGCAAATGATATCTCTTTAACAATTTATATCAAATTTTCAAATACTTTGATTTTACAAATTTTAATTTTTGACCTTAATTTGAATGTTTATGCATGTGGTTTAAATGCAAATGATATCTCTCTAACAAGTTATATCATTTTTTTCAAATGCAGAACATTTTTGGATAGGTTTATGCTTATGCATTTAATTTCAACATTGGTATTGCATAAAGTTTATTAGACTTGGATATATTGAATTTCATGTGCTACTAACATGTTTTTTTTATCTTTGTTGAAATTCAATTTTTTTAAGTGTCAAGCTTTAAAGTCAAATTTTTATTTGGAATGTTTTTACTGAGGGGGAGCTTTGATTTTTTAAAGGATTTTAATGTTAAATTTACCACTTACTCTCAATTGTTATTTTTAAACTTTAAAGTTGAATTATTTTTTATATAACAAAAAGGGAGAGAAATATGATTTGAAAAATTCATTTTCTTAATGAAAAATGGGGAGGTTTTATATTTTCCAAAATATGTCTCTTTTTTATTAAAAGTTTTACTAAGGGGGAGTTTTGCAAAAAAAAAATCAAACGTTTTTTATATAAAAAATGAGGAGATTGCTGAACCATGTTTTATTATTTTTTGATATAACAAATTAAGGAAAAATGTTTTTGGACTTGAATGATTTTGTTCAAAGTTTTCAAAAGTTTTCAAAAATAATTCAAAGTCCATTAAAATTAGATTTTAGCACAAAATGCTTTTCTGGGTACTTAGTACCGATACTATTCTTACAATATCGATACTGCATGAACAATATCGATATTGTTCACATGGTACCGATACTCTCAAGGTAGTATCAATACTACATGCTTGCTCAAATTCTAGAATGCAAAATAAGTATCATACCAAAAGGGGTACCGATACTACTTTACATAGTAGTATCGATACCATGAGCATAATATCGATACTGTCAGGCCGAACGACTAGTTTTATTTAAAAGTGTTAAAGGAAGTATTGATACTCATTAAAGAAGTATTGATACTCACTGTCCATGATAATTTTATTTTGCAGAGAAAACATCCCCAACGGCTAGAAACGACACAAACACATTTTAACATATAAATACAAGTTCAAGACACTTGAATAAGTGTTAGAACACATATCCAAGCAATCAAACATAAGAGACGAGCTTTTCACTCTTTATTTCCTTTCTCTTGTAAATAGTTGTATTTTTGTGAGGTTTAAGTTTGTAAACACCTACCTTTTAGAGGTTTCTTTGTTTATTTTCTTTTCTTTCTGTAAAAGGGTTTTGGTTCTAGCTAAGCATTTGAAAAGCTAGGGAGTTTGTAAAGGTTATCTATTGACAAATTATTTCGGTTGTTCATTTGAGCTTCGTAAATCCTAATATAAGGATAAATATTTGATTACAAAGAAATAGAAATATATTCAAAGTAGGTTTTATACGTATAAAAAGAAAAGCTTTACACTTTTAATCAAAATAGGTTTCTTACTTTATCCAAATATTTCTTAATTAATTTGTGTCACATTAAGTTCGAGTCAAACTATAATAATATAGAGATCACAAATGGTACAAATACATAATATCTCATGTATCCTAAAATTCAGTATTTATATCAAAACCCGAAGTATATCAAATTACTCTTTCAATATCCCTATAAAATTCATCTCTGCAACATAAACCTCAAAATTCATAGAGACCTAAAAAATTATTATATCTCTCCAAAATAATCATCTCTCATAATTTTAAAGGTTAAAAAATACTCTCTATTTTTAAAGTCATATACTTGGTCACTAAAATCCTTATTTCAGAGGAATTAACTAAATAAACTTTTAATCACCAAATAATTTTTAACCTATAAATTAACATCAAAATGTAATTTAATTGTCAATTATAATTTGAGTCAAAATATAACATATATAACTATCAGATGAAAATTTTATAAAACAAAGGCGTTTTAAATTTAGGGTCTGTTTGTTTGGTTGTAATTGGTTTTCCAGAAAATGAATTACTAGAATTTGAATTACTGGAAAATGAATTACATTTCTGGAAAACGTTTTCCGGAAAATATTTTTCGTAAAATGAATTATATTTTTCTGAAAAACATCTGGAAAACATTTTATGATGTTTGGAATATGTTATTTAAATTTTTTTTCCACTAATTGAAGGTTTTTTTAAAAATTATTTATTACAAATTTTAAATATAATAAATAATATTATTTATGATAAAACTTAATATTATTATTTTAAAATATTAAAATAATTTATTTATTATTAAATATTAGTTTTATAATTTTATTAATAAAAATATTAATATTGGTATATTTTAGTGAAATAAAAATATTATAAAATATATTAATTATTTATTAAAGTAATAGTGTTATATTATATTTTAAAAATATTAATTAGTATATTTTAAATATCTCTATTAAAATATTATTTAAATATATAAATAATATTATTCATTATTAAATATATAAATTTTTTTATTATATATTATTAAAATAAAAATATAATATCTTATATTATTATAATATAATTGATTATTTTATATAATATTAAAAATATAATATTATATTATTATTATAAATATTAAAATATTTTAATAATTAATATTTTGATGAAAATGATATTAAAATATTTTATTAATATTAAATTCATAAAATAAAATTATTTTGATTATTTATTGTTTGAAGTGAAAAGTTCAGAAAATGACTTACGGAAAATGAATCCGTAAGTCATTTTACAGAAAACACAAAGGAAATTCTGTTACTAGGAAAATGAATTATGTTCCGGAAAACGAATTACGTAAAACAAACACATGAAAACATTTTCCGAAAAACGAATTACATGAAACAAACACGAGAAAACATTTTCCGAAAAATGAATTATATGAAACAAACACGGAATTTCGGGGAAAACTAATTCCGTAATTGGTTTTACGGCAAACAAATTATTATGACTTATACCATATATGATTATATAACACAAAAATTAAGGAGCAGAAACAGGCGCAATTACACTTCAGGATTGGATAAAAATAAGGAGCATTTGCTTTACTGTTTTCCCAACTACTACTTACATCCTAAAACACGTTTAATGTGCATAATTAATAAAGTAGACTTTATGCTGATAATCTTTGTATTAAAAAAATAGTTGTAATCTTTCCATGCTTACCTGATTAATTCATCTTGATATATAGGCGTTTGACGTTTATCCAATAGGTCAGAATATTAATGGGAGATGACAAAACGACACTCAATCCATATATGCTAGGATCATATACCTACTCTGTTTCCTTGCTTTTTATTTATTTATTATTTTTTTTTATCACGGATATGATTTGTTTTAGATATTAATTTTTTATTGACTTGTTTATAAGTTAATTTACTTTATTTTCATTTTTTTTTAGTTTTTTTATATATTAGATATTAATGAAAGTATGAATTAAATTGAACACAATGTGAATTTTGAATTTTAAAACTGTAAAGGACTAGTGTCATAATTTTCCTATTTATAATTTTCTACGGTTTATAAACATATAAATAAACATTTGGTGAAAATATAAATAAAAATATTCACAAACGTTAAATGAATCAAACCTAAATACCTTAAAAAAATAAAAAAATATAAATATAATCTTATTTATTTAAACTCGATTTATTTATATCACGGATAATATATAATTCTATAATTTGATTTGTGATTTGTAGAAGACTATAAGCTAGACCGGATTCATCAAAGTGTGGACCAGAGTCCTACTTAGCATCCCCTTTCCTTACTTATCCTTTGATTCACAGGTCTATTATATAGGATCCCCAAGTCTTTGTTTTTTCAACCCAAGTTGTTAGACCTAAAAGATATCAACAATTGGCAACGATGGCTGTTTTGGTGGAAACATCATCCACACACTCCATCTCTCTCTAATCGGTCCCACAAGCATAAATGCAAAGGACAACAACCCTCATCTCTATTGGTTCTGCACAAAACTTCATTCCCCTAGCCTCTCCATTACTATTTACCCAGCCTGCTTCATACAATCATTGTCCTCTTAACTACAACAATAGATCGGTCCTTCCTTGCAGCTACGACTGTAAACGAACATAAGGAATATGAATGGAGGTATATTTATATTTATTTATTTAATAAATAAACGAATATAAACGAACACGAACATAAATAAATAAATAAAAATTTGTTCATGTTCATTCATTAAGGAATATAATTTATTCATGTTCGTTCA
The DNA here is from genome assembly GCF_006381635.1 of Hibiscus syriacus. Taxonomy (NCBI): domain Eukaryota; kingdom Viridiplantae; phylum Streptophyta; class Magnoliopsida; order Malvales; family Malvaceae; genus Hibiscus; species Hibiscus syriacus. Next base: position 524,447 of record NW_024063535.1, read on the forward strand.
TTTAATAAATAAACGAACATAAACGAACATAAACGTTAGAGACCTTACCTTCCATTGTTCTTTCATGAAAAATAGTCGACAATGCAAATCAACCAAATCTACAGTAATAAATAGCATAAGAGCTGATTAACAGTAATTAAATATTTGAAGATATCAAATATTTTTCTCTTTTTCAGAAATTGCATAGAAACCTTTGTTTTATTTTCTGACAAATTCAATATATTTTTCTCTTTACTGATGCTCATATACTTCTGATTATTACTTTTATCTTCTCATCTATTTCTAGAAAGAAGTATGATGTTTTCTTGAGTTTTAGATGTGAAGATACCTGCAATAACTTTACATATTAACTATCAAGCCAAATAAAACAGAGAAAGAGATGAAAACATATATGTAAAACTTCATATTACACTATAGTTTAATTTGTTTTGAAGCTTTCATTGACCGTCTCCACTCTCCAGTGAACACTAGGATTTGAAAAAAAGAGGGGAAAATAAATATAGGTGCGAGGTGCCTCACCGGTTAACATATTGGATTTAATCTCCAAATAAAATTGGGTTAATTATGGAGTTGGTCATCAGAATATCAGATTAATTAATATTTTTAAGATACCTACAAATTGGTCACCAAAATTGATTTAATAAGATTGGGTTAAACATAAATGAGCGAACATAAACGAACGAACATAACCGAACGTTCACGAACGTAAATAAACGAACGAGACCTATGTTCGTGTTCGTTCATTTAATTAAGCGAACACAAAATATTGTTCATGTTCGTTCATTTAATAAATAAACGCACATAAACGAACTTCCCACCGCAAGGTTTATAAACGGTTCGCTGAACGTTCAGTTCATTTACTTGCTTACTTACACCATGTTCCAAATAACCACTTAGCCGCAAATATAGTGCCAACCAGCCAAACTGTAGAAATTTGCTGTGCCTTACATTTGTCAAAGCCTTGTACGTAGATCCTTCCTAATTTTTCAATCATGGCCGTGATTAAGTTGTTAGAGGTCATATGTTAGATCTTGAACTTATTTTTCTGAAATAATAAAAAATTTACAGCTGTATTACACTGAGCAAACCCACTTGCATTGTTTTCCCAAAAATAATTTTACTTGTTAACGAGATTCGAATTTAGGATCAACAAAGTCATGAGCCCAACAATCTAACCATTGCTCTATACCTATTTTTATTCTTCTTAATGGCAACAACCGATAGATATACTCGATTTTGGGGCCCTTATTTTTTGGGGCCCTGCGCCGTCACGCACTTTGCACACTCTCAGCCATGCCCCTGCTCGCTAGGGGTGTAAACGAGCCGAGTCGAGCTCGAGTATTGTTGAGCTCAACTCGACTCGAAACTCTGAAATGGAGCTCGACTCGACTCGAAAACTCGCGAGCTTAAAATTTTTAAGCTCGACTCGGACTCGAAATCCTGAACCGACTCGTGAGCAGCTCGAAATGAAAAAAAATCTTAAACTTAACTAAATTGAAGCCTCAAACTCAAACTCGAACATGAATCTTAAATACATGAAAACCTTACTGCATTTAAAAAAAATCAACACATAAATGTTAATATTATTAATAATGTATTTAAAAAAAATAAAATCTTAATATATTATATTTTCGAGCTGCTCACAAGCATTTCGAGTCGAGTAGCTCACGAGCATTTCGAGTCGAGTATCAAGTAGCTCATTTCGGCTCGTTAAGAATTCGAGTCGAGTCCATCCGATCCGAGTATTTATCGAGCATTGACCGAGTCAATCTCGAGTAATTCGCGATCTATCTCGTCTCATTTACAACCCTAGACCTCACCAACAAGAAAGCTTTGTTTTGACTACTAAAGATCTACAATCTTAATGACCAAAGAGGGTATAATGGCTACCCATATACTAGTGGATTATGTTAATATATCCAGGTGATGATAGATTTGATTATGATATATTATGTGGATGAATTTGAATTTATTAAAAGTCACATCAATTAATCGTGATTTTTTTTAAAGAAGGTTAATTATTCGAGATTCTTTCTTTTAAGATATTCTCTCTCTGTCTTTCGAAATTCCCTTGATATCAAAAGATCAAAGATGTTTTAAGATTCCCATCAACCGTAAAACTCAAGAATAATATACGCGGATCACTTTTAACGGGATACAACGCAGCTCTACAAGGCTGACATGGAATATCTCGATGATGAGCTAATCCTTATAAGCCCTGGTCATTCGTCAAGAAGATGTGCCACCAAATCTAAACTATGTTCTCTCTTGTTGCGTCCTTATCCTCTTCATTCTGGAGAACAGATGCAATCATTAAGATTGGTAATAATTTATGTTTGAACTCTAGAAATTAATTAACCGATTTCAGATACTTTTTTCAGTCGCCATTTCCGTATTGCCACTAGACTAGAGTAGGTAGTGGCATTGCCACTATCAAATGAACTAATTTGACTGCCACTAAGTGATTAATGTATAATATACGTTGTTATTTGTCTGGATGATAATTCTTAGGAGGTTTTTCATGTAATATCTTCACCCCGATTTAATAATTATAACTAAATTAGAAATGACATATTTAAAAAATCAAAATTAATTTGAATTTGATTATCAATTTAAAAAATATATATACAAATAATCAAACGAACTTATAAAATTTCAAACGATCATTTATCAATTTTGATACATTTAAGTACTTATGCAGCTATGCTTAATTTGTTTGTTCATAAGATGCCATATCACTTCATAACCATACCATGTATGTTTTACGTGTTCATATCATCATTAATATTAACTTTCATGTATTTTATAAAATTATGTTAATACAAAACAAATATGAAAACTTAAGACCATGTTCTAGATACTTTATGTACATGCCACTATCATTAGGGGAGATCATAATAAACTTTAACGGTGTATGTGTAACTCTTTTCCATTTGATGTGGTTTCTCCTACGATAATAATCTTATCGAATATTTTTAACCTTGCCTATGAGAATAATCATACGTTAAACCATCGCGACTTAAAGAGTGTTAATAATAAATATTAGGGTAAAGTATAAAAATAATCCTTTAATTATAAGACATTGTTTTGTTTAGTTTTTAGCTATTAAAAGTTAAAAAATGATTTATCGACTATAGGTTATTGTTTTGTTGAGTTCTCTGACTATTTAAAGTTACAAAATGGTCACCTGACTATTCATATGTTCTAAACTTATTATTTTTCATTAAAAATTTGACGACCATCTGAGTTGTAAGTTAAACTGTTGACTATAATATGATAAAATATGATATCAGAACCGTTTGAGTTGTATTTTATAGATCGACTCTCCATTTATATTAGGTCGTCAAGTCATTAATTGAAAGCAATGATTGTGTTAGTAGACATTATTGAAATATAATTTTGTCATGTCACAATCAACATGTTAACATTTAGCTCAGACGATTGTCATTTTTTTAATGAAAAATGACGAGTTTGAAATATATGAATAGTCGAATGACCATTTTGTAACTTTTAATATTTAAAATACTTAACAAAACAATAATATATTCACAAAACCTGAGAAAAATAAAATTATTATTTATTACATTAGGGGGTGTTTGGCTCAAGGAATGTGGGATTCCCATGGGATGGGAATCCCACATTCCCATGTTTGGTTGGCTGGGAATCTCATTCCCGATAATGTTTTATTATCAATAGTAGATTTTTTTGGGTATATTACCGGGAATGTCATTACCTCCCTTCCCTTAGGTATTGTAACATTACCGGCGTTTTGGACTAAAATGCCCTTAATTTTTTATTTTTTTTCAAAAATATCCTTCTTCTGTCATTGAATAATAAAAATTCTACGAAGGTTAAATTACAAATTTATCCTTAAATTATTTTAGATTTACAAAAAAAGTCTATAATTAAAATTTTATATGAAGTTTAGGGGTTAAATTTTTTTTACCCTTTCATTAAACATTTTTTATATTTTTAATTTTGTAAAAAAATTATATAAATATTATGAATTTAATTTTTTAAAGAAAATATATAAATATTTTACAATTTGTAATATTATACAAATATATAATAAGGACAATTTGGTCAAATATACATTCCAATAATCTTTTATTCCTTTGACCAAACACGGTAATCTTACATTTCTGCTAAACTAACCAAACACAAAATACAACATTCCCAGTAATCCTATTCCCTGGTAATCTTTTATTCCCACTGGTAATCTTATATTCCGTGAACCAAATGCACCCTAGGAGGTGGTCCTGTGAGTGGGGACTGCCCTTATGTGTGCTCATTTACAGGCAACCGAGTCAGTTCAGACTCAGTATTTTTATTTTTTTAATTTAATATCACATCTACCTACTTTTTATTTTTAAAATTTAATGATTTAAATTTTATAATATTGGTTATTAACTCTGTCCTTTATAAACATTTACAGATATTTATGTTTATAATTTCATCATTGAGCTGAATTTACATTGGACAGAACAAAATATCATTCACCTTATCAAAGAAAACAAAACGAGTTTCAGATTCATACGATCACATGACACTCAAGAATTGACTGTAATTTTTTTAAATTTTTAAATTTTATTATTATTTTATTTTATATTTTCTAAAATTTATAATTTAGTATTCCCTAAAACTTTAAACATAACTTCTTTAGTTTATATTGACTTAAATTCTTACATTCGTTCAATACGACACTTTACACTTCATGTTCTATTCTTCCTCATTCAAATAATAAAATAAAATATTTATTTCCTTCAAAAAAAATATTAAAATAAAATAATCCCATCTCTTAATATATTTTTTTTAACATAAAATCAATTTCAAATTAAAATATTGATTTCCAAAACTATTGCTATATAGACAGCTAAACACATGAAGTTATGTCTGGCTACCTCGTGTCCATTAACCCACGTGTCCATTTACTGTATTTTATTCCACTATATAAATCCTTTATTTCTCTTTTATTGCGTGGCTTATTTGCTAACTTTCAACATTTTTACAATTTATTATTTATTACTAATATTTAACCGTATTTGCTCGTATGTTGACGCGTTTCACCGGAATACCTGTTAGATATCTTAGGCAAAACGTAAAAAGATTACGACGCTGTTAAGCGAATGGAACTTTTGTCCAAAAACTATTAAGAAGAGATAATTTTATTATTTTTTAATAATATATGATGATTATAAGTTATTATATATTTTAAAAAAATTAAACACTCTTTTTTATTACTAAATTCGTTTGATAGGTTTAATTTTATTATTTTTTAAATAAAATAGTTGTAATATAATTTTCATTACTCATATATTATAGTAAGGTTAATAACCAGTGAATATAATGTATATGATTAAATAATATACATATAATTGGATATACAAAACATAATAATGTGCATTAGAATATTATATTGTATAGTTAGGGATGGAGCCAGAACTGAATTATGAGGAGCACAAGTTATTTAATTTCGAAATAAATAGAATCTTAAAAAGTAATTAAATTACAAATTTAAGAGATTAAGAGTTTAATGTCATTAATTCTGATATTCATAAGGTGTTAAAATGTTCTTAAACCATACAAATCTGGGATTAAAACTTAATGTCATTAATTTTAAAACTAATAGTATCCTAAAAATAATTATACTAAAGAATTTTGGGAAGGACAAATACTTAGGGGTTGTTTGTTTACTTCAGAATGATTAAGCGTTGAATGATTCAAACGCTGAATGATTCAGAGGCTCTGTATGAATTAACTCTGAATGTGACATACTGTTTGATAATGGCTCTGAATCATTCGAAATGTACTTATGTGCTGAATCATTCAACACTGTTTTGCTGAATCAGTCAGCATTGAATCATTCAGAGGTACGAAACAAACGCGCTGAATGGTTCCATTAAGAAGGTAACAAACAACCCCTTAGTTGTAGTAATTTAAAAACTATTAATGGCTTCAGAAGTAACTAGATCATCAAAATTTGGAAGAAACCATTGACCCCTTACCTATAACATGGATATCCATGTATATAATATATCATTGTTGAGATTTTTGTTTACTGATAGTTATTTGATCGGCTTTGGATTTTATAGCTTTGTTCACTGGTGAGGGGCGAGAGAGCTCAACTTCATTTTCTTTAGTACCTTTAAGCTCATGATTTGTCACATTTAGATGAAGAATTGAAGAGAGAGATGAGGTGCACCTTGTTGAAAATTTTGTTTTGTGACAGTAATCTATTAGTTTTGGGTTTCATTGCTTTGTAGATTGCTTCATGAGCTTGTATCTCTTTTCTTTTATTTTTAATGATTTTCATCTAACAATGATGATTTTAATCGAAATTTGAATAGTAGAGAGCTAATGTTCCAAAAGAAAAAAATGAGACAAAATAATCATTTGTACAAACATCGAGTGTTAATTTTATTAATTGTACCTTTAAAGTTAAGATTATATTAAAGTTTTAAGGAAAAAAATAAAATAAAAGATGTATTTTTTGAAATTTCAATAGTCGTCGATAATAATAGGTGACAATAACTGATTTTAACAAATGTCGATTAATGTCGTTAAGGATAACGATATTTTAAATTAGATGAGATAAAAAGAGTTAAAACGAGAAAAATAAAAAAAGTAAAAGAATTAAAATTTATATAATCTTTTCATTCTAATATTTTATAGTCACACTAAAATAATATTCTTTTGATTATATCATCATATTGATAAAATTATTGCTCATATTATTATGTTATTTTTGAATCAATAGTATGATGATGTAGTTAAAGTTAAAATCAAAATTTAATGTTATAATTGAATTCATTGAAAGTTAAATAATAAAACCGATATAATTTTAGAATTTAATAAATTAACGATATTTGATATAATTTATTTATTTTTATTATTTAAGAGGATTAAATATTATTCTTATTTTCATATTTTCACAAGAGTTATAAATGATAATAAATATGAATAATCAGATACCATAATTATTATTGACTTTGATATCTCGTTTTGGTTAGTTGTTTCTAGAAAAAGTATTGAGAGACCGATAGTTCTGTTAATAAATTCGATATTTTCGCTTAGATCTTCTCTGTTTCTCTCATCGGTCTAAACCCACACTACACCCTGTTGTGGTTGTGCTCTGGGAAAGAAGTTGTTTCCTTTTTTTTTTCTCATTTTGTGTTAGAGAATACCTCTCCATTCGAGTGGAAAATCCAAAACCAAACAAATATTTTACCCAGAAATCATCGGTTTCTGTTGAAATTTTAACAAAAGAGCTTGGACTCGTTAGAATAAAAAATTTCCTTTATTTTCTTTGACATCCCTTTTTTGTTTCTTGGTGTTGGAATATGAGTGTTTTGAACACTTGCTAGTGTGACTTTTGGATTTAACTTTAAGAATTTAAACGTTGAAGGGTCTTTTTTTTTTTGACAAAACTTGTTTCTGAATTGTTGATCACAGCAGAGTAGTGTTGAGTTTTGACTCGGTTGAACAGCGAGAGTTTGATCTTAATTTTCTCTTCCTTTTCTGTTTCCTTAAATTTAGCTGCCCAAACGTCAACATTTAGAATTTCTCTCGAGTCACAAATTCACATTATATAACCAAATCCGCGAAAATCTCTCTTCCTCTATCCCTCATCTCTTTTCCCATTCTCTTTTCTTTTGTGTTTTTCTTTGCGGTTCCCTCTGTTTTTTGAGGTTGAGAGACAAACAAGCGGAGAAAAAAAGAAGTCCCAATCTCTCTCTCCGTCTCCTTTGTTCGGAAATCATGATTTTTGAAACAGGGTCGACACAATCAAACCTTGCCTGCTTCCTCCATTGCACAACTCCCACCGTCAGATCCCAATTCCTCCCCAAGGTTCACCCTTTTCTTCTTCTCCTCTTTTGTTGTTGTTCTTCTTATATGATTTTGATTGTTTATGATGTTCGTTTTTGCAGAGTGAGATTAGGAACCTTAATCGTTTATGGCACCCTTGGGAGAGAGAAAATGTTGAATTTTTCACACTAGGTGGTCTTTGGAATTGTTACGACGAATGGAGTGCTTATGGGGCTGGTGTTCCCATTGTCTTGAACAACGGCGAAACCTTGGTTCAATACTATGTTCCGTATCTCTCCGCCATTCAAATCTTCACCAGCAACTCTTCAGTCAACAGCTTTAGGTAAAATCTTCTTCTTCATTCTATTGGTGTTGATCGTAAGCAAATGTGAAGGCATCTTATTGGAATCTTATACAGGGAGGAGAATGAATCGGGTGATGGCGAGAGGGATTCGTTTAGTGATTCATTGAGTGATGAGAGCGAGAGTGACAAGGTATGGAGATGGGACGGATGCTCGTCGGAGGAAGGCGGCTCCGAGCAGGACAGCCTTTGGCATGTGAATAACCGGTTGGGTTATCTTTACTTTCAGTATTTCGAGAGATCAACTCCTTATGGAAGAGTTCCACTCATGGATAAGGTTAACTTTTTTGCCTCATTCCTTGCTTATACCATCTTCTTTTTTACTGATTCAATTGTCTCCTTGCTTTGATTTTGCATATTATCTGCAGTAAGATTGATTATGTAATATGTAACTGACTGGACCAATAAAATTTAGCTGTGTTCATGTCAGAATATAAGCATCTTATAAAGATGAAATAAAACTTTTGACATTTGAGTATGAAAATTCCTTTTTCTTTTTTTATTTTCTTTAAAGATTCATATTTTCCTTTTCTTTGAGCATGTTATCAACTTATAATCTCATCCTTTCCTGAGTAAATGCTTGCATTTTCGTATGCAATTGCTTTAAAATATTTACTCTTATCACAGAAAAGAATCAAGTTATGATACTCTCTTATTTACAGATTAATGGATTATCGAGAAGATACCCTGGTTTGATGTCATTGAGGAGCGTAGATCTTTCTCCGGCTAGTTGGATGGCAGTTTCCTGGTCTTTTTCTGTCCCTTCCACACTGATCATGTTAAATAATTCATAACCTCGTCTTGACATAGTGTATTGTTTTTTATTATTGACTAAGGATTGTTATTCAATGTCGACGGTAATAGGTACCCAATTTATCACATTCCCATGGGAAGGACCATAAAAGACTTATCCACATGCTTCCTTACTTACCACACCCTATCATCTTCTTTCCAAGGTGCTATTTCTGTCAATGTGCTTGCTTAAAGATATCAGTGTCGAGTCGATTGCTTCCTAGATGTTTATATATGTTTGTCTGTGTTTATTGATGGTTCAGATATGGACCTGGAAGATGACATGGATAGTCCCGAAAGGAAGCGGAAGGAAGGGGAAAGCATCTCCCTTCCACCATTTGGCTTGGCAACTTACAAGATGCAAGGAAACGTATGGAATTCTGGAAGGGATCAAGAAAGGCTGGTGTCGCTTTTAAGCGTTGCGGATTCATGGCTAAAACAACTTAGAGTCCAGCACCATGATTTCAACTATTTCACCGGGACTCGACGTGGCTAAGACCTTTTTAAGTAACTTGCAGTATAGCTTTGGGAACCCCATGGAAGTGTCTGATCACTAATTTACCAAAAAAAAGAAAAAAAACATTTGGTTTTTAATAATTTTTTGGTTTTGTAGTTGGGAGTTAACTTGAGGATTGTGATCGGCACTTGTTATCAGAAACACCACCTTTAGACGGTTCACTCTGAACATATGTAAAGAAATGGGGTTGTGGTCTGAAGAGTTTGCAGAAAGTGGACTGATTTGAAACTCTTTTGGCTTGTATGATATTACTCTTGACCATAATTATAGAAATGACCCCCCACAGTTTCATCAATTCTCACTCTCCCTCAGTTGTTGTCTTTGGTTTGCTCTAGTGGGCGTTCCATTAGGACTTGATAATGATTCTAAATTGGTTTTGGGAACAAGTACTTAGCACAGTTGACAAAACGAATGTGAACATAAACTTGTTGGTACAACCAAAAGCGTATGACAAATGCAGTTTTGTATTGTTGGGTGCAATCAAATTGTTTCCCACTTGGAAAATAGAGAATGAGAAGAGAAAACCGGAAACCCTGAATTTCAACATCATCTTATCCATCACCAGACACATAACATCAGATCAGACATCGTCTTAAAAAGGGCCAACCACTAACAAAGTGTTATTAGTTACCAGACAACCAAGTAAAAAGAAGAGCTTGAGAGTGCAACATGTAACCAACATCACCTGCACCACACATGGGCCTTTCGGCTCTTATGTTGGCTCCACTCATTCATACTGCACGTACGATATTTATGTTCATAAGCTATTCAGATTTAGGTAAGAAAAAAGTGTGTAGTTTGGACTTGAGTTTTCAATTAAGAAAGATTTAAATTAAGATAAAATTTGTACAATCCAAGTGATATCAAGTGATTAGATGATTGTTATCTATAAAGATTTTAGATTCAAACATGATATTTACAGGATGTTAAATTGTTTGAGAATTTTTCAAACACATATACTCTATATTACTCTAAATTAATAAAAAAAATGGACTGGATGAGCTGGAGTTAGATTAGTACAACACTTTGATTATACTTGGCAGTCATCAAGAGATGAAGTTGAACACCCAGTCAAGGTTTGGACAGGTGGGAAAGAAGAGAGGCCAGGTGTTCAATTTGAGGGATGCAGTCGTATGTTCATGATTGGGTGAAATTCCTTTTCCAAGATTGAATTTTCAGTTTCTAGTGGAAAGCATAATTTATGTTTGGATAAGTAGCATCCCTCTTTGCAAATTTTTTTTGGACCTAAATATTAATTATAACTGGTAATAAATAAAAATTATATATGATCTTTAGTAATTATGTGTCGGTTTTATGGTTTATGTTTAAAATTTAAAATTTTATAAATTATATTATTATTTAAAATTTAGATTTGGATTTTTTATCTATATTTTATATAAAACTAAAATATTATTTTCATATAAGTATAAATATAAATATTAGTTAAAATTAGATTTATATAAGAAATTGATTATTATCCTATTTAGTTGAACTTTTATTTGAAAAATCACGATTAAATAAATTTATGAAACTAAAAACACCTTAATTATAGATAATGGAAGTTACCATACTAATGTGATAATTTTGTGTTAGTCATTAAACATGTTAACGTGACAAGAATTAATTAGTTGAAATCTATCGTTTTAGAAAATCTTTTAAGAATAAAAATTCTAATAAAATAAAAACTAATTATATATTGTTTGATGACTAACACATAATTATCAAATAAAAGATATAAAAAATTCATTGAAAGTTACAATAAAATAAAAAGTCTAAAATTGACAAAATAGTATGCATACAAAAATATTTTTATTGTAAATAATTATATAAACTGTAATAATTCTAAAAAAACAAAATCGTTGACTGAATGAAACTTAAAGGTTATATTTGACCCAAAAATGAAAATTGGGCCATATTTTAAGAGCCAAAGTATTTATTAAACATTTTTTTTGAATTAATCACTGATATTTAATCTATTGACCGACTAATCCAAATCATGTAATCCAAATCAGGTACTTCAGAGCAAGGGTGGCCCTCCCAATCCAATTTGCTCCATTCGCAAACTCCAAGATTTGAACCCCTTACCTTGCTTAATAGATCTAGTGCCTCATCCCACTAGATCAACTGATTGTTGGTTATTAAACATTTGAAAATCATTACAAGTTTAGAGATTGAATGGAATTATTAAAGTTTGAATCTTGAACTTCAATATCAAATATATAATAAATTTAGCATTTCAATTATGACTACGATGGTAATACTTTAGATCTTATTCTATTTGAAGAAATAAATAATCTTATCAATTATATAAACATTTATTATTCTTTTTATCATGAATTATATAAACATTTCTATTAAAAAAAATAATTATATAAACATTCCGAGAGGAAAAATGAAAACCTCCCACTTGTTCTGGTTGTTGGGCCAGGCTTCATATGAACATGATTTATTGTTTTTTTAACGTACATGATTTGTTCTTTGTTTAAACGGAATCAAAATTATATATATATATATATATATATATATATTATTAACCAAAATTAATATATAATTTTAATATTTATTCAGATAAAACAAATAAACAAAATAAGCTTATACACGTTCACGGAATATTTTATTAGGCTTTCGAATTGAAAATTGGGCCCATGATCATTACTGTACAACAAAGAGAAACTGTTGTTTCAAATTGGATCTAACAGTGTTTGGATTTTTTTTTGAATTAATCACTTGTATCCGATCTATTGACCGACTAATCCAGATCAGGTATTGTAGAGGCAATGTTGACCCTCCCAACACAGTTTGCTCCATTCGTAAACATCAGGATTCGAACTCCTAACCTTGCTTAAGGGACTTAGTGCCTCATCCCACTAGACCAATTGGTTATTGGTTAGATATAATTTTTTAATCTTGCAATTTAACTGAATTATTAATTAAATGTATAAAAAATGTAATTAACATTTCTCTTTTGAATTTGAACTAATAATGGTAGCTAACCTGAGGAATAATTATTTCTAGGCCTGTAAACGAATTCGTGAACTGTTCGGTGGGAAGTTCATTTATGTTCGTTTATTTATTAAACGAACAAACATGAACAAGATTTTGTGTTCGTTTAATTAAATGAACGAACATGAACGGAGGGCTCGTTCGTTCATTTATGTTCATGAATGTTCGGTAATATGTTCGTTCATGCTCATTCGTTTATGTTCGTTTGTTTATGTTTGTTTATGTGTGTTTAGCCCAATCTCTCTAGACCCATTTAAAATATTAAAGCCCAATAAATTTTAATCTAATACTCATAAATATTTTAAAATTCAATTAAATTTAAATACAAATAAAAAAGGTCAAAACAATTAAATAAAATATAATCATAAAATTGTTAGGAAATAAAAAAATTCATTTATATTTGTTTACGTTCGTTTATGTTCATTTATTGTGTTCGTTTACGTTTGTTCATTAGTGTTCGTTTACATCCGTTCGTTTATTATGTTTGTTTACATCCGTTCGTTTATGTTCATTCATTTGTGTTCGTTTATCATTTAAATGAACGAACATGAACGAACATGAACAAGCTACATTCCTTAACGAACGAACACGAACAAGCTACATTCCTTAACGAACGAACACAAACAAGAAATTTTTTTTTTCGTTTATGTTCGTGTTTGTTCATTTTTTCGGTTAAAGTTAAACGAGCGAACATGAACATACCCTCATTCGTGTTGGTTCGGTTTGTTCGTGTTGTTTCAGTACGTTTACATGCCTAATCATTACTGGTTGAAAAATCATAGTTGGAGTAATAAAATTATTACTTATTCATATTTGGAGTAAGGTTCGAATTAAAATAATTTTGATAGAAAATTAATTAATATAAGATTTTTCATATCAAATCATCAAAAATAAAAATTAGATGGTAAACTATATTTGAAACCATCCGTAAACAGAAAATTTTAAATCTTGATGTTGAAATCCTGAATCTTTAATTTTGATCTTTTAAATTAGCACAAAATTCTTTTAAGAGACAACACTCTGGCTAATATGAGAATGAGATGTGAGAAAAATTAACCAATGTGTAGTTTGACGACAGTAACTTTAATAAATAACCTAATACATTAACCTCAATTTTCAATCCGTCCATCATTAGTTAGAAACTCATCTACATGTATTGAACCCACCACTTGTTAGGAAACGCACAAGTATTTTACGGAAAACGCTCCTATTAATATGAAGATAAGATACTATTAAAAATTTACTCACGTACAATTTAAAATTCATAACTCCTGTAAATAACCTTGCACGTTCATCTTAATTTTTAATCAATCAATCATAAATTAAAAATTAATTATTTAGATATTCACACATATTTAATCTATATTTTATTTAATAACCTGAATCATCTTAGATCACTTTAATATCATTATATAATAATAAATATCTTATCAATATATATATATATATATATATCTATCCATTAACCCGACGAAATACCTATTTTAACATTATGTTAATCTCTGAACTTCTTTTATTCAAATGGGATGTAAACTAATGAAACAAATGCAGTATATTATTTTTTTTCTTTTTTCACAAAAATATTTTATTTTATTAATAAATCCATATACAGTGGATATAGAATGATCCCCAAAGAGATCAATGCAAGGATCACACGTAAATATTACATAAATAAATTTTACCATCTTAAGAGAATAAACAACCACATAAATAAATATACAATCACAACGATCGAAATGAGCCCAACAAATATGCAACAGATTCATAAAATAGGAAATTTATTAAGTCCCCTCATTGCTGAACAGTCTACTAATCATCAGGATAGGCCTCGATGATGGATGCCAAGGTTGGAATGTCGATGATTTTGTAGCGAGAGAAACCTCCTTGTTCCAAGATTCTCTTCCATTCCAGCTCCGTTCTCTCCTTTCCACCCCTGCAATGTACCATCATCAGGAGGTCGAATACGAATCCCATGTCGTCAAACGTTCCGTTTCCGTCGGGTTTCACAACAGCCTCCACGATGATCACTTTCCCGTTCCCTCTTGGAATTGCTTTCCTGCAATTCCTTAATATTTGTATGCAATCTTCATCACCCCAGTCATGCAATATCCACTGCAAAACAAAAGGCAAAAACAACATTGTCCAAACTCTCTTTCTTCTTATGATCATTAATTTCATGGCGTGATAGCCACAAAAAACCAAATGTTGTGTTAGTTGCTTGAAAATGATTTGTAACCTAAAGAGTTTTACCTTAACATTTTTCTCCACTAATCCTGTCACCTTAAAAAAAATGAGAGTTATATTGGGTCGAATGTAAGACTTATAATATCTCTTAAAAATGGTTTTATACTTCAATCTCCTTAATGGAATAGCGTTAAAAGATCTTTAACCCATATGTAGGTTTGATCTTATTTGACTTCAAATATTATAAAAATCTACATAACCTTCATCTTATTTAACTCTAAATATTGTGGAGAGATGTAAGACTAATTCTTTATGGGTGCATTGGTCCGATATATATGTGTTGAAGGGAAGGTCGTTCATGAAGATTCTCACACCAAAAACTTGTAGTTGGTTTTGGAAGAAACTGCGAAGCCTGGTTGTTCCGTTCGTGGATGGTACTGTTGGATGCTGGGTGCCAAAGGGGAGATGTAGGGTTAAAGATGTCTGGCAGGTAGTTAGGAGGAAGCATGATCGGGTACAATGGGCAAAGTTTATTTGGTTTTGTTCTCTATATTCCTAGGAATGCTACCATTGCTTAGTTTGTACTGTTGGATAGATTATCCACGAGGGATAGGTTGCTAAGGTTGGGTATGGTTGTTTGGGGAGACTGATATTGATGTAGGGGGATCCGAGACAGATGATGCTGAGCTGTCAGATTGCACGTTGATGGCGCTGAGATACCATGAGTTGGCAGATCAGCGCAAAGGCGGGAATTGATTGTGACATGTTCCTCATTGGGGTCGTTTTGAGTATGTTTCAGTCTTTTGGCCATAACTTTGGCTACAGGTGTCAGAATCGCGCATAAGACCCCAATCCGGAAAGCTCTTTTCGACGCGCACGCTCTCCACATGAGCTACGCTCCATGTGGCCTTTTTTCAACCTCAAATTCTGCCGTTTTCCCCTCCGAATCACTAGATTTAGTTATTTTTTACTATTTATGGTAATATTTCGATTGTTAATTAGGAAGTCAATTTAAATCCGATTTAGGCCGGATTTTTGGGAGATTGCTTATTTATTTTATTTCAAATTTCAATTTAGAGTAATTTTCGGGATTTTGCTATTTTTGGCAAAATTCGAATAAAGACGATTTTTTTGCTATAACAGTCCGGCTTGTGGACTGCTTTTTGGAGATTATTGATTTTATAATATTTTATTAAACCCTAGAGACTTTTTTTCTCTGGTTTTTTGGCGAATTTTCTCTTGTGAATCGTCTGTCGGAGCTAGCCTACAGGATAATCACTATTTTATCTGGCGTCAGATATTTTTGGTCTGATGGCTTGGAATTCGGAGATCATCTGTTATGCGAGTATTCGAGGTGGAACGTGTGGAAGGGAATCTTAGAGCTGTGCCAGTTGCCGAGTAGGATTGCAACTTGGGAGCATGAAGTCTCTTGGGCAGTGGCCAATCTAAAAGGTAAGACTCTTCTCTCCAGTTTGTTGAAGGTAGCGCGGAGTGCATTTGTTTGTCATATTTTGGAAGGAGCGGAATAGAAGAGTCTTTGACGGGGCTCAAAAGAATGTAAATGAAGTTATCCGAGAGATAAGGAAGGAAGTCCGATTGAGTTTTTGTCAAGGAAAGGGTGGAGCTAACCGATGCAGGGAATGAGAGCGTTACCACAGAGGGAGTTGGCAACCAAGAAACGGCCACCCAGGACAACCGGATATTGCGCAGAAGCTTGAGAGAAAAATGGACGCCCCAAGCGTTAACCGATTTTGTCTGGTTCAAGGAATCTAAGGATTAAGAATATAAATAAGAGAGCATGTGAAACGTGAATATCTATATATAATCCTGAAATATTTTACAAACTTCTTAATCTACTGCTTATTCTCCTTTTCAATTCCTATATTTTCTTTTCTGGTTACTGGTACATGACAGTTTTATGGGGATATATAAAGCAGGGAGTTAAAAGAACTTTAACTCATAAATAAGATAGTGTTAAAAGAACTTTAACTCATTCGTACCTGCAAATCATAACGTAAAAAAGATAGTGTTTAATATTATATTGTTATTATTTGCAAATTAGGTTAGGAGAGCAGGTTTCAAATTGCGTCTAAAAACGTGATAGCACCCGCGAAATAGCGGTAGCGCCGTCATCCGAATTACTCGCTACACTCGCAATAGCGTCCGCTATGAGCTCAATCACGATAAACACGAAATGACCGAAACCGCGACAGCGATTTGAAAAGTACTCTTCGCCTCTGCAATATCCAATACTAATTAATTGATATTCGGTAATTATACCCAAAAAATTAAAAAATTAAAATCGAGAGCGTACGTAGGATCAGTATCGAATGCTGGTCCCATGATTTAACAACGCACCTCCATAACCTTAAAAAAACAGAAGTACGTACCTTCATAATGACCGCATCAGCATTCGGAATGGCATGAAACATGTTGCCGGCAATATGGCAGACCCCATCGTATGGTGGCGCCGCCGAGACGACATGCTGCAAATCGAAGTTAACACCTTTGATGTGCGGATATGCTTTGACAATCTCAGATGTCAAGCTTCCCGTTCCACCACCAACGTCAACCAATGATCCAATCGAGCTCAACCGTTCTTTGTACCCCGACAAGATTGCTCTGGTGATGACCTTCGATGTACATGTCATACCGTCATTAAAAAGCCGGTTGAATTCGGGGTTCTCCGATGCCAAATCCCACACCTCACGCCCGTGAGCTTTCTTGAAGGCGACGCCACCTTCTTGAACGCATTGGCTAAGGCAGTGCCAAGGAGCCAATAGCAACGGATGGTTCTCCATCAGTATCATTGGCGCCAGGGTTTGCTCCGAGTCGTGTAGGAGCCATCTGGATGAGTGAGTCAGATCGTACACGGGATCTCCACCGTCGGATGGGTGGTGGATGGTGAAAATCTTTCGACGGACTAGCAATCTCATTATTCGAGAAAGGGTGTTGATGTCCGGCGAAGACGTGCTGCTGCCGCCATTAATGCATGAAGCTATTTGTGACAGAGTGATGGCGCCACCGTGAGAGTGTATTATGTCGGCTATGCGGAGTTCGATAGCAGACTTAAGCGCCATTGAATCCACATAGCTGAACATGAACCGCCATATCTCCGCTTGGCCTTGTAGAGTTGCTTCCTCTAATTCTGTTGTTGCCATTTGTCTCTCCTTCTCTAGTGAACTCATTTTCCCTTGAAACAAGTAAACATATAATGGAGTGGAGAGGAGTAAAATTGAAGATTTACTTATATAAATATTGATTTTATGTTTTTATTATTTAAATTTTGGCTTTATTTATATCAAATCCGCATTTTTATTTTTAGTGGTACTTAAAAATTTTAGTGGCTTTCTGCTTCGTAGGAATCGGTGCTAAATTATTGAGACTCAATGCGACAAGCAAGAGGTTGTTAAAAAAATGAAAATATCAACACTAGCATGTAACAATGAAATAATAAAGAAAATAAGAAAAGTTATTATGTTACAGTAGAAGTTATTTCTTTAGAGTAATTTTGTTCATAGTGATGTAACAATCACTACTCATTTACTAATATATTAATTTTCAATAAATAATAAGAAAAATATTAAATTAGTAATTAATAATAATTAATTTACTACACCCAAAAATCAAACTCTAATTATTTTATCCAAAAATTTTGGTGAGCTTAACGAGCAACAAGTCGAATAATAAATTTTTTTAACGATGACGAGTTGAGCAAAAATTTAACAAGTTTAACGAGCAACGAGTCGAGTCGAGTAATAAAAAATTTTAACGAACACGAATCAAGCACTATCAAACTTACAATCGATTTGCTCTATAAACACCTGACAGACACAACCAAACATAGAAAGATTTATTTCATTAATCTTTGCTATTATTTTCAAAGTCTAGATAATCTCGTATAATGAAGTTGTCAACATTTCACAAAAAATCTAAGTCAAATATCGTTTTCGTGGAAAAACTTGGAATCGTAATCTTCAAAAATAATGAAAATAATTATTCTAAACATATAAGAATAGTAGATGAGAATGAACTTCAGGATAAAAAATCTAGAAATGAACAATTTAGAGTTATCAAAGAAAATGAAAAACACGTGGAAGCAAATTCAAGTAGAATAATATGGGAAAAAGTTTATATAAGAAATATTTAAATAAAAAAGTTTCTTTAAATATCTATTTGGGTGTACATATCTATTTTTTCATAATCATGGACCTATATATATATATATATATATATATTGGAAAGATAATAGATTAATTAGATGATATTGACATTAATAATAAATTATATTATTTAATGAATAGACTTATTAATTTTTAGTTTGAAGTTACATCGATTTAATCATATTTATTAACTTTTTAATACTTCTCTTTTTTATAGGTCAAGTGTCTACATCAAATAGTATTAACCTTTCAAATTTTCTTCTATTTTGACAAATCAAATGCAAAAGTATTAACGCATTCGATGGTTGGGACACCTAATATTGTTCGACTCGTTTCCCAATTGGCCATCCTAGGACATCATCTTAAATGTTCAATCTCTTATTATCTCATGAAACTTTGGCTTAAAGATAAACACAATATCTTTGCCTTCTCTTTTCATTTTGTTATGTGCTATTGCTGTGATTTCTTTAAATGATGATAATTAAATATTAAGTTTATTTTAAAATATAACGTCTTGTGCATTACTTTGAAAAGAATTTAGTAGCAGCGTTGAAATCTAAAATACGGATAGGTAATTTAATTCGAATTTGATGAATTTTTATTTGATTCGATTTGGTCATATCAATTTTTCATTTTAAAAAGTTGATTTTAGATCGAATCAAGTCAAATTTTTTAAGAATATAATCAGGTTGGTTTCGATTTTATGGTGAACAAAATTTTACTCGGTCCGACTTGATATTATATTATAAATAGTCTTCATATATGAGATAATACTACATATTGATAGACACTCGCAATCATCGAAGATAAGTTGTAATTGAATTGTAGTAATGTCGTTTTTAATGAAATATTAATATTATATATGTATATATATTTTTATTTTTTATTTTTATGTTCGGCAAAAGAATTTTATTAACATTGAACAAGATCAATCTAAATTATATGCTTCATTAAAAAGCCTCCCTAATCTTAAATTGAGGAAAATAGTACATACATTTCAGACAAACCAAAACTTGCAACAAAATGCAAATTAACTATCCAAACAACCAAACAAATTAAATCGAGAACAAACTTCAACACTTGCTGCACCCACCACTCCTAAACCACATAATGAAGAATCAACAATACACTTCTATACCAGCAATCACACCTGCAATTGAGATAACACTATAAATCGATTAGCACCAAACTATGAAACATCTCCTCTCTCGACACCCCCAAAATATGTTGACCATTAGACCATCTTCATACAGGACCTCGAAACCAGAATGAAAATAACCATATCGATCTGTTAACCGACCATCGATTTCTAATAAAAAAGACCACCGATCGATATGATGATAGAATGGTTTTTGAAACCAAATTAAAACTACCAGCGAGTTAAATTCCACTATCTATATCACCAAACTCACATAACTTGCCTAAGAATACACTTCCAATGCCAATTTAGTGGCAAAAAAATCTCAGTAATGACTTAATTACTAGCATGAACGTATCATGAGAAAATTATTTAAGTCATTTCAAGGTTTTAGGGGGTATTTTAGTCATTTCAACATTCATGGTATTTCATTCCTTTCATCCAATCCAATCTTTCCATTTTATTCAAACTTGTTAATTGTTTCAGTCATTTCGAACAATCTTGACAATAAGAATACTTTCAATAAGTTAGTCTTCGGGTGCTTGCTCTGTAACACCCATCTCCCGTACACTTTTCCGTATACGAGATATACATGTCACATCACTTTTTAAAACAATTTTTATTTATAAACCCGTAATATTTTGTTTTCGAAATTTTTAACTAAAACATTTTACTACCATCATAAAACATTTGTTGAAATATACTACAAAAATTACCACTTTATATATTTTCCAGAGCATTTTTCTTAATTTTGATTACATGCCAGAAATATTCAAAATAAACATGATTGTCCTACCATTACTGATGAGAGTCAATCTTAGATTTATGATAGCTATTACTGTACCCCGTATCTGACTAGTCTTTGCTTTTATCTACGCGTGAAATCAACACACGTTAAGTGTTTACTTAGTGAGACATAATATTATAAAGAAACTAAAATTTATACATACGTATCTCATGACAAATTAAATCACATATTTCATAAGGATCAAATAATCCTTCTCAGTTCAACCAGATTTCTTTTATACACTCATCGAAATTATTCTTAGTAGGTCCAGCCTACCTATCCTTCCGTATATTCTTCCCAATTATTCTTTATTTGCCCTATGTACGTTTAATGAGAAAGTAATACACATGTATTGCACCAAAGTGCCAATTTTTCCTTTATATTTTATAATTATCATGAGTGACACCTTATACACCATTAATATATCGTTATGTATTTTTATTTGTGGCTTTCTTTCATTCCAATTGTGCGTGGTTATACATTTTCATTTATGACATCATTTCATATCAATTAGCACGGGTAAGCAATTAGTCCTTCATCCAACTTGCATTATTGGCATCTTTCTGCCAAATACACCATTAGACATTTAGTCTTTTACCCAAAGGTATTTAACCTTTCATCCAACTGGCATGATTGACACCTTTTTGCTAAAGGCACATTTAGGTTATTACTCTTTTATTTTAGAACATATCCTACTCTAATAATTATTCATATTATCAATTAACTGTTTAATTTCATTATAAATTCTATAGTTTACAACTGTAGTGCCAAAACACTCATTCCCTAAACATTACTATAATTTACATGGGTTGCACCCCCACTACCACTACAGAAATTCATAAACTTATTATAAATTTATTAGTTTTTCAAATAATTCGTATCATCCATAAGGATTAGATATGTCCCTATTATTGAAACCAAACTTCTTTCATACTATTATCATAAACGTCTTTAGTATGTCCAACATACCTTTCTTTCTTATACATTTTTCTTTTTATTTTTCTGTAGCAATTATTCGTTAATTTCATTTATGGCATCCTTTCATGCCTTAATGCATCCTTTCATTCATTTCATTTATGGCATTCTTTCATGCCTTAATGCATCCTTTCATGCATTTCATTTATGGATTCGTTTTAGAGCAGTTCATACTCAAAAACTCATTCTTAATATCCTTTCCATACTTATAATGATAATATATTAAATACTATAAAACATACATTATTTTAAAACGTTCTAATTTAATCAATGTGAATCTTATTCATCTCAAATAATTACAATCAATGTTCTCATCTGGCTTGCCTCGTGATTATATCCAGAACGCAAATCTGATTACTTAGCTACATCACTTTTATCTTTCATTTTGTTTGACTCGGGAGTTTGATTTCGATCTACTCAAGCATCCATTAAAGATACGTACAATATTAAATGTTAGTATATTTCCTAACATTTATACTTTAATAATATTCACAAGTACTATTATTTACATTTCTATAACAATTTCAACATATCTTATAGTTCCAGGCTCAACAGTATCGATACCCCTACATTGGTATTGATACTATATACTATGGTACCGATAACTTTCTCTCAGTATCGATACTACTACACTATGGTACCGATACTCCATTTCAGTATCGATACCCTTTTAACATTCTGTTATCCGTGGTATCGATACTTTCCTTTGTAGTATCGATACCCCATCAATATCGATACCACTTGCATCGGTACCGATACTACTCATCATATTTCTACCCATTTAGGCCTATAGTATCGGTACTATTCTATCAATACCGATACCCTTACCCATATTTTCCATTTTTCAGCCCGATTCTTCCCTAAAATTGGTCAAATTTCTTTAGGTTTACACCTAACAATACTATTAAGCTCTTCTTTACTTATCCTTACTAACTTTCCTTCATTTAGCTTCTTAAAACATTTAAAATCTCCCAAGAACATTTCAATCTAAGAATCACACCACTTTTTCTAACTTGTTTTTACTCATATCTAAAGCTTCTAATCTCTTATTTAGTTTGTTAACAAGTCAAATATACTAATAAACATCATTAAAAACTCATATTCCAACATATCATTCAAAAACCCATTTTCTCTAATATCTAATAACTTATCCATCTCTTAGTTTTAACCTCATTTAACCCTTCCTTAAGCTTACATATCACTTAAGGTTGTAATAACAAACCATAATCGGAAGGAAAAACTAATTAATTGAGATTTACCTTTTGCTATGGAGAAGAGTACCACCCACGGGAAGAAGAAGAATATGAGTAATTATCTTCCCTTTCCTCTTTTCCCCTATTAAATCCCTAACAAGGATATGTATTTTAATTTTATATTATTCCAAATGACCAAAATGCCTTTTTTATCATCCATTATTACAATTTAGTCTAAACTACTATTCCAAATCATTTTTCATCTTTTATCATTTAATCAAATAAATCCTCACATTTTAAATCTTTTTAATAAAGTCACTAACCTGATATTTGGGGTACTACAATTCTCCCCCTTAAGAAAATACGTCCTCAAATTTAAAGACTTTATGCTTTTACCACAACACTTCAACTAGAGTAATCGTTTTGTTACACGATTTCTGGATTTCTTGAGTCCAGATCTGTATTGGTTCTTTTTTCATAATTCAAATATGATCGATAATTAATAAGCAATGAAACATGAAAACATTATAGGTCTTGTCCAATTCGGGAGGCAAAATCTAACTGATAAAATCTCTTAAGGTTCAAAATTTCTCGGACTCAGTCCAAACCGCAATACTTCTTCCCAATGCGATACTTTCAGAAAGACTTTATCACATTCTTGCTATTTAATCTCTTTTCTCTTTAGATTAGCATAATACTTTTGTCAATCGGAAGTGATCTTAAAAAAATTTTCTTGTGTAACTTCCATTTTATAATCCATTTCTTTCATTAAATTAGAGCCAACTAGATTTCGATATTTTAACTCAAACTAATCTAATGGTGTTTAACCCTTTCTCCCATATAAAGCTTCTTATACAACCATTTTGATGTTCGATTAATAACTGTTATTGCAAGTAATTCTTCTAAAAGCAACTATTTTTCCCATTACCCCTTGGAATCAATTACATATGCCCTCCACATACCTTCCAATATCGGAATAGTTTGGCATCCAAGTTCTCTCGAAGAGTCTTATTTAACTGCCAAAAATCTATACCTATCCACATAGATTTATCTTTCTTTTCGCTAATAACACAATTACTTCCCAAGATGAAATACTTGGGTTGATAAAACTTTGATCAACCAACTCTTATAATTGAGCCCCTAATTCTCTTGACTCACTTAAATCATTAGAAACATGTTCAATACCTTAATAACCATCAACCTTAAATTTCCACCTCTCGATCTGGAGGTAACCCCAATAATTTATCTGAAAAGACATCTATAAATTTCCAATTTTGTGAAATTAATAGAAAATTCTACTTTAATTAATTGAGTATCTATCACATTATCCAGAAAAGCTATATATATATATATAATTCTGACATCATTTTCTTCACAATTATTATCGATATCACCTTGAGCGATGATTTTACTTTCTCACCAAAAACTATTTTCATACTCTCTGCATTTTTTTTAGAATTAATCGTCTTTGGAGATAAACAACATATACCCAATATGATCTTACTCATCAAATGATAATTACATCAGGTTCACCAGGAACATAGCCCTGGAATCTTTATCAAATGTTTACTACATGTCCCGCTCACACTTACACTATGACCTACTAGGGTTTACCGCTATCATCTCACTCGAGATTAAATTGAATAGAATACTTTTATTTTTTAAAAAATATTTCATTTCCTTCTTGAGGAAATCCATGTAATTTTTCCATATCTATTTAAAATATTCTCGAGTAATTGAAACATTTTCTTTCTCAACTATGAAAGTCTAATTATCCACATAATTGAATAAAAAGACTTGGCAACTTTGTAGCAATAACTTCATAGCAATTAATGCTAGAATTACACTAGTAAAGAAATTTACTCCTTTTCTTATCATCACGAACTTGACACTTTTCCAAGTTATCTATAATTAATCTCGCTTTTTAAGTAATAATTCATTGAAGTATAAAATGGCTAGAAAATCCATTTTCACAAATTACCTTCTAAAAGTAACTCTATTAGGTCTATAAAACTGAATATTTATTTTTAAACAAACTCATAATCAATTGATCCACTAATAACTCATCTTTCTATAAACTTTTATTGGTCAATGTATTTACCGCTTACTCATTTCCTCTTACTCAATTTAACAATACTTTAAACAATTTAATGCTTCACTTAAATATTTCTCAATTATTTAAGCTTACCTGAAGAAATTTCGGAATCATCACTAGATTCAGAAATCCCCTATGGATCCTCATCCAATTTAACTTCTCTTGTAAACCGTTCAAACTTTTTAATAGATTCCTCAAATGCAGAAACGTCGTTAAACACTGAGGCATTCCTTCCACAGAATGGAGGAAAATCCCTAGCAACTTTTACCCTTATACGGCATGATACTGAAATCATGTCGGATTCTCTGGGATCGATTTTGATCTCGACCTTCTTTTCAATATCTTATAACTTCTTACATTTATCCTTAGTTTCCGACATATATTAGGACAAACATAAGAATAACACTCAAGTTAATAAAGAATGACATCAATCACACTCTAATTGACACCATATCAGTAACTTTGACAATCTTAATGACACGTAATCATTTTGCTCAATTCAATTAAACCCGGTTTCGATTGAGAATCAGCTAAACTTGTAGATCTGATACCAATAAATGTAACACCCATCTCCCATATATTTTTCCGTACATGAGATATAAATGTCACATCATTTTTTTAAAAAAAATTATTTATAAACTCGTAATATTTTGTTTTCGAAATTTTTAACTAAAACATTTTAATACCATCATAAAACAGATGTTGAAATGTACTACCAAAATTTTCACTTTATATACTTTCTAGAACATTTTTATTAATTTTGATTACATGACAAAAATGTTCAAAATAAACATGATTGTCCTACCATTATTGATGAGAGTAACCTTAGATTTATGATAGCTGCTACTGCACCCCGTATCCGACTAGTCTTTGCTTTTACCTACGCGTGAAATCAACACACGTTAAGTATTTACTTAGTGAGACATAATATTATAAAGAAACTGAAATTTATACATACGTATCTCATGACAATTAAATGACGAATTAAATCACATATTCCATAAGGATCAAATAATCCTTCTCAGTTCAACCAGATGTCTTTTATACACTAATCAAAATTATTCTTAGTAGGTCCAACATACCTATCATTCGGTATATTCTTCCCAATTATTCTTTATTTTCCCTATGTACGTTAAATGAGAATCATGTATTGCACCAAAGTGTCAATTAGTCCTTTATCATTTATAATTATCATGAGTGGCACCTTATACACCATTAATATATCGTTATGTATTTTCATTTGTGGCATCCTTTCATGCCAATTATGCGTGGTTATACATTTTCATTTATAACATCCTTTCATATCAATTAGCACGAGTAAGCAATTAGTCCTTAATCCATCTTGCATTATTGGCATATTTATACCAAATACACCATTAGACATTTAGTCTTTTACCCAAAGGTATTTAACCTTTCATCTAACTGGCATGATTGACACCTTTCTGCCAAAGGCACAGTTAGGCTATTAATCTTTTATTTTAGAACATATCCTACTCTAATAATTATTCATATTATCAATTAACTATTTAATTTCATTATAAATTCTTTAGTTAACAACTGTAGTTCCAAAACAGTCATTCCCCAAACATTACTATAATTTACATGGGTTGCACCCCCACTACCAATACGGAAATTCATAAACTTATTATAAATTTCTTAGTTTTTCAACTAATTCATATCATCCATAAGGATTAGATATGTCCCTATTATTGAAATCCAACTTCTTTCATATTATTATCATAAATATCTTTAGAATGTCCAACATACATTTCTTTCTTATACATTTTTCTTTTTATTTTTCTTTAGTAATTATTCGTCAATTTCGTTTATGGCATCTTTTCATCCATTAATGCATCCTTTCATGCATTTCATTTATGGCATCCTTTCATGCATTTCATTTATGGCATCCTTTCATACCTTAATGCATACTTTCATTCATTTCATTTATGGCATCCTTTCATTCCGTAATGTATCATTTCTTGCATTTCATTTATGACATCCTTTCATGCCTTAATGCATCATTTCATGCATTTCATTTATGGCATCCTTTTATGCCTTAATGCATCATTTCATGTATTTCATTTATGGCATCCTTTCATGCGTTTCATTTATGGAATCGTTTTAGAGCAGTTCATACTCAAAAACTCATTCTTAATATCATTTCCATACATATAATGATAACATATTAAATACTATAAAACATACATTAATTTAAAACGTTCTAATTTTAATCATTGCGAATATTATTCATCTCAAATAATTATAATCAATGTACTCACCTGGCTTGCCTCGTGATTATATCCAGAACGTAAATCTGATTACTCAGCTACTTCGCTTTTATCTTTCGTTTTACTTGACTCGGGAGTTTGATTTCGATCTACTCAAGCATCCATTAAAGATACATACAATATCAAATATTAGTATATTTCCTAACATTTATACTTTAATAATATTAACAAATTATATTATTTACATTTCTATAACAATTTCAACATTTCTTAAAGTTTCAGGCTCAATAGTATCGATACCCCTACCATGGTATCGATACTTCTATACTATGGTACCGATACCTTTCTCTCAGTATTGATACTACTATATTATGGTACTGATACTCCCTTTCAGTATCAATACCATTTTGGCATTATGTTATCCGTGGCATCGATACTTTCCTTTGTAGTATCGATACCCCATTAGTATCGATACCACTTGCATCGGTACCGATACTACTCATCACATTTCTACCCATTTAGGCCTATAGTATCGGTACTGTTCTATCAGTACAGATACCCTTACCCAGATTTTCTATTTTCAGCCCGATTCTTACCCAAATTTGGTCAAATTTCTTTAGGTTTACACCCAATAATACTATTAAACTCTTCTTTACTTATCCTTACTAACTTTCCTTCATTTAGCTTCTTAAAACATTTAAAATCTCCCAAGAACATTTCAATCTAAGAATCACACCACTTTTTCTAACATGTTTTTACTCATATCTAAAGCTTCTAACCTCTTATTTAGTTCGTTGACAAGTCAAATATACTAATAAACATCATTAAAAACTCATATCCCAATATATCCTTCAAAAACCCATTTTCTCTAATATCTAATAACTTATCCATCTCTTAGTTTTAACCTCATTTAACCCTTCCTTAAGCTTACATATCACTTAAGGTTGTAATAACAAACCATAATCGAAAGGAAAAACTAATTAAATGAGATTTACCTTTTGCTATGGAGAAGAGTACCACCCACGGGAAGAAGAAGAAGAAGATGAGTAATTAACTTCCCTTTCCTCTTTCCCCCTATTAAATCCCTAATAAGGATATGTATTTTAAATTCATTTTATTCTAAATGACCAAAATGCCCTTTTTATCATCCATTGTTACAATTTAGTCTAAACTACTATTACAAATCATTTATCATTTAATCAAATAAATCCTCACATTTTAAATCTTTTCAATAAAATCACTAACCTGATATTTGGCGTATTACATGCTCATAAATCAGAAATTTTGGGTCTAATGCCTTCTCAGAGTTTACGAGATGATAATCAAAAAAATTTCAAAATAAAAACAAGAACTTAACAATTAAATCATTAATTTAATGTATTAAATACGAACTCACGTGTTACTTTCTCAATCGAGGTTAATCCAAGTTATTTTTAGCTATCAAAGGTTATTCCGTAATTTCTTATCTAGGTACTTTTGGTGTTTCGATATTTAACAAGAGTACTCAAAGTTTAAGGGTTATGAGATTAAACACTTCAATAGTTAATCACAGAACTTATAATTGTTCCTTATCAATCTTCTAATTTCTTATACGAGCCATCAGAGTTATATTCAATTACTTATTTTTTACCGCATTCAGATTGAGTTTAGAAATAATTAACTATACAGATGAGACCAAACATATTCATCCATGCATTTAGCAATACCAACATGTACCATAAAGCATGTATAGGATAGTAAAGTATTACCTCGATTCTCGAACTACCCCGATCGAACATTTAAACTTTATTCGATCTCTCTTAAACTTCAATCCAATGTCCAATAATATCTCAGATACATATCAATATAAATTACATTAGAAGCAGAGCTTAATTGCAAAAAATGGTTCGAATTGAGAGGTTAATCAGTGAAAAACAGCTTACCATGTTTGAATTTAGTGGAACAAGCCTAAAAAAGGACTCAGGACGTCGAAAAAAATCATGATAAATGTTCTTGAAAAAATTCAGTGGCTGCTCAACGGTCAGTCAACGCATGGTCAATGACTCGGCTCAAATGACTCTATCTAGACTGGTCCATATTGGTCAAACTAGTTCAACCGGTGAACATACTCCCCTGGTTGACAGACGAGTCCCACGTGCATGAAGTGGCGCGTGCGACGGCTCTGGTTATCGGACGGTGATAAAAATTTCCAGATCGATAGATCAATGGCTCTAAAGTCTCATGGTGGGTCAGAGTGATGCAATAATGACTAGAACAAAAAACGATGAAAACCGAGGTGGCATTTTTGTTGAAAACATTTTGATGTTTCGATATAACAAATTAAGTTTAAATGAATTTTAAGATTTTACAAATGATTTTCTAAGTATATTTGATTTAATTAATCAAATATCAAATTATTACTCCAAGTCTTTCAAGATCAATTTCAAACCTTACTAAATGTGTAAAATTGTGTTTTATACTTAAACTATTTTTAAAACAATTTTCACAAAGTATTTTGAACCAAAATCAAGCCTAAAATCAATTTTTCAAAGTGATGCATCGATGCACCAAACCATGCATCGATGCACCATGGATTAAATTAAACATCAAATGCATTCGATGCACATACCATGCATCGATGCACTCAGTGCATTTGATGCATCGATGCACAAACCATGCATCGATACACTCTGGCTATTTTGAAACATCGAATGCATTTTATGCATCGATGCACTCTTAGTGCACCAATACACTAAGGGTCCAACGGTCAAAATATTTGAATTTTACACTGATGCACCATGGGTATGCATCGATGCACTGACGCTCCCAACTGCTTTAATTAATTATTTTCACACTTAAACGACTCTATTGACTCCACTAACCATCCCCAATATTCAGAATCATTTGAAGGAGTATTTAAACAAGTTTAGAAGCCATTGATCAACAACAAGAAAGAAGAATCAATATAGAAACAAGAGAGAAAGCATCAAACATCAAGTTTGTGCAATTCAAGCCAATTTTCCTTTCAATATTCATTTTTCTTTCAAGAACACAATTTGTGCTCAAATGTAACTATCTTTGAGTGTTCTTATCTTGTTCTAGAATTGTGCAAACATATTGCCTTGTGAGGTTTTCCTTGTAAGTTTGTGAATTTGTAATATTCTCTTTGAAAAAGAGTGTGCTCAAGAATTGGGGTATAATTCTTGAGGGAGTTGTAAGGTTACTCTTTGTCCTCAAAAGAAAGAACAAATTAGTGAATTTGTTGGAAAATCCTTAGTGTGGATAGCTAAAGTAGTGGACGTAGACTTTGGTTGAGAAAGTCGAACCACTCTAAATCGCTGTGCAAATCTTTTCATTTTTCTGCAAAAGCTTCCACCAAAATTTTAATTGCCAATTTACCCCCTCTTGGCCAATTCCATTAATCGATTAACTCAACAATTTGGGTTCTCCGGTGAAGCTTCGATCTTTTCCAAACTACGAACGACGAGGGCTTTCAACGCACTACCGGAGGGGTTTTAATTAGGGTTCAACGATGTTTCACTAGGGATTATCGATGCCGCTCACCGACGAGTGGAGACGGAGGAGCGGTGAGGGGTTGATCGAACGTCTCCCCTTATTTATCTAAGATATATATTTGATCGATGTGATTCTTCGATTAGGGTTTGGTCGTGGTTGGACGCTAGAGCTAACGACGGTGGCCGTGAACACCATGACCGACCAGAGGTTGCTGAACGACGAGGAATTGAGGGTGAGGATTAGGGTTGAAATAATTTGGGGAAAATATTTGAGGTATTTGGATTTTGCAATCTGATTTGAGGGAAGAGTTTTGAAGACATCTAGTTGAAGATATGACTCCTTCAACGACTTCTGATTCTTTATAAGGTATTTGAAGACATCTAGTTAGATTTTATTGGAGGCTTACTAAAATCTAATAAGAAAAAGACAATATTGGTCGTAGTCAATCGACTCATGAAGTACGTTCAATTTTTTGGACTTCCGAAGCATTTTAATAGTAAATATATAGCCAAGATTATGACCAAGGGATTGTGAAACTTCATGGGATGCCGAGAACTATTGTCAGTGATAGAGATCAAATTTTTGTTAGTGAATTGTGTACTGAGATAGCCAAACTAAAAGGGATTGAATTATGTTTTAGTTCAGCCTAATATCTATAGACTGATGGGAAAACTAAAGATTTGAATTGATGATTCGAGATGTATATTTGTTGTATGGAAGTAGATGATTCGAGCAAGTGAGAGAAATACTTAGCATGTGCAGAATATTGGTATAATACATCATATCAGAAATCAGTAGGAATGACCCCTTTTCGAGCTTTGTATAGGCGTGATCCACCTACTATTCTCAACTACTTAGTGGGTAGTTCTTGCAATGCTCAAGTAGATCATGATTTGCAGGAACGTGACACATTCCTACGAGTATTAAAAAGTAATTTAGTGTGTTTACAACCTTATTGACAAGCATCGACTCGAAGTTGAACTCGAGGAGGGTAATTGGGCTTTTGTGTGTTTGCAACCTTATCAACAACTATCACTACGTTTATGGCTACGTTTCTTTGGCCCTTATCGCATTCTGCAACGAATCGGTCGAGTGGTTTATAAGCTGAAATTACGAGATTTCATGCGCATCTATCCAGTTTTTCATGTGTCTCAACTCAAGCCATGCAAAAGTCATCTTCTTAAACAAATTACTCATTTTTCGTTGATGATGGATGAGTTTCTCCCATCTACACCTGCTGCGAACCTTGAGGACAAGGTCCTTCTTTCAGGAGGGGGTAATGTCAAGGAAAGGGTGGAGCTAGATGATGCAGGGAATAAGAGCGTTACCACAGAGGGAGTTAACAACCAAGAACCGGCCACCAAGGACAACTGAATATTGCGCATAAGCTTGAGAGAAAAAAAGGATTCCCCAAGCCTTAACCAATTTTGTCTGATTCTAAGGAATTTAAGGATATAGAATATAAATAAGATAGCATGTGAAACGTGAAGATCTATCTGTAATCCTGAAATATTTTACAAACTTCTTAATCTACTGCCTATTCTTATTTTCTATTCCTATATTTTCTTAATATACTGCCTATTCTCATTTTTTATTCCTATATATAAATCAATGCTAGGTTGTGTTAAGATTGGGATATTAGTTGAGTGATT
This sequence comes from Hibiscus syriacus, assembly GCF_006381635.1. Lineage (NCBI taxonomy): Eukaryota > Viridiplantae > Streptophyta > Magnoliopsida > Malvales > Malvaceae > Hibiscus > Hibiscus syriacus. The sequence goes on from NW_024063535.1 coordinate 556,836, forward strand.
ATGTTCAAATCTCATAAATAAGATAGTGTTAAAAGAACTTTAACTCATTCGTACCTGCAAATCCTAAAGTAAATAAGATAATGTTTAATATTATACCGCTATTATTCGCAAATTGGGTTGGGAGGGTACTCATCGCCTCTGCAATACTCAATCCGGATTGTGAACACCATTTTGCAGACCCAAAAAAAACAACGGCCTCAAGCCCAAACCAAACATACCCGACCAGGAGCCCAAGAAAGCAACCCGACCCGTAACCCGGATCCTAGGTCTAACCTAGCCCTAACATCCCCTCTCCCTCAACCAAATACCACCTCCATCTGCCCCAACTGAAGCAGAGCCTTATATGCACACTCCATTATACCCCTGCATCAGAAATAAGGTGAAGAAACAAGCAAGAATGATTTCATTTTTTCAGATGTAAACGGGTATAAAACCCAAACTCAGAACAATGTAAAAACTCTATGTTTTTTTCAAAAAAAATATTGTAATTTTTCGAAGGCAATAAAAAAATCATTATTTTTATATTTTGTTTTATTATTTTTTTCACTAAAACAAACAAAAACAAAAACAAAAACAAAACAAAAAGAGGAAATGATAACACTTACGTTCGGCCGGAGCCTCACCAACGTTCAGAGGGTCGGTTCGTAGATCCGAACAATGAGGAGTAGCGCCTTGATAAGGGGAGAAACATAGCTCGATTTGGGCTCGATCCAACGACGAACGACAGAGATCCAGGCGATGAAGTCGAGAAGTTCTCGGCTTATTTCACGACGTTGTGGGTCATTTTTCAGAAAACCGAGCCCAGATATGTGACCATCGCGTCGAGATAAGTCTCTCGATAAATTTTGGTGGCCAACGGCACCAGCGACGGTGAAGGCGTGGCGACAGGCGGCGACCGACGAGGGTCTAACGACAGGCGAGCGGCCGAAATTCTATAGAGTGATGAGACCCTCTGTCTAAAATATTAAAAACAGAAAAAATGATTTTTTTTAAAAAAAGAAAAAGTTTTCTTTTGTAAAAAAATTTGGGGTAAATTATGTTTTAAGTCCCCCAAACTTTCCCGTGTTTTTACAAAATGCTCACTTTCAATGACTTTTCATTTTCCCATTTACATATATATTTTGTATTTTTTGGTAAAATCTCATTCCAGGTCCCCCTATGTTTGCTGTGTTTTTGTATTTTGGTCACTGGACCTTTCATTTCTAATTTATTGCAATTTTATCATTTTGTTTTGTTTTATTTTAATTTAGTCACTGTTAATTTCATATTTAACTACTATTATTTTAATTTTTTTGTTTTGGTCACTATTTATTTCTTATTTTCCTACTAACTTTTATTTTCTTGCATTTTAGTCACTGTTATATTATTTTATGCAATTAGGCCCTTGTATTTATGTTTATGTTTATGTTTATGTTTATGTTTATTTTTTTTTTTACTGTTTTTTATTTGTTGTTTTATTATTTAAATTAAATTTATTATTAATTGTTTTGTTTCATAATTTAATCCTTAGAATTAGTTTCTTAGATTAGATTAACATTCGAATCGAACTTAGAAATTAGGATGATACTCTATTTTAATTAGGGAGCAATTCGAGTCAAATTTTCGCATAAGATGCCCGATTACTCAAATCGATTTCTCGAGTTTTAAAATTTATTAATAATTAATATTTTTTTAAAAATACTTTAAGTTTAATAATTTAGATAATAATTTGGTTTTTAGTTTAGATTTAGTCCTCAACTTTGGAATTTATTGATTTAGGTCTGTTGAGTTAATCGATTGACGGAATTGGCCAAGAGGGGGGTGAATTGGCAATTAAAAAATTTCGGTGGAAGCTTTTGCAGAAAATTGAAAAGATTTGCACAGCGATTTAGAGTGGTTCGACTTTCTCAACCAAAGTCTACGTCCACTACCTTAGCTATCCACACTAAGGATTTTCCAACAAATTCACTAATTTGTTGTTTCTTTTGAGGCCAAAGAGATAACCTTACAAATCCCTCAAGAATATACCCCAATTCTTGAGAACACTCTTTTCTCAAAGAGAATATTACAAATTTGCAAACTTACAAGAAAACCTCACAAGGTAAGATGTTTGCACAATTCTAGAACAAAGAAAGAACACTCAAGAATAAATACAATTGAGCACAATAAGTGTTCTTGAAAGCAAAATGAATATTGGATGAAAATAGGCTTGAAATGCTCAAACTTGAGGTTTGATGCTTTCTCTTTGATTCTCTCTTGATTCTAGTTGCTTGATAATTCTTGTTATTGATCAATGGCTTCTAAGCTTGTTTAAATACTCCTTGAATCAATTCTGAACGTTGGGGATGATTAGTGGAGTCAATAGAGCCGTTATTGTGTGAAAACAATTAATTTTCTGGGTGGGAGCGTCTCATGCATCGATGCATGATCAAGGATGCATCGGTGCATTCGTGTAAAATTCAAATATTTTGACCGTTGGGACACTTAGTGCATCGGTGCACTAAGGATGCATCGATGCATAAAATGCATTCGATGTTTGAAAAAATAGCCTGATGCATCGATGCATGGAGAATGCATCGATGCATGAAATGCATTCGATGTTCAATTAAATCATAGGTGCATCGATGCATGTACTGATGCATCGGTACATGCCTTTGAAAAATTGATTTAAGGCTTGATTTTGGTTCAAAATACTTTGTGAAAATTGTTTCAAAAATAGTTTAAGTACAAATCACAATTTTACACATTTAGTAAGGATTAAAATTGATCTTGAAAAACTTGGAGTAATAATTTGATATTCGATTAATTGAATCGAATATAATTTGTAAAATCATTTGTAAAATCTTAAAATTCATTTAAATTTAATTTGTTATATCGAAATATCAAAAATGTTTTCAACAATCTCCCCCTTTTTGATATAACAAAACATTTGAGTAATTTTAAGATTTGTTTAACAAATTATTTTTGAAAATCGATTTTGAAAAACTTACTCCCCCTTACTATAGCACATCTTAAATTTTCTCCCCCTTTTTGTTAAATTAAAAGGACTCTATAAAAACGTTTTAAACAAGAATTTTGAAAAACAATAGCCAATTGATTTATTAATAATAAGCTTCTAAGATCACAATCAAAAGAGAGGTTAGCCATTAGTTTTCATAAACAATATTCATAATAAAATGTGAAATGGCATAATTGGTCATAAATTTCTAATGATGCAAAATTAATAAACAGAAAGCGTTAAAATGTCAACCAAATATATATAATAAGTTCAAGCATCCTCAGACAAACATCCAACAACTAATCAAGTTCAAAGTACCAAACAAAGCACAAAAGATCAAAATCAATCCAAGTTTTAAGAACAAGAAAGCATGACAAGCAAATCTACTCCATCGGAGGATCGGGAGGAGGAGGAGGATAATGAGCTCGAACTTCAAGAGTCAGAGCATCCATACGATCACGCATCTCCCTCTGAAACTCAGTAAGCTGAGACTCCATGGAAGCAAATCGTAGATCAAATGCTTCTAAAAAAGATTGAAAATAAGGTGGAGGTTGATCTTCATGCCGAGCGGGTTCCGGTGCATTAGCTGGATCGTCAATATCTTGAAATGTCCCTTGAAGCTCGGGATCGTCATCCGCAGCCGGAGGAGGAACACGAGAAGAGCTAGGAGCAGCTCGTGAAGAACTAGCTCCCGGGGTTTGCTTACCGGGTCGAAAAGACCATAGTCCGGTGTTCTCATCCAATTTCCAATCCGATTTCTTTAAGGATGTGATATTGATTGGGTTTTGGAGCGGGATAGGATTGTCAAGGGAGACATCTAGGCCGAGTTTGATAAACAAATTGCTTAGTAGACAACCATAAGGTAGGGTTTCTAAATGCTTTGAGGGAATGATGTTTATGATATCGACAAGCACGCTAAAAACAATATGTGGAAAATTTATTTTCTTTTTGTTCTTTATACAGTGCATCCACCATAAGTCTGTAGTACGTAGTGTGGAGTACCGACCTGCGGATGGTATAAACCACCAAGAGATCATTAAGTGAAGAAATCGATCGTGGTGAGACCTAAAGGTACTGACACTAGCATTAGGGAGATATGGATATTCCACATCTTCCTTCTCATTAAATAAACCCTCGTCATCTAAACCAAAAAGAGATGCGATAGATTCAGAAGAAATAGTGATATATTGTCCTAAAAGATAGGATCTAATCGCTATAGTACCGCATTGAGTTGTGTTCTGAATACAAACCGCATTGGAATAAAAGATGCGGACAAGTTGGTGAAAGACGATGGGTTGAAGAGAAAAGAGTTTATCAAACTTCCATCGGCGAAGAATTGAGAGGTATTCAAAATCAAGTTTTATCATAGCTTGTAGAGAAGGAATAAGCTCTTCCCTAATACGATATGATTGGAAGGAGTTCATGTACCTAGAGTACAATTCATCCATACGGTTTTCAGGCATGTTAAAACACGTACTAATGAGGGATGAAGGAATATTGGATGGATTTTGAGGTCTAGGAGCAGGAGGACGGTTTTGATGAGACCGACTCGAGGATGTCCTAGGGCGTTTGGGATTAGACATGGTTAGGGAATTTTTGAAAAGAAATATCACATGCAATTTAAAAACACATGTATGCACAAAAATCAATCCCAAAACTCAAATGAGTCCTCAATAATTCAAGGTTCTCTAACATAATCCTAATGGGCAAAGTTTTGAAAACTATTTAAAATAATATCATAATATGTATAGTTTTCATGAAAACAACACAATTAAATCAAAACTATCACTTAATTTTAATATATATATATATATATATATATATTTTTTTTTAAAAAAAAATCAAAATTTTAAAAATAAATTTGAAAAATTATGTGTTTTTGATGAAATTCGTTGTAGAAACTAGTTTAGAATCATCATATAACCAATGCCCGATAATTATTTCAAACTAGAACTAATCTAAACAAGTCCTAAGTTCAAAAAATAGAGTTTTTGAAAAATTACCTTGAAAAATTCGGATTGAGGGGAATGAGGAGTTGTTTTGTGCGATTTAATGATGGTAGCAGGTTTGTAGGATAAAAATCTTGAAGAATCCGATGATTTCCCGAAGATTTTGAGCAAAAATAGAGATTTGAGGGAGAGAGGGACGAACGGCCGTGTGTTTAGTGTTTTAGGTTTTGAGAAAAATGAAGAAGATGAAGCATTTTAACCTAAAACCCGATGGATGCATCGGTGCATGGCCTTATGCATCGATGCATATTCAAGGCATGCATCGGTGCATCATGTGGATGCATCGATGCACATTCAAAGGGATGCATCGATGCATTGTTAAATGCATCGGTGCATTAAGCACAAAAATGTCAAAAATCCGTTTTAAACAATTAAAAATGCTAAATTAATAGGCTCTAGTGATATTGGAAACTCATATATCAAAAATTAATTATGTTCAAACAATTAAATTTGTCTTTAATCGATATTTGAACATAAAATTAATTTTTCATCAAGAATCATAAACTCCCCCTAACTAATAGCAAGAATGCAATAAAAAATTATTATAATAAGCATTTTTCAGTATTTATTAAAAGTGCTAAATAATTTTAAACACTAAGTGAAGATAGGTTGGTCAAACCTAATTCTCTCCTAAGTGTCCAAAATCTTTCCTTGTCTAAGGGTTTTGTAAAGATATCCGCTAATTGGTGCAAAGTATCAACAAATTCTAGAACTACATCTTCCTTAGTGACATGGTCTCTAATGAAGTGATGTCTTATTTCAATGTGCTTAGTTCTAGAGTGTTGGATGGGATTTTTAGTGAGACAAATAGCACTAGTATTGCCACACTTGATAGGAATGGTACCTACTTCAATTCTATAATCAAAAAGTTGTTGTTTCATCCATAAAACTTGTGCATAGCAACTACTAGCTGAAATGTATTCGGCTTCAGTGGTAGATAATGCAACACAATTTTGTTTCTTTGAAAACCAAGAAATCAGCATATTTCCAAGGAATTGGCAAGTACCGGAGGTGCTTTTCCTATCTAATTTGCATCCTCCATAATCCGCATCAGAAAAAGCATGCAAGCTAAAGCTAGAGTCTCTAGGATACCAAAGTCCTAAACTAGGAGTGTCCTTAAGGTATCTAAAGATTCTCTTAACAGCTAGTAAATGTGATTCCTTAGGACATGATTGAAATCTAGCACATAAGCAAACACTAAACATAATGTCCGGTCTACTTGCAGTTAGATAGAGCAAAGAGCCAATCATTGACCTATATAATTTAACATCTACACATTTACCTCCTTCATCTAAGTCAAGCTTTGTTGAAGAGCTCATTGGAGTGTCATGAGGTTTCCCATTTTCCAGTCCAAACTTCTTGAGCATATCTTTGACGTACTTAGCTTGATTAATGAAGATGCCATCTTTTCTTTGCTTGATTTGGAGTCCCAAGAAAAATGAGAGCTCCCCCATCATGCTCATCTCAAACTCACTTTGCATTAGCTTAGAAAATTCTTGGCAAAGAATATCATTAGTAGAACCAAATATTATATCATCAACATAAATTTGAACTACTAATAAATCTTTACCTTTATGCTTTAAAAACAATGTAGTGTCAACCTTCCCTTTTGAAAAACCTTTTTCAATTAAAAAATTTGACAATCTTTCATACCAAGCTCTAGGAGCTTGTTTTAAACCATAAAGAGCTTTTGTCAATTTAAGAACATGATCCGGATATTTTGAATCTTCAAAACCTGGAGGTTGTTCCACATACACTTCTTCCTTTATAAAACCATTTAAAAATGCACTTTTAACATCCATTTGATATAATTTAAATTCATGAAAACATGCAAATGCTAATAACATTCTAATTGCTTTCATCCTAGCTACGGGAGCGTATGTTTCATCATAGTCTATGCCCTCTTCTTGAGTATACCCTTGAGCAACAAGTATAGCCTTGTTTCTCACTATATTACCACTTTCATCAAGCTTATTCCTAAATACCCATCTAGTACCTACGGTAGATTTATTACTAGGCCTTTCAACTAATGTCCATACTTTACTTCTCTCAAATTGATTTAATTCTTCTTGCATAGCTATAATCCAATGTTCATCATTTAATGCTTCTTTAATATTCTTAGGCTCTATGCATGAAATAAATGCAACATAATTACAAATATTTCTAAGAGAAGATCGAGTTGTTACCCCTTTGGATGGATCACCTATAATCTCACCACCCTTGACATAGTTGTACTCTCTTGGATAAGATACTTCCCTTTCTTCAATGGTTGGATTCTCAAGAGGATCATGAGTTTCCTCATTTTTCGTTTCTTCCTTTGATGATGGTTCCCCAACTTCATATCTAACGCCATTTGTATTTATAACACCTACATCATCATTCACACAAGAATCCTTCCTCGGAAGGGGATTATCATCGAAAACAACATGTATAGACTCTTCTACAACTAAAGTTCTTTTATTAAATACTCGATAAGCTTTAGAATTTAAGGAATAATCCAGAAAAATTCCTTCATCACTTTTAGCATCAAATTTGCCAAGGTTTTCTTTACCGTTGTTTAAAACAAAACATTTACATCCAAAAGGATGAAAATAGCTAATGTTAGGCTTTTTATTTTTGAGAATTTCATATGGAGTTTTCTTTAAAATTGGCCTAATCATTACTCGATTTATAACATAACAAGCGGTATTTGTGGCTTCCGCCCAAAAATATTTTGGCAAATTATTTTCACAAAGCATGGTTCTAGCCATCTCTTCTAAAGTTCGATTTTTCCTCTCAACAACTCCATTTTGTTGAGGGGTTCTAGGTGCTAAAAAATTGTGGCTAATACCATTAGAATTACAAAAATCAATAAATCCAAGATTTTCAAATTCAGTGCCATGGTCACTCCTAACACTAGTTATAGAGTAACCTTTTTCATTTTGGATTATTTTTGAAAATGTGATGAACTGTTCTAATGCTTCATCTTTAGTACTTAAAAATAGAACCCAAGTATATCTAGAATAGTCATCTACCAAGACAAATGCATATTGACAAATGCATATTGTTTTCCACCCAAGCTAGTAGTCCTAGTTGGCCCAAAAAGATCTACATGGATCAATTGTAATACTCTACTAGTTGATACGTCATTAATGGATTTAAAAGAAACGCGCTTTTGTTTACCTTTAGCACAAGCATCACAGATTTTATCATTATCAAATTTAAGCTTAGGCAACCCTCGAACTAAATCACTTTGAATTAGCCGTTGCAAAACACTCATACTAGCATGTCCTAGTCTCCTATGCCATAACCAACTATCATGTTCATCCTTAGCAACTAGGCACAAATTAGTCATATCAATAGAATCTAAATGCACCATGTATATGTTTCCTATTCTATGACCAACAAGCATAATCTGATTAGATGCAATGTCAATGACTTTACAACCATTAATATTAAACATGACATTGAATCCCTTATCACAAAATTGACTAATACTTAATAGATTATGCTTTAATCCATTCACATATAAAAACATTTTTAATTTGTATGGAAGAGGTATTACCAATAGTACCAATACCTTCAATGTGACCTTTTGAATCATCACCAAAAGTCACTTCTCCTCCATTTTTGGCGTTAAGCTTAATGAACCGACTTTTGTCTCCGGTCATGTGTCTTGAGCATCCACTATCAAGGTACCATGAGTTTGAATTTGTTTCCCGTGCCTTGTAGCAATGCTCCTTTTCCTACAAACATAGATTAATTTCTAATTTTTGGTACCCAAATTCTTTTGGGTCCATATTCATTAGTTTCCAAAATCCTAGTCCCCTTAGGAATCCATTTGTGTAGGATATCTTTATCCTTAGTAGTAATGAGTCCTTTAGGAACCCATATACTCTTAAAGATTTTACCATTTAAGGTTCGTTGAGGATTTCTATGATTGTAGTTTCTAAAATCTTTTCTAACAAAGTTGGATTTTGAATTTTCTCCTTTTTCAAAATGTTTTGTTCCAACTTTATCAAAAGAGATTTTAAGATCATCAATTTTCTTTTGATGATCATCATTGACCTTTGAAAGTAAATTTTGCAAATCTAAATTTTTCTTTTCAAACTCTTCTAGTTTGATTTGCAAATCTTTGATTTTACTTTCAAGATCGTTGTTGGTTTTGGATATGAGTTTATTTTCATTTTTCAATTTTGAAACATCATTTTTTTATATTTTAAAAATAATTTCTCATAATCCGAAGCCAACCCATTATATTCCTCTAATAACTCATCATAAGATAAATCATCAAAATCAGATGAGTTAGAAGTTACCTTAGAATCTTCCCCGAATGCCATTAAGCACAAGTTTGCTACTTCTTGTTCTTCTTCATCGGAACCTTCTTCATCGCTCCATGTAGCCACATGAGCCTTGTGTTTATTCTTTGATTGACCCTTCCTCTTCAATTGTGGGTAATCATATTTGACATGCCCTGGCTTTTTGCATTCATAGCAAATGATCGGGTCCTTCTCTTTTTGGTTCATCTTTGAGGCCTTCATTTCGTTTGAATTTTCTTCCTCGGTAAGGTCTCATTATTTTTCTGAACCGTTTGGCAAACAATTCCATTTCCTCGTCATCATCATCATCATTAGAATCACTCTCATCTTTTGTGGATTTGAGAGCAACTCCAATGTTTTTCTTCTTCTCCTTCTCCTTTGGTGTCTCTTCAACTTTATCAAGGTCCACCTCATCTTCAAGCATCATCTCATGAGTGAGGAGTGAACCGATAAGTTCTTCAAGAGTTAAGGACGATAGGTCCTTAGACTCAATGATTGCCGTCTTCTTTGATTGCCATGATTTTGGGAGGGAGTAGACTAACTTCCTCACAAGCTTTTCATTTGAGATGATCTCTCCATATGATTTGAGACCATTGACAATCGTTGAAAATCTATCCGTCATAGCTTTGATGTCTTCATTTGGTTTCATCCTGAAATTTTCATAGCTATTCGTTAGAATACTAATTTTTGATTTCTTTACGTCATCGGTACCTTCATGTGTGACTTGAAGCTTGTCCCATATTTCTTTGGTGGTTGTACACGATGAAAATCTTCCGTATTCATCTGGTCCAAGAGCACAAAAAATAATATGGATGGCTTTGGAGTTGAGCTGGAACATTTTTGTCTCTCCTTCACTCCACAATCTTGGATGAGTGATAGGCTTGATGTATCCTTCTACTACGACATTCCATGCTCCCATGTCACTTGCTTGAATGAAGTACATCATTCTATTCTTCCAATAGGCATAGTTAGCCCTATTGAAGAAAGGAGGCTTGTTGACGGGCATCGAATCGAGACCGGAGTCGAAGTTTGAAGCGGAGGCCATTGATGACTTTGATTATCGATATAACTCTTCCCGGATCTACTCAAGAGGCGGTTAAACCTTCAAATGAGTCAAGCTCTGATGCCAATTGTTGAGTTAATCGATTGACGGAATTAGCCAAGAGGGGGGTGAATTGGCAATTAAAAAATTTCGGTGGAAGCTTTTGCAGAAAATTGAAAAGATTTGCACAGCGATTTAGAGTGGTTCGACTTTCTCAACCAAAGTCTACGTCCACTACCTTAGCTATCCACACTAAGGATTTTCCAACAAATTCACTAATTTGTTGTTTCTTTTGAGGCCAAAGAGATAACCTTACAAATCCCTCAAGAATATACCCCAATTCTTGAGAACACTCTTTTCTCAAAGAGAATATTACAAATTTGCAAACTTACAAGAAAACCTCACAAGGTAAGATGTTTGCACAATTCTAGAACAAAGAAAGAACACTCAAGAATAAATACAATTGAGCACAATAAGTGTTCTTGAAAGCAAAATGAATATTGGATGAAAATAGGCTTGAAATGCTCAAACTTGAGGTTTGATGCTTTCTCTTTGATTCTCTCTTGATTCTAGTTGCTTGATAATTCTTGTTATTGATCAATGGCTTCTAAGCTTGTTTAAATACTCCTTGAATCAATTCTGAACGTTGGGGATGATTAGTGGAGTCAATAGAGTCGTTATTGTGTGAAAACAATTAATTTTCTGGGTGGGAGCGTCTCATGCATCGATGCATGATCAAGGATGCATCGGTGCATTCGTGTAAAATTCAAATATTTTGACCGTTGGGACACTTAGTGCATCGGTGCACTAAGGATGCATCGATGCATAAAATGCATTCGATGTTTGAAAAAATAGCCTGATGCATCGATGCATGGAGAATGCATCGATGCATGAAATGCATTCGATGTTCAATTAAATCATAGGTGCATCGATGCATGTACTGATGCATCGATGCATGCCTTTGAAAAATTGATTTAAGGCTTGATTTTGGTTCAAAATACTTTGTGAAAATTGTTTCAAAAATAGTTTAAGTACAAATCACAATTTTACACATTTAGTAAGGATTAAAATTGATCTTGAAAAACTTGGAGTAATAATTTGATATTCGATTAATTGAATCGAATATAATTTGTAAAATCATTTGTAAAATCTTAAAATTCATTTAAATTTAATTTGTTATATCAAAATATCAAAAATGTTTTTAACAAGGTCCTTAAACATTTAGTCTCTTAGAGCCCGGTATTTTAGTTCTTTTACCTTTTAGTCCCCAAACTTCGATTAGAGTTTTAATATTAACATGATTAAATAGGTTAAATAGAGACTCCACTTTTAGTTAGGTTTCAATATAGTCCTCTTAATTTAAGGAATAATTCAAGGTGGTCGCTTAAATGCTCTAGGGACAATTTCAGTTATTCGATTTAATAATTGATTTAAAAATCAAATAGGGTTAATATTATAACCTACACTTATAGGTTTCTGCCTCTAGGTTCTTTAATTTTCATAATTTGACACCTTAGGCTAGAAAAAACCTTAATTTACCCTTAGCTTAATTAGGATAAATAAAAATTTGTTTGATCGCATTCTATTTTCAAACCTAGGGCAATGTTCACTTATTAGGAAATTAATGGTTCATCTCCCGCATGTATACTAAGGGGGTGACTACTGGTGATTATCGAAATAGGTCGACATCCTTTTCAAAGATTGCATTATGATTTTTAAAATCGAGGCAATATTTGGTTATCAAGCACAATAGCAGATCTCCCGTGTTTATGCTAGGGGTGAATGCTATCGACTTTAATAAATGAATACCCTTTTCAATTTTTTGCATCCGTAATGATTTTCAAATCAAATAAAGATCGAACTCAAAATTTTCGATTTTAAATATAGGGTAATCAACTAGGTACCAATTTTTGGGCACTTGTGGGGGTGCTAATCCTTCCCCATACGTAATTGATTCCTGAACCAGTTTTATGGATCTTCGCAGACCTTATAACGTGGTACTTTTATAAAAATAAAATGTTTTTATTAAAATCACTTGGTTTTTATGGTGTCCCAATCGCACCTTAAATGATTGGTGGCGACTCCTCATATTTTGAAAAATCTTTTCAAAGAGAAAACCCCCTAGTCGGTGTCGGACTTTTCCCCGCCCGAGCAAAAAACGGTGTCGATAACTTAGCGACTCCGCTGGGGACGTTTTATTTTCAAAACAAATTGAGAGTCTAGCCACGGGTTGGTTACCCTATATTTAGGATTTTGGAGATTATGAGTTCGATATTGTTTAATTTACAGTTCATTGTGATATTTCAAATCAATCAAAAAAGATTTTCTCTCTGGTTAATGCTTATACTTCTTATACTTCTGTGAATATTTAAGATTATTGCATATCATAGCTCTAAACCCGAGTTTCAACTCGATTTACCTAAGCAGGGAGAAATGTCACACCTCACGAGGAGCATTAAGCTTCCTTGTGTGGGTCTGATAAAGAATCTCTGGAAAGCATCCGAAGTTGCCTATCTAGATATCAGATCTGAGGTACGCTTTTAGTAGTGTGATCCCCTGACCCGAATCCGATTTGCAAATCTATAATGGGTAAGAATCGGAGTCAACCTTAGCAAGTTATAAAGATGACTCGAGAACCTATGCTAGAACCCAACCTCATATAGAGAATTTAGTAAGCCTACCCCGTTAGAGCCATGTGGATAACCTATGAGAACTATAACGCATGCGATTAGGACTATTAATTTTCTTTGTATGTTTTTTTTTCAGTCTCAACTTTGAGTTGAATTTATTTATTATTGCTAAGATTACATTTCTTTGACTAATCATTTCAAATTACTTGATTCTTTTTGTTTCTACTAATATTGATTTCCATTTGTCTGGTCTTGTTGCATTTTTGCATGAATATGAGATATCATTCAAAGGTATTGATCCCTTAAAAAATTGATCGTTTATAAAGTTCTTGAAAAACAATGCCACAACAATGCCTTTCCATGAGATCGGTAGAATTTCAAAGATGCTCTACGTAGATCGAGTAGTGTCAAGGGAGAGTCTACCTACTGAGAAGCCGGACGTATACCTGCTGAGGTAACAAGTTGGATTCAAGAAGATTTGACGCTGAAGCCAACAATTAAAGATCATGAACCAGCTCGAAAAGATTTCTGAAAATAGGAGATGAAGTAGAAGCTTTGAAGACGATGCATTACCCAAATGCTCACAAGAGTTGGACAACTTGAAGATGGATCAGATTTTCATTTCCCCAGTGTACCGAGACATTGTCAGATTTTCAAGAATTGTTCAAGGAATAGTTATTTTTGGGATCAATTCCTTGTTGTATTTGCATCTCGTATTTTGCATTCCCATTTTTGTACTTTTGCATTTGCATGTGCATCTTTGTATCTTTACATTAGCATATATACATTGTACATTAAATGGTATACATTGCATCTCAACACGCATTAATCACGGACTCGGGGAGTAACTTGCGGAGAATCTCGTGATAAAAGTTTTAAGGTAAAAAGAAGTCACCTCATTCGTACCAAAAAATGATTGAGAGCTATGGACGTGATGATAACACTGTCTGAAGTTCGAGGCACATCATCGAGATCTGTGGGGTACTGAGAAGGAAGGCCCAGATTTTGTTTGACCCAGGGGTATTAACCTTTAATAATAAGACATCCTGGTGCGAACAACAAAAATTCTTTCATCCACCGTGAAACCTTGTTGCAATGGTCTTATCCTGTTTGAATGTGTTTTTATTCTTTCCTCAATAGATATTTTGTTAATTGAACTTATGTCGTTTTCCAAGGTTATGAGCAATAAATTAAGTTTTAATCTTGTAATTCTTTGAATATTGAATGATTTAAAGGTTCTTATACTACTTCATTATTTATAGATCTTTGACAAGGGGCAAAATTAGACCTTCCATACCCTATCCAAAGCTGAAATAACCATTGTTGGGTTCCTTACCCGAAATAACACACATTTACTCCCAAAAGACTGAACCTTGACATCACTTCCCTTTGAGTCATGCCCTTATTCCCCCCGAGGCACTAAAACTTGTACTTTTACCTTCCTATACAGAAATAAACTTTCCATAACATTACCTTTTTTTTCTTCAGAATTATGACTTTAAAGTCATACATTTCCCTTCCTAGACAAGGAACCAGCATTCATTTCCCAACCTCAAATCTTGAGGGCATAACGAGGACCTTTCCTGCAAGAAAGAGAAGATGGAGTGTTGTCAATTAAGTTTTTGAGAATTCGAATAATTGGGGCATAATAGAAGCGAATGGAAGAAGAAGAAATAAAAGGGAATCATTGAAATAATTCTATCATGCATTAATTACATTGTTTTCATGTAAATAAGGTTAATCCTAAATACTCGTCCCCCAGAGGATACCTCTTTTACAAAGACTTCCGTGTATGAGGTGATGAACGACCTTATTTCATTTATCCTTTCAAATATATATATATATATATATCCCTTATTGTCCCCTTTTGAGCCTATATTATTGTTTCTTATGATTCAACCCTCACTAAGGATCACCCTCTATACTGGGGGTAAAGGTGAAGGACATCTGCTCACATGAGTGAAGATCACCATTCCAGATTTTGCTACAGAAGCAAGTCACGATAAAATAAAGTGAGAAATAAAGAGATACTGCAAGGTGGACCAAATGCAAAGCGCTCGAAGATCAAATCGAGTTGACAACACAAAAAGAAGAAGAAGAGATATAGCAAAAAAATAAAAAAAAGATAGAAAATAAATAAAGAAGAAAAAAGAGAAAAAAGAAAAGAAAGAAAGAAGAAAGAAAACCGATCAAATACTTCAAGACGAGCGGTTCAAAGATCTAGAATCAATTCGCCAAAAGATCGGATAACACCAAAAGAAAATACAATAAAAGACACACGAGCATATTCAAATCGAACAAGACATGATTGAAGGCAGTAGAACGAATTGATCATTGGTTCAACTCCCTTTAAACACTTGTTTGGGCCTATTTATGTCTTTCTTTCATAACCGTGAGCCCCAACCTACGTTACGTGCCTGAAAATTCCCTTCTAATCATACATAGATTTCTAAGTGGAGAGACTATCTTCAGATTTTATTCTGCCCTTCAGGGTTAATTTTATTTGTAAAAATTAGTTTTCTAATTTTTTTAATGCATGATAGGGAAAAATAATAAAAGGAGGTTTTAAGACGTAAAATTTAGATGACATCTTGAAACCAAAGGAGAATTCGAGGTGAAAACCTGAAAAGGCAACTCGAATACGAAGATTGTCAACCATTGCACAGAAGACGATCTCATACATTTTGATACAACACTACACAACCCAAAGGCGCTCGCGAGGACTGGGAACCAGTGAACATTTCCAGAAGAGAAAAATGACAACTACTTCATCATATCAATGAACACCAGAATTGAGGACGCAAGAAGCCAACCTGAAACACATTACCTCCCTAAATTAACTTGAAACACATTACCTTCCCAAGTTAGCCTAAGCCTTTTATCAGCATTAATCTTTACACTTTTCAAATGTATATAATCTTTGAAGGATTAAAAGAAAATTTGACTTATTTGATATTCAATGAACTCTTGTTTTACAATTTGTTTTGATTGTGATTCGGAAGAAAATAACAACACTTTTGAATTTTATTCAACATTTTTTCATTTCTAAAATAAAAGAAAAAAACATTTTCAAACAGGACAATATCAAGTGAAAAAAAGGTCATTGAGATTGGTGAGGCTCATTCTGCCTTTATCAAAGAAAAAGAGCAAATGATGCCAAAATAATGAAGCATTTCTTAAAAGCAAATAGTCCTAGATATCATTAGGACTATAGGACATAACTTCTAACACTTCATTGTGACATTTTCAGAAGCAGATTATCGCCTTAGTTGAAGATGGCACATATCTCTGCTCACAACAAAAATAAAAGACAATTATGATCACTTCTTAAGTATCCATTTGGTAGTGGCATCATGAAGAGAAACCCTCAAGTTATTCGATAACATTATTGATTAGCTACACAATAATGAGACCATTCGAGATTATGGTGTTGGCACAAATAGAGCCATAAGTACCCACATTGGGGCATTACCTAAACCAGACGTCGTTAAGATCACAAGATTCAAATCAAACATACATGGTGAATGACCCTCGTCGCTTGGAGTGCCAGGGTCGAAAGATGAAAACAAAAATATCTTACCTTGAGAAACAAACCATTCATGGTTCAGTTGGAAGACCTGTCCCAGCCGTCGCTTGCATCTCCGGTGGTCGTTGGCCACCAAATTTTACCGCGATACTCGTCTCGACGCAATGGTCACGGATTCGGGTCCAGTTTTGTGAAAAACGCCCCCTAACGATACGAAATAAGTCGATAACTTCTCAACTTCCACCGTCCAGATCTCTGCTGTCCGCCGTTGGATCGAGCCCAAATCGAACTATGTTGCTCCCCTACTCAAGGCGCTCATCCTCACCCTTCGGATCTGCGTTTTGGTCACTATTTATTTCTTATTTAACTACTAACTTTTATTTTCTTGCATTTTAGTCACTGTTATTTTATTTTATGCAATTAGATCCTTGTATTTATGTTTATTTTATTTTTGTTTTTTGTTTTTTTACTGTTTTTTATTTGTTGTTTTATTATTTTAATTAAGTTTATTATTAATTGTTTTGTTTCATAATTTAATCCTTAGATTAGATTAACATTCGAATCAAACTTAGAAATTAGGATGACACTCTAGTTTAATTAGGAAGTAATTCAAGTCGAGTTTTCGCATAAGATGCTCGATTACTCAAATCTATTGCTCGAGTTTTAAAATTTATTAATAATTAATATTTTGTAAAAAATACTTTAGGTTTAATAATTTAGATAATAATTAGGTTTTTAGTTTAGATTTAGTCATCAACTTTGGAATTTATTTATTTAGGTCCTTAAACTTTTAGTCTCTTAGAGCCCGGTATTTTAGTTTTTTGACCTTTTAGTCCCCGAAACTTCGATTATAGTTTTAATATTCACATAATTAAATAGGTTAAATAGAGCCTCCACTTTTAGTTAGATTTCAATATAGTCCTCTTAATTTAGGGAATAATGCTTAAATGCTCGAGAGACCATTTCAGTTATTCGATTCAATAACTGATTTAAAAATCAAATATGGTTAATATTAGAACCTACCCTTCTAGTTTTGTGCCTCTAGGTTCTTTAATTTTTATAATTTGATACCTTAGGCTAGAAAAAACCTTAATTTACCCTTAGCTTAATTAGGATAAATAAAAATTTGTTTGATCGCATTCTATTTTTAAACCTAGGGCAATGTTCACTTTTTAAGTAATTAATGGTACATCTCCCGCAAGTATGCTTAGGGGGTGACTACTGGGGATTCCCGAAATAAGTTGACATCCTTTTCAAAGACCGCATCATGATTTTTAAAATCGAGGCAATATTCGATTATCAAGTACAATAGATGATCTCTCGCGTTTATGCTAGGGGACGAATGATATCGGCTTTAATAAACGAATACCCTTTTCAACTTTTTGCATCCATAATGATTTTCAAATTAAATAAATATCGAACTCAAAATTTCCGATTTTAAATATAGGGTAGTCAACTAGGTACCGATTTTTGGGCGCTTGTGGGAGTGTTAATCCTTACCCACGCGTAACTGACTCCCTAACCCGACTTCTGGATCTTCGCAGACCTTAATACTTGGTATTTTTATAAAAATAATTTTTTTATTAAAATCACCCAGTTTTTTATGGTGTACCAATCGCACCTTAAATGATTGGTGACGACTCCTTACATTTCGAAAAAAAAATTCAAAGAGAAAACCCTCGAATCGGTATTAATTTTTCCCTGCCCAGTCGAAAAACAGTGTCAACACAGATTAATCGATATTCGGTCACTATACCAAAAAATTAAAAAATAAAATCGAGAGCCTACGTAGGATCAGTACCGAATGCTGGTCCCATGATTTAACAACGCACCTCCATAACATTAAAAAAAATACAAAGTACGTACCTTCATAATGACCGCATCAGCATTCGGAATGGCATGTAACATGTTGCCGGCAATATGGCAGACCCCATCGTATGGTAGCGCCGCCGAGACGACTGCTGCAAATCGAAGTTAACACCTTTGATGGGCGGATATACTTTGACAATCTCAGATATCAAGCTTCCCGTTCCACCACCAACGTCAACCAATGATCCAATCGAGCTCAACCCTTCTTTGTACCAGACAAGATTGCTCTGGTGATGACCTTCGATGTACATGTCATACCGTCATTAAAAAGCCGGTTGAATTCGGGGTTCTCCGATGCCAAATCTCACATCTCACGCCCGTGAGGCGTGAGCTTTCTTGAAGGCGACGCCACCTTCTTGAACGCATTGGCTAAGGCAGTGCCAAGGAGCCAATAGCAACGGATGGTTCTCAATCAGTATCATTGGCGCCAGGGTTTGCTCCGAGTCGTGTAGGAGCCATCTGGATGAGTGAGTCAGGTCGTACACGGGATCTCCACAGTCGGATGGGTGGTGGATGGTGAAAATCTTTCGACGGACTAGCAATCTCATTATGCGAAAAGGGTGTTGATGTCCGGCGAAGATGTGCTGCTGCCGCCATTAATGCATGAAGCTATTTGTGACAGAGTGATGGCGCCACCGTGAGAGTGTATTATGTCGGCTATGCGGAGTTCGATAGCAGACTTAAGCGCCATTGAATCCACATAGCTGAACATGAACCGCCATATCTCCGCTTGGCCTTGTAGCGTTGCTTCCTCAAATTCTGTTGTTAACTCATTTTCACTAGAAACAAGTAAATATATAATGGAGTGGAGAGGAATAAAATTGGGGATTTACTTATATAAATATTGATTTTATGTTTTTATTATTTAAATTTTGGTTTTTTATATATCAAATCCGCATTTTTATTTTTAGTAGTACTTAAAAATTTTAGTGGCTTTCTGCTTCGTAGGAATCGGTGCTAAATTATTGAGACTCAATGCGACAAGCAAGAGGTTGTTAAAAAAATGAAAATATCAACACTAGCATGTAACAATGAAATAATAAAGAAAATAAGAAAAGTTATTATGTAACAGTAGAAGTTATTTCTTTAAAGTAATTTTGCTCATAGTGATGTAGCAATAAAATATAGGGTAAAGTATACAAATGGTCACTGAACTTTTCAGGTGTTTGTATTTAAGTCTCCCAAATTTTAAAACTTGCAATACAGTCACCAAACATTTAATTTGTTTGCAATATGATCCCCGACGTAACGGCCGTTTCACACCCGTTAGGGTAAATTATATAAATGGTCACTAACTTTTCAGGTGCTTGCATTTAGGTCCCCCAACTTTTAAAACTTGAAACAAAGCCATCAATTACATTCTAAACCCCAAATTCCAAAATGTTTCAATTATATTATAAACCTCAAATTCCAAAATACTTCAATTACACGCCCAACCTCAAATTCATAATCCATTCTCAAAATCTTCCATAACAAACTAAACTTGAAGCAACAACCATAAACCCTCAAAAAATTAAGTTGTCCCTTGTTCTCATATGTAATGGGGTAAGGGGGAGGTAAGATAGTAGGTTTCCCCCAATTAACCCAACATAATCAACAATATTTAGTCCATAACAATAAGTGATTATGTTGGGTTTAGGATTTAAAAGTTAGATTTAACCAACTATAAGTGAACAATACTCAATTCGATTCGAAAAAAAATATTTTTCAACTTTAATTGATTCAAAAATTTGATACAAATTGACTTTGAGTTGTAATTTTATAAACTTAACTTAAAAAAATTTCAAGTCAAAAATCGAGTTGTAAAATACAACTTGAATATCTCAAATTTTTTTAGTAATTATTAGATTAATTTTTAAGTTTGAGTCAAGTCCCTTGACTTTGTATAATATATGTATATCACATATGGAAAAAATATGAAAAAAAATATATGTATTGTATGTGGTTAAAAAATTATTTAAATTAGAATCAATTAATATTATAGTATTGTAAATATTTATAATTAAATTTAAACAGAAACTCGAAAATTCAATTCAATTCGACTTGATTTAAATTTTATAAACTCAAATCGAAAAAATTTCGAGTCATCTATTTTATAAACTGAATTGAATTAGAATCAAATAATATTATAATATGATAAATATTTATAATTAGATTTAAACATAAACTCAAAAATTCACAATTCAACTTGATTTAAATTTTATAAACTCAAATCGAAAAAAATTCGAGTCAACTATTTTATAAACTGAATTGAGTATTTAGGTCCAACATAACCCTAAACCCAATATAATCACTTATTGTTCACTTATAGTTGGTTAAATTTTTCGAAATAGTTATATTTTGAGGGTTTAGGGTTGTTGCTTCAATTTCAATTTGTTATGACAGATTTTGAGAATGGATTATGAACTTGGGGTTGGGCATGTAATTGAAGTATTTTGGAATTTGAGGTTTAGAATGTAATTGAAACATTTTGGATTTTAGGGTTTAGAATGTAATTGATAACAGTGTTGCAAGTTTTAAAAGGTGGGGGACCTAAATGCAAGTGTATGAAAAGTTCAATGACCATTTATATAATTTACCTTAACGGCAGTGAAACGGTCGTTACGTCGGAGACCATATTGCAAACGAACTAAATGTTTGGTGATTGTATTGTAAGTTTTAAAAGTTGAGGACCTAAATGCAAGCATCTGAAAAATTTAATGACCATTTATATACTTTACCCTAAAATATATAACTTTGTCCACGTTGTAAATTAGGGCAACATACACCGACACAATGGGTGTTTAATGAGTTTAGTAAGTCGTGAGTTAGTCGAATTTAATTCGAACTAAACTCAGTTAATGTTTGAATTTAGTTGACTTGATTTAAATTCGAACTCGACTCGAAATCTTAACGAGTTGAGTCGAGTAAGGTCTAATTCGATTCAATAAATTCGCAAACAGTTCATTATTTTTTTATTGTTTTACCTTAAAAATTATACATTACAAAAACTCTGAATAACAATTATTAATTTACTAATAGATAATAAGAAAGATGTTAAATTATGATAATACTTCCGTGTATTTTTTTCTCTTCGAATACATGCCATTCTACCGAAAAAAGAAGGATATTAAATTATTAATTAATAATTACTACTCATTTACTAATATATTAATTTTCAATAAATACTAAGAAAAATATTAAATTAGTAATTAATAATTATTAATTTACTACACCCAAAAATCAAACTCTAATTATCTTATCCAAAAAAATTGTGAGTTTAACGAGCAACGAGTCGAACAACAAAATTTTTTAACGAGCATGAGTTGAGAAAAAAATTTAATAAGTTTATCGAACAATGAGTCGAGTCGAGCAATAAAAAGTTTTAACGAAAACGAATCAAACACTATCAAACTTACAATCGATTTGCTCTATAAGCACCCCGACAAACCCAACCAAACATTAAAAGATTTATTTCATTAATCTTTGCTATTATTTTCAAAGTCTTGATAATCTCGTATAATGAAGTTGTCAACATTTCACAAAAAATCTAAGTCAAATCTCTTTTTCGTGCAAAAACTTGGAATCGTAATATTCAAAAATAAGGAAAATAATTATTCTAAACATATAAGAACCACTTACCACGTAAGAATTTTCAAAGCAAACTAAAGAATTAAACAGAAAAAACATGAAATGCTGACGCAATATCCTTATCATGAATTATCAAACAAGAATAGTAGATGAGAATGAACTTCAGGATCAAAAATCTAGAAATGAACAATCTAGAAATATGTATTTGGGGTGTATATATATTTGGAAAGATAATAGATTAATTAGATGATATTAACATTAATAATAAATTATATCATTTAGTGAATAGAATTATTAATTTGGGGTGTAAAGCTATATCAATTCAATCATATTTATTAACTTTTTAATACTTCTCTTCGTCGTAGGTCAAATGTCTACATCAAATAGTCTTAACCTTTCAAAATTTCTTCAATTTTGACAAATCGAATGCAAAAGTATTAACGAATTCGATGGTTGGGACACCTAATATTGTTTGACTCGTTTCTCAATTGGGTTAATACTTTGAGAATCGAGAAGGTGTCCAAAGATAATAAGGTTGCCAAAGATATTTTTGCCTTCTCTTTTCAATTTGTTATGTGCTATTGCTGTGATTTCTTTCAATGATGATAATTAAAATAATAAGTTTATTTTAAAATATAACGTCTTGTGCATTTGAAAGGAATTTAGTAGCAGCGTTGAAATCTAAAATACGGATAGGTAATCTAATTCGAATTTGATGAATTTTAATTTGATTCGATTTGGTCAGATCAATTTTTCATTTTAAAAAGTTGATTTTAGATCGGGTCGAGTCAATTTTTTTTAAGAATATAATCAGGTTGGTTTCGATTTTATGGTGAACAAAATTTTATTCAGTCCGACTTGATATTATATTATAAATAGTCTTTATATATGGGATAATACTACATATTGATAGACACTCGTAATCATCGATGATAAGTTGTAATTGAATTGTAGTGATGTTAGTTTATTAATGAAATATTAATATTGTATATGTATATATATTTTTGTTTTTTTGTTTTTTTGTTCGGCAAAAGAACTTTATTAATATCGAACAAGATCAATCTAAATTATATGCTTCATTAAAAAACATCCATAGTCTTAAATGGAGAAAAAGAGTACATGCAGTTCGGACAAACCAAAACTTGCAACAAAATGCAAACTAACGATTCAAACAACCAAACAGATTAAATCGGGAACAAACTTCAACACTTGCTGCACCCACCACTCCTAAACCACATAATGAAAATCAACAGTACACTTCTATACCAGCAATCACACCTGCAATTGAGATAACACTATAAATTGATTACCACCAAACTATGAAACAACTCCTCTCTCTACACCCCAAAATATGTCGACCATTCGGCCATCTTAATACAGGACCTCGAAACCAGAACGAAAAGAACCATATCGATCTATTAACCGACCATCGATTTCTAATAAAGACGACCACCAATCGATATGATGATAGAATAGTTTTTGAAACCAAATTAAAACTACCAGCGAGTTAAATTCCACTATCTATATCACCAAACTCACCCAACTTGCCTACGAAGACACTTCCAATGCCAATTTAGTGGCAAAAAAACTCAGCAATGACTTGATTACTGGCATGTACGTATCATGAGAAAATAATTTAAGTAATTCAAGGTTTTAGGGGTATTTCAGTCATTTCAGCATTCATGGTATTTCATTATTTTCATCCAATCCAGTCTTTTCATTTAATTCAAACTTGTTAATTGTTTCAGTCATTTCGAACAATCTTGACAAGAAGAGTACTTTGGATAAGTTAGTCTTCGAGTGCTTGCTCATAAATCAAAAAATTTGATTCTAGAGCCTTCTTGGAGTTTACGAGCTGATAATAAAAAATTTCGAACAAAAACAAGAACTTAACAGTTAAATCAATAATTTATTGGATTAAATACGAACTCACATGTTACTTTCTCAATCGAGGTCAATCCAGGCTATTTTTGCCTCTCAAGGGTATTCCATAATTTCTTATCTAAGTACTTTCGGTATTTCAATTTTAACAAGAGTAATCAAATTTAAGGATTATGAGGTTAAACACTTCACTGGTTAATCACGGAACTTAGAATTGTTCCTTATCAATATTCTAATTTCTTATAGGAGCCATCAGAGTTTTATTTAGTTACTTATTTTTTACCGCATTCGGATTGAGTTTAGAAATAATTAATTATACATATGAGACCAAACATATTCATCCATGCATTTAGCAATACCAACATGTACCATAAAGCATTAATAGGGTAGTAAAGTATTACATCGATTCTCGAGCTACCCCGATCGAACATTTAAACTATATTCGATTGTTCTCAAACTTGAATCCAATGTCCAATAATATCTCGAATACATATAAACAGAAATTACATCAGAAACAGAACTTAATTGAAAAAAATGGTTCGAATCGAGAGGTTAATCAGTGAAAAACAACTTACCAGGTTCAAATTTGGTGGAACAGACCTAAAAAAGGACTCAGGACGTCAAAAAACATCATGATAAGTGTTCCCGGAAAAAGTCGACGGTTGCTCAACGGTCAGTAAGTAGTCAACACATGGTCAATGGATCTTCTCGACTCGATATAACCTGTCCAAATTTTTCCAACTAGTTTAGCCGGTCAACAGACTCCCCTGGTTGACAGACGATACCCACGCGTAGGAAGCGGCGCATGTGGTGGCTCTGGTTATCAGACGGTGATAAAAATTTCCAGATCGATAGATTAATGACTCTGGAGTCTCATGGTGGTGACACAGCGATGCAACAGTGACTAAAACAGAAAAAATGACGAAAAACCAAGGTGGCACTTTGGTTTTCCGGTGAAACTTCGATCTCTTCCAAACGACGAGGGCTTTCAACGCACTACTAGAGGGGTTTTGATCGGGATTCAATGACGCTTCACCAGGGATGGTCGATGTTGCTCACCGACGAGTGGAGATGGAGGAGCGGTGAGGGGTTGATCGAACATCTCCCCTTATTTTGCTAAGATTTACTGTCAATCGGTGTGATTCCTCGATTGGGGTTTGGTCACGGTTGGACGCCGGAGCTAGCGATGGTGGCGATGAATACCACGGCCGACCGGAGGTTGCTGAACGACGAGGAATTGGGGGTGACGATTAGGGTTGAAACAATTTGGGGGAAATATTTGAGGTATTTAGGTTTTGCAATCTGATTTGAGGGAATAGTTTTGGGGTTAAAACTGAGCCAGATTACATCAAAAGCTATTTTAATTATTTATACATTTTAATAATAAGTTCATATTAAAAAATTCACCAAATTTAAGAAAAATTAAAAGTAAACTTTAAAAATTGATAATTATTCAGTTAGTCTCAAAGGCGAACGGATAAGTTATGAGATTTGGTTGTGGAATGCATTCATCTAAATTTATTCGACTTATGGATGAAATTTTTATTTATTAATCTAGGGTGATTATAATATAGTATATGTTCTAAAGATTCTCAACCTTTTAACAATAAAAGCTCAAATACATTTGTAGTCTCTAGTACTCAAATATGTGACCTCTATAATAATAATTATCCCTTTAACTATTGAATTAGCTTGATTCGTGTGGATAAAATTTTGTTTGAATAAAAGAATCAAAGGAATCCCAATGCACCGAAGAAATTACTCTATTTAATGTCTTAGTGATAATGTTTTCAAGTCTTATATTTGACCCAAACTATATGGATATATTTAAAGCATATTTATTTCAATATCTTAGTGTCTATATTTTCTTAACCAAAAAAATGGTTGTATGTTTAAAATAAATTTTATTTCAATATTTTATTGACAATTAATGTTTCAAGACGTATACAGTTGATCAGGAATGCGTGTATATATAAAATACATTTATTTTGACATTGTTGATCACTGTGATCATGTTTCAAGTCTTATATTTGACCAAATCTTTTTATATATTTAAAGTAGGTTTATTTCAAAAACTTAGTGACACGTGTAATATTTATCTAAATCAATATGTACATTATTCATTCAATTCATCTAAGTATTTTATACACTTATTAAAGTTTAATGTCTTGGGAATAGGGAAAGATATATAAGATGAGATGTAACTAGAGTCTTCTTGGAATAATTTTAAAATCAAAATTCTAAAATGGACTTTTATAGAATAAAAATATATTTCATAATATTAGATTAATTTACTATTTTATTAATAAATTATAAAAATATAATTAAATTTTATTAGACATATTGTTTTTTATTTATTAAAAAAGACTTTAAATAAAATTAAAATAATAACCAACAATCACTAATTTATAACATTATTAAATATATTACTTTTATTATTTTTCGAAGATTGAAAGTGAGACTTGGAAGGGAACTCATACTGTTCTCCCAAGAGCCGACTCTGGATGTGATATAATCACATCGATTTATTTAATTTATGTTACTAAATCACCCCATTGCTGGCATTATGCTAAACAGCCTAGTAATCATCAGGATACGCCTCGATGATGGAAGTCAAGGCTGGAATGTCGATGATGTTGTAGCGAGAGAAACCTCCTTGTTCCAATATTCTCTTCCACTCCACCTCCGTTCTCTCCTTTCCACACCTGGTATGAGCAATCATCACTAGGTCGAGAACGAATCCCAAGTCGTCGTACAGTCCGTTTCCGTCCGGTTTCAAGACAACCTCAACGATGATCACTTTGCCTTTCCCTCTTGGAATTGCTTTCCTGCAATTCTTTAATATCTGTATGCAATCTTCATCACCCCAGTCATGCAATATCCACTGCAAAACAAAACACAAAAACAACAGTGTCCAAACTCTCTCTTCTCATCATCATTAATTTCACGGCGTGATTTCAATACTGTACAATAGTTGAAGTTGAGGCAGATGTTTGAAAAGACCAAATGTTGTGTCGGTTGCTTGAAAATGATATTTAACCTAAAGAGAAATTAGTTTAACTTCTTTTCTCCAATAATTCTTTTACCTATAAATAAGGACCCCATTGAGCTGATTTTGTGCACTCCAATTATAGGGGGTGCAGGTGTGATGTTAAATCATGCATATAGTTACTAGCAAAAATAGAGTCATAACAAGTAGAATGATAAAAATTTAATATTTCTCAAGAAAAACTTTATGTTTAAATCTTATTATAAAAACAATGTTGAGAGAATTTTGATATATATAGTTATGATTTTATACTATAAATGTTATAAGATCTACATAACTACATTAAAAACTTCGAGAGACTAACGTAGGTACCTTCATAATGACCGCATCAGCACTTGGAATGGCCTGAAACATATCGCCGCCAATATGGCTGACCCCATCGTATGGTGGCGCCGTCGAGATGACATGCTGCAAATCGAAGTTAACTCCTTTGATGTAAGGATACGCTTTGACAATCTCAGATATCAAGCTTCCCGTTCCACCACCAACGTCAACCAATGATCCAATCGAGCTCAACCCTTCTTTGTACCCCGACAAGATTGCTCTGGTGATGAACTTTGATGTACACGCCATACCGTCGTTAAAAAGCAGGTTTAATTCGGGGTTCTCCGAAGCCATATCCCATATCTCACGCCCGTGAGCTTTCTTGAAGGCGATGCCACCTTCCTGAACGCATTGGCTAAAGCAGTGCCAAGGAGCCATTAGCAACGGATGGTTCTCCAGCAGTACCAAGGGCGCCAGGGTTTGCTCCGAGTCGTGTAGGATCCATCTTGATGAGTGAGTCAGGTCGTACACGGGATCTCCACCATCTGAAGGGTGGTGGACGGTAAAAATCTTTCGACGGACGAGCAATCTCATTATGCGAGCAAGGGTGGTGATGTCCGGCGAAGACGTGCCGCTGCCGCCGTTAATGCATGAAGCTATTTGTGACAGAGTGATGGCGCCACCGTGAGAGTGTATTATGTCGGCTATGCGGAGCTCGACAGCAGACTTAAGCGCCATAGAATCCGCAAAGATCAACAAGGACCGCCATATCTCCACTTGTCCCTGTAGCGTTGCTTCATCTAATTCTATTGATGCCATTTGTCTCTCCTTTTCTTGTGAACTCATTTTTATTCGAAATAAGTAAATATATAATGAAGTGGAGAGGAATAAAATCGGAGGATTTTCTTATATAACTGTTGATTTTATGTTTTTATTATTCTAGATTGGGCTTAAATGTCAAATTCGCCCATCATCTTTGAAAATTAATATCCAATAAAACTTTTAGTTTTTCATCTTTCTAAATTATTGGATAAGAAAAAAATAAAAAAATATTATATTTGATTTTAATAGATCATATGAATCTGTTAGATCATCTCGAAGGATTATAATTATCTATAGAATATACGATTATACAGATTTTGAAAAACCTTTAACTCTCTATTGATTAAAAAATAACAGTAAAATATGACTTCCGAATAAGACTTAAAAGATGTACCACAATAGCTATATAAAATATATTATATATTATGAAAATTTTTAATAAGATATCTTGATTACAAAGTATCTTATGTATTTTTTTAACAAGATTATAAAGTTTGTTCTTTTCGATATATACAATACAACGATAATCAATAAATGTGTTCATTAACGATATTATAACTCTATTAATCCATTTGTCAAAAGAAAAAGTCTTAATATTTATATATTAAAGAACTGAGAAAAACAATTTCTTTTGGGATGAAGATTATTTATTACATGAAATCTATAAAAGTATGCAGGACCAAGTCCTTTTGATAATATTATGAACAAAATCAATTAAAATTAAAACACATGTTATGCAAAGGTATGCTAATCTGTGAATTTTAACATGGATTTTGACCCCAAAAAAATTATTTTGAAACGTATATGCATCATATTTACTATAAAAAAAAGGTAAACTACACGTTTAATATCCAAACTGTTACTTTTGTTATGTTTTGGTACTCAAACTTTATATTTTTAAATCATATCTAACGTTTAGTTTATGTTTCAATTATGTCCCATCGTTAAAAAATTAATAGAACTGCTAACATAATATTTTTTATTTTCTTCACTGATGATGTGACATCACCTTATGATGACACGTCTCACTGTTAAATTTTTAACAGTGGGTACCAAATTGAAACATAAACTAAATATTAGATATAATTTTAAAAAAAATAAAATTTAAATACTAAAACAAAATAAAAATAATAATTTTGATACTAACCGTGTAATTTATTTCAGTAACATAATACTCTTAATAATATACGTCAGCATGAAGTTGAGGCGATTGCAAAACTCAGAATAAAACATAAACTCTGTTTGATTACAAAAGCATGATGGACAACCTCAGTATAATACAAAACGAAAAACTAGAGAGAGATAAAGTGGAAATTTTCATGGAACCGGGTAAGACTTCTTGTTACACATGCACTTGTAAGCCATAGGACATGTTTCGGCTTCTTGCTGCGACGCACATACAAAACTCACTATAACTAGTCTGCAAGGTGTGCACGACCCGCATGCGTGTGAGCAGTCAGGCAATCTCGATCCTGCAACCTGTAGTGTGTCTGCTCTTTTTCTTTTCAACATCATCGGCCTGCTTCTTCTCCGGTACGAACTCGGTTCCGATATCAACCCTTCTCTTGTTCTTGGTTCACCATGATCGGTACGTGTTTGTAGCCGCCTTGCAGACGTGAAAACAGGAGCACACAAGAGAAAAACCAGAATTGCAGCAACACAAACAGAAGGTTTCATGGCTTTCGATTATATTATTGCAAGTGGGAAAAAAGGGTACTGGATATGAGGGAAAATGGTGAAATGGAGGAGCCATATTTAAAAAGGGTGGATTAAAGAGAAGGGATATTGAAGCAAATCACAGGCAAAAGTATGGAAAGATGGATTGCCATGAGAGAAAAGTCACATGAAAGAAGGTGGAAGGGGAAGGGCCGAAGAAGAGAGTTTTGCTCACGGAGACTCACAGGAGTCTTCAAAGCCTGTGGTGGCACTTGTAATAATACTGAAATCGGAAGTGTTCGTTTTTGCGTGAATCCTGACTTTCCATATTTGCTCGGCCAAACATGAAACAATAAATGAATGTTGTGAAGATTTGGGAAGGTATTTTTATTAGTTACACTGGTTTTATGCTTGATTAATGATGTTGCAGCTAATAAATTTGGTACTGAGGATCTTATGTGACTGCCATTAATGTTTGCAGATTTGTTCCGCAATGAGAACAAGCGAGTGGACTAAAACTAATGGTGTAAATGAACCTAGGTCAAAATGATATGGTTGTATTCCTGTTCTTTTGTTTTTTTTAAGATGTTCGTTCATGTTCGTCTAAAGTTTTAATATTGTGTTCACGTTTATTTATTTATTATTCACGAACATATTTATCTAATGTTCACGAACATGTTCGTTTAGTGTTATCGAACATTTTCATTTATATGTTTAGAAATGATAAAATTATATCACTAGTCTTTTAACTCCTTAAGCTTCACAGTTTGTACTCCAATTTCACCTTGAGTTCAATTTAGTCATTGTATTCTCCAATATTTAAAATGTAAAAGAATAAAAGAAAAAGAAAATTTGAATAAACAATATTATAACCGAGTCGATAAACAAGCTTTTAAATGAGACGTCAATAAACAAGCTTCCAAATGAGTATTTTCAAGAATATAAACGAACTAAGTTATTAAATGAATATAAAAAATTTGTCTATACTTGTTTCTTTAATTTAATAAACGAACGTTTTATGAACAGCTAATTGAACGTAATGTTGATTTAGCAGCTTAACAAAAAGTGATGGATAGAAGACACCAAGCCAGTTTGGGCTTGTTGAAGGCTGATTACAATTTGTACAAATGACATCCACATATTTTGGTGCAAATTGGTTAACATCCATACATATTGCAACATTGTCCTTAATCAACGGGGGCAAATCCCCAACCTCGTCTTCCTTATCTTCTCCCCATGTTCCATCGTGGAACCAGAAAAGGGAGACGGGAGACGGGGCATCTCCCATGTTTTGTCGTCTTGTTCGTAACATAATTCGTAACACAGAACGGACGAACACGAATAGGAGGTTGACTACTACCCAGAGATAGTCAACCGGAGAACATGGGATCCAGCGGTTGCCTACGTTGTATATGCTGCTGCTATAACTGTCTTGTGTGTTTGATTCTCGCCGCTTTTGCAATATCCATCTTCTTTCTCGTATATTACCAACCCGAAAGGCCTATCTATGAACTCAAGGATTTCGAGGTGAAGAAATTCGATATCCATGGCAATATCCTCGAAACCGACATCGCCGTTTCCGTCCAGGCAATCAACACCAACAGCAAAATCGAGCTGAGGTATGGCAAGGAAAACTCCATCGATGTCGAGTATTGGGAGACAAAGATCTGTTCTGGTTCGATCCCACCTTTCTTGCAACCGACGAAGAACACTACGACGGTGAACACGTCATTGGAAGGGAAGACTGAAGTGAGCCAAAGTTTCCAGGACTCACTGGAAAGAGACCAGATGGAGGGGAGAATCCCATTAGATATAGAGATAGAAATGTCCATAATATTTGTGATTGAAGGAATTAATTGGAGAAAGATGGAGACGAAGATGAAGTGCATCTTAGTCATTGACAGTTTGAATTCAGATAAAAAAACCAAGATTTTTAATAAGAAATGTGGGATTAAGCATGAAATGGCCTAAGACCATATCTCCTCTCTTGTTTTGTTTTCAGCCTGAATTTTGATTGAGAGGAGATTAGTTGAAGCAATGTCTTTCATTTCTTTGATTCGTTTTACGTTGTTTTCCAGTTCCCAGATGCAAGAAAACATACGTATAATAAAGATGTATTTTATAGTTTGTCGTGTACTGTATTGTTTTTATTATTATTATAATCTGGATTTATCCCCCCGAATTCAACTTCTTGTAATCTAATTTAACCAAATTGGTTAAATTCATTCATATAAACTAAATTCATTAATGAAAAGTAAGAAAATCAATTACACCTCTACTGCATGTGAATTTTCTTTGATTGCTTTAACGTACGCACATATTGTATTTATAGGATAACAAGAAAATGATTTTTTTCTTTATTCATAATTTATATGAAATTTTAAGATTATAAGGATAAGATGAACTGACAATAAATAAAAAATAAATAAATCATTTAATTATAAGTTTATAAAAGTAAAGATTTTTAATCTAAATTAATATAATTTTAGAATGAAGGTTTTGAATTTTCATTTTAATTGGGTGAATTAAACAAGTGGTTCCTAGATTATAGGGAGTTGTTTTGTTGAGTCCCGACTATTAAAAGTAAAAAAATGATCACTGACTATTCATTATGTTCCAAACTCATCCTTTTTCGTTAAAAAATTAACGACAGAATGAGCTGAACATTAACATGTTGACTGAGATATGATAAAATATTATCTCATAATCTCAAACGATTATCATATCTCAGTTAACATGTTAATGTCCAACATAGATGACCATTAATTATATAACAAAAAGGATGAGTTTGGAACGTAATGAATAGTTGGGTTACCATTTTATAACTTTTAATAGTTGAGAGACTTAACAAAGCAGTATCATATAGTCGAAGGATCATTTGTGTGTTTTACCCATTTTAATTGTACCAAGAAAACTTCTTTTTTCCTTATCGTTGTTAGTCTCTTTTCTTCTTCATCTTTGTGACCAGCGATGACATCAGTCTTAGTGTGGACACTAACCGTCGATATTCATTTTTTTTTCCTTTATTTTATTATATTATATCTTTGTTTTTTTTTTAATTTTTAATAAATCTACCTTTATGAGATGTTTTTCTTTGCCTTTATGGCACATTTTCCTTAGTCTTTTAGCACGTTTTCGATCGTTTTGTTTTTTTATTTATCCTTTTTCTCAGGTTTATATTTAACATCGTCACAATTGCGCTTATTTGTTATCATGTTATTATTTCCTGCTTTGGGATCCTTGGATTAGATTCAGATACACGATTTGTATTCGTGGATAATTTTCTCACGTCGCTCAACTCTGATTTACAGTTTTTCGTTGGTATTTAAATAACTTGATTCATTTTTATGGTTCGTTTGTCGATGCAGTCAGATATGTTCTTATCTACCTTTTATTCGAGTTTGTTTGGTTAGATTTTTTAACTTTTTCCTTTTATGGTCATTGTGTGATCTTAAGTGACTAGTTTTTGTGTTATTGATGATAAGAAAATGTCTTTATTATGTGTTCGGTTTACGATTGTGGATGTAAACATTCATTAGATATTTTTTATTTTTAATAAAACTAGCACCTTCTATAAAAAATAATTATACAAACTTTCTGAATATATAATTGACTATTATTAATTGGGATGAATATGTGAAAATACCTTATTCAAGATAATAATATAATTTATCTCTCAAGTATTTAGGGATAATTGCAATAACTAATATTCATCTTTTTATTTTTTTAATTGACTCATTATTATACTTAATAAAAAATAAAAATTATATATATATATATATCGGGCCAAGTCAGTCATATGCGAGTTTTTACCCCTAAAATTTGGATTAGATTATAGGTCAAGTAGAGCCTTCTTAAACCCGAATTGAGCTAGGTGATAGGTGATGGAGTGTACTACTCGGATCAGAGTTAGGTTGACCAAAAACTCGACCTGGCTCATATTCATCTCTAATTATTAATTATAGTAAATACAAATTTAAATATTGATATACAATTCTCATATATAAATCTTTTCCTTTGATAGTCTTTTTCCAATGGAAAATGAATCTTGAGTAGTGCATATAAACAACCATTTAAAAAGAAGTTGTAATATAATGACTTCCAACGACATAATGAAAATGTTCTTTTAGAACCATTTCCCAATATCTCAAAAAGAAAGAAATGACCAGCTCAGTTGGTAGAGCACAAGGCTCTTAATTTTAGGGTCGTAGGATCGAGTCTCACGGATGCATTACTTATGGGAATGAGGGTCAGCTAATTTTTTTTCCCAATATCTCAAAAGAAGAAGGAAATCAAGTGAAAGAGACATAGACGGTGATGCTTCCTTGTCAAAACAAATTTGATATTTGTGAATCAAAAGATGGGAAAAGTGCCCTATAATTCGGAACACACTTGCATGCATGTTTCCGTCCCCTAAAGACTTTTGGTGCCGAAAGAGCATTAGATATTGTATGTGACACATTCATGAAAGTTGTCTGTGTCCAAAGAAGAAAAGATATGTTATGTTGGTGGCTGATTGCTTGCTTGGGATCAAAGGGACATAAGGATGTCCCCCTCTGTCCCCCATATGTACTTCAACTTGATTGCCTCAAGATTTTCTTTCATACCATTATGATCCCATTCATTATTCTATACTTTTTATCGATTTTAATTACATTACTATATGATTATATCCATGCATAATATTAGTTTATCAATTATAATTATTATTGTCGTGAATAATCGTATATTAAAAATTAATAGATAATGTATGAAACATTTAAGGATATTATTGTTTATGAATACAAGTTACAATATATATAACAAGTAATAAATCTATGTTATTAATATTTATTGTCAAATAATGTATAGGTTGAATATATGTAAATACTAAAATAATTAATTTTTAATTTATGAAGACCTAAATAAAAATTAAGGTAAATATGTAAAGTTACATATCATGATTATACTCTCCAAATTACATATTAATAAATTTATTTTATGTCATTGACTTCTCTAAAATATCGTGTGGTAATTTGAAAGACCAAAATCATAAAATTTGAAGATTTTAATAAATAAATAAATTTGAATATAAATATTCAATATTTATTTTTGATGATATAACACAATAACTCTTAGATTATTAATTTTATATTCATTTTTTTATTATTTTAATAAATAAGATATTCAGAAATAAAATAATATATTATTTATAAGTTGATCTAGTGGTATTAGATATTAATTTTTTTAATAAAATTAAGAGTTCAAATTTTAATATTATAAATTAATAAATTAAATTAAAAAAATTATTTATATAATGTATTTTTATGATATTTGATTTAAAGTAAATTAAATACAAATAGTAATATAAAAATATATATTACATTTCAAACCTTACGACACATATATTGTTCCAAAACTTAAATAGTATTTTTCATGACTAGTTTGAGCGTTTATAAATTATTATTTTAAAAATTATTATCGATGTACATATATCTTGTAAATGTTATTATTCGAGCATAATTTTATCTTTTGAGAAATAACACATTTTTTAACTATTAAGATTATTTAATGAATTCATTTGCTTGTTGAAATTTAAATAAGGTTTTTTAATTAAATTTTTTATCAAGATATTAAAAGTAGTTTAATCAATTAATACTTTTAAATTTATGTGAAGAAGTTTTAAATTAAATCAAATTAACATTAATTAAATAAGATTATATTTCATATCCAAATCGAATTCATACAAAGATTCATGAACCTATCCCAAGGAGAGTAGTTATCATGCAATGAAGAAAATGATGTTTTGATTCAAACATGGTGCTGTTTGCTTGTGGACTTGTGGTATTCTTACAGAACTTTCTTATATATTTAAGAACAGTTGAGTGGTACTGCACCTGCCCCCTACAAGATGATGTGATAGACCCCAGGCTTAGTCGTAATCTAATATATATTTTAATAAATTTATTTTAAATTTCATGTTTGATTTCGAGTAAAAAGATATTTTTGCTAATCGGCCAAGGTTTTCAAAATTATAGAGCTTTGATAGCCATCGTGGAAGCGAAAATGATGATGTGGGAGTAGATGATTGGGTAGGAGCCGACTTGCACCGACTTTTGAAGGACACCCTTAATTTCTCGGGACTTTTTTGACGACTGATATGGATCCACACTCACCATTTACCTTTTCCTTCTTTTGGTATGCTCAACCCCCTTCCTTGCCACCGAAAGTGAAGACCTAACGTGTATGGCACACAACAGTTAACTGTTTCTGCACATTTTAATAAATGAACACATTAAATAAATTTAGTGATAAAAAAAATATTATTCAAGTTAGAATATTTGAATTCGAATTCGAATAGTCGTATTTACATGATATGTTTGCATTGTCAACGATAAAAGAAAATTTAAACAAAGATTACCTTATATTCCCTTTAGAATATAAAAAAATATACATAAAGACACCATTTAATGTCATTTGTCACTCTTCATTTATCTCGAAACATTCATGTTTGAACATATCAGAGGAAAAATCTTTGAAAAAAAGGTGGAATGTACGAGCCTTTTCTGGTACTAGTTTTCAAACGCAAGTTAATCTGACAAATACTTCTTAGCCTCCCGTATGAATAGGTCTTTACTTTCTGCAAGAAAGTATTGAATGAAAAAGCTGGCGTTTTAAACGTCGTCCGTTTTACTCGATCATCATCTGATATTGGATGAAAAACGCCATTGGTATTGGTCTTCAGTGCATGTAAACAACCGACAGACGATTTGCATGACTTTATCCATTAGATAACACCCTCCGTATCCCTCGAAAATGCATCGGTTAGAGATTGTTCCATTGGGTGGTATAGGTTGATTATGGCTCTACTTATACGGTAATGTTATCGACCACGGAACCAAGATGAAATTATGTAATTAAGTTATTTAATTTTAAAATTGATAAAATTGTAAGAATAAAGATGGATCAAAGGGGGCATTTGAGAGTGTGGTCGGACCTACTACAAATTTCAAAGCTTCATTTAGTTTATGTATTTTTTTTATATTTTTATTAACAATCTAATTTCATATCTCTTAAAAATTTATAATTTCACATATTTCAAAATTTAATATTTTTTTAAAAATTCGTACTCTTAACATAGATTCTCATATCTTACGTAAAAATTATTTAAATATAAAATGAAGATTTTCGGAATTCGATAAATTTTACACTGATGAATTGAGTTATTAAAATTAAATCATATATTTGGAGCCCTTTATTTTCAATCTTCTAGAAAATAAATTTTCTCGTCTACCCTAAACATGTTGGATAGAAGGAGAGAAATTAATTGCTTCTCCATAGATTATAGTCACGAGGGAGTCCTATTGGTAGCCTTATTTTTATTACTTTCTGGTTTAGCCTTTATTTATATGTGGGCTATTTTTTTTAGCTTTGGGAGTATTAATCTTTCAAGTTATCTCAGGAAGTCAACATTAATATGAATATGCACAGTCTCCAAAGAAATAAAATTTTGAAAATATCTTAATTTAGTTATGGTCCATGGAAATGGATGAAATTGGTTCTTATTACACACTTTAACAAGATATTAGTTTTAATTTTTTTGATAATATTAAACAGATTGTATCGATTGTTTGTGGTTCATTTTTTTAATTGGGATGAAATATCATACTTGGTGTAAATATGATCATTAATCGATAACTCTATGTGAGAGAAAGATGATGTGGGATATGAGATAAATAATATAGATGATATAGTTTATTCTTTCAATATTTCCTTTAGGTGAAAATACTTCGAGTATCGGATGACGGGTGTCAAGCCTAGGATCATCATGCCTATTAATAGGTTGACAGACTATGCAAATATAATTGTCAACTATCAAATTCGAATATGTCAAATATCATATATGAAACTAAGGAGTATGAACTCGGAAGAGTGATTTTGATGGTGGATTGATTTCTGAAAACTATGTGATATATTTGAAGAATTTTGAAGATGTTGCTTAGAGCATGGAGAATTTTATTGACGAAGAATTAGTTGTTTGTGAAAAATATTCTCAGAAGAT
Source organism: Hibiscus syriacus (assembly GCF_006381635.1). Taxonomy (NCBI): domain Eukaryota; kingdom Viridiplantae; phylum Streptophyta; class Magnoliopsida; order Malvales; family Malvaceae; genus Hibiscus; species Hibiscus syriacus. Next base: position 594,470 of record NW_024063535.1, read on the forward strand.
ATAAAATATTTATTTCTGATTAGTCTAATAAAATATATCAAATTTAATTTAATTTCTAATAATATCAATAGAATTAAATTAAATCATCTTAATTCTAATTTTTTTAAAATATTTAAAAAAACACAAAGAAAATATGCAGTACAAAGTCCAAATCAACATTTAAGGCTCCAAAATTCGATCTTGCATTTTTTAGTCCTACCATATTTAAATATGGGTTCCAATGATAATCTTCCTCCTTCATTTCTATTCTTGCTATATGCATTTTGAGACGAGTATTTTCATTATTATACTTATTTTCTTAGAACTTATCGGTGTTTTATTTATTTAAGGGGAGAGGGGAGGCCAGTGATCATCAGCATCTATGGCTGAAACGAAGAATAGTGGCCAATCCAACAAGGGTGTGGTCGATGAAACAGAGAAGATGACAACAACATTCCAAGAGGCTGACAAAGGAAAGGATCTTGATTCTGGGTTTGAGAGGCGGCAATGGAAGCCTGTTTTTGATGAAGCTTCCATTTCACAAAGACCTCTCAAGAAGATATGTATCCCTGAACGTCACCACCCGATCCAATCCGCTGCTTCTTCGTCTTCGTTCTCTTCATCCTCCCCTGTTTCCGCTAGTTCTCCTCCTTCTTCTTCTTTCCCATCTTCTAAACTTGTTTTTCCTTTCGCTTTCGATGCATCTCAGCAGCCAGTTTACTTTCCTCAACAATATGGAAATACTCCAACTCGTATGCCGATGTTCCGCTCTTCGCAGCAAAATCAGCAACAACAAGGGTTTGTTTATCGGCCATTTTATGCTGCAGAAACATCGGTATCGCCTCAGCGGCAACAGCAACTTCTGCTGTACTGGACCAATGCACTGAATTTGAGTCCGAGAGGGAAGATGATGAGCATGTGTAGATTGGGGCAGCAGCAGCCTATACATACTACCAAGCTCTACCGAGGCGTGAGGCAGAGGCATTGGGGCAAATGGGTAGCCGAAATTCGCCTTCCTCGTAACAGGGCTCGCCTTTGGCTTGGCACATTCGATACAGCCGAAGATGCAGCCTTAGCCTACGATCGTGAGGCGTTCAAGTTGAGAGGAGAGAATGCAAAGCTCAATTTCCCTGAACTTTTCCTCAACAAGGAAAAAGATACATTCTCCACTACCCCAATCTCAGCAGTTTCTTCACCACACACTCCTCATGAAAGATCAAAGCAAGAACAGGAACCGAAAATGGAAACGATGCCACCACTGCCTCAAGGAGACAATCCGATCACCGACTACTCGATGGGGTGTAGTGATGCGACAGCCAGTGACGAGGTGCAGATGACAGTAGAGGGTTGTTCAGGTTCTCAGGAATTGGTGTGGGGTGATATGGCAGAAGCTTTGTTCAATACAATCCCAGCAGGTTGGGGTCCTGCTAGTCCAGTGTGGGATGATTTAGATACCACAAACAATCTTCTTTTGCCCTCAAATCTTCCTTTCTCCAATCAAAACCAGCAACAACAACAACAACATAGCTCCGCTTCTTCTTCTCCTCCTCCTCCTTCTGGTCCAATGAAACCCTTTTTCTGGAAAGATGAATAGAGTCCAGCTTGCCGTGGAACCATGCACTGGTTTCAGAATTTTTCAGAAAACCAGTCTCTGAGTACCACTAAGCTTTCATTTAATTCCTCTCTTTTTCAACAATCCAACCTGTGATTCCTTTGCCATTTCAGCTTCTTGTTGTTGCAGAATGTGATGTGGTCCTAGTAGTATTCATCCAATATATCACTAGATAATGTAATTCCAAGTTAATTACCATGCTCCCTACTGGTGTTAAGTGCATGTGTTTTCATGTAATTTTACAGATTGCAGGGTCTCTGATCTCCTGCTTTCCTTTTTCTGCTCCGAGCATGGAACCAATTTCTGTTTCTACACATTTTCGATGTTAATTATATCGAATTTTCAATCGGTAACGATGATGAAATCTTAAACTTGATTGTTAAAATTTCGGCAATGCAAAGCAACGTATGTAATTAACCGACATACTAATCCCATATTTAATTATTACAATATCCGAGGTGAAAGGTGGGACCTGTCACCTGCCCATGAGATCATGCTTGCATTTCTTATTTGCGACGGCATTGTAATGATGACCCGTCTGATATGATGAAAGAGATGGACAAATAAAAGACAAACATGGAAGTGGCATGAGTGCCAGTTTTTAGATAAAATTACAGTTAGTTGCTTTCCATCACTGATTTCTCCAATATTTTGGGGAAGATATTTTCACATCGACGAAATCGGAAAACATTTTTTAGAGAGCAACATCAAATTAAAACATTTTTAAAAATTAAAATATAAATACCATTGTTGTTTTACTTTAGAATTATACATTTGTTATAGTGTTAAATTGAACTCTATTATTTTTGAGAGATTGAAAATAATTTTAAATTTTATTGCGATTAAAGATAAAATTTTACTATTTAGGAGACCCAAGCATCTGCCAGCTCCTTCGTCTCTAGCAGTCTCACCGATATAAAAATAAAAATTAATTGACCCTTATTCTCATATATAATGAGAGTAATGGGAGGTAGAATAGTAGGTTGTCCCCAACGCCAGGTTGATAACAGTTTTCGTAAGAGACCTCCGAATTATGAAATGTCTTCCGTGGGACTCAATCCCACGACCCCAATATTAAAAACCTTGTGCTCTACCAATTGAGTTGGATGATCATTTTAGCAGTCTCACCAATATAAATTAGATAAATTACTTTTATTTTATTCTTATTTTGTTCTTCAAACTTTTAAAAAGTTTGGACTTAATTTTAATATTATTCTTATTTTGATCATTTGATTGTTAAAACATAAACTATATCAAAATAATATCGTTTCGTTCTTCTCTCTCCTTATTCCCTAATAAGCCCAAATTTAATCTATTGTTAATCACGATTGATCACTATATCGTTTATTGTTTTTATTAATGTAAACCATCAACGTTTGATAAGTCTCAAAATATTCTTTCAAATTCAATACTCATTTACTTAAAATACACCTCAAATTCCATAAATCTAATATTAAACATGTTGGTTTCCTATTCTTCAATCTTTGTCTTTCAAGGAATGAAACCTCTAAGAAGATATGTCACTCTTCACCTCGAGTGGAATTTATCTATCATTGGAATCTTTAAGAGGTTATGATCTTTGGAGATCCACCAAAGTTAAAAACAATTTTTGTTTCTTTTTCTCTCTTTTTATTCTAATTACTACTTTCTGATATTTTCTTTTCGTTGTTGTAGATGGTTGTTGTTTTTATTTTGTGAAGTGGTCAAAAAATTTAAAAATAATGGAAAATATTATTTAAGGATAATTGTTGAGACTTGATGGTGAGAAATGGAGGTAGGAGCAGGAGCGAGATTAGAGAAGATGATGGAATCTCTAAAATGATGAAGAAATGGGAAAAAGGAAAAAAGAAGAGAAAAATAAGATGAACAATACATAACTTTCACACTAATAAAAAAAAGTAGATCATTTGCTAGACTATTTTTATTTAGCGTCAGAATTAAAAAAAAATGAAAGTTCAATGATCAAATAGTTTTACCATATAGTTTATGCCTGGGTCTGATTGTTGCCAAAAGGCAGTGAAGATTTCAAATGGCAATACCCGACCCGATGAAAAATGTAAGAAAACGAACATAACCTATCCAAGACTTAAAATATCTCATTGGAGAATACGATCTGACATTGATAGTCCAAAGCCAATGGTCTTCTTGTCTTAAGTAGACAAGTCTTTTCCATGTTTCATTCTCATCCCATTTCAAGACTGAAGTTAACTTCTCCCCTGGCTGCCACTCAGGTGACAGGCAAATCCTTCTGTCTCCACCCATTTATGGTTTTCATGTTAACAGAGAGATGTGAAATTATTGCCGACATACATGATAGCTCCAAGCACAATATTAAGACGGTTCGCATAAGTTTTATGCCAATATCCAAAGAAAGCAGGGAGGCCAGCGTCCAAAGACAACTGGTTAGACCATTGTCAACATATACGTTATCGTGTAAACTGGTTAATGTTGACATTGTATGTAAACCAAACAAGGCAGCTTGAGTGACGCAAAATAAAAGTGTTTACCGGAGTTGGAACAATAACTCAGATTCGTTCGAAAACTAGCTCGTTGATTTGGCTCAAATATGCACCATAAAGAGAAAATGTATACCTATGGAGATTGAATTCCAAAAACCTTCGACTTACCTATATCTCTTAAAACCTAGACTTCTTGTCCACTCTAACGCACAGACAAGCCCCTGACAGACTCACTTAATCTGCTAGAACAAAATCTAGAGTCTAATAAACAGATCTTCCTAACCTACTGACCTACAAATAATAATAACAATTCTGTGACTGACACGTACACTAAAGATCATTATAAATACTCCTCTAGACAATTGAAGGAGTGTTAGCTCCCTTAACAACCACCCTTCCCTGTCTTCCTCCTCATCCACCCCTCTACAATACAAAAACACTTGTCAACAATCATCTTTCTACGTCCGTTACTCTCAACCCAATTCAAGAGAGATAAACCAACAACAATCGACAAACCAAACTTGTTCTCATCAACAAACTACATATATATACGTGGTCTCACCAACAAACGACATATATATATATATATATATATGTTTTACAGTTATTTTTAAAATTTTGATAACGTAGTGAATTGTGCTAAATAACACAATACAAAAAAAAAAAACCCTCACTTTTTCCCCTTCAACCAAAACATACGAGATTGATGCTTTTTTTCTAGTTTCAACAGCAAAAAATTCGGGATCTAACTCCAACATGGATGGTATGAGTACCGCACTACATAATGAAGGTTATAGCATACGCATTTCAAAGTTCATTCTTGACATTTACATATTTATTATATACACTAAACTTTGCAAGAGTCAGTAGTACATCCTAATGATAATTTTGAACTGTCATCAGATCAGACCTATGGTGACATATGAAGAGCATTCAGAGGTCGTTCTAATATGACAATCAGGAATCCAGCTAAACAAAAGTTAATATCCACAGCAAACCAAACACCTAAATTGATCATAACGTTATATCTCTAGACAAAATGATAAGTAAAATGAGGCAATACTCCAGTATACATGCTAAAGCATCATTCTATAACATTATTTTCACAGTACATGCCCAAAAAGTAAAGAGAACACGCATCAGAATTGATTCAATACGCTAGTATACATGCTAAAGTAGAACATAGTTTTCACCGTAATGCCCAAAACCAAAGAAAACATGCTTCAAAATTGATTCAGCTGTCCTAGTTTATTGAAAAATCAAATTTTCTCGAATTGGGCAATACCCTCAGTACAAGAGCAACTATTAGAATCTATAACCTTTAAAGTAATTAGTGTTTACTGTTGTTTTCCATTGTTTTCCGCAGCACTCTCTTCCTTGCCCAATGCAACCACTACTTTCTTTAAAATGGCTTCAGTAAGCTGGTGAGAGTTCTCCACAGCCTTTGAAATAGCTTGCCATTTCTCACCATGCTTCGGTTCTGCAGCAGCACACCTTTTCATCACATCTTTCTGGTTCTCCTCACTACCATGCTGAAGTTCAAATTTGTAGTACAATGCCCAGAAATCACCAATATCTGGAGCAAGAGTCACAGCCCTATTGAGCCAAGTCCTAGCTTTATCCACCTTCCTATCATGCCAAAATAACTTGGCCACCGCGGCAATAACATGGGGATCATGATCACATTTCTTAAGGGCATCCATGCTCTTGGTTTTACGTTGAGGCCTTGGAACCATCTCAATAGATGCTGCCCACAATATACCACTATTTGGACATTCCTGCAATGCCTTTGCCATTAAGATATCTGCTTCCTTCTTGTAGCCATGTCTTGCCTCGGCTCGTATGGCAGCAAGCCAGAGTTCAGGTTGTTGTGGGTTCCTCTTCCTTGCCAGTGTGAGCACAGCTCGAGCCTTAGCAATCCCATTCATTTTCTCTTCAAGTGTGGCAAGAGAAACCCATAGTGGTATACAACTTGGGCAATGCTTTAAACCTGATTCATAAACTCCCTTGGCCTTTTCTAAGTTATCAAGCCGTTCCTCAAGCTGCCCAAGCATCAACCACAGTTTAAAGAATGATGGGAATTGCTTCAATCCTTCATCAAGCAACCTCCTCTCTTCTTCAGTGTTCCCCAATTCTCTCTCCACAATGGCTGATTTCATCCATACTCTCTCAGTGCCTCCTCTCTCACGAGCCTTAGCAAGAAGTATTCTTGCTCTCTCAGGCTCATGGTTTTCAAACTCCAGCTTAAATGCAGCAAGCCATATCTCCTCTGAATTTGGTATGGCAGCATATGCTTCTTGAAGGATAGCTCGAGCAGCAGGCACATCCCCAGCAAGCCATTTCTCTTTGGCACCCATAAGCCAAAGAACCTCAGCCTGTGGCCGATATGTAACTGCTTTACGAAGAAGAGCATCAAGCGATTCCCTAGTCCCATGGCTCTTCTCCAGCTGCGCTGCTTTCAACCAAATGCTCTTCTTTGTCAAGAACACGGTAAGAGCATGAGCATAGATAGCTCTAGCAGTCTCAATTGAACCCCTTTTCTTGCATTCCTCGGCATCAGCCACCCAAGTTCTCTTCCTATCCTCTTCCTCCACTCCAATCCCAATTGTATTTCGAATTATTGCCTGGCACGTGGCAACAGACCCAGCTCTCTCAGCAGCCTCAGCCTCCTTCATCCAAGCCTCCCTATCAATAACAAATCCTTCTCTTTGCAATGCTCTTATACACCTCTCAATAATCTTTCCCACCATAGGAATGTTCCCATTAGCTTCCTCCAGCTTTGCAGCCGTAATCCATATAGCAGGCTCTTTAGGCAACTTCTCCCTTGCCCTATTAAGCACTTTCTTAGCTTTATCATAATCCTTCAACCTGGCAAGCGCCAACCACAACTCCACGTGCAAAGGACAGCACTCCACGGCCCTTTCAAGCAATGTCGCTGCATCCTTCTCATTTGCGAGCTCCACAACCGCCTTCCATAACCTTACCGAATCCGGTATGTGCTCCAAACCCCTTCTCAAAACCCTGCTCTTATTCACATCATCATGTTCTAATTTTGCAGCCTGCAGCCACAACTTCACTGAATTGGGAATAGATTTCACCCCCTTAGCAATCACAGCCTTGGCCTCATCTGGGCTTGCAAGCCTACAAGCCTCCAACCAGACATCTTCATTCTTGGGACACTCCTCGCACCCTTTCTGAATCAACTGCCTAGCAATATGGATCTTCCCAGCCACTTCCTCCAACCTTGCAGCCGCAATCCAGCCAGGTGGATGTTTCGGATTCGTCTGTGTAACACTCTTCAACAACAATCTGGCTTTTTTAATATCCGAAATCTCAGCATCACTAGTAATCTTCATACTTTTCAGATCAGTCAAATACCCTTTTGGATCCACAACAGTTAAACCTGAAACAGAATCCGATAATCTATCTAACTTCAAAGACAATACAGTACCTCTTCCTTCACCAACAGCAGTTAAATCGGTCACAGGGGTTTGAGACCACGGAGTTTCTGTCCCACCCGCAGCTCTGCTCTTCGGGTCCAAAGCCGTAACATGCTCTTGTTCCTGCCTCGCCTTCTCCAAAAGAGTATCCGGGACCGGAACAAAACTCTCAAACCTTCTTTTCTTATTCCTTAATGAATAATCCCCGATCTCTGGAATACTCTCCCACTCCTCAGTTGACAAAGTATGCAACTTTCTCTTCAAGTCCGCGAACTGCTCCGTAATTTTAGGGTTCGACGCTCGGTATTTCTCGATTTCTTCCTTCAGTCTCGCCTCCCTTCGATCCTTTCTCCTCGAGTCCATCCTCTTATCAATGGCTTCCCAAACAGCGTCAGCTTCTTTATCATCTTCATCATATTCCGCAGAGGCAAAAAGACCCACATCGTTGCCTTCAAATTCATCGAATTTCTGATTCTCATCGTAACCCTTATCCTCCCCTTCATCGTCTTCTTCCTCCTCACCCGGCTTCCCCCGGCCACGGCCAACGCCAGAAGGCGCCGCAGCCCCACCAATAGTTGTAGCGGACCGGTCGGGTAAGTCAGGAGCAGCACGGGCCGGACCAATATCGGATCTGGTGGTGAACCCGGTCGCACCACGACCCAAACCAGCAACATAGTTAGCAGGAGGCTTGGAGTTGAGAAAGTCTAGGCGCTGCTTGGGAACGGCGGCACCGCTGGGGCCAGGTTGGGTGCCACCACGGAGGGGAACATGGAGGAATAAGGTGGTGTAAGGGGTAATGCGGAGTTCGGAGAGGAGGACGGAATCGGGATTCGGGGAATCGGCAATGGAAGAACGGGAATTCGGAGAAAGGAGTAGGTGTTGGTGATAAATTGGGATTTGGGTGTGGCGTTGAATGGATTGTTGAAGGGAAAGTAGAGTGGTGGTTTTAGGGTTTAGATTTAGGGAAATGGTTTTGGAATTTGGGGATGCGATGAACACCATTGTCTTCTATTCGGAATTGGCTCTTTCCTTCTATTCCGATAGCTTATCTATATATATATATATATATATATATGTGTGTGTGTGTGTGATCGAAGATTAAGAAAGGCGGTGTTGAGCACGAACCCAAAAGGCGGTTGGTTTAGTCTTGGGCCATAATAATACTAGGCTTTTATTTCAAGGTATCTAATGCTCTCATATGTTCAATGAATTAATATAATCGAAAAATAGAATCACAGACCAGGGATATTCACTTCTCGATTTAAACTGAATTAATTTACCAAATTAAATTAACTCAATTAAAAGATTGGTCACCGAAATTTATTTGTTTAGGAAATTTTTTTTCCAATATTCGATTAACAATAAATTCGTTAAAAATCGATTAATTAATCGAAAATATTAAATAACGATATATTATATATATTAAAAACATATTTTAAGCTCAAACTCATTAATAATTAAAACTCAACTATTTTTTAATCATACTATACCTATTAAATTGTCAAGGCCTAATTAAATTTTAACTTAAAGAAAAAAATATTTCAACTAAACTCAAATTAATCTAACTAAAAAAAATTATAAAAATTTATGATTAATTCAATTTTAAGGTTCGATCAGTGATCGAACCAACCGTTTAAACATTATCTTACTACTACGGAGTGCAGAACGAAAATCAAAATAAAATAGTGACGGTTTAATCTGTTGTGAATTTTTGTTTATAATTTTTACAGTTATAATTGTATAAAATTTTGAATTGATTAAATTAATATAAAAAAATTTAAATCATTTTTCTTTAAAATGGATCAAAGGTGATATTTGATTGAATAATACAATACATTTTAGTTTGCTTTTGGACATCAATTGCGAGGATAATTCAACTGGAAGAGTGTCAAACTGAAAATATAAAGATTGCATGTTTGATCCACGCTCACCGCATCCTATCGTTTTGTTATTCCTTTTTCTTCTTGATGAGCTCCCTATACATAGAAAGCGACAAAATGGACTGTCGGTGAGACACAAACGAAGCAAAGCCAGAGCATTTTTATACGCATATATATTTTCCGGTGAGCTAAAGCCAAATGTTAATGAATAAAGTAATTGGATGATTAAGTTTATTCAGGGCGCCAAACTTAAGTCACGTCTGATTTGCCGATCAACGTCCGTAGTGTGTAATAGTGCCAAAGAGAGTAGTTTGCTCATACGAAACTGCACCGTCCCTTTTGCGTATCTGACAAATCGTAGGAATCTTGCATATTTTACACACTTTATTACCTTGAAAACATAAAACATTTTGTTTGAACTTTATAAACGTTGTGATGTAAACCATTTTTTTTTTCATTTGCATGTGTTGAGCAAGGTTTTGAAAATTAGCAAGTGGTCTGCAGGAATGTATAAAATAATGGACCCACTTGCTTATTGGAATTTCTATAATCTTTCTTTCCTGGCTTTAGATCTGAAATCCCAAACCCATGGCTTATTCCTTCTTTGTTGACCATTAAAGGAAACTCTTCAGGGTCTGTTTCTGTGGAGGAAGGAGAGCTATGGGGTTGGTGGGTGTCCATGAAAATGGGAATGGGGAAATGGGTTTGTCTTTGGGGAAGAATAACAAGTACAAGAGGATGGATTCTGAGCTATCTGATGATTTTGATGATGATGCCTCACATCATCATCATCAACTGGAGAAGAAGAAAAGTACCAGGAAATATGTTCTTGCTTGTGCCATTTTTGCTTCTCTCAACAATGTACTTCTTGGCTATGGTTAGTTTTTCTCTCTCTCTCTCTCTCTCTCTCCATCGAGTTTTCTTTCTGGGAAAAGTTGACTTTTTTTAGTTCTTGTAATGATTTAGCAGGAAAAGAATGGCTAATTCAAATCCTTGGAATTTAGCGTTAAAATTCTCATTGATATTGTTTTATGTAGAACTGCAAATGAGAAACTTTAACTGAACTGACTGGTTGATTGTCATCTTTGTGAATGCTTAAAATCCACCATTTTGGCTCAAGTCTTGAACTTTATTGCAGATCTTCATGAATCATGGAGCATATTACCTGCAAAAGTAATCTGCTATGATTGTTAAGAACAAAATTCTTTGTCAACTAATTGGTTTGCTTGTTTACCACATAAAACACCGGTTTTCAAACACGTTTCGGGTCCGAATTTCTTTTGTATGTGCAGATGTAGGTGTTATGAGTGGAGCAATTATATTTATACAAGAAGACCTGAAAATATCCGAGGTGCAAGAGGAAGTTCTCGTCGGGATTTTGAGCGTCATTTCGCTTTTGGGTAGCTTAGCCGGTGGAAGGACATCGGATATCATCGGTAGAAAGTGGACAATGGCCTTTGCTGCTGTTGTGTTTCAAATTGGTGCAGCTATAATGACGCTTGCAGGCACGTTTGAAGTATTAATGATCGGACGAGTTTTGGCCGGGGTCGGTATAGGCTTCGGAGTCATGATTGCTCCGGTCTATATCGCGGAGATATCCCCAACCGTCGACAGAGGATATCTTACCTCCTTCCCTGAGATTTGCATAAATCTAGGTATTTTGCTTGGTTATGTCTCCAACTATGCATTTTCTGGTCTTTCGGTACATATAAACTGGAGGGTAATGCTGGCTGTTGGAATTTTACCGTCACTCTTCATCGGATTCGCACTTTTTGTTATCCCTGAATCACCAAGGTGGTTGGTCATGCAGAACCGAGTCGATGAAGCTAGATCAGTGCTATTGAAAACAAACGAAAACGAGAAAGAGGTGGACGAGAGGCTCTCGGAAATAGTAGCAGCGGCTGGAATCTCCAACGGAGAGAAGAATGAAGAGAAGGCCGTATGGCGTGAACTAATAAGCCCTTCACCTTCACTTCGTCGAATGCTGATCACAGGCTTCGGAATTCAGTGCTTCCAACAAATCACAGGAATAGATGCAACTGTGTACTATAGCCCCACAATCTTCAAGGATGCAGGGATCGAGAATAACTCGAAAATTCTCGCTGCAACCGTCGCGGTTGGTGTCACAAAGACTGCTTTTATATTGATTGCAACATTTCTTGTTGATAGAATAGGGAGGAAGCCCTTGCTCTATGTTAGCACAACTGGAATGACCGTCTGTTTGTTTACCTTAAGCCTTAGCTTGGCCATACTGGGGAAAGGGCAGCTTGGAATTGCAATGGCATTGTTGTGTGTTTGTGGAAATGTTGCATTCTTTTCTGTGGGAATGGGTCCTGTTTGCTGGATCTTGACATCCGAGATCTTTCCCTTGAGGTTACGAGCTCAAGCGTCGGCTCTCGGCGCCGTAGGTAACAGGTTATGCAGCGGCTTCATTGCCATGTCGTTCCTCTCTCTCGCCCGTACAATAACTGTGGCCGGAACCTTTTTCTTGTTTTCGTTGATGTCGGCTCTTTCCGTTCTCTTCATTTACAAACTTGTTCCGGAGACGAAGGGAAAATCATTGGAACAGATTGAGTTGCTTTTCCAAAATCACAATGAATGGCATGGAAGTGAAATAGAGCTAGGAGACTCTGAGCATCTAGTACACAAAACATAACCACTTGGGGATTGTCAAGGTGGGATCATACAATTGTTTTTATCATTCATGTCTGTTGTACTGAATATGCTCTAAATTCATGATTGTTTTTTTTTAATAATATCATCTCTAATTATCGACTATAAATATTACGAAAAAATAGCTAAATTCATTAAAAATATCTTGAGGGTATTGCACCTAGGTAATATATTTGTTGATATTAGCCAAGCCAACGAACTCCCTCGTCCCTCTCTGGATCCGAATATAACGATATATTCTGAGCAAAAACAGCACAAACCTGAAACCCTCGCACTGCCACAGAACCCTTCCAACGTAACCAAAGTTTTTAGGATCTTCCATTTGATCATCAATGGAGTCCTTCAACTCGATGAACAACAACGGAGGAGACGAAATTAATTCCTCGCCTCACACTTTCGGCCACGATGCCGCCTACATGGGAGCCTATGATTCCTCCTCTTTCCCGCCTCCCCAAGCTTTCCCTTCCGATGATATCACCATTGATACTACTACTCACATTGCTCACAATCACAGCCGCAGTTACAGTCAAAACCTCGGTTATATTGCCACTAGCAACAACAACGACATCGATAATAATAATGACATTCATACCGACCCGCCTTCCCCGGAAGTTTATGGCTTTGGTTTGTCAGCGCCCAATGCTGAATTCGTGACATCTTTCGGAGGGTCTGCGATGGATGGTAGTGGTATTCCCGATGGCGGTGCTGATGATGACGGTATTTTCACATCTGAAGGGCCTATGTTGCCTCCGCCTGATGAGATGCAAGAGGAAAGCTTCATGCGACGCGAATGGCGCCGGTTTGTTTTCGTTCTACCTTCCTTGTTTTCGAAATTTCTCATTCGGTTCATTGTTTTAAATTCGTTTATACGCAGCTTAAACGCCATTCATCTTGAGGAAAAGGAGAAAAGAGAGAGAGAAATGCGAGATAGGATAATTGGCGAAGCAGATGAGTACAAACGATCATTTTACGAGAAAAGGAATCAGAATTGTGAAACCAATAAGGCAAACAACAGAGAAAGAGAGAAGGCAGAAGAAACTAGCATTGTGATCATTAATTCTTTCGCACTGCTTCTTTACACGGATGAACTGAATCTATTATTTGTGTATTGTTGATGCAGCTATACTTGGCTAATCAAGAGAAGTTCCACAAAGAAGCTCACCTCCATTACTGGAAAGCAATAGCCGAGATCATTCCTCGAGAGGTGGCGAGTATCGAGAAGAAGAGAGGAAGGAAAGACCCTGATAAAACACCATCGGTTTTGGTTATTCATGGTCCAAAGCCGGGAAAGCCTACTGATCTTTCGAGAATGAGGCAAATTTTCGTGAAGCTCAAACAGAATCCTCCGCCTCATATGATGCCTGAACCCAAAGATGAAAAAGATGGCAAAGATGCAAAGGAAGAGAAGGACGCCAAGAACGGCAAAGGTTCAACAACAGCAGCGTCTGCCGGAGAAAATAAACCTGCTGCTGCTGCTGCTAATGGTGGCACTGAACAACCAAAACCAGAGACTTCATCTCCAGCTGAGGTTGATAGCAAAGTTAAAGCCAATCCCGATGCTTCCAAGTGATGCCAAACCTTAATTTCTCGGTCTTTCCATTTTTTTTTTCTTTTAAAGTATGGGATTTCAAGTCTGCAACATCATATGTAGGCATTCTTTCTTTCATTATAATTTGATTTTGAAACTGGAGATTATTAGCAACTGTTTTAGCTCAGTGTGTCCTCTTTTGTACTCAAATACAGAAGAGAAATAATAACTTCGAGGAAATTAAGACGAGAAGTGTAGGTCGCTTTTGGCTTCCAATTCCTGGGAATGACATCTCTTGCAGAACGTGTTCTTCTTGTTGATAATGTTGTTAGTTTCACTGAGAATGGTCCCTTCAAAGGTCACCCATTTATGTTCCAATTTGCTCCCCACAGATGATTCATCTCTAGCCGTTCATTAGAATTTGCCTGCCAAAGCAAACATCCAAAGGTTATTGTTCATTTCTTTTTCTTCTTTTTTTCTAATAGATATTGTTCATTTTTTTATAGAGGCATAATGATAAAATTAATCCTCAATGTTGATCAAAATAATCACTTTAATCCATATTTTTTAAACATTTTAATCTAAAGTTTTAAATTTTAGTCAAAATAATTCATGTCAGATGAAAATCGTTAGTTTATTAACCGTCAACACATGTTGCTAACGTGATGTTTTCACATACAATGTTTAATTGCTTAAATGTCATATGTGATGTATTCATTTTAATGACGAGACACATTTCATATCATCGGTTCTAGATAACATGATATATATCACATTATTACTTTGGGTGATATGATATATAATATGTCATCACTTTGGTGACATGGCATGTGTCATGTCAGTAATTAAGCGCGTGTAAAAATGTCACATCACAACATATATTGATCGTTAGTCAACTAACTATTTTGATCCAATAGGAACTATTTTAATCAAAAATTGAAATGGTGAGATTCAAAATATTTTTAAAAAATAACAACAAAAGTGATATTTTAACAAATGTTGAAGGCTAATTTTATCTTACTATATTTTTTATATTTAGAAGATATTGTTTTTATATAATTTTAAAAAATGAAGTATGCACGTGCTAATGTCATATGACATGCGACTTTTGAGTGCTGCATGGCCCATGTATCACATGCACAAAGTCTATGACTTACTTCTCTTATATGCATTGATCCAATATCTCCATCTCCATCCTCAAATTCTATAAGAAGAGATAGCCAGAAACCAGTTGAGCCAGAATTCACATGGAAAGCGATACTCTTCCCGCTCCCGGGATATTTACATGGGGTCCTAAAATTTTAATTCAACAAATTATTCAGTTTACAATTTTCATTAGTATGGAGACTAAAAAAGAAACACTAGAGCACATACCTTCTATACAAAACTCGGAGTTCACCTAAGTTCCTGAGCTGCGAACTCCGACCACGTACAGCCATATGACCAAAGGCCGCACCACTTAAGTCGAAATGGGTGCGGCCGATGACTCCCGGCCCCGTAGGACTCCTGTCCATTACAATGATGGTCACGGGCTTCTTCGAGCATATGTTCTTATCTAGGCACTTAACTTTGTAGCAAGCTCCGCAGCCTTCCCCGTTCTTGAACAGCACCGGGCTCACCGCTCCCACTCTGGCCTTCAGCGGCCTCACGTCGACTAACGACCCGTACCCACATGCTCCGCCTGAGAATAAAAATCAGAGATTATGTAAATATAATTCAACTATAATTAAGGCATAATTGAGAACCAGATCTTAAATAGTTCAATACCAACTCGTAGGCAAAACAGAAGCTAATGATGGGATCTTACCGTCGCTACCATCACCGTTAGGACTGCCGTACCAAGTGGCGGTGGCGGGATGCCAATGTAGGTCAGTAACATTATGTGGAATGGATACCTTACCGGCCACCTTTGGACACTCCAACAACAAGAGGAAACACAATGTGATAACCCCAGAGAACCCACAGCGGCGCTGCATTGTGTTAACTGGCGGCGCCACTACAGTTTTTATTTGCATTTGATGTTGAAAGACTAAAGGCGGTGTTCAGAGCTTCGTGCATCCATCATAAGTACATATATATATATATATATATATATATATATATATATTAAAAATATCTAAACATGTTTATTATCTATATTGAAATTGAATATTGTTATCTAAATTTAAATAACTAAATTATTTTTAGATATTCAAATCTCTTAAATATTTATAATCATATGCATAAAGAAAATTAAAACAACTAACAATTAGTTGATTTAGTAGGATAATATATTAGATTCCTTAAGTAATGTTAGAGGTTCTAACCTTAACGTTTTCGAATAGAGCAAATTGTGTTGGGAAGGTCGCCCCATAATGGGTATTTGCAAAACTCAATCTAAATTAGTCGATCAATATATTGAATAGAGTGATTAATTGAAAAAAAATGAAAGAGAGAAAATTTTATACTCATATTAGAAACTTTTCGGTTTAATTTTTATATGGATCTTTTCGAGTATCAAACATCTCCCAAGCATAGACCTTCAAGTTAACTATAAAGCATAGACAAGACTTTTGATAGATTCACGCGTCTTACTAGAGTAAAATCCAAAGTGTGGTAATTAAATCTTCCTAATCTAATGACTTACAAATAGCTATCTTGATCCTATAGATGATACACATACTAAATGTCATTATGAATACTCCTAACTGATACAAAAAAGGGATTAGCGCCTTTTACAATGAACATTTATCCTTGTTCTTCCTCCTCTACATCATAAAACACCAACCAATTGTTGAAAGTATTGCTAAAATGATTTTCAAGTTTGGCAACCAATTCTGAAAAAATGGTTTTCAAAGTTTGGTAAAAGTTTCTTTGAAAATGGTTTTCAAAGTTTGGTAAATGTTTATTTGAAAAATAATTTTTAAAGTTTGGTAGATGTTTGTTGAAAAATGATAATGGGATAATCACAATTAATCCCTAGGCTTTAGGGATTTACAAGATTAAGTCCTTAAGTTTCAACTATAAATACCCTAACTCATTTAGCTTCAAAACCATCCCAAAAATCATTCCTTTCTCCCAATACTAGAGAGTTTTCTTGTGAGTAGTGAGTGTTTTGCAAACACCTGTAAATTTTCTCTCTTAGTAAAAGATCTGCAGCAGTCCAGAGACGTAAGCACAATTGGCTGAACTTCGTTATCAATTTCGGGTATTATTTTTCCGCTTTTATTTCGCATTCTCACTAATCTGGTTATAGGAAAATTACTGGTACTCAGCTTATTTCCTAACAACTGGCATCAGAGCTTTTGGTTGTGAATTTTGTCAATTTTTTTACGAGGTTACTATTCATTACTATTCACATGAATAGTGAATTTCGTGAATAGTAAAAATTTTGTCGGCGATACGAGTTTGTCGGCGGAGGTGTTCTAATACACGGTGGTTCACAAGAATAGTCAGAAACGATCCAAACGAAACCAGATTCGAGTGGGAGCGATGGCTGCAAACGAAGGGAATGTGAAAATTGAAAAGTTCGATGGTGCGGACTTTGGCTTTTGGAAGATGCAGATCGAAAATTTTTTGTACCAGAAAAATCTATATCAACCTCTCTCAGGAAAGCAACCAGTGGGCATGGAGAATGAAGACTGAGCTCTTCTCGATAGACAAGCCCTCGGAGTTATCCGACTGACGTTATCCCGTAATATTGCTTTCAACATAGAAAATGAAAAGACCACGGCGGGTCTTATGGCGGCTCTCTCCAGTATGTATGAGAAGCCATCAGCCTCAAACAAAGTGCACTTGATGAGGCGATTATTCAATTTGCGGATGACGGAAGGGGCATCAATGACACAACACCTAAATGAACTCAACACAATCACAACTCAGTTGAGTTCAGTGGAAATTGAATTCGATGATGATGTTCGAGTTTTAATTCTCTTATCATCTCTACCAGACAGTTGGAATGCTACTTTTACAGCAGTTAGCAGCTCGTCGGGAAATAGTAAATTAAAATTCGACGATGTTCGGGATGTGGTACTGAGCGAAGAAATTCGACGGAGAGAATCGGGTGAAACATCAACCTCCTCAGCCTTGCACACGGAGTCCAGAGGGAGAACTTCATAAAGAAATTCAAATCGTGGCAGATCAAAATCCAGAAGGGGCAAATCAATAACAGGAAAGAAAGATTTTACCTGTTATAATTGTGGCAAGAAGGGTCACTTTAAAAGAGATTGTCGAGCACTGAAGAAAGATACCGGTGCACAAGAATCTGCCAATATGACAGAGGAGACAGGTGATGCCATGATTTTAAGCGTAAACACTCTGATTGAATCATGGATCTTGGATTCAGGGGCATCTTTCCACTCCACCCCATGCCGAGAAATCATGGAGAACTATGTCAGTGGTGATTTTGGGAAGGTTCATCTAGCCGATGATGAAACCTTGAAGATCGTCAAAAAAGGAGACATCCGATTAAAGTTGCCAAACCAGACCACCTGGACGCTGAAAACAGTGAGACATATTCCTAGCCTCAAAAGAAATTTGATTTCTGTAGGACAGCTTGATGGTGAAGGATTTAGCACAACCTTTTCAGGCTGTGAATGAAAGACTACTAAAGGAGCACTCGTCATTGCTCGTGGTAAGAAAACTGGTACTCTCTATATAACCTCAAATTTAGAGAATATCATTGCAGTAACATATGCTGATGGAAAATCAAACCTATGGTACCAAAGGCTTGGCCATATGAGCGAGAAAGGGATGAAGACACTTTTATCAAAGGGGAAGTTGCCGGATCTAAAGAATGTAGATGTCGAACTATGCGAGGATTGCATCTTTGGCAAACAAAAGAAAGTCAGCTTTGCAAAGATTGGTAAGACACCCAAGGCTGAAAAGTTAGAGTTAGTTCATACTGATGTATGGGGACCATCTCCAAGGCTGAAAAGTTAGAGTTAGTTCAGCTTTGCAGGCTCATTATATTATGTCACCTTCATAGATGATTCTACAAGGAAGGTGTGGGTTTATTTTCTGAAGAAGAAATCAGAAGTCTTTAATACCTTCAGAAAATGGAAGGCCATGGTGGAAAATGAGACTGGTCTGAAAGTCAAGCGGTTGAGGATTGACAATGGAGGAGAGTACAGAAATCGTAGATTCAGAGATTTCTGAGCAAACAATGGGATCAAGATGGAGACAACAGTTCCCATGACACCTCAGCAGAATGGCGTAGCAGAGCGCATGAACAAAACTCTGAATGAACATGCCAGAAGCATGAGGATACATGCCGGATTGCCCAAATTTCTATGGGCTGAAGCTATCAACACTGTAGCTTACTTGATCAACCGTGGGCCCTCGATTCCTTTGGATGACAGAATACCAGAGGAAGTTTGGAGCAAGAAAGAAATAAACCTTTCACACTTTAGAGTGTTTGGTTGTATTTTTTATGTACACATAAACTCTGCTGAAAGAAGTAAACTTGATGTCAAGTCCAACAAATGTGTCTTTGTTGGTTATGGTGGTGATGAGTTCGGTTACTGATTTTGGGACTATGAAAATCGGAAGATCATCATAAGCAGAGATGTCATTTTCAATGAGAATGTGATGTACAAATATAGGTCAACCATGGAACCAAGTAGCTCCAACACCGAAGCTGAAACAAAGGAATTTGTTGAGTTTGAGGATATTTCTGGTATTGATGTTCAGATCGCTCCTGAAACAGTTCAAGAAGAACCAGTCACACCAGAACTGAGACGTTCCTCCAGAATTCCTAAACCAACCCAACGATATTCTCCTTCTTTGCACTACTTGTTGTTGTCTGACAATGGTGAACCAGAGTGCTATGATGAAGCAATGCAAGTGGAGGATTCAGTCAAGTGGGAGTCTTCCATGAAAGATGAGATAGACTCGCTTATGTCAAATCAGACGTGGGAATTAGCAGAATTATCACCAGGCAAGAAAGCACTCCATAACAAGTGGATTTATAGGATCAAAGAAGAGCATGATGGGAGCAAACGCTACAAAGCAAAATTGGTTGTCAAAGGCTTTTAGCAAAAAGAATGTATTGACTACAATGAAATTTTCTCTCAAGTCGTGAAACTATCTACAATTAGACTGGTGTTAAAAATTGTAGCTGCCGAGAATTTACATCTTGAGCAGTTAGATGTGAAGACAGTTTTCCTTCATGGTGATTTGGAAGAAGAAATATATATGAGGCAGCCAGAAGGCTTCATAGAGGCAGGCAAGAAGAACCTGGTATGAAGGTTGAAGAAGAGCTTGTATGGTTTAAAACAAGCTCTTAGACAGTGGTACAAGAAGTTCGATAGCTTCATGGGTAGCAATGGTTTTACCAGATGCCAAGCAGATCATTGTTGCTACATCAAGAGGTTCGACAATAGCTTCATTATTTTATTGTTGTACGTTGATGACATGCTCGTTGCAGGCTTAGACATGTAAGAGATTGTAAACTTGAAGCAAAAATTGTCGAAGCAGTTTGCTATGAAGGATCTGGGCGCTGCAAAGCAGATTCTTGGGATGAGGATCAAGAGAGACACAAAGTCGGGGACTTTGATATTATCACATACTGAGTACATCAACAAAGTACTCTCCAGGTTCAACATGCAAGATACTAAACCAGTAAGTACACCTTTAGGTGTTCATTTCAGACTCTCCAAAGAACAGTCACCAAAGACGGAGGAAGAACATGCACACATGGTGAAGGTGCCGTATGCCTCAGCAATTGGAAGTCTGATGTATGCCATGGTTTGTACCAGACCAGATATTGCTCAAGCAGTGGGAGCTGTTAGCAGGTACATGAATAATCCGGGCAAGGTACACTGGGAAGCAGTCAAATGGATCCTCAGATATCTGCGGGGTACCACAAACAAAACACTTTGTTTCAAATGTAGAGATATGATACTGACAGGCTATGTAGATGCTGACTTAGCCGGAAATGTTGACAACAGAATGAGCACTACATGGTATGTCTATACTTTAGGAGGAACCGTAGTGAGTTGGGTTTCTCAACTACAGAAGATAGTTGCTCTCTCCACAACTGAAACAGAATATGTCGTTGTTACGAAAACTAGCAAGGAGATGGTTTGGCTCCAAAGTTTCTTGGAAGAGTTAGGCAAGAAACAAGAAAACAATGTCTTGTATTGCGACATTCAAAATGCTATACATCTAGCAAAGAATCCGTCTTTTCATTCCAGGACAAAACACATACAATTGCGATATCATTTTATCCGGTCTCTTCTGGAAGATGGGATTTTGAAACTTGAAAAGATCAGTTGAGCTCAAAATCCGGCAGACATGTTGACAAAGACGGTGACTATAGACAAACTGAATGTGAAAATTGAAAAGTTAGATGGTGCGGACTTTGGCTTTTGGAAGATGCAGATCGAAGATTTTTTGTACCAGAAAAATCTATATCAACCTATCTCAGGAAAGCAACCAGAGGGCATGAAAAATGAAGACTGAGCTCTTCTCGACAGACAAGCCCTCGGAGTTATCCGACTGACGTTATCCCTCAATGTTGCTTTCAACATAGCAAAGGAAAAGACCACGGCGGGTCTTATGGCGGCTCTCTCCAGTATGTATGAGAAGCCATCAGCCTCAAACAAAGTGCACTTGATGAGGTGATTATTCAATTTGTGGATGATGGAAGGGGCATCGATGACACAACACCTAAATGAACTCAACACAATCACAACCCAGTTGAGTTCAGTGGAAATTGAATTTGATGATGCAGTTCGAGCTTTAATTCTCATATCATCTTTACCAGACAGTTGGAATGCTACTATTACAGCAGTTAGCAGCTCGTTGGGAAATAGTAAATTGAAATTCGACGATGTTCTGGATCTGGTACTGAGCGAAGAAATTCGACGGAGAGAATTGGGTGAAGCATCAACCTCCTCAGCCTTGCACACGGAGTCCAGAGGGAGAACTTCAGAAAGAAATTCAAATCGTGGCAGATCAAAATCTAGAAGGGGCAAATCAATAACAGGAAAGAAAGATTTTACCTGTTATAATTATGGCAAGAAGGGTCACTTTAAAAGAGACTGTCGAGCACTGAAAAAAGATATTGGTGCACAGGAATCTGCCAATATGACAGAGGAGACAAGTGATGCCATGATTCTAAGCGTCAACACTCTGATTGAATCATGGATCTTGGATTCAGGGGCATCTTTCCACTCCACCCCATACCGAGAAATCATAGAGAAATATGTCAGTGGTGATTTTGGGAAGGTCCATCTAGCCGATTATGAAACCTTGAACATCGTTAAAAAATGAGACATCCGATTAAAGTTGCCAAACCAGACCACCTGGATACTGAAAGGAGTGAGACATATTCCTAGCCTCAAAAGAAATTTGATTTCTGTAGGACAGCTTGATGGTGAAGGATTTAGCACAACCTTTTCAGGCTGTGAATGGAAGATTACTAAAGGAGCACTCGTCATTGCTCGTGGTAAGAAAACTGGTACTCTCTATATAACCTCAAATTTAGAGAATATCATTACAGTAGCAGATGCTGATGGAAAATCAAACCTATGGCACCAAAGGCTTGGCCATATGAGCGAGAAAGGGATGAAGACACTTTTGTCAAAGGGGAAGTTGCCGGATCTAAAGAATGTAGATGTCGGACTATGCGAGGATTGCATCTTTGGTAAACAAAAGAAAGTCAGCTTTGCAAAGATTGGTAAGTTACCCAAGGCTGAAAAGTTAAAGTTGGTTCATACTGATGTATGGGGATCATCTCCAGTTCTATCTCTTGCAGGCTCATTATATTATGTCACCTTCATCGATGATTCTACAAGTAAGATGTGGGTTTATTTTCTGAAGAAGAAATCAGAAGTCTTTGATACCTTCAGAAAATGGAAGGCCATGGTGGAAAATGAGACTGGTCTGAAAGTCAAGCGGTTGAGGTCTGACAATGGAGGAGAGTACAGAAATCATAGATTCAGAGATTTCTGCACAAACAATGGGATCAAGATGGAGACAACAGTTCCCATGACACCTCAGCAGAATGGTGTAGCAGAGCGCATGAACAGAACTCTGAATGAACGTGCCAGAAGCATGAGGATACATGCCGGATTGCCCAAATTTCTATGGGCTGAAGCTATCAACACTGCAGCTTACTTGATCAACCGTGGGCCCTCAGTTCCTTTGGATGGCAGAATACCAGAGGAAGTTTGGAACAAGAAAGAAATAAACCTTTCACACTTAAGAGTGTTTGGTTGTATTTCTTATGTACACATAAACTCTGCTGAAAGAAGTAAACTTGATGCCAAGTCCAACAAATGTGTCTTTGTTGGTTATGGTGGTGATGAGTTCGGTTACCAATTTTGGGACTATGAAAATCGGAGATCATTAGAAGCAGAGATGTCATTTTCAATGAGAATGTGATGTACAAAGATAGGTCAACCATGGAACCAAGTAGCTCCAACACCGAAGCTGAAAAAAAGGAATTTATTGAGTTTGAGGATATTTCTGGAAATGATGTTCAGATCGCTCCTGAAGCAGTTCAAGAAGAACCAGTCACACCAGAACTGAGACGTTCCTCCAGAATTCCTAAACCAACCCAACGGTATTCTCCTTCTTTGCACTACTTGTTGTTGTCTGACAATGGTGAACCAGAGTGCTATGATAAAGCAATGCAAGTGGAGGATTCAGTCAAATGGGAGTCTTCCATGAAAGATGATATGGACTCGTTTATGTCAAATCAGACGTGGGAATTAGCTAAATTACCACTAGGCAAGAAAGCACTCCATAACAAGTGGATTTACAGGATCAAATAAGAGCATGATGGGAGCAAACGCTACAAAGCAAGATTGGTTGTCAAAGGCATTCAGCAAAAAGAAGGTATTGACTACAATGAAATTTTCTCTCCAGTCGTGAAGCTATCTACAATTGGACTGGTGTTAAAAATTGTAGCTGCAGAGAATTTACATCTTGAGCAGTTAGATGTGAAGACAGCTTTCCTTCATGGTGATTTGGAGGAAGAAATCTATATGAGTCATCCAGAAGGCTTCATGGAGGCAGGCAAGAAAAACCTAGTATGCAGGTTGAAGAAGAGCTTGTATGGTTTAAAACAAGCTCCTAGACAGTGGTACAAGAAGTTCGATAGTCTCATGGGTAGCAATGGTTTTACCAGATGCCAAGCAGATCATTGTTGCTACATCAAGAGGTTCGACAATAGCTTCATTATTTTATTGTTGTACGTTGATGACATGCTCGTTGCAGGCTCAGACATGCAAGAGATTATAAACTTGAAGAAAAAATTGTCGAAGCAGTTTGCTATGAAAGATCTGGGCGCTGCAAAGCAGATTCATGGGATGAGGATCAAGAGAGACACAAAGTCGGGGACTTTGATATTATCACATACTGAGTACATCAACAAAGTACTCTCCAGGTTCAACATGCAAGATGCTAAACCAGTAAGTACACCTTTAGGTGTTCATTTCAGACTCTCCAAAGAACAGTCACCAAAGACGGAGGAAGAACGTGCACACATGGTGAAGGTGCCGTATGCCTCAGCAATTGGAAGTCTGATGTATGCCATGGTTTGTACCAGACCAGATATTGCTCAAGCAGTGGGAGCTGTTAGCAGGTACATGAATAATCCGGGCAAGGTACACTGGGAAGCAGTCAAAGGGATCCTCAGATATCTGCGGGGTACCACAAACAAAACACTTTGTTTCAAATATAGAGATACGATACTGACAGGCTATGTAGATGCTGACTTAGCCGGAAATGTTGACATCAGAATGAGCACTACATGGTATGTCTATACTCTAGGAGGAACCGTAGTGAGTTGGGTTTCTCAACTACAGAAGATAGTTGCTCTCTCCACAACTGAAGCAGAATATGTCGTTGTTACGAAAACTAGCAAGGAGATGGTTTGGCTCCAAAGTTTCTTGGAAGAGTTAGGCAAGAAACAAGAAAACAATGTCTTGTATTGCGACATTCAAAATGCTATACATCTAGCAAAGAATCCGTCTTTTCATTCCAGGACAAAACACATACAATTGCGATATCTTTTTATCCGGTCTATTCTGGAATATGGGATTTTGAAACTTGAAAAGATCAGTAGAGCTCAAAATCCAGCAGACATATTGACAAAGACGGTGACTATAGACAAACTGAAGTTGTGTTCAACTTCAGTTGGCATGCTAGAGTAACAAGACTAGAAAAGATGTTGCATTGATAGAGGTGTGAAGACAGATTAAAATCAGTCTTCAAGTGGGAGATTGTTGAAAGTATTGTTAAAATGATTTTCAAGTTTGGCAACCAATTTTGTCGGCGATACGAGTTTGTCGTCGGAGGTGTTCTAATACACGGTGGTTCGCAAGAATTGTCAGAAACGATCTAAACGAAACTATATTCGAGTGGGAGCGATGGCTGCAGACGAAGGGAATGTGAAAATTGAAAAGTTAGATGGTGCGGACTTTGGCTTTTGGAAGATGCAGATCGAAGATTTTTTGTACCAGAAAAATCTATATCAACCTATCTCAGGAAAGCAACCAGAGGGCATGAAGAATGAAGACTGAGCTCTTCTCGACAGACAAGCCCTCGAAGTTATCCGACTGACGTTATCCCTCAATGTTGCTTTCAACATAGCAAAGGAAAAGACCACGGCAGGTCTTATGGCAGCTCTCTCCAGTATGTATGAGAAGCCATCAGCCTCAAACAAAGTGCACTTGATGAGGTGATTATTCAATTTGTGGATGATGAAAGGGGCATCGATGACACAACACCTAAATGAACTCAACACAATCACAACCCAGTTGAGTTCAGTGGAAATTGAATTTGATGATGCAGTTCGAGCTTTAATTCTCTTATCATCTTTACCAGACAGTTGGAATGCTACTATTACAGCAGTTAGCAGCTCGTCGGGAAATAGTAAATTGAAATTCGACGATGTTCTGGATCTGGTACTGAGCGAAGAAATTCGACGGAGAGAATCGGGTGAAGCATCAACCTCCTCAGCCTTGCACACGGAGTCCAGAGGGAGAACTTCAGAAAGAAATTCAAATCGTGGCAGATCAAAATCTAGAAGGGGAAAATCAATAACAGGAAAGAAAGATTTTACCTGTTATAATTATGGCAAGAAGGGTCACTTTAAAAGAGACTGTCGAGCACTGAAAAAAGATACTGGTGCACAGGAATCTGCCAATATGACAGAGGAGACAGGTGATGCCATGATTCTAAGCGTCAACCCTCTGATTGAATCATGGATCTTGGATTCAGGGGTATTTTTCCACTCCACCCCATACCGAGAAATCATAGAGAAATATGCCAGTGGTGATTTTGGGAAGGTTCATCTAGCCGATTATGAAACCTTGAACATCTTAAAAAAATGAGACATCCGATTAAAGTTGTCAAACAAGACCACCTGGACACTGAAAGGAGTGAGACATATTCCTAGCCTCAAAAGAAATTTGATTTCTGTAGGACAATTTGATGGTGAAGGATTTAGCACAACCTTTTCAGGCTGTGAATAGAAGATTACTAAAGGAGCACTCGTCATTGCTCGTGGTAAGAAAACTGGTACTCTCTATATAACCTCAAATTTAGAGAATATCATTACAGTAGCAGATGCTGATGGAAAATCAAACATATGGCACCAAAGGCTTGGCCATATGAGCGAGAAAGGGATGAAGACACTTTTGTCAAAGGGGAAGTTGTCGGATCTAAAGAATGTAGATGTCGGACTATGCGAGGATTGCATCTTTGCTAAACAAAAGAAAGTCAGCTTTGCAAAGATTGGTAAGTTACCCAAGACTGAAAAGTTAAAGTTGGTTCATACTGATGTATGGGGATAATCTCCAGTTCTATCTCTTGCAGGCTCATTATATTATGTCACCTTCATCGATGATTCTACAAGTAAGCTGTGGGTTTATTTTCTGAAGAAGAAATCAGAAGTCTTTGATACCTTCAGAAAATGAAAGGCCATGGTGGAAAATGAGACTGGTCTGAAAGTCAAGCGGTTGAGGTCTGACAATGGAGGAGAGTACAGAAATCATAGATTCAGAGATTTCTGCGCAAACAATGGGATCAAGATGGAGACAACAGTTCCCATGACACCTCAGCAGAATGGTGTAGCAGAGCGCATGAACAGAACTCTGAATGAACGTGCCAGAAGCATGAGGATACATGCCGGATTGCCCAAATTTCTATGGGCTGAAGCTATCAACACTGCAGCTTACTTGATCAACCGTGGGCCCTCGGTTCCTTTGGATGGAAGAATACCAGAGAAAGTTTAGAACAAGAAAGAAATAAACCTTTCACACTTAAGAGTGTTTGGTTGTATTTCTTATGTACACATAAACTCTGCTGAAAGAAGTAAACTTGATGCCAAGTCCAACAAATGTGTCTTTGTTGGTTATGGTGGTGATGAGTTCGGTTACCAATTTTGGGACTATGAAAATCGGAGATCATTAGAAGCAGAGATGTCATTTTCAATGAGAATGTGATGTACAAAAATAGGTCAACCATGGAAACAAGTAGCTCCAACACCGAAGCTGAAACAAAGGAATTTATTGAGTTTGAGGATATTTCTGGAAATGATGTTCAGATCGCTCCTGAAGCAGTTCAAGAAAAACCAGTCACACCAGAACTGAGACGTTCCTCCAGAATTCCTAAACCAACCCAACGGTATTCTCCTTCTTTGCACTACTTGTTGTTGTCTGACAATGGTGAACCAGAGTGCTATGATGAAGCAATGCAAGTGGAGGATTCAATCAAATGGGAGTCTTCCATGAAAGATGCGAAAAACTCGTTTATGTCAAATCATACGTGGGAATTAGCTAAATTACCACTAGGCAAGAAAGCACTCCATAACAAGTGGATTTACAGGATCAAAGAAGAGCATGATGGGAGCAAACGCTACAAAGCAAGATTGGTTGTCAAAGGCTTTCAGCAAAAAGAAGGTATTGACTACAATGAAATTTTCTCTCCAGTCGTGAAGCTATCTACAATTGGACTGGTGTTAAAAATTGTAGCTGCAGAGAATTTACATCTTGAGCAGTTAGATGTGAAGACAGCTTTCCTTCATGGTGATTTGGAGGAAGAAATCTATATGAGGCATCCAGAAGGCTTCATGGAGGCAGGCAAGAAAAACCTAGTATGCAGGTTGAAAAAGAGCTTGTATGGTTTAAAACAAGCTCCTAGACAGTGGTACAAGAAGTTCGATAGCTTCATAGGTAGCAATGGTTTTACCAGATGCCAAGCAGATCATTGTTGCTACATCAAGAGGTTCAACAATAGCTTCATTATTTTATTGTTGTACGTTGATGACATGCTCGTTGCAGGCTCAGACATGCAAGAGATTATAAACTTGAAGAAAAAATTGTCGAAGCAGTTTGCTATGAAGGATCTGGGCACTGCAAAGCAGATTCTTGGGATGAGGATCAAGAGAGACACAAAGTCAGGGACTTTGATATTATCATAGACTGAGTACATCAACAAAGTACTCTCCAGGTTCAACATGCAAGATGCTAAACCAGTAAGTACACCTTTAGGTGTTCATTTCAGACTCTCCAAAGAACAGTCACCAAAGACGGAGGAAGAACGTGCACACATGGTGAAGGTGCCGTATGCCTCAGCAATTGGAAGTCTGATGTATGCCATGGTTTGTACCATACCAGATATTGCTCAAGCAGTGGGAGCTGTTAGCAGGTACATGAATAATCCGGGCAAGGTACACTGGGAAGCAGTCAAATGGATCCTCAGATATCTGCAGGGTACCACAAACAAAACACTTTGTTTCAAATGTAGAGATACGATACTGACAGGCTATGTAGATGTTGACTTAGCCGGAAATGTTGACATCAGAATGAGCACTACATGGTATGTCTATACTCTAGGAGGAACCGTAGTGAGTTGGGTTTCTCAACTACAGAAGATAGTTGCTCTCTCCACAACTGAAGCAGAATATGTCGTTGTTACGGAAACTAGTAAGGAGATGGTTTGGCTCCAAAGTTTCTTGGAAGAGTTAGGCAAGAAACAAGAAAACAATGTCTTGTATTGCGACATTCAAAATGCTATACATCTAGCAAAGAATCCGTCTTTTCATTCCAGGACAAAACACATACAATTGCGATATCATTTTATCCGGTCTCTTCTGAAAGATGGGATTTTGAAACTTGAAAAGATCAGTGGAGCTCAAAATCCGGCAGACATGTTGACAAAGACGGTGACTATAGACAAACTGAAGTTGTGTTCAACTTCAGTTGGCATGCTAGAGTAACAAGACTAGAAAAACTATTGCATTGAGCGAGGTGTGAAGACAGATTAAAATCAGTCTTCAAGTGGGAGATTGTTGAAAGTATTGTTAAAATGATTTTCAAGTTTGGCAACCAATTTTTTCGGCGATACGGGTTTGTCATCGGAGGTGTTCTAATACACGGTGGTTCGCAAGAATTGTCAGAAACGATCCAAACGAAACCATATTCGAGTGGGAGCGATGGCTGCAGACGAAGGGAATGTGAAAATTGAAAAGTTAGATGGTGCGGACTTTGGCTTTTGGAAGATGCAGATCGAAGATTTTTTGTACCAGAAAAATCTATATCAACCTATCTCAGGAAAGCAACCAGAGGGCATGAAGAATGAAGACTGAGCTCTTCTCGACAGACAAGCCCTCGGAGTTATCCGACTGACGTTATCCCTCAATGTTGCTTTCAACATAGCAAAGGAAAAGACCACGGCGGGTCTTATGGCGGCTCTCTCCAGTATGTATGAGAAGCCATCAGCCTCAAACAAAGTGCACTTGATGAGGTGATTATTCAATTTGTGGATGATGGAAGGGGCATCGATGACACAACACCTAAATGAACTCAACACAATCATAACCCAGTTGAGTTCAGTGGAAATTGAATTTGATGATGTAGTTCGAGCTTTAATTCTCTTATCATCTTTACCAGACAGTTGGAATGCTACTATTACAGCAGTTAGCAGCTCGTCGGGAAATAGTAAATTGAAATTCGACGATGTTCTGGATCTGGTACTGAGCGAAGAAATTCGACGGAGAGAATCGGGTGAAGCATCAACCTCCTCAGCCTTGCACACGGAGTCCAGAGGGAGAACTTCAGAAAGAAATTCAAATCGTGGCAGATCAAAATCTAGACGGGACAAATCAATAACAGGAAAGAAAGATTTTACCTGTTATAATTATGGCAAGAAGGGTCACTTTAAAAGAGACTGTCGAGCAATGAAAAAAGATTCTGGTGCACAGGAATCTGCCAGTATGACAGAGGAGACAGGTGATGCCATGATTCTAAGCGTCAACACTCTGATTGAATCATGGATCTTGGATTCAGGGGCATCTTTCCACTCCACCCCATACCGAGAAATCATAGAGAAATATGTCAGTGGTGATTTTGGGAAGGTTCATCTAGCCGATTATGAAACCTTGAACATCGTTAAAAAATGAGACATCCGATTAAAGTTGCCAAACCAGACCACCTGGACACTGAAAGGAGTGAGACATATTCCTAGCCTCAAAAAAAATTTGATTTCTGTAGGACAGCTTGATGGTGAAGGATTTAGCACAACCTTTTCAGGCTGTGAATGGAAGATTACTAAAGGAGCACTCGTCATTGCTCATGGTAAGAAAACTGGTACTCTCTATATAACCTCAAATTTAGAGAATATCATTACAGTAGCAGATGCTGATGGAAAATCAAACCTATGGCACCAAAGGCTTGGCCATATGAGCGAGAAAGGGATGAAGACACTTTTGTCAAAGGGGAAGTTGCCGGATCTAAAGAATGTAGATGTCGGACTATGCGAGGATTGCATCTTTGGTAAACAAAAGAAAGTCAGCTTTGCAAAGATTGGTAAGTTACCCAAGACTGAAAAGTTAAAGTTGGTTCATACTGATGTATGGGGATCATCTCCAGTTCTATCTCTTGCAGGCTCATTATATTATGTCACCTTCATCGATGATTCTACAAGTAAGATGTGGGTTTATTTTCTGAAGAAGAAATCAGAAGTCTTTGATACCTTCAGAAATTGGAAGGCCATGGTGGAAAATGAGACTGGTCTGAAAGTCAAGCGATTGAGGTCTGACAATGGAGGAGAGTACAGAAATCATAGATTCAGAGATTTCTGCGCAAACAATGGGATCAAGATGGAGACAAAAGTTCCCATGACACCTCAGCAGAATGGTGTAGCAGAGCGCATGAACAGAACTCTGAATGAACGTGCCAGAAGCATGAGGATACATGTCGGATTGCCCAAATTTCTATGGGCTGAAGCTATCAACACTGCAGCTTACTTGATCAACCGTGGGCCCTCGGTTCCTTTGGATGGCAGAATACCAGAGGAAGTTTGGAATAAGAAAGAAATAAACCTTTCACACTTAAGAGTGTTTGGTTGTATTTCTTATGTACACATAAACTCTGCTGAAAGAAGTAAACTTGATGCCAAGTCCAACAAATGTGTCTTTGTTGGTTATGGTGGTGATGAGTTCGGTTACCAATTTTGGGACTATGAAAATCGGAGATCATTAGAAGCAGAGATGTCATTTTCAATGAGAATGTGATGTACAAAGATAGGTCAACCATGGAACCAAGTAGCTCCAACACCGAAGCTGAAAAAAAGGAATTTATTGAGTTTGAGGATATTTCTGGAAATGATGTTCAGATCGCTCCTGAAGCAGTTCAAGAAGAACCAGTCATACCAGAACTGAGACGTTCCTCCAGAATTCCTAAACCAACCCAACGGTATTCTCCTTCTTTGCACTACTTGTTGTTGTCTGACAATGGTGAACCAGAGTGCTATGATGAAGCAATGCAAGTGGAGGATTCAGTCAAATGAGAGTCTTCCATGAAAGATGAGATGGACTCGTTTATGTCAAATCAGACGTGGGAATTAGCTAAATTACCACTAGGCAAGAAAGCACTCCATAACAAGTGGATTTGCAGGATCAAAGAAGAGCATGATGGGAGCAAACGCTACAAAGCAAGATTGGTTGTCAAAGGCTTTCAGCAAAAAGAAGGTATTGACTACAATGAAATTTTCTCTCCAGTCGTGAAGCTATCTACAATTGGACTGGTGTTAAAAATTGTAGCTGTAGAGAATTTACATCTTGAGCAGTTAGATGTGAAGACAGCTTTCCTTCATGGTGATTTGGAGGAAGAAATCTATATGAGGCATCCAGAAGGCTTCATGGAGGCATGCAAGAAAAACCTAGTATGCAAGTTGAAGAAGAGCTTGTATGGTTTAAAACAAGCTCCTAGACAGTGGTACAAGAAGTTCGATAGCTTCATGGGTAGCAATGGTTTTACCAGATGCCAAGCAGATCATTGTTGCTACATCAAGAGGTTCGACAATAGCTTCATTATTTTATTGTTGTACGTTGATGACATGCTCGTTGCAGGCTCAGACATGCAAGAGATTATAAACTTGAAGAAAAAATTGTCGAAGCAGTTTGCTATGAAGGATCTGGGCGCTGCAAAGCAGATTCTTGGGATGAGGATCAAGAGAGACACAAAGTCGGGGACTTTGATATTATCACAGACTGAGTACATCAACAAAGTACTCTCCAGGTTCAACATGCAAGATGCTAAACCAGTAAGTACACCTTTAGGTGTTCATTTCAGACTCTCCAAAGAACAGTCACCAAAGACGGAGGAAGAACGTGCACACATGGTGAAGGTGTCGTATGCCTCAGCAATTGGAAGTCTGATGTATGCCATGGTTTGTACCAGACCAGATATTGCTCAAGCAGTGGGAGCTGTTAGCAGGTACATGAATAATCCGGGCAAGGTACACTGGGAAGCAGTCAAATAGATCCTCAGATATCTACGGGGTACCACAAACAAAACACTTTGTTTCAAATGTAGAGATACGATACTGACAGGCTATGTAGATGCTGACTTAGCCGGAATTGTTGACATCAGAATGAGCACTACATGGTATGTCTATACTCTAGGAGGAACCGCAGTGAGTTGGGTTTCTCAACTACAGAAGATAGTTGCTCTCTCCACAACTGAAGCAGAATATGTCGTTGTTACGAAAACTAGTAAGGAGATGGTTTGGCTCCAAAGTTTCTTGGAAGAGTTAGGCAAGAAACAAGAAAACAATGTCTTGTATTGCGACATTCAAAATGCTATACATCTAGCAAAGAATCCGTCTTTTCATTCCAGGACAAAACACATACAATTGCGATATCATTTTATCCGGTCTCTTCTGGAAGATGGGATTTTGAAACTTGAAAAGATCAGTGGAGCTCAAAATCCGGCAGACATGTTGACAAAGACGGTGACTATAGACAAACTGAAGTTGTGTTCAACTTCAGTTGGCATGCTAGAGTAACAAGACTAGAAAAGATGTTGCATTGATCGAGGTGTGAAGACAGATTAAAATCAGTCTTCAAGTGGGAGATTGTTGAAAGTATTGTTAAAATGATTTTCAAGTTTGGCAACCAACTTTGAAAAAATGGTTTTCAAAGTTTGGTAAATGTTTCTTTGAAAATGGTTTTCAAAGTTTGGTAAATGTTTCTTTGAAAAATAGGATTTCAAAGTTTGGTAGATGTTTGTTGAAAAATGATAATGAGATAATCACAATTAATCCCTAGGCTTTAGAGTATTTACAAGATTAAGTCCTTAAGTTTCAACTATAAATACCCTAGCTCATTTAGCTTCAAAACCATCCCAAAAATCATTTCTTTCTCACAATACTAGAGAGCTTTCTTGTGAGTAGTGAGTGTTTTGCAAACACCTGTAAATTTTCTCTCTTAGTAAAAGATCTGCAGCAGTCCGGAGACGTAAGCACAATTGGCTGAACTCCGTTATCAATTTCGGGTATTATTTTTCCGCTTTTATTTCGCATTCTCACTAATCTGATTATAGGGAAATTACTTGTACTCGGTTTATTTCCTAACACCAATGAATTATCCTCTTATCAACTAAGACTCTCAACTCAAATAAGAATGGATAAATTATTTACGAACGACGAGCCAAACAGATATATTAATTTTATTCATGTAAGTATATAAATTATATCAGGCATGTGTAACAAAAATAATGATACCATGCACGATTACAGGTAAACTATTCTTTCAATAAAGAATGATTAGTGTGATAGTTATTAATCTTATTATATTAATGATCGCATAATTGATTTTTCAACGACTTCTTTCAAGATGCTTTTTATTGTCAGTTATAATAATTGTAATAGGGTGTAACGCGTTATAAATTAAAATATATATATTTTTTATTTTAAATTTTAAATCTAAATATTTAAATTGACATTCTGTATAATCGATGAGTTTATTTGGAAGAATTTTTTTCCGAAGTGAAGAAGTATGAGCTTCTAAAGTTGCTTAATCAGATGATGTTATTCATTTCCTTCAAGATCTGTGTTTATATATTTATCCTCCCTTCGTACTCTAATCATCTATGTAAAAGAGCAACAAAATGTTGTTATCATCTTTGTTTATCATCTTTGTTTGGGAACCAACCTAGCAGAAATAGAAGCACTGTGGTGTTGCCTCTTATGGTGGTAGCAAGCATTCCCTCTGAGTAGCCAATATAGATTCCTTTCATTTGTTAATATTTGGTTTTAAATCCTATATTATATGCTTAATTTAATTTTTTTTTATTTAATCAGGAGATGATTCGTCCAGCAATGTTACAGGTGATCGAGTTGCATTCAAGTGTCATAAATTTCACAAAGCCGAATCTATATCCAGTAGTAAACTTTTTTATAAAATATCATTCATGTCTGTAGTGACTCATGTTTGGGCGCAATCAAAACTAGGTAAGTTATTTCTTGAATCCTTAATTTTTTATTTATGATTTTCTTTTGCAATGATTCAGGCACAAACCAAGGTTGTGGTCTCTTTGTCAAGCTAAAGATCAATTATCCAGATATTTTGACTATCCATTTTAGATATAGATTCGTGTTTGAGTATGAGGAACATAGTTTCAAAATTAAAGGAAATATTATTGTGATTTTTGAAGATTGTTTCTACAATTTGTCACTGTACTTCATTAGCTTCAACTTCTATTAGTAATATATGTTATTTCTTGAAAGTAGCCTAAAAATTAAATAACTTTCAAAATTTCAGCTCACATGATTTGTATAATGTCTATACTTATTATCTGTAAAAACAATATTATGAATAATTATCACATGATGAGTGTCACAGTTACACTTTATTGAGGTAAAGATAAATTGTATGATACCTATATGTTTTATCTGCAAAAACAATGTGATGAGTAACTATTTAGATAAATGGTCTAGATATATTGACTGTCCATTTTAGATAATCTAGATGCCTTTCTTAATGTAAAGGTAAAAATAAACTATTTAGATACCTTAAGT
Source organism: Hibiscus syriacus (assembly GCF_006381635.1). Taxonomy (NCBI): domain Eukaryota; kingdom Viridiplantae; phylum Streptophyta; class Magnoliopsida; order Malvales; family Malvaceae; genus Hibiscus; species Hibiscus syriacus. The sequence continues at coordinate 629,338 of NW_024063535.1, forward strand.
GTCCATTTTAGATGTAGTTCTATGTTGAGTCATTAGAACGTGGTTTTGAATATTAAGTACTTCTGAAATTCAAGAGAATATTCTTACAATTTTTTAAACATTTTATTACAGTTTGTCTCTCCACATCGTTACTACTATATTTTACTTCTAACAAGCTGCTTAAAAATTAAATAAGTTTTGCAACTTCAACTTACAAGATTTATAATGCTTATATGTTTTATCTGCAAAAAAATAATATTACGATTAACTATTTACTTGATGAGAATTACTTTCTATTGAGGTAAATACAAAATATTTAGATACCCTGACACCCATTCTATATATAAATTCATGTTGAGTCTTTGGAACATGGTATTATGTATTAAGGGCACATGAAATTAAGGATAATATTTTATGATTTTTGAATCATTTTGTTATAGTTCGTCTACGTGTTTCATAAGTTCTTTTTTTATTACTAATATCTTTTACTATTCGCTACCTTTTTAAAAATTAAATTATTTTTATAGCTTCAGCTTACATGATTTGTATGATACCAATAAATTTTATCCGTAAAAATTATATATCGAATAATTATTTATATGAGGAGGGTTACTCTTTATCCAACTAAGAAAAATAATATTATGATTTTTAAAGCATTTTGCTACAATTTGTATCTAAGTTTTTGAGTTTTCATTTTTTTTATTATTATTATCTTACAAGTTATTTAAAAATCAAATAACTGTTACAATTTCAGTTCCTATTATTTATATAATACATATATGTTTTATCTACAAAAAATAATGTGATAAGTAACTATTTACATGAGGGTTACTGTTTATAAAGGTAAAGGAAAAATGTTTGATACCTATACGTTTTATATGTAAAAATAATGTGATGAGTAACTATTTACATGATGAGGGTCACTCTTTATTAAGGTAAAATTAAACTATCTAAGTACCTTGATTGTCCATTTTAGATGTGTATTTATGTTGAGTCTTTGGATCTTGGTTTTGAGTATATGGGGCTGTTGGAATCACGAAGAATATTATTGTGATTTTTGAAGCATTTTACTACAGTTTATCTCTATACTTCATTACTAATATTTGTTTTTTCTTGCAAGTTACTTAAAAATAAAATATGTTTTGTAACTTCAGCTCACATGATATATGTATAATGCTTATATGTTTTATCTACAAAAGAAGACAAAATTGAAGCAAATATTTACTTGATGAGAGTTACTCTTTATTGAGATGAAGGTAAAATATCTGGATACCTTGACTATCCATTTTAAATATAAATTCATGTCGAGTCAAGTCTTTGGAACATGGTTTTGGGACACATGAAATTAAGGAGAATACTCTATAATTTTTATATCCTTTTGGAAAAGCTTGTCTCCGTGATTCATGAGATTTTTCTTATATTAGTAATATCTTTTACTTCTTGCAAGTTGCTTAAAAATCAAATATGTTTTGGAACTTCAACTCACATGATTTGCATAATGCTTATATGTTTTATTTGAAAAAAAACAATATGAATATCTATTTACCTGATGATAGTTACTCTTTATTGAGTCTTTGGAACATGGTTTTTCTGCATTAGGGGTACATGAAATTAAGAAGAATATTTTATGATATCATGTATAACTTTCCCTAAACCTAATATGATATCATGTATAACTTGGCCTAACTATTTTATTAACAAAATATGTGATTAGTATATACGTACAGTCAGGGATGAAATTGAAATGTTTAAAAAGTTTAGAGATCAATTTAGAATGAATGTCATAGTTTAGGGATAAAATTAAAATATTCACAAATTTAGAGGATTAATTAAAATAAAACTCATACTTTGAGGATATGTGCTGCAATTAACTTTTGTATTCGTGAAAAAGTCGCCTATTGTTGTGAGGGGTTTATAAAAGTTGTATAATTGAACTAGATTGAATTATATTAAATATTACAAGTTAAATACTATTTTATATAAATATGATAAACTTGTATTCATTGATTCTGATTTGATATTGTCGTTGATCTTTTAATAGTTTAATTATATGTCGTGGTTTATCTGTTAATACAGTCAGAACTATTTATATCTATCTTTTATTCAAGTTTCTTTGGTGAGTTTTAACTTTTTTCCTTGTATAGTCCTTGAATGACTTCAAGTAGCTAGTTTATTGTACCAATAATTATAAAAAAAATATTCTAATTATTGTAGACGCTTTATTTCGACCTTATATTATATAATAATATGTTTATTTATTTTATTTTACAGGCCCAAGGAACTACAAAGCCCAACAGAAGATTCTGGTCCAACCCAGATCCAAAACACGTAACCGATTAGGGGTCCCCAGAACCCTAACTCATCCATCTCTCGCCTCAACCGCCAGCAGTGATGGCCGTTGGATCTAGATGAGATCCAACGGTCCACAGTAGACCCCATTTAGGGTTTTATCTTTTTGGAACCCTAACTCCATCACACCAACGCCGCAACCCTCATATGTGAGGACTCTACAACCGGTCGTTTTTGGTCAGTCCCGAATACTCCGGCGCAAGGGAAGCACATGCAACATCCATCACCAACAACCATCACCGAGTTAGAGTCATGATGGGAATGAAATACTTAAAATTCTAGGCTATAAATAAATGTAATCAAACCCATTTGAGGGGGCATTTTCATACGAAATAAAAGCAGAAATTTCGAGCAAAATTAGGGGCAATATCAGAGTAAAAATCGAAACTTTTTTTAAGTTTTTTAGAAGAACAAAAGGTAAAGTCCATACCTTGCGTCGTTTTGGTTGCTTGCATGTCATTGTTGTTGGTTTTTTTGAACCCCAAAAAGCATTTTCCGGCCGATGAACGAAGTGAGGCCATTCTTTCCGAGGCTATTTTCTAGATCTACGCTTTTTCGAGAGGTTTTTTGAAAAACCACTTTGCTTTTAGGGTTGTGGAAAGAAAGGGTTTTTTTTTTTTAATTTTCGACGTGGACCACCGTTGATGAGCGGCGGCGAGGCGGTGGCCACCGGCTGGAATCTGGAAACCAGGCGTCGTTGTTCATCATTGGATGAACAAGTTGAGAGCATTTTCTAGGGATAGGGGGAGGCATTCGTTTGAAATGAAGGAAAATGAGAGGTTTTTGGTTTAAGAGTGGTATCTATAGTATCCACCTAGCCGATCCACGACCCGATTCGAAACCATGTGACTTGCGTGTTTCTGTGTAAAAGGGGGTAAACCCGCTTTTGGTCCCTCCGATTTTAAAAGTCTGTTATTTTGATCCCAAATCCGGTTCTCAAACTCCAATGTTATTCTAATTCGACCACTCAATTCGTTTTTATTTTCAATTTGGTCCCTGTTAAATTCAATTCGTATTTTTAAATCTTTTTTTGTATATTACGTTTTATTATATATATATATATATATATATATATATATATATATTATTATATGTATATATATATACTACTTATTTCTTTTATACTATTTTACCATTTTATTTTTATTATTATTATTCTTTATATTATCCTTATTATTTCTATTATTACTATTTTTTTACTTATTTATGTATGTATATATATATATACGTTTTTTAATTCTCTTTATTCGTTTTCTTTATTTATTATTATATATATATTATTTTATTTTAGGTATTTTATTTATATATATATTTTACTTATTATTTTTGTTTTAACTAATAGTATATATATATATATTTACTTGTTTTATTAAACACTCTATTATATATACATCATCTCACATTTATTAGCTAGGGTCCACCTTCTCTCTTTTTTCCTTCCTTCCCGTTATTCATGCTTCACCAAACTTAGACTTCTTTTTTTTTCGGTGGGATTATCTTCATTTTTTTTTACTATTTATTACTATTAATATTATTATTTTTACCTAATAACTATATATTAGTATTCTTTTCATATTTTATTATGTTATTACTATTTTTATTTTACTTAATATTTGTATTTTCATTTTTCATTTTCATTTGGTTTTTCTAATTTGTTTATTTGTTTATTTTATTTTATTTGTTTATTATCTTATTTTATTTTATTTTTGTTTGTTTTATTTTTTTTAAGTCGTTTATTTACCATTTCTTTCTTCTGTTTTATTTTGGGCTTGTTTATTTTATTCATTTATTCATTTCCTTTTCATCTAACATTTTTTTTATTTTTTTAAGGGCACGATTTAAATTCATCAGAGGTAAATAATTTGGGATCATATGTTACCTTTAAAGTTTAACTTTCAATTTTCTTAATTAAAGACAACTGGAAATTACGTAGCACCGAAAGGGCAGTTCAAGGGTGCTAATCCTTCCTTGACCGTAACCGACTCCCGAGCCCGACATATTGCTGGTAAGACGCAGATCAGGTAAGAAATAGGGTATCCGATCAACCTGTTTAGTCTTAAATAAATGATCGGTGGCGACTCCAATCCATATTTTTTAAGTCGAAGCCCAATTCTGGGGCCCACCCGAAAGACGGTTGCGACAGCTTGGCGACTCCGCTGGGGACACAGGTAAGTGAGTCAGGCTAAGGTAATTTCCAGTTGTCTTTTTAATGAAAAGGGTAAGTTTGAACTTTAAGGTAACATTTCGATCCTTATTACTTACTTTTGGTTATATTTTTTTTCGAGTAAATAGTTGGACTGACCGTTTTCTAATGATTTCAGCCTTCCAAACTTTTTCATCCAAAGGCTCTATACCCGAGCTCCGAACCCTTTAAGTGGGGGTGAAAGCGACGCATTCGTGTGAATTTATTCACCGCATATGCCTAGCAAGTAGCCTTCGGGATTCATATACCTTATGTCTTCGTGTGAATTTATTCTCCGCATAGACATAAGGGAATGTGTCCCCTCGAGTTTAACTTAGTCCACACAAGCCTGTGATGGGTTTAGGACTAAGGGTCTGGTAAGCCCAAGGGGGCACCAGCAAGGAGAACTCGGGTACCGTTTTTTAGAACCTAAACCAGGAGACTTCGAAGAAATAGAGCCTACTCCAAAACCACATTCCAAAACCTAGGACATTGTTTACCTAACCATGTTTTTGTCCCTATGTTTTTTTTCCCTTGCCATTTTTTTTTTCTTTTTTCATTTATTTATTTATTTCTACTTTTACTAACTTTTTACCTTTGTGTTTTGTTTTTTAGCATTTGCATCATAACAAGAGGCCATTGATCCCTAAAAAGACGTTCATTACGCACAAAATAATCTGAATTAATGGATAAAGGTGTTGTAATACAAGAGATTAAAAACCCTGAGGTACGACTATGGTCCGAGAAGACTCAGAAGGAAAAGGGAGACAGTCTTCAAGACAGCTATGTGTCAGAGCTGGTTAGCTACGCCTCGATCAGCCTAAAGCAGAATGACGTACAAGAGCTCCGGGACATCTGGGACAGTTGGAAGAATGAGGTGAAACAGAAGTTCAGCCAACGGTACGGTGATGTTGCACTTTTGCTTCATGTTAAGATTGATGAGCCCTTAATTAGAGCCTTGGTTCAATTCTGGAACCCGGGATACAGTTGCTTCACCTTTAACCGGGAAGACATGGTGCCCACCATAGAAGAGTACACTACACTGCTGCATTGTGAAAACATCAAACTCGAGCGGGCCTACCTTAAGCACATTAAAAGTCAACCTTTCAAAAATGCACTAGCTAAGGTTGCCGGAGTTGATGAAAAATGGGTAACTGACCGAGCTCGATGTAAGGGTAGTGGAGAAGGAATCGCTTGGCTTCATATCAAACAACTAATGAAGCACCATCCCGATGAGTGGAAGATAATAGACCTGTTTGCATTAGGTTTGTATGGTCTAATTTTATTCCCAAAGACCTTGGGATACATCGATGCCACCGTAGTGGAGCTATTCGAACAACTCTCGAGAAGAGTCAATCCAGCACCAGCCATCTTGGCTGAGACCTTTCGATCTTTCAATCATTGCCGAAGAACTGGCGGAGGAAGATTTACCGGGTGTATTCAGCTCCTTCAGGTCTGGATTCACAGCCACTTCTGGAAGACTAACGGGGTTGCCTACCGCCGTTTCAGCACCACCTATTCACCTCTAGGGGAATTCATCACCTTGAAATGGCATGAAGGCGCTTCGAAAGAAAAATGGATGAAGGTCTTTACGCATCTTCAGGACCGGGATATTGTCTGGAGAGCCCCCTGGCTATTTCTCAGTGACGTTCTTTTCCGATGTGGTGACTCTGACACTGTGACCTTACTTGGACTTTGGGGAGCAGTCGGGTATGCTCCGCTATTAGCACTTAGGCAGTATGGAGCACGTCAGTTTGTCCCAGCAACATGCGGGTTAGCTAGGTCAGAGTTTGAGTATCATGGCGACAGCTATAAGAAGATGATCAAAGAATCAGCCGATTCGTGGAGGAAAGTATTCCGGATGGATGTTGTAGCTGCCAGAAGCATGCTCACTCCGGATTATGTGGAGTGGCGAAGATTGAGAAAGAATGACAATATCCCTGTGCCAGACTGTGATGACACCCGGACCATGGAAGAACATCTCATGCATGTCCCTTCTGAACTCGAGATAGCCAAGACCGAGTTTGAAGCCGTGAATAATGAGCTGAAGCAAAGAATAAAGGAACTTGAAGCTGAACGTTATCAGTGGAAGCTTGATGCTGACTCTCAGAAAGATCGGGCAGAAAAATTGGAAAAAGAACAAAAAAGAGTTCGTTTTGAGCTCGAAGACTTGAGAAAGGGGTATCAAGATAAGGTCAAGGATAACTCCAAGTTGAAGGTAACCTCTGAATACTGGAAAGACGAAGCTCATAGCCTGAAAAGGAAGTTTGAGGGGCCTGATGAGAAAGCTTGGAAGGAACATATGAAGACTGCCCAAAGACGCTTGGCAGATAGTCAATATCAGAACCAGCGCTTGAGAGTTCGGATAGCTGACTTAGAAAAACAACATGAGAAAGATGGCAAGACAATAGCTGAGTTAGAAGCTATTGTAGATGGGTTCAAGAGGCAAGCAAACGAGCTTCAGATAGTGACTTTCGACGGAGGATTACAATGGCGTTTCCGTTGGGAACAAGCACAGCGAAGGGTGAGGGCCCGAGACGCAACCATACGAGATTTCCTGGATCAAGTGCAAAAAGCAGCCCGTCATCTTCACGGCCTAGCAAGGGAAGCTGGTGTGGTTCGACAAGGCATTCAACCAGTGACAGATGAAGGCAGAAGACTTGTCAACCTACTGGAAGCTGTTCGAGGTCTAGAGGATTTAGTCCGAATGTACCTTTAATCTGTTTTTATGTCTCTTAAAATATAAGACATTTTTGTCTGAACAAGGGTTATTTATAATAATGAACACTTTTCTGGATCAATGCCTCCATCATGCATTGCATTTCTTGCATTTTATATTTCATGTCTGTTTATTTTATATTTTTTCCATGTTTTTACATTCGTATTAACTAACAGAACATGTCTCAGACACCGAGCTTACCACCACAAGCATCAGATACACATCACCCGCACAATACTCGAGCAAAAAAGAGACAAATGGAAGCCAGAATGGAGAAGATCGAAGAGCACATGGCAAGACTTCAAAAGGAACTAGAAGATAAGATGGCTCAGAACAGTGAAAGTACTCTTGAGTCTATCAAGAAAAATCAGGAGTCCTTGGTCGACCAAATCGTAGCCAAGTTGTCGGGTCTACAGCAAACTAGTGCATCAGGGGGCATCTCTTCCGAGGGGGTGGCCATACCACCAGCCCCGCAAGTGGTTCTCTCACCCGGAATATTACCCGGGGACGCATCTGCTACTAAAGGGAAAGTAGCACTACCCGGGGACTCATTCGTTACCAAAGCGAAAGTTGCACCTGCTGTGAAGATACAAACTTCTACAATCATCCCTGATGATCATCTGGATGATTATCATGTCCCAGACTTTGATGAGAAAGATAAAGCCAAAAAGATGGAAGAAAAGATAAAAATATTAGAAGATCAAATAAAGATGGTCCAGGGAGACCATGATTATTATGGAGTGGACGCAATGGAGCTGAGCCTAGTTTCAGACTTGGTGCTTCCACCAAAGTTTAAAGTTCCTGAGTTTGAGAAGTTCGACGGGAACAGTTGCCCTTCAGCCCATATCACTATGTTCTGTCGAAAGATGATATGATATGGCGGGAATGACCAACTCCTGATCCATTGCTTTCAGGAGAGCCTGTCCGGTTCAGCTATTCGGTGGTACAACCAGCTTAGCCGGACTCATATCAAGACGTGGAAAGACTTAGCCAAGTCTTTCTTGGAGCAGTATAAGCATATCAACGATATGAGACCAGACCGAATCATGTTACAAAGCCTAGAGAAGAAACACAATGAGAGTTTCCGACAGTACGCACAGAGATGGAGGGATTTATCTGTGCAAGTTCATCCACCCTTGGATGAAAAGGAAGCTAGAAAGTTGTTTGTACAGACCTTGAAGTCACCTTACTTCGGGCACTTGGTATCAATCACGTCGGGAAGTTTCTCAGATTTAGTCATGGCCGGTGAAATGATTGAGTTGGCCATTAAACAAGGAAAGATTGAGGGAGGAGACTCCAGTAAAAAACCTCCCATGAAGAACAAAGAGCGAGAAATCAACAATGTAAACACCTACAGTGTCAGCAAGGGGGTTACGATCTCAAGCTCAAACTCCACAGCAGCTGTACCATCCGGTACTTCTAGACAGAACCAGAGAGAACCAAGAAGAAAAAGGGAAAGGGAGCAGTTTGACCCCATTCCCATGACGTATAAAGAATTATACCAACAGCTCTTCGACACTCATGCAGTGTCGCCTTATCCTATGAATCCAATAAATCCCCCTTACCCGAAATGGTATGACGAGAGCGCTCACTGCGAATACCATGGCGGTGTGTAGGGGCATTCGATTGAAAGTTGTCTCGCATTCAAGAGACTTGTGCAACGAATGCGTAACAAGAATTGGATCACTTTTAACTCCGGAGCACCAAACGTCGCCCAGAATCCCTTGCCCAATCATCAGGAGACAGGAATCAATGCCCTTACTACCGAAGGGGGCAGGAAGGTTAAATCGAGTGTTTCAGAGATCAAATCTCCTTTGGCTTGGGTATGGAGCCAAATGGTGAAGGCAGGGCTTCTTGCACCATATCCAGATACGACAGAAAATGAAGATGGTAACCATTGTTGTTACCACAACGAAGAAGGACATAAAGTACAAGATTGCCCAGAGTTCAGATCGTTAGTCCAACTCACGATGAACCAGAAAGAGCTGGAGTTTTACGAAGAAATTCAAGATTCTTTGGAAGCAGATGTTTGTGCCACCGGAGAATCATCAGATAGAAAATTTGGTAGGGGTAGTCCTTTGATAATTACCCCTAAGGCAAGCATGACAGTGACAACACCAGCCAAGGTGGTAATCTCCGCACCTCGGCCTTTTCAATATAAGGACAATCGGCAAGTGCCATGGAAGTACGAGTGTCAGGTGAGTACTTCCGGATGAGGTAATAGTAAAGTGGGGCAAAGACCACTGGAGCCGTTCAAAGAAGATGTACTAGTTGTCAATGAACCTATAAAGGAGGAAGAAGCTAAAGAGTTCCTCAAGATCTTGAAGCACAGCGAGTACAACATTGTAGAACAGCTCCACAACTTACCTACACGTACTTCAATGCTAGCACTATTTTTAAGCTCGGAAGCACACCGAGAAGTGTTGTTGAATGTCCTTAATCAAACGTTCGTGCCACAAGACATACCAGTCAGCAAGATGGATCGACTGGTGAACAATATTCAAGCTGATAATCTCATCTCGTTTTCAGATGATGAGATTCCATCAGGAGGAAGAGGCCGAACGAAGGCGTTACACATTACTACCTACTGTAAGGGGCACGCTTTACCAAGTGTCTTAATCGATAATGGTTCAGCCCTAAATGTGATGCCTTCGATTACGTTGAAGAGGCTACCAATAGATACCTCTCATATGAGAGCTTGTCAGAATGTGGTCCGAGCATTTGATGGGACCAAAAGAGAGGTAATCGGAAAGATCGAGGTACCATTGACCATCGGACCAGCCACCTATGATGTTGAGTTCCTTGTGATGGATATCATGCCGTCCTATAGCTGTCTTTTAGGAAGGCCGTGGATTCATCAAGCAGGTGCAGTACCCTCCACGTTGCACCAGAAAGTTAAATTTGTCATTGACGGGGCCTTAGTAATTATCAACGCTGAGGAAGATATCGTGGCAAGCGTGACCACGGAGGCTCCATACATCGAAGTAGACGAGGAAGCAGTAGAATGTTCGTTCCGCTCCTTGGAGTTTGTGAATGCCACATTCGTGGCGGAAGGAAAGAGAATCCCAAGACCTCGACTCTCCAAATGCACAAGGATGGAGATCAAGAAAACCCTGGGCCAAGGCGCCAGAACCGGGAAAGGTTTTGGGAAATATTTGCAAGGGATGATCAATCCTGTCATTCCTATCTCGAAATTAGACCAATTTGGGCTTGGTTTTCAGCCCAGTTATCATGAAAAGAGAAAGGAGATCCAAAAGAACCGGGAGAGAAGATTGGCCAGATTGACTGGGAACGAATTTCAATGGAAGCCCATGACATTCCCGCCGCTTTTCAGAACATTCAAGTCAGGTGGTTATGTGTTTGAGACCACCACATCCGAGTTAGAAACGGCTCTGGAAGATCTGAACGTTAATGCCGTGACCACAGAAGATGTTGACAACGGAGATAGATCCGGGATATGCCTTCTGCCACATGGGTTCATGCCTAGCAGTTGGTCGGTGGAAGAACTACCTGTGGTTTACAAGAATCTTTCAGAGTAATATTCGAACTATCCCTATTTGCCTATACCTGGGGCAATAGGTGATCTTTTGTAAGGGTGAATAAATATTTTGTTTAAGTTTAATAAAAGATGCATTTTTCTTTTCCATGGAAAACAAACTTTTCTTTTATTTTTGAATTCATTCTCTATCTCCTTCATTCCAGTACTTCATTTCCAGTTACTCTCAAAGTTAGTTCTTGACCGTTCCGTGTGGGATATTATCCTCTCACACATGCACATTTTCCTCCTTTCAGGTTCCCAGATAACGATAATGGGGGCACTGATGATCCTGATCCGGAGGTGGATTTTGAACCAACCATTTGTCTTAGGGAATTTGATGAATGCGATAATGAAAAGGAGTACAACTTGCCTACCGAATTGTTGAGAATGATAGAAAAAAAAGAAAAGCAAATACTGCCACATGAGGAGGCGATCGAAATCTTAAATTTGGGCACTAAGGAAGATCGAAATGAGGTTAAAATCGGCACAACTCTTTCGACTGAAGCAAGAAAAAACCTGATAGTCTTACTTCAGGAGTACGGAGATGTGTTCGCTTGGTCGTATCAAGACATGCCGGGACTAGACACAGATATGGTAGTTCATAAACTGCCAATCAAACCAGAATTCAAACCTGTGCAGCAAAAACTGAGAAGAATGCGACCAGAAATGCTCCTTAAGATCAAGGAAGAAGTCAAGAAGCAATTTGATACCGGTTTTCTCCAAGTAGCCAAATACCCTGAGTGGGTGGCCAACATAGTGCCTGTGCCGAAGAAGGACGGGAAAGTACGCATGTGTGTCGATTACCGGGAACTTAATAAGGCCAGTCCCAAGGACAACTTTCCTCTACCACACATAGACACTCTGGTGGACAATACGGCCGGGAACGCCTACTTTTCATTCATGGATGGATTTTCGGGGTACAATCAGATCAAGATGCATCCCGAAGACATGAAGAAGACCACTTTCGTCACAATGTGGGGAACTTTCTGTTACAAAGTGATGCCTTTCGGATTAAAGAATGCTGGGGCAACATATCAGAGAGCAATGGTGACCCTGTTCCACGACATAATGCACAAAGAAATCGAGGTTTATGTCGACGACATGATTGTCAAGGCACAGACCGAGAGTGAACATGTCAAGAATCTGAGGAAGCTCTTCCAGATATTGAGAAAGTTCCAACTGAGACTAAACCCTAGCAAGTGTACCTTCGGGGTAACATCTGGAAAACTATTAGGCTTTATAGTCAGCAGGAGAGGCATACAGGTCGATCCTGATAAGGTTAAGGCTATCCAGAATCTACCTCCACCACGAACCCAAAAAGAAGTCCGAGGTTTTCTGGGCAGACTACACTACATAGCTCGGTTCATCTCTCAGTTAACCGACAAATGTGACCCCATCTTTCGTCTCCTTCGAAAGAATAGCCCTGGAGCATGGGATAAAAACTGTCAGATTGCATTTGAGAAGGTAAAAGAGTACTTATCTCGCACTCCTGTCCTGATGTCCCCTATCCCAGGAAAACCTCTGTTTTTGTATCTTTCCATATTCGAGAGCTCCATGGGGTGTGTCCTGGGTCAACACGACGAGTCTAGGAAGAAGGAAAGAGCCATCTACTACTTAAGCAAGAAGTTCACCGATTGCGAGGTCCGATATCCTCCTATTGAGAAGGTTTATTGTGCCCTGGTCTGGGCTACAAAAAGACTTCGACAATACATGTTGTATCACACCACTTGGCTGATTTCCAAGTTAGACCCACTAAAATACATGATGGGTGTACCTGCTCTATCCGGAAGGTTAGCCCGATGGCAGATGCTTTTGTCTGAATTTGACATCGAATACGTGAGCCAAAAAGCGGTAAAAGGCAGCGCCATATCCGATTTTTTGGCAAGCAGAACTGATGAGAGCTATGAGCCGCTGGACTTTGATTTCCCAGACGAAGACTTAATGGCCATATCTTTAGAGGAAGCAAGCATTTCAACAGACAGTTCCTGGAGAATGCACTTCGATAGGGCATCAAATGCACTAGGACATGGCATCGGGGCAATCCTAGTCTCCCCAGAAGGGAGTCACTACCCATTTACCAGCAGACTGAACTTTGATTGTACCAATAACATGGCATAATATGAAGCCTGTGTCTTGGGAATTCGGGCTGCACTGGGGCAAAATATAAAGACTTTGTGGGTGTATGGAGACTCAGCCTTAGTAATCTATCAGCTCCGAGGAGAGTGGGAAACCAAGGATATAAAGCTGTTAGAGTACCGAAAACTAGTGTTGGATCTGCTCGAAGAGTTCGACGAAGTCACCTTCCACTACGTGCCTAGAGAAGAAAATCAAATGGCTGACGCTTTAGCTACCTTGGCAGCCACATTCAAGGCTGGCGGGGAGTCTGAAATGATGCCAATTAACATGCAGTCGTATGAGTACCCAGCTCATTGTTACCAAATTGAAGAAGTGAAAGACACTAAGCCTTGGTACTACGACATTCTACAGTATATCAAGCATCGGAGTTATCCAGAAAAAACCACTGAAATCGAGAAGAGAACCCTTAGAAGGTTGGCAGCTGGATACGTCCTTGACAGAGAGGTTTTATACAAGAAAATCCATAACCAAGTTCTGTTAAGGTGCGTCGATGCTGAAGAGGCAAGAATGATAGTGGAAGAAGTACATGATGGAGTTTGTGGAGCACATGCAAATGGGCATATGATGTCAAGACAAATAATGAGATGCGGATATTTTTGGTCCACACTGGAAAGCGATTGCATCAACTATGCTAGAAGATGTCATAAATGTCAGATTTATGGAGACAAGATAAATGTTCCACCTCATCCGCTTCATGTAATGATGTCACCATGGCCTTTCTCTGTGTGGGGCATGGACGTTATCGGGCAAATCCATCCGAAGGCTTCGAATGGTCACCGTTTCATTCTCGTAGCAATTGACTATTTCACGAAATGGGTAGAGGTTGCGTCATACGCCAGTGTCACTCAATCCACTATTTGCAAGTTTCTGAAGAAAGAAATTATATGTCGGTATGGTCTACCTGAAAGGATTATCACCGATAACGCAACAAACTTGAACAGCAAGATGATGAGTGCTGCTTGCGAACAGTTCAACATAAAACATCACAATTCCACTGCTTACAGACCAAATATGAACGGAGCAGTAGAAGCAGCAAACAAAAATATTAAGAAGATAGTGGAGAAAACAACTGAAACTTACAAAAACTGGCATGAGAAGTTGCCTTTTGCTTTGTTCGCTTATCGAACCTCGGTACGAACTTCGACTGGGGCAACTCCATTTTCATTAGCCTATGGAATGGAAGCAGTGTTACCCATTGAAGTCGAGATTCCGTCTCTCAGGGTCTTGTCAGAAGTTAAACTGGATGATGCAGAGTGGGCACAATCCAGATATGATCAGCTTAATCTGATAGATGAAAAAAGACTGAAAGCCATTCATCATGGTCAAATCTATCAGAAACGAATGATCCGAGCACATGACAAAAAGGTGCGCCCAAGAGTATTCCGCGAGGGAGATCTGGTGCTAAAAAGAATTTGGCCAGTTCAGAAATATGTCCGAGGAAAATGGACGCCAAATTGGGAAGGACCTTATGTCGTGAAAAAGGCTTTCTCCGGAGGAGCCCTCATCCTGGCTGAAATGGACGGACCTGAACTGCCACATCCCATTAACTCGGACGCAGTCAAGAAATACTTCGCTTAGGATGAAAACCCGAGAGGGCGTCCTAAGTTGAAAAAAAAAATCAAAAAAAAAAGAGAAAGGAATGTTTAGGGTGAAACCCGAAAGGGCGCCCTAAATTGAGAAAAGAAAAAGAGGAAAAAAGAACAAAAGAAGAGAAAATAAGGTGGGTTCAAGATGAAAACCCGCAAAGGGCGTCTTGCAACCAAGGATGAGTCCAAGTTGAAAACCCGGAAAGGGCAATTTGGATATTAACAGTGGAAACATCCCGGCACATGAATCTTCTACGAACTCAACAAATCAGAGAAATGTTGCACTCTCCCAAACGTTATCGCATTTTCAAGGATCTTTTGGCAAAGGCTGCATTCAAAGTCATCAAACGGCTTTTCAGCTCAGAAGTGCCCACGTTATCGAGATCTAAGACATTCATTTACACATCATCGTGTATTCGTTTTTAGAATGTTTGCCATGTATCATTTGTTCTTCTCCTCCCTTGTGAATAAAGACAATATTTCCTCTAATTCCTTCTGAGCATCTTGAATTAGATTTAAACCTAATGATTTATTTATTTTTTGTGAAAGATAATCGCATATTACTGTACAAAGATTCATTGAAAAGTACAGGTACCCAGAAGCCGATCAAGGCTCATGCACATGCTTGAGATAGTTGAGAAGCATCTTCAAAAAAAAATAATAATAATAATAATAATCATCAAACATTTGAAGAATTCAAGATCAGAGATCAGGAACTTCAAGCTTTCAAAATCAAGAGTCAACAACGACAGGCCACCGGAGATCGAGATTACTCTCCAGAGCTCAGAATAACATATATTGCATATGCATTTTAGGCATACCTAAGAGCATGACATCCATAACATCACATATATGCATATCTTTGCAGGTTTTACCCAGAGCCAATTTCAACTTCACAACGAAAGATATTGGACTCCAGACAACGCAAGTTCAACTTCACGATGAAGGGACCGCTGGTTGTCAACAAACAACTTCTCAATTTCAGAGCCAATTTCAACTTCACAACGAAGGATATTGGACTCCAGACAACGCAAGTTCAACTTCACGACGAAGGGACCGCTGGTTGTCAACAAACATTTCTCAAATTCAGAGCCAATTTCAACTTCACAACGAAGGATATTAGACTCCAGACAACGCAAGTTCAACTTCACGACGAAGGGACCGCTGGTTGTCAACAAACATTTCTCAAATTCAGAGCCAATTTCAACTTCACAACGAAGGATATTGGACTCCAGACAACGCAAGTTCAACTTCACGACGAAGGGACCGCTGGTTGTCAACAAACATTTCTCAAATTTAGAGCCAATTTTAACTTCACAACGAAGGATATTGGACTCCAGACAACGCAAGTTCAACTTCACGACGAAGGGACCGCTGGTTGTCAACAAACATTTCTCAAATTCAGAGCCAATTTCAACTTCACAACGAAGGATATTGGACTCCAGACAACGCAAGTTCAACTTCACGACGAAGGGACCGCTGGTTGTCAACAAACATTTCTCAAATTCAGAGCCAATTTCAACTTCACAACGAAGAATATTGGACTCCAGACAACGCAAGTTCAACTTCACGACGAAGGGACCGCTGGTTGTCAATAAACAATTTCCCAATTTCAACTTCACAACGAATGATATTGGACTCCAGACAACGCAAGTTCAACTTCACGACGAAGGGACCGCTGGTTGTCAATAAATAACTTCCCAATTTCAGAGCCAATTTCAACTTCACAACGAAGGAGATTGGGCCCTAGACAACACAAGTTCAACTTCACAACGAAGGGACCGCTGGTTGCCAACAAGTAATTTCCCGGTTTTAGAGCCAATTTCAAAGCGAAGGATATTGGCCACGAAACAACGCATCTTGCATTGGATTTCAACTTCACGACGAAGGATATCCAATTCTCAGGCTCAAATTCACGACGAATGAGCCATATACAATTCCAACTTCACAAGCAGATTGACTCAACTTCACGACGAGAAAGTCATCTGTGACACCACAACACCAAAGTCTTCAGGTCAAGTTTCACCTTCACAACGAATTACCTTGAGCCAGAAGAGGATTCAGAGATCACTTGCCAAAAGCTTTGAGCTCGTTTTCAACCTCACAACGAGGGAATTCGTGTTCAAAATATTCCAGTTTTGACTCAACTTCACGACGGAGGATATCATGCTTAGAAGCTTCCAGTTCAAATCGACCATGCAACGAGGGAGTCATTTCATATTGATGAACCAGTTTCAATATCGGATTTCAACTCTACTACAGAGGATATTCGATATGGTCAAAATTTACGTCATTTAATCTTCGCCCCATTTTCGTTACACGATAATGAGAAAAGAGGGGCAGCTGTAGACGCTTTATTTCGACCTTATATTATATAATAATATATTTATTTATTTTATTTTACAGGCCCAAGGAACTACAAAGCCCAACAGAAGATTCTGGTCCAACCCAGATCCAAAACACGTAACCGATTAGGGGTCCCCAGAACCCTAACTCATCCATCTCTCGCCTCAACCGCCAGCAGTGATGGCCGTTGGATCTAGATGAGATCCAACGGTCCACAGTAGACCCCATTTAGGGTTTTATCTTTTTGGAACCCTAACTCCATCACACCAGCACCGCAACCCTCATATGTGAGGACTCTACAACCGGTCGTTTTTTGTCAGTCCCGAATACTCCGGCGTAAGGGAAGCACATGCAACATCCATCACCAACAACCATCACCGAGTTAGAGTCATGATGGGAATGAAATACTTAAAATTCTAGGCTATAAATAAATGTAATCAAACCCATTTGAGGGGGCATTTTCATACGAAATAAAAGCAGAAATTTCGAGCAAAATTAGGGACAATATCAGAGTAAAAATCGAAACTTTTTTTAAGTTTTTGAGAAGAACAAAAGGTAAAGTCCATACCTTGCGTCGTTTTGGTTGCTTGCATGTCATTGTTGTTGGTTTTTTTGAACCCCAAAAAGCATTTTCCGGCCGATGAACGAAGTGAGGCCATTCTTTTCGAGGCTATTTTCTAGATCTACGCTTTTTCGAGAGGTTTTTTGAAAAACCACTTTGCTTTTAGGGTTGTGGAAAGAAAGGGTTTTTTTTTATAATTTTCGACGTGGACCACCGTTGATGAGCGGCGGCGAGGCGGTGGCCACCGGCCGGAATCTGGAAACCAGGCGTCGTTGTTCATCCTTGGATGAACAAGTTGAGAGCATTTTCTAGGGATAGGGGGAGGCATTCGTTTGAAATGAAGGAAAATGAGAGGTTTTTGGTTTAAGAGTGGTATTTATAGTATCCACCTAGCCGATCCACGACCCGATTCGAAACCATGTGACTTGCGTGTTTCTGTGTAAAAGGGGGTAAACCCGCTTTTGGTCCCTCCTATTTTAAAAGTCTGTTATTTTGATCCCAAATTCGGTTCTCAAACTCCAATGTTATTCTAATTCGACCACTCAATTCATTTTTATTTTCAATTTGGTCCCTGTTAAATTCAATTCGTATTTTTAAATCTTTTTTATTATATTACGTTTTATTATATATATATATTATATGTATATATATATATATACTTACTTATTTCTTTTTATGCTATTTTACCATTTTTATTTTTATTATTATTATTCTTTATATTATCCTTATTATTTCTATTATTACTATTTTTTTACTTATTTATGTATGTATATATATATATACGTTTTTTAATTCTCTTTATTCGTTTTCTTTATTTATTATTATATATATATTATTTTTTATTTTAGGTATTTTATTTATATATATATTTTACTTATTATTTTTGTTTTAACTAATAGTATATATATATATATATATATATATATACTTGTTTTATTAAACACTCTATTATATATACATCATCTCACATTTATTAGCTAGGGTCCACCTTCTCTCTTTTTTCCTTCCTTCCCGTTATTCATGCTTCACCAAACTTAGACTTCTTCTTTTTTCGGTGGGATTATCTTCAATTTTTTTTTTTACTATTTATTACTATTATCATTATTATTTTTACCTAATAACTATATATTAGTATTCTTTTCATATTTTATTATGTTATTATTATTTTTATTTTACTTAATATTTGTATTTTCATTTTTCATTTTCATTTGGTTTTTCTAATTTGTTTATTTGTTTATTTTATTTTATTTGTTTATTATCTTATTTTATTTTATTTTTGTTTGTTTTATCTTTTTTTTAAGCCATTTATTTACCATTTCTTTCTTCTGTTTTATTTTGGGCTTGTTTATTTTATTCATTTATTCATTTCCTTTTCATCTAACATTTTTTTTATTTTTTTAAGGGCACGATTTAAATTCATCAGAGGTAAATAATTTGGGATCATATGTTACCTTTAAAGTTTAACTTTCAATTTTCTTAATTAAAGACAACTGGAAATTACGTAGTACCGAAAGGGCAGTTCAAGGGTGCTAATCCTTCCTTGACCGTAACCGACTCCCGAGCCCGACATATTGCTGGTAAGACGCAGATCAGGTAAGAAATAGGGTATCCGATCAACCTGTTTAGTCTTAAATAAATGATCGGTGGCGACTCCAATCCACATTTTTTAAGTCGAAGCCCAATTTCGGGGCCCACCCGAAAGACGGTTGCGACAATTATGTATTTAATTTTTAAACTTTAATATAATTTTAAATATCTCTCTTTTATATAAAATTAGTATCTCTATTTACATAAAAAAATCAACCACAAATTTTAAAGAACAGGGATTCACCTCTTGATTTTGGATGAGTGTACGAACGAGACAAACTTTTAAAAATTAGGAGCCAATGCTTACAAAAATGGACTCAACAGAACCCATCAGAATTCAAAAAGTCTATGTTCAAAGCTCGGTATATGGGTCTACTCAACCTCACTTCTTAGTCCAATTGGGTCTACACATACTGGCCCGTAAGTTTATCCTATAAACTTAAAAATGAGAAATATTTATAACCACCTTGTCGCATACACCTAGAAGGAAGAGTCTTCTTTGCATATCCCTTAATTAGCTCATGTGCCAAGAGTGTATTATCCACCATGTTTTCTTTGTATAAACGTGCTCAGTAATTATATGTTGGGGGCAGATTAAGAGAGCCGGTGGGAATAACCGTGTCTAAAATTTTAAATACTCGTATAATTTGTATTCATTTTCAAATCTTGAATAATTTCCGGTTTTTCAGCATTGGCCAGCACAAGCTTAACATCAGTACACTCTCTCTCTTCCCTACCTCGATCTGAGTCTCGGCCACATGCATCATAGGTTCCCAATTGGCCAATACCCACGACTAGAAAAAGGTGGCACCAATTTAGCTTCCACATGAAGGGTGAAGGGCTTTGCTTATTTTAAGGGTTTTCCATTGTAATTTCCCTTTCTCTTGCTTTTGTCCCCTTCACTTGTCTCCATTGTTGAAGGTCCCACCTATTGAATATTCCAAATGTGACTGTGGTTCCCATTCTTGAGATCTCTATTAATCAACCCTACCAACTATACAATTAATCCCACATTTCAGCTGCCTACCTATCATACTTAAAAATTATCTCATTAAGCGATCTCAGTAATAGAAGGGAATATTGTTATTTCTAGAGGTTTCATATTCAAACAGCTACGCCTACCGGCTTTGTATATATTGTTAATAACTAAGAAAAATTCTAATAAAATAATATCTTATAATCATCTTAAACTTTTTTTTGACAAATTCTAAATAAAATCTTAATTTTATTTTAGCTAGAGGAGAGGGGAAGAGCACTCTAAGTGAAATAAGAGGAATGCTCCTAAAACCCATAACCTAAATAATTACGAGAAATAAAGATATCATTTTTAACTATTAAAAGAACATTTGTGAACGGAATCACATATAATATAATGAAGATTTTGAGGTCTTAGCTAAGTCCAGCTGGTTTAATATGCAAATGAGCTGTTGTGCCAACGGTTTATTTGATCAATGATTATTAATCTCTCACTTTTAGTAAGCAAATTTTAAAGGCGCCTTTTATTTGTGCACTAATAAAAAAAAATAGTGTTGTGCTGTGCTCAATAAAGGCCAGCCAGTTAGCCAACCAATTATTTCAATGGGGATGGGACCCTTTAGTTTTCAATGCCTATATACGTAAAAGAATCGGACTTGAATGAATATAGTTAAATTTGTATTTGTTTGGTAATTTTTGAAATGTTGATGTATGGTTCGTGTTTATTTAAATTTTTAATGTTATATTTATATTTAAAGGTATTTGTATTCGATTTATTTAGTATTTGTAAATACATTTTTTTATTGGAGGATCTACATTTATATCAGGATGGACAAGTGTTCAATCTAAAATTCGATTTTTTTCTCATAACTATCCAAGACGCACATATGAACACAATTTTAACTATGTATTTATTTATTTATACATGCATTGTATTTTATCTTTATTTTTAATTTTTTGACTTTCGGAGGTCTTCCACGGAAGCTGCTCTCAACTCGACGTTAGAGGCAACCTACTACCCTACCTCCCCCTTACTCTATTACATATAAGAATAGGGTTTTGTTGTTGTTGTTATTATCGTCGTCTCATAACTATCCAATTTATTGATTATTCTCAAAGAGATTTTGTGTTGTTAATATATTTGTGTTGTCCAATACAAAAATTTGATGTCATTAATATATATATACATATCCCAAAAAATATATATAAATATATTATTATGTTCATTTATATGTTGGTCAATATATTCATTTACTGTACATAAATATATATGTTTATATGGTTCGACTCCGCTCAACAAACAACACTCTCTTTATCATCTTTTTATTTGCAAAGTCAAAAAATGGTAAAATTACACCACTAGTCTTAATTTTTTTAACCTTTACAATTTAAACTTCAAAATTCATCTTGTATTCAATTTAGTCTTCATCTTCATCGATATTTAAAATGTAGAAAAAGAAGAACCAAGTAATGAGCTTATAAACAAATAGATAAACAAGCTTATAACATGCCAATAAATGATCTTGTTCATGAACATAAATGATTTGAGACATATTTGTTCGTGTTTGTTCATTTATTAAATAAACATAAAAAATTATTCATACTTATTTATTTAGCTTAATTAACGAACATAAACAATATTTATGTGAATGATTCATGAACAGTTCTACAAATAGTTTGTTCATTCACACCCTTATCAATACCCACTAAAGTTCCTTAGTTATTTAAATGATAAGTGACTTAAATACAAATTATAAAAGTTAAGTAATCTAAATCGAAACTTTTTGAATGTTTAGAGTTCCCCAGTATAATTCAGTCTAAAATTTATGATTTTTAAAATTTTAAAGTAGGAGAGTAAATGGGACCATGAAAAACGGGAAAACCACTCCAACATCCCACGTATCTTTTTCATTCCATGCTTAGCCCGCAATCAACGTCTTCATCACCCATCAGATCTCCGCCACGTGTCTCTTGATGCGTTGGATCCAACGAGGCCTAAGCTCACATTCCCTGCTTAAAAGCAACCCTGGGAGTTTCTTCTGGGTTACAGCAATCTTCTACACAAACGCAGCAAGCGAAACTCAGTATTTTTTAATATTTTTCTTCTTTTGAAGCTCTGGTCCGATGGCCGGGTTCGAGCAGCAAGTAAAAGAGAGAGCCAAGGAACTCAAGGTTTTCTTCAAGAAGAGCGTGAAGATCGTGGGAGAGTCGTGCAAGAAAGGCTGGAATAAAGTCAAACACATCAGGGGCTGATGATGATTTCTTTTATCCCGTCTTCCTTATCGTAGCTTATTTTTTCCTTCACCGTGTAGAGATCTCCGTCGCTCTTCTTAATTTTGGGGGGTTTTGATGGATTCAATACTGTTTTCTCTTCCTTTTGTGGGCTTTCTTTTTGAGAAATTTTGAGTTAATCTTCAATGTTGTTTGAACGTCTTATTATTTTGGAATTTGATGTCTTAGTTATTTTTTCTGTTCGGCTTTATTTTACTGCATCCGTTTACTATATGATATGATCTAATGGGTTTTTAATTTTCTATTTAAATTTTATAATGGATACGTGTTTATCGTGAATTAAGGGCGGATCCAGTTGAGGGTGATAACAGAGGGCTTTTTATGGGGGAAGGTGGGTTTGGACCGGTTCATATTGATGAGTGATGACAAGCTTAGGCCTGGATTATAGGCCAAGCCTAGGACTTTCAAGCTCCTAGATTTGGAGGACCTGCCTAGGGCTTTTAAGCTTCTGCAAGGGTATAGACAACAGAGAATGGCCGTTGTTACTATTAGAGAGGTTGGATCGAGTTTATTAGATTTTTCAAATTATTTATATGTTAATTTTTATATGATTTTAAATTCTGAATCTATATAATATTAACATCATTTTTAAAATCTTATTATAAGTTAAATTTTTAAATTTTAATATTGTACTAGTTGTGTTCTTATCCAATGATGAAAAAAAATACTTTTAATATTTGATTAAATGGTTACTTTGATTTCTATTTTGTTTTTGATACGATTTAACTTTTAATGTTTCATTTTGGATTAAAAAGTCTCTTTTATATATGAAAACCATTGTTCAGAAAATATTAAACCTTTAAAATAGGGACTTTGTAACTTAAAATAAAACATTGAAGGATAAAATACTTAAAAAATGATTAAAGTAATTATTTAACCAAATGTTAATTAAGAACCTTTTTATCTTAAAATACAAATTAATATTCAAATATTCAAAAAAACTAAAATCTAAAATAACTATTTAATTAAACAATAAAAATATTTTTTAAACACTATCCTCGTGTCTTCTACGTTGAGTATGAGCAAATCCACCAAGCCAGGAAGAAAGGGTTGAATATAGCCAGCAGTCCCGTTGATAATAAGGATAACACACCAAATAATTTCGTGGATTCGTACTGCACTCATTTCAATTAGGGTGAGAATGGATATAAGTTTTGTGAATAGTAGGTGGGTGTTGATGTAAAATATCATATTCGTCGTAGGTAGTGAGTAGGTGATGGGTTTAGAACATTACCCGCCCCACATTCGTCAATTTCGTATCTACTCGCTTCACATCCGTTCACTCACTCACTAACTAACTAACTATCCACTATGTAAATTTTGAACCATTATGAGTTTAGTTATAATTTCAAAGACTATTTTGTAAATTTTAAGATTTATAGAACATGACTTGTAATTTAACCAAATGTTAGAGTATAAACATTTTGTAATCTGTAAGGTTGATGTCAGATGGGTATGGACATGTATAAACGGGTACAGGATGGTTGGTGAGTATCAATTTGAATAGTGAGTGTAGATTTGAAAATGTACTATGTGAGCATGTATAGATTTAAAAAAATTATCCGTCATGAATGGTGGGTAAATGACAAATATAAAAATATTAGGTGAATATGAGGATGGGAAAATGATATCCACACTCGTCCCGCCCGTTTACTTCGTGGGACATGTACGTGTTAGTATCATATATATGATATATGTGTAATATGATCTTATAATACTTGACGAAATAAAATGTTAATGAGATTTTCTTAAATTGAAACACAAGAATAAGACAACAATCATGTTATCCTGCCACAATAACATGCTACCCTAACCGTACATAATTAATTATTTTAATAATTGATAATCATTTAATACACTAATAATGTAGACTTCTAATTCTATAAATAGAATTATTATTTATATATTTTTAACTGAAATTTTAAAAAATAAAAACTAAATATATGTGATATGTAACAGCTTTTAACCTATTCGTTAAAATACTTAAAATATCAAATAATGTCACCAATATTTACAATGCCAAACCATGATATTAATCCTGGCTCCGACTGAACCCATGAATGAAAAACGCTGTTCTTATTCATTACATGGTAGTATCACGTTCAAATATAATTTTCAATCTTTTGATATTGAACGTTCACACCCTTAAGTATCTACGTTGCTCGAATCCGGGTCCTCAATGAATAACAACAATTCATTTATTACGGAGGCCACTTGGTTCGTGCATGATTGATTTTTAAGCTTGAAACATAACTTGCAATTACATATAAATGCTATAAGCAGCACAGGAGATGACAACATCTCATGCTGTATTATTACTACGTCCGGCTGAACTTTGTATGCTTTAGTTCTCCTGTACAGGTATAATTCTTCCGACGAAAAGCAGAGAACTAAAAATCAGAACAAAAGAAGACAGAACAATACGCAGCAGAAGAGGAAAAAACTTATTCTGCTCAGCGACTTATCGGCCTTCATTAATTGCCTTCTGATCCTACGACTAGTGCTCCCTCCGAGATTGTATGAATTCGGATATGTATATAAATCCGTCACCGAGTTCCCGTGTACTCTTCTGTATACCGTCTCACCGAGCATTCGGGTCACTGGATCTGGTACGCTTATCTCCATGCCACCGGGACTAAGCATCGATGAACCGGGATAGCCTCCTTGTTGAGTATAGTAGATTTGTGGTTGATATGAATAACCATGGTGATTGAATGGCTGCCGGAATTGTAGACCATCGGTGGAATTAAGTGAACTTATCCTGTCAAGGACACCAATAGGACCGAGAGGTCTGTTCGGAATATTGTCGGTTGACGCCTTAGTCGTTAGGCCTCTTCCGTAAAGCGGAATCAGCGTGGCATGTGAAACTTCAGCTTTGCAAACCGGACACTCCTGATGTTTCTGGTCCAGGTTTTCAGTGGAGATGGTCTGAAAACGAAGCCATTTGTAAATGCAAGGCCAACAATACAGGTGACCGCATAGAGTAACCACCGGATCTTGTACCGAGTCGAGGCAGATGTTGCAGTCGAAACCGGCAGAGGGATCGTCATCGGAACCCATGAATGAACTCGGTGAATTCTCCCACTTCTTACCCTCTCCACTTAAAGGGTCATTAGCATCTTCAAAGTAGTGTTCAATGGCCATGTGCTGCCAAAATCCGTACAAGAAATACCATATTAGAATCACGAGAACCTTAATTGAAACACCAAAATAGTATATTTCTAAAAATCAGTGTAATCAAAGCACCCATCTCAGCTACCCAAGTTTGATGGATAATTATTACAAGTTCCATGCTTCTTCCTCAAGCAAAATACTATAGCATAAGATTATGCATGAAGGCACCCTTTCCATCCAATTCCACATGTGGTAAACAAATCTTTATTTGCTCAACAACCCCTTTAAACCTACATGAAAATACTTTTCCTACGGGTGGGGCACCAAACCTAAAACGTCATATCAATTTGATAGCCCAAAATGCATTTTTCAAATGCAGAAAACATGTTAAATCTTTTAATATTATCAGCAAATCAGATTAAATCTGGGTTTTTAAATTTCTTTATTTGGTTGCCTAAAATGAATAATTTTGAACTGATGCTAGATTGTTAAAGACAAGGCTTTACATGGTCCCAATATGAGAGAAAAAGATAAACACCCAAACCCAGCTTTTTTTTAGCTACTTTCTGAACCGGGTGAGGATTTCAAAGAAACTTAAATACAGAAACGCTCAGTTTTCAAAGCTCCAACACTCCAAGTTCAGCCCAAAAAAAAAACAAGTTGAAAGTTCCAAATTCTATAAGAAGAGAGAAGCTAAACAAGGAACAGTTTTGAAAATTGAAAACACTAGAAAATCTCATAACAAAGGAGAGAAAGAACCCACAAAATGAAGGGCGAAAGAATCAGAAAGTTGGAAATAACGAGGCACTGCATAAATCCCAGAATCCATACTTGAAAACAAAATCAAGCCCAGAGAATAAAAACGTACCAGCTAGTTGGCAAGTCTCTTTTACGTGCAATTTGATCAACACGGAGCTTTCTTTTTCTTTTCTGAATGGAGAATCCGGTAAACTCCTCTTTCAAAGAAACCCAAAACCAGATGATATACAAAAAAAAAAAAAAAACAAAGAGCAAAGAGAGGTTGAATAGTCGAGTTGACAAGGAATAAGAGATTTTAAAGGCTTTTAGGTAATGAAACCAAGAGAGAAACAATAACTTCTTTCCAGGAATCAATTCGGCTCTGCATTATATATATATATACATATATGGACGCAAAGAGTAATAAAATATTGATTAAAATTTATAAATAATAAAATAATAAGGGGACTAAGTGGATTAAACATTAATACAAAAAATTTAAAAATAATAATAAAACTCGGTGAGCTTGATGGACTCACGATTCCCTCTTTCTGACGTGCCACTCGTTCTTTATAATTAATAATTATCCTCTTTTTTTTTAATTTGATTTACTCTATCTCGTTTTGCATGTGGTCAAATATTATATGTAATTAATAATCATATGAAAAGTTGACATCTACATGATTTTTGCTTCTAATATGTGTAAAAAATATTTATATATAATCATTGCAACAAACAATTAAATAAGAAATTTTATTATTTTATGATTAGAACATAAAAGTGAGATTATTTGATTTATTTTTACATTATCAGATATTACAAATACACGTATAAATATAATTAACCATTTTTCTTAATAAATAGTTGGGAAATGTTATTCGCAATGTAATAATTTGATGGTTTGACTCTACAGTTAAGAACTGGACCTTTCTCAGGTCATTGTTTATTTAAAGGCCTTTAAACCTAATTATTTTCCCTTATTTTTCAATAATAAAAATAGTTACACGTGTTTTTATCTTCTAAATAAATTAAATTTATTAAATTATTTAAAATTAAAATGCGAGCTAAATTATTGGAATTTTAAAATATTAAAATATTATTAAATTGATCTTTTATTAGTACTTAATTGATATAATGTATAAATTTTAAAAATTAAAATTATTATTATATCAGATATATCATTTTTTATTGAATATTTAAAGACGGTTGACTAAGATAGAAAAATGTGATGTTAGTTACTAATTATGCGTTTATATAATATGAAAATCAAAATAGAGGAAATAAAATAGCATGGTGACTAGTAGTATAGCTCCGAGAGGGAGAGAGAGAAAAAAGAATGATATATACTATGATACATATATTGTATTATACTATAGGAATATGATATTAAAACAAAAATCCTACAATCGAGCGTAGATGAGTACCATTAATGATGAACATCATTAAATTAATTTATAAAATATTAAATTATAATGTACTAAATGTATAATTATTAATTAGTTAAAAATCTAAATGTAATTTAATTAAAATGCAATATTAATAAAAATTTAGTTTTTAGAGTAAATTATAGCATTGACCATCTAATTATTTACTCCTTTTACATTAATCATCGATTTTTCAATTTGTTCAATTGGGTCACCTAACTATTTAAATCTTATCAATCAAGCCACTTGCCGTTAAATATTAATGGAAGAGATGATGTGGTAGTTAATAAATTTTGTATAATTACACATTTAGTCAATTCAATAAATTTAATCCTCAATCTGGTGACATGTGTCGCTATGTGAATGGATGTTTTTTCTTAAATTTTTATTTAATTTAATAAATTTTTCATCCAATCAAATGGTGCCATGTGTCACCAATTGAATGAATAGAAAATTAATTGAATCAATAATCGCTGCTAGTGGGGTTTAAATCCAAGACGTGAGAAGAGGAAGCAATGTAGCATTCAAACTAAAACCTATCATGACATAATATATATAGTTAATAACAATAAAAAAAGGAAATGACATGATAAGAACTTTAACATGGAATAATTGAATACTATGATAATATGATATATACACAAATATTATAATTGATTAACATGTGAATGTATTTTATTTATATTTTAAATAATTTTCATAGAAAATAAAAATAAAAATAATTTTAATATATTATAATTGAAATCTAACAGAGAGCTTCGTTGACTTAGAATTTTCCTGACAGTTAAGGGCTTATTGTGGTAAGCATTTTAACTTATGCATTGACTTATTTATATACCGGTTAGAGTAAAAATTTTATATATTATTCTTTATTCATTATATATTTGAAGAAAATTTTAGGGGAAACTTGATTTTATTGAATTAGTCTATTTTAATGTAGAGTTACTAAATAATATGAGAATTTGATCGACGTTATAATATTTTAAAGTATAAGATATGATACATTTATGTTCAATAAAATTAGAATAATGAAGACGATTTATTAATTTAAAATATTTAAAATGATACATTTCAATTATAACATATTAAATTCACTTTTATTTTAATTTTTTCATTAAATATGATTTAAAATATAAATAAAATATATTCATTTATTAATCAATTATAATAATTGTTTATATATTTTTTTATATTTTCATACTTTTCAATTATTTCATGTTTGAGTCCTTATAAGATCATTCATTGCCTTTAACTATATTATAAATTATATAGATTATGTTATGTATATTAGACAAATTCAGTGGTCCATTTTAGTGATTAGGGTGCTCAATTTTTTAGCTTGCGTCCCAGGTTCAAAGCCCACCAGCAGTGGCTATTGATTTAATTTATTTTTCATTTATTCAATTGGTGACACGTGACATCATTAGATTGGATGGAAGATTTATTAAAAAAATCCAATCACACAGTGACACATGTTACCATTGGATTGAGGATTAAATTTATTGAATTAAATAAAAGTTATGACCAAATTAATATAATGCATAAGTAATGAGGACTAAATGTGTAATTATACAAATTTTATTAATTGCCACATCATCTCCGCCGTTAATATTTAGCGACATGTTGCTTGATTGACAAGATTTAAATAATTAGATGACCCGATTGAGAAAATTAAAAAATTGGTGGTTAAAGTAAAAAGGATAATTAGTTAGGTAGTCAATTATATAGTTTACCCAAAAAAACTAATATTTTATAAATATTATATTTTAATTAAACTACCTTTAGATTTTTAACTAATTTATAATTATATGTTTCGTACTTTATAATTTAATGTTTTATAAATTAATTTAATTGTGATCATTAAAGGTGCTCGTTGAGCATGGAACCATCATACTTTTGTTTAATACTATGTGTAAGGATTTGAAAACATTTTTGCTTTAAAAATAATTCATTATATATATATATATATATGAATTAATTTGAATTATGTCTTACTGAAGCGTATTATGGAAAAGAGTTAATTTTTAAACCTAAAAGAACGAAAATGGAATCAAGAACTGAGAAATGAGAATGGACAGGGCAGACGTTGACGTTGTACAAACCACCAGCCAATTGGTTGAGTTGCCATGCTTATATTCTGTTGGCTTTGAGTTCGCAATTGTCAATTTTAAAGTTGATCTCATATAAAGATAGATATGAACAAAATAGATTCTTTTATTAAAATAAGAAAAATAAAAATAAAACAGAAAAAGTGATCAACGATAATTATTTTAAAAGTATATTATTTTGGATAATAACTGTATATTTATTGATTTATTTATGCATGCATTGTATTTTATCTTTATTTTTAGTTATCTTACTGTCGGAGGTCTTCCACGGAAGCTGCTCTCAATTTGACGTTGGGGACATCCTATTACCCCACATCCCCCTTATCGTATTGCATATAGAAATAGGGTTTTGTTGTTGTTGTTGTTGTACAATTATCAACAATTTTGAAAGTATATTGACGGGTTTGTTCAAGTAGGAAAGAGTTTGATACCATTTAAGTAGGTTTTAAGTTTTAAGTATCATTTATGTAAAAATTCGTATTGGGAGGGTCATCCACTAAAATCAGGTTTGTGACTTGATTTAATTTAAGTTAATCAAGACAAAGTCTTAAAATTGAGAAGACAATAAAAAATCAATTTTAAAATTACCTAAAGAAAATAATTTTGAAAGTAAATCCTATCAAAGACCTAAATGAAATAGAAAAAAATAATAAGATCAATAATGTGCAGTTGTGTTGACTTTTTCAATCCCTTGATCACACTGGTCAAAATATTATTTTTGTTTTTAAATGAGAAAAATTAATAGTAATTTAGATGGGCCCATGTTACGTAATATGCTCCCCGAAAGGCCGTTAAAAATTGGTTGTCTGCTGTCTTTCTATTCCACCCTTCTACAATTATAAAAATGTATACGTACGCAACTAGGCAACTACCAAAACAATAGAAAAAATCAATAAAATGACCTAATAACTTTATTTTTTTTAATATATTTTTCTATATTAGATTTATTAATTATTGTTCTAAACTAAATATTACTAAAATTAGATTTTACGTACTCTTACTATTAGAATAAGATTATCGAGATGTATTACTTGATATATTATTTAAAATATTATATTATCTTCTTTGTTTGTTTGGTAAAATATTATATTATCTTTACCGCTTATTCTAGATTTTGATAAAATAAATATGTTGCAAGACTTTAGTTTTCAAACTATCTTTCTAATTCAAAAATATATAATTCTGAAAAAGGTAATTCTTTTAAAAATAATATTTTTCATGAATCAAACCAAAACTAAATATTTAGATTTTGAGCAGTCAGAAAAAGGATTTTCAAAGTGAGTGTTGTGTCTGTCATTTCAAATGAGGAAGACATGAAGATGAGTGGGTGACGGGGGCGATGACGACAGTATCAGTACGGCCACCGATGCACCGTTATGCCACGCGGTTCTCAAGAACCCAATACCTGACATTTTCGGATCCGAGTACCTCGGTTGACCATTCGGCACAATCGACGTCCACGTGTCCCCAAAGATTAAGAACAGCCGTAGATTCTTTTATGAGTTCGGGAACGCGTGGTTTGATTTTATTGAGTCGATGATTATGTAACATTGAACTGGTCAAAACAGAGAAAATGTTAGTTATGCAGTTTAGACGCCATACAATGGAATCTGCTTTAAAATACCCATTAAAGGATATTATTTGTCCTGTCAACAGTATGTAAACTTTTAAAATTTTGGAAAACGAAAAATTTGTAAAATTGTAAGAGATAAAAAATAATTATTTATAAAATATAAAAAATACTTATATATTATAATTTAAATTATTTAGGACGAATACCTTTAATCATCCGATATATTCCTACTGTCAACTGTAACGTTAATAAGTAAATATATTGATTTATTATTATTATTATTATTATAAATAGAATGTAAATTTACCAGTATGAGCTGATTCACTTCTAGATTACAAAGCTCTCCCACCCAAGTACTAAACATTAGTATAGTTTCAAAGACTTAGAACTCGGAACTTTAGTTAAACCTAACCAATTTATCTAAGTATTTTAAATGTGATAGCATATAATTTTATCCATATAGTATTATAAATGTATTAATCAAAATATATCCATCCCATAATTTTTGTCCAATGTTGATCAAGTACATAGTTTTAGGATATAAGTTTGACTATAAATTAAGTTATATAAAATAAGAGAAATGATAAAATTATCTTTAAAATGTGATTGATATATTTGACAAATATATTTTAAAAAATTAGCTGATCCTATTCTCATATATAATGAGGTGAGGGGGAGGTAAGGTAGTAGGCTACCCCCAACGCCAGGTTGAGAGCAGCTTCTGTGGAAGGCCTACAGCAATTAGAATTATGAATTGCCCACCGTGAGACTCGATCCCACGACCACAAGATTAAGAGACTTGCGCTCTACCAACTGAGCTGAACATGCAATTCTTGACAAATATATTTTGATAAATGTAAAAGAAAGGTCCCTCCCATCTGACCCGAAAACAAAGCCCCAACAAGATACAACTTAACCCCAATTAGATTAACCCAAGATTCACTCTTAAACCCACTAACCCAACAACAACACTAAGCTCAATTATTTCTACCCAAATTCCTTTTTGTCCCATCAGACAAAGGCCCTTGTCACTAAGACTTTGTTACCAAAAACAAACCCTAATCAATCCTCTCACAAGTCACAATGATAATATTATCAATTAATTATTGTTAAATTTAAATATTTTTCAACAACACAAGTAGACAGATTAAATTCTTAAAAATAAAATCAAAAAGTCATGTTTCAAGATTTTAAAAAATACAAGTATTAAAATAAAATTAATTTTATGTGTATCAAATAAAAAAAATCATAATTGAAACCTAAATACAAGTCTTCCAAGATGACAACTCATTAAATGATTTCAATGATTAAAGGGAGTATTGTTCTCTCTAGAATTTCTAAGTTCAAACAAGTACTTTTGCGGGTGTGAATACGTTGTCAATGATAAAAAAATATTTCGAACAAATACTACCCTATAATCATTATAAACTAATTAAAAAAAATCTTCCAGGTGACAACCGAGTATCCTAATCATATAAACGGATTACATTTTATATTAGAGACTTATAGTAATATTTATTTTAAACGATAATGATGAAGATGAATTGTTGTATTTAGGTGTAGTACCAATGGTGCCGGATTCTTTGAGCTCTGCTAATCGGGTCGTTCTGCGGTGCGGCGCCTAAAAAACGGCTAATATACGGCGTGACCGGTTAAACAAGTGACCGGTTAAAATTTAGACCGGTTATGTTATATTATTTAACCGGAAATATTATAAAGTACAATAACATACTAGGTAGCGCTTATATAATGTAATAGGTAGCGCTTATATTTACCTATTTTATAAGTAAACCAGTATATTTATACCGATAGCATTGCAAATTTACCTATTACATTATATTATATTGAAAGTGTCCATACTTTTATAAAAGGATCGATACTTTAACAGTGTTTCATGTTTTCCACCTACAATATTGATTTAATAATTTCATTTGCACAAAAAATTATTTGATTGTTTTGATATTTTATAAAATATTATTTAGAATTTTTAATTTAATAATAATATATACCGTAACGTAAAAAATAAATCATTAGACG
The DNA here is from genome assembly GCF_006381635.1 of Hibiscus syriacus. Taxonomy (NCBI): domain Eukaryota; kingdom Viridiplantae; phylum Streptophyta; class Magnoliopsida; order Malvales; family Malvaceae; genus Hibiscus; species Hibiscus syriacus. Next base: position 662,583 of record NW_024063535.1, read on the forward strand.
CCTATAATTACTAAATTAATATCTTAAAACTCACTCAAAAGATAACCTTAAATTAATGTTTTCCACAGTGAAAAAAGTATGGACACTTTTATAAAAAGGATAGACACTTTACAATATAACCATTACCTATTACATTATATAACGATACCTATTACATTATATAAGGGCTACCTATTACATCATATGTTTACCTATTATATTGAAAGTGTCCATACTTTTTATAAAAAGGATCGATACTTTTTTTAAAACTTATGTAATTTATGTTTCAATTTTTTTAACAGTGTTTCATGTTTTCCACCTACAATATTGATTTAATAATTTCATTTGCACAAAAATTATTTGATTGTTTTGATATTTTATAAAATATTATTTAGAATTTTAATTTAATAATAATATACCGTAACGTAAAAAATAAATCATTAGACGCCTATAATTACTAAATTAATATCTTAAAACTCACTCAAAAGATAACCTTAAATTAATGTTTTCCACAGTGAAAAAAGTATGGACACTTTTATAAAAAGGATAGACACTTTACAATATAACCATTACCTATTACATTATATAAACGATACCTATTACATTATATAAGGGCTACCTATTACATCTTATGTAATTTATGTTTCAATTTTTTTAACAGTGTACTGCGAATTTAAAATGATAATATACTTGTAGTTATTGTACATACCTAAATATGTACTGCGAATTTAATGTTGTACCCACCCTTTAACTACAGAAACATGTTCAAAATGAACCTTCGTTTACATATCCATCAACTCCTGGAGCACTGAACTTGCACAACAAAATTTTTGCCATGGATAATACTGATGTAGACAATGTTAAGCCAACCGAGGAATGCCATGAAGTACATAATGTTGATGAATCTGACAGATTGGTTGGTCAGCTCTTCTGTTCACGTGATCAAGCTTGGCACTTTTACAAGGGATTCGCACGGGAACATGGGTTTAGTGCACGTAAGGGAACAACACGGCTTGACGTGGAAGGGAATGTGAAGACACAAGAATTTTGTTGTTCCAAAGAAGGGTTTCGAGTATCAAAAGTCAATACTGTTGATCGTCAACGTGCTCATACGCCAGTCACAAGAACAGGATGTAAGGCTAGAGTCGTAGTTACAGCAACAAATACAAACGATCAGTGGGTTATAAGTAAGTCTGATCAGAAACATAATCATGCATTGTGCACATCTGCTATGACACCATTTATGCGTTCTAATCGAGCTGTAAGTAAGGCTGATATCGATGAGGCAACAACATTGAAAGAGGTCGGTGTTGGCACGTCACAAGTAATGAACTATTTAACGCAGCAGGCAGGGGGCTATCATAATGTTGGATTTACACATAAAGACCTCTACAATGCACTTCAAAGAGGTAAAGCAAAGGAAATCGTCGATGGGGATGTGAATGCGCTTATTGCCTACTTTGATTATAAGAAACATGATGATCCCGGGTTTTTTATGACATACTCGGTAGACGAATCGGGGGCATTGTATAATCTTATTTGGTCGGATTCTACATCGAGATCGGATTACACATGCTTCGGTGATGTAATTGCGTTCGACACAACGTACAAAGATAATTTGTATGGTCGACCAATTATGCCTATTGTTGGTGTCAATCATCACCATAACACAATTGTGTTTGCCACTGCCATAATCGCTGACGAAACGTCTCAATCTTTCGAGTGGGTGCTACAGAATTTTTTAGAAGCCATGATGAATAAATCACCTATTTCTGTTGTAACCGATGGGGATAGGGCAATGCAGAGGGCTATCAAATCTGTTATCCCTTATGCTAAGCACAGATTATGTTCTTGGCATCTTTCTCGCAATGCACAAGCTAACATTGGTGACCCAAAGTTTACAGCAGCATTCTCAAAATGCATGGCTTCCTGGTGGACAACCAAGGAATTTGATATTCAATGGCGTTCGATTGTTTCAGAATTCAACGTCCAAAAGCATCCATGGGTGATTGAGAAGGGAAATACACGACACTTATGGGCACAAGCATATCTAACCGGTCATTTCTTTGCCAATATTCGCTCAACACAAAGGTGCGAGTCTATGAATGCTTCACTAGCTATTGCACTGAAACACAAGAAGACATATTTAGATGTTGTTCGTGCAATTGAAGATGGAATTAGTAGAATGCGTATGAACGAGTTGAAAGCGGATTACTTAAGTTCCCATACGAAGCCCTTCCAGATCACAAAACTGGTCGACCTTGAAAGCCATGCCGCTGCGATTTTTACCCGCGAATCTTTTCGTGTGTTCCAAGATGAACTTACACGGGAGACATTGTACCGGATTGAGGCAGAGATTAAGTCCTTATCAGATGAATGTCAACATTATATTTTGTCAAAGTACGCAGAAAAAATAGGAAATTTGAAATTAGTTTTGATTCTCGTACGAAAACTCTAATTTGCTCCTGCAAAAAATTCGAGACCGTTGGACTTCCGTGTCGCCATCAACTTCACATTTTGAAGCAATTGGACTACACATATTTGCCCGGGACTTTGATTCAAAGTAGGTGGACTAATGATGCGAAGGCTTCTGCACCCAGCTATGTTGATTTGAATGTGTCTCCAGAAGTGATGCAAATGGCAAGGTTCGCTGCTCTACGTTCAACGTCAAGTAGGTTATGCTACATTGCATCAAAGACAGACGAGTCTTTCAAAACCGCAAGAGATGAGATGAAAAAACTAATAGAAGAATTAGAAAACTCGTTTGGTTTGAATCATTCAGTCAACCAGAGCATTGTAGTAAACAATGTTCGTGACCCTCAACGAAAACAACGCAAGCGAAAAGAAGTGCCGAAGAACAAGGTCGAGAAGCAAATTAGGCGATGTGGGTACTGCAACGGTGAGGGGCATAACAAACTAACATGTCCTCAAGTCAAGCTTAGTTTGAGTACAAGCACACAGCCTACATCAACTGATTTTTTCGAAGACGGAATGGAATGACAACGATCTCCATATAATATATCGTAAGTATCAACATCACTCCTATTGTATGTACATATAAATTTTTGAATGAAGCAAGAAAAACCGCGTTACTTCAAATTACCGACACTTTTTTAAATGGTATGGACATAAAGTACCGACACAATATTAAAAAGTGTCGATATAGGTTGTAGACCTATTCGCTCATAAAACCGGTATATTTATACCGGTTATATTACAAAATTATCTATTACATTATAATTATGGGTTCCGATGTGTAAAATGTCGACACTTTTTTAAATTGTATCGACACATTTTTCTTCCAATATGGACATAAAGTACCGACACAATATTAAAAAGTGTCGATATAGGTTGTAGACCTATTCGCGCATAAGACCGGTATATTTATACCGGTTATATTACAAATTATCTATTACATTATAATTATGGGTTCCGATGTGTAAAATGTCGACACTTTTTTAAATTATATCGACACAATTTTCTTCCAATATGGACATAAAGTACCGACACAATATTAAAAGTGTCGATATAGGTTGTAGACCTATTCGCGCATAAGACCGGTATATTTATACCGGTTATATTACAAAATTATCTATTACATTATAATTATGGGTTCCGATGTGTAAAATGTCGACACTTTTTTAAATTATATCGACACAATTTTCTTCCAATATGGACATAAAGTACCGACACAATATTAAAAAGTGTCGATATAGGTTGTAGACCTATTCGCGCATAAGACGGTATATTTATACCGGTTATATTACAAATTATCTATTACATTATAATTATGGGTTCCGATGTGTAAAATGTCGACACTTTTTTAAATTATATCGACACAATTTTCTTCCAATATGGACATAAAGTACCGACACAATATTAAAAAGTGTCGATATAGGTTGTAGACCTATTCGCGCATAAGACCGGTATATTTATACCGGTTATATTACAAAATTATCTATTACATTATAATTATGGGTTCCGATGTGTAAAATGTCGACACTTTTTTAAATTGTATCGACACATTTTTCTTCCAATATGGACATAAAGTACCGACACAATATTAAAAGTGTCGATATAGGTTGTAGGTTGTAGACCTATTCGCGCATAAGACCGGTATATTTATACCGGTTATATTACAAATTATCTATTTTATTATAAAATGTTGAAAGTGTCCATACTTTTTATAAAAAGGATCGAAACTTTTTTTAAAGATATGTAATTTATGTTTCAATATTTTTTAAGTATGTTTCATGTTTTCCACCTACATATTAATTTAATAATTTCATTTGCACAAAAAATTAGTTGATTGTGTTGATATTTTATAAAATAATATTAAGAATTTTTAATTTAACAATAATATATACCGTAACGTAAAAAATTAATCATTATACGCCTATAATTACTAAATTAATATCTTAAAACTCACTCAAATGTATATGTACACATAGAAGCAATATGGAATAATTAATGAAATATACATACAATATAATCACACCAAAATTTAAATACACAAGAATGTTCAAATAATGTACCGACAAACAAAATTAATCCGATGAAAAAGGGTTGTTTCTAACGAAGTCCGGACATTAGAGGCCTTCAACAAATTTTCCAAATACTCTCGTATGTTTCCGCCTTTTTCTGAGGACATACATAAATAATTTCAATTATCAAACTAATGAGGTGCAATTTTACTAACAATAAATTAAATTCGCATAAGCATGAATAAATTTGTGTCATACCTAGAGCTTTGTCGTTCGAATGGGAAGCAGCGTCAAAGGTATGTGGACATATGTAATTGTATTTCTATATAACACATAAGTTGTTAAAATAATCAATGTCTGAACACCTGTTCAACTGATCAGAAACATATTGCATAAATGCAACCTACCGGATTATAAATCATTTTTTTCCGCTGAATCATCGACCAAAAGTGTATTTAGCTCGTTAAAATCTGGACACGCGTTCCAAACATCATTGAGATCTTTACAATAGGTAACAGAATCGTATGTTTTGCATTTTTTTGATCCTGTTCACAAACAGTCGAACATAAATATGTAGGAATCATAGACAAGGAAAAGTCAGCAAACTGTAATGACATTCATCTTACCCACACGAATAGAAAATGCTCGGAAAATACAGGTAGTTTCTCAAGTACACGGTCGACGTTATGCCTGAGATTGTAATCAAGATTGAATGTTAACATTCAAATGTATATTAACGATTTTGACTACAGTAATTCAATTGCCTCAAACATGTTCTAACCTCATCTTTGAAGACCAAAGGGCAACAACAAAATTGTCGACACAAAATTGCATAAATTCAAATAATCCTCTTCTGAGGACAACATCTACAACATGAAGAAAATGAGATTAAAGTTCTACGCTTATATGTTAAAATAATGGATACAAAAGAATAGAATTAAAACCTGCCGGCAGTCTTGGGATGTAGGCAAGGACACCATTGAGATCAAAAATTAAAAGTTTTCTTGAAGGCGGCGTTGCAGACACGATATACTTGTTTGGATCATCATCTTCATCATCATCGTCATCATCATCATCATCGTCATCTTCATCGTCAGCTTCATCTTCTGCGACCGATTGGTTGTCCACATCTGTTAAAAGAAAATAAAATAAAGTTCAGAACGTGTAAATGTTAAGAAACATAGATAATGAATTACCTAACTCGTTTGATGTCGTTGACGTAATTCGTTACGCAACATGGAGACTTCACGTTGCAATGATGAAATATCGGATCGCATTCCACTCACAAGGGAATCAATATGCTCCCGAAAATTGACCATGTATTCCATCACGGTCTTAATTGTGACATCCTCTGCAACTGTTGCTTCTTCCATCATTGCGTCTCCACTTGGTTGCTCTTCTTCATGGCCAACGGGGTCCATTTCCTCCCTCTCTTGATCTAATCCGACCTCCTTGACACGCTTCCAACCGAGTTTTTCAACAAAATCATATCCCGCTTTTTTAATAAATACCATGTCAATCTTGCGGGTTAATCGAACAGGGGCGTCATGCGAAAAATCAACTTCCTTCTTCTTCAACAGATGGGTGATGACACATCCATATGGTAGTGTAGTTGAAATTGTTGCTCCCTTTGTGACCATATATACAATTGTATTAAATATGAGTTTTGCAATGTTTGGAGCCGTTTTGGATTTATACTTTGCTATCCACCAATAATCGCTGTCTCGAAGCGTTGAATGTTTTCCCCCACTAGGCCGGATATACCATGTGAGCATTTTGTGAAACACTCTCGACTCTACATCGAGGTGAATTGGGCTATTTCTAGTAACCCGTTTAATTGTAGACCAATCTACACCATTTTCATCTGAATCCCCTGTATTCGCTACACCTAAACCCTCCGCAATAGTTTCTGGAGATATATATATCCTTCCCCATGACATGTGTATTAATTCCTATTATATTAGTCTTATTAGGCTCGTGCTGTAAGGAAGCATTGTTGTAGAAGACTCTAACTAGGTTGGGATAATATCTTGGTTCTACACCAAGGAATTCAAGCCAACCCCAAGATGTAAATGTGGATTTAAAACTAAATGCATATTTATCATCAAACAAGAAACCCAGGTCAATGACACGTTCGGGACGAATCTTCCTTACTTTAAAACTCGTCTGCCATCTTTGTTTCTCCATGTCGGATCTAAAGTTCAGAGTTTCGAAGGACCTGATTTCCTCAGAAGAATCGTTTGTTACAGAAGGAGGTGGTTGAGAAGAACTGGGTTGAGAAGAGCTTTGAGAAAGACCTCGCTTCTGACGCTGACGTTTTGGAGCCATTTTGGTTGGATGCTACCCCTATTACAATGGAACACAAACACATTCAGGATAAAAACTCCAATATAGAAATCAATCAAACCCATAAAATATCGATAAATTTACCTGAATATCTGATCGTCACTTATGATAACGGTAGAAGGAAGAAAGAGGAGAGGAAGATCTGCCTGCTTGCATTTATGTTTAGGGTTTCTCGATTAAGAGTACTATATAAACGGTGGAAAACACTTGATATTTAAATTAGTATCGACACAAAATATATAGTGTCGACACATTATTTAGACATATTCTCTCATAAAACCGGTATTATTGTACCGGTTAGATTGAAAAATTACATATTACATTATACTTTTGGGTTCGATGATTTTGGGATCGACACTTTTTATATATGGATCGACACTTTATGGGTGCACCTTGTTTTTAATTCATTCTGGGAAAAAATATCGACACAAACTATATTAGTGTCGACACATTATTTAGACTTATTCTCTCATAAAACCGGTATAATTGTACCGGTTAGATTGAAAAATTACATATTACATTATACTTTTGGGTTCGATGATTTTGGGATCGACACTTTTTATATATGGATCGACACTTTATTGATGCACCTTGTAAAAATTCATTCTGGAAAAAAATATCGACACAAACTATATTAGTGTCGACACATTATTTAGACTTATTCTCTCATAAAACCGGTATAATTGTACCGGTTAGATTAAAAAATTACATATTACATTATACTTTTGGGTTCGATGATTTTGGGATCGACACTTTTTTATATATGGATCGACACTTTATGGGTGCACCTTGTTTTTAATTCATTCTGGGAAAAAAATATCGACACAAACTATATTAGTGTCGACACATTATTTAGACTTATTCTCTCATAAAACCGGTATAATTGTACCGGTTAGATTAAAAAATTACATATTACATTATACTTTTGGGTTCGATGATTTTGGGATCGACACTTTTTTATATATGGATCGACACTTTATGGGTGCACCTTGTTTTTAATTCATTCTGGGAAAAAAATATCGACACAAACTATATTAGTGTCGACACATTATTAGACTTATTCTCTCATAAACCGGTATAATTGTACCGGTTAGATTAAAAAATTACATATTACATTATACTTTTGGGTTCGATGATTTTGGGATCGACACTTTTTTATATATGGATCGACACTTTATGGGTGCACCTTGTTTTTAATTCATTCTGGGAAAAAAATATCGACACAAACTATATTAGTGTCGACACATTATTTAGACTTATTCTCTCATAAAACCGGTATAATTGTACCGGTTAGATTGAAAAATTACATATTACATTATACTTTTGGGTTCGATGATTTTGGGATCGACACGTTTTATATATGGATCGACACTTTATTGATGCACCTTGTTTTTAATTCATTCTGGAAAAAAAATATCGACACAAACTATATTAGTGTCGACACATTATTTAGACTTATTCTCTCATAAAACCGGTATAATTGTACCGGTTAGATTAAAAAATTACATATTACATTATACTTTTGGGTTCGATGATTTTGGGATCGACACTTTTTTATATATGGATCGACACTTTATTGATGCACCTTGTAAAAATTCATTCTAGAAAAAAAATATCGACACAAACTATATTAGTATCGACATGACCCTTAATGTGTATAAGAAACATGTACAACAACATACTGCTAACTTTTCTCATCTCATTCATAATTATATTCACATAAAAAAATATAAATCGTATACAAAATTATAAATCGTATACAAAATTATAAATCTTATACAAAATTAACTCGACATTTACATCATTGCATCCTTTTGTTATTCTTATGTAATATTGCGGCTTTTGTTATCTCCTGTCTTCGTTCATTTTGATTGTGGCTTACGAGATCATTTAATACTCGCGATCGATCCCAGTCTCCAACAACCTATATTCAAATTGTCAGAACGTTAAGTATTGTCAACTACAACATTCAATCTACGGCTTTTAACAATTTTACCACAAACAATTTTTTCTATCCACTTACAAAATCACCAGTTGCCCCTGTAGAACCGATCGATTCCATCCACATCATCACATACATGCCGCAATCATATCTGTTACAAAATTTGAAAACCACACATGTCAATTATGATGAATACTGCATAAATTAAGCTTTCTATTTGTGATAACATCTCATACCCATTCAATTGCTTATTCTTCTTATGCTCCACAAATTTGAAGTTTTTCAAGGGATACTTTCCTAGAGATCCACATGACTCAACCCAAATGCGTTTCTTATTATAAGAATCTAATATTTTAATCTGCATTAAAATAGAAGAAGTTATGCACCAAAAAAATTATGCATTATAATTTACATAATGTCCTTTCATACATACATACATACCAATCTCTTAGCATCCTTCACTCTCTGTTTAGCTGCTTCAGTTGTAAACATACTATCATATATTGTTACAACATGATCTACCATATCCAACACCAACAGATACCAGTGTGAATTATGGTAGTTTATTGTGATCATTATCTGCAACAAATTTCACACCCAATTTGACAAAATTCAACATTCTATATCCGAAAACATCATTTGCAATTGGTATGGTGTCTTACCTTCTCACAGTCCGTGAATTTCACATAGTTATCCAATATGACACCCCAGAAGGTAGAAATATTCTCAACACTTTCTTTATTGTTGGCTTCCAACGCCTGTTGCTGTAATTACGCAACAAACATTATTAATTTACCGTCTATAACACTACTTTTCAATATTTATTAATTTAACTCACCACTAAGAGGTATGGAAGGTAGCCAATCCTCCGGTGTGACTTTTGAGAATCGTAGCATATGGTCCAGGCGAGCAAATCGATAACCTAACAAAATTAATTACACAATCAGAACATATTCAATAAGTTTTATTTATTTTCTACTTTCTACTTACCACACCGCCAACCCATTCTGTAGGCTTCAACGTTGCAACGTCGTATACAGTAGCGAATTGATTTCCCATTGATATTACAGAATATCTGTATGAATCATTAGGATTAATATCTTGTCATGAAATATTTAAATATCACTCACAAAACAATATATTTCACTTACCCCGATTCTAACTCGCTATTCCATAAATAATCACAAATTGCAGCTTCGATGTCATCAATTCCAGTTGGAATGTCCGCTTTTTCAACCTACAATTTTGCATACAAATTTTTGTCACAACAACATAATAAAAATCAAATTAAGTATTCTTTTATTAAACTTACCTTCTGCTTCTTCTTCTGGGGTGCAGGACATTCCGAATCCAAAACTGCTGCTATGACACTCTCCGGTGTATAAAGCACATTGGGCCTCTCCTTCCTCCTCATTTCTTCCATCTCTTCTTCTTCCTCCTCCCTCTTTTCTTCTTCATATTTTTTCAGTTCATCGTACTTTTTTTCTACATAGCTCTTCATATCTTTTATTTCACCCTTCAATTGAGCTCCTTCATCCGAGTATTTATCAACCACCCCCTTCACCCCCGTAAGTTCACTCCTCAAATCAACAACCTCCTTCACCACTCCCTCAAATTTTTCTCCCGTCACCATCTTAATATCACCCCTTAACACCGAAACTTCTTTCACCACTTCACCCCTCAACACCTCTACTTCTTTCACCACTCCATCTATTTTTCCTTCCACTACCCCTTATGCCTCTCGAGTTTCTCTACGACTTGATCAAGTTTCTCTTCGACTCTTGATTGTCTTTGCATGATTTCAAATTGGATTTTTTTGATATCAGCCAATTCAGACATCAAAATGTCGAAGTTACTCTGTTTTGCTTCACCGTCGTCCCACTCACCTTCATCCCCCAATACAACCATCCCTCCTTTCTTCTCCTCTGCCTCCACTGCCTCCTCTACATCCTTGCCAATAACCTTCAAAAAATTAAATTACAATATTAAGACATTGATTATATTCTTAATATTATTTAATTACATTTATTACCATTTCTTGCTTCTTCCCTCTATCCAACTTCAACTTCACCATCACTCTAACCACCTCTTCCTTCCCCCATGCACGGATGCGTGCCACTCCGGTTCTTTCATAAGCCGGCACTGCCTCACAGCCCGACCAAAAATCGAACAGTGCAACCTGCATTTATAAAATTAGAATTTTTATATAAAAACACAAAAAAGTGATTCAACTCATTTACCTCTAAGATTGCTATGCACCCTTTGAGGTATCTCTGGCTGCCCTTTTTAAAGGTGATAATTGATTCAATCAATCTCGAATGGATATATTCAGCCCAATTGAATTCACCCTTCAAGCCTTCATCGCAAATGAGCTTCATATATTCCTTGTTCGTTGACGTATCACCGTTGGACAAAGAAATATACCGACAAGGTACAATAGAACTCGGGCCTTCAGCTCATCCCCCAAGTAAGATCCACTTTTGATATCCTCTTCAACTTCAGTATATGTCACCTTATGATTCAAACCATATTTGGAGGCAAGTGCTTTCCAGTTCTTACTCCTACAGACTTCTATAACACTTTTGCCTTTGTTTTGTACCCCCAATACGGCTGCAGCAGTCGATACCCCCAGAGGGAATGAATAATCACCATACTTAGCCATACATTGACTGACGTCAAATTGTGCCATCAAGGATCGACACAATTCCCTCCGAATAGGTCGATCCCTTACTCCGATCAACGATCCAAAACCTATTTCTCCCAGCACATTCAACTGACCCTTCTCCTTAAGGTGTTTAATTAATAAATTCACCCTTTTAATGCTGCATCTTGTCGAAACTTCCTACATTTTTTAACAATATATATGTTATAGTTCTTATATTTTTGTATCAACGTATTTACAAGTTTAATGAATACCTTATTTTCATGTGCTTTCCTCCGTTCTTTGTATTCTTTACTATCATTCCTTGACTGTGTGATGTAAGGTTCCTTTTCAGCATCACTCATTGAATTCCATTTGGACCTCACATCTTTTTTCACCTAATATAAACATAAACGTTTCTTAATCAATACATTAACACTAAATACTAATACTACTCAATGTCAATTTCATTTTACATACCGAACCGCTCTGTGTGCCATCTCCCTTCATCCTTTTGCATTCGGCCATACTGTTAACATTTAAAATTTGTAATCAATTTAAAGTTTATCGATACTTTAATCCAATTACCATTTCAACAATAATAACAAAAAGACATTGATACTTACTAGAAGTACATATATCCCCCTTTGGTTGCTTTCGAGTCTCGGCCTCAATTTCAAAGTCATCTGCTCCACCAACAATTTTCCAACCCATTGACTCCATTTTTCCTTCATATATCAGTTTACGCAAATCAAATTATTTTGTTACATACACTTTTCAATATACAAATATAGATAACTACTCTTGTGGTAAAACGGTTTTCTTCAAAAGAATTTGAATGGCCACACCAAAATGTGTCGGCACATTTATACAACCTATAATATCATTTTCTACCTATAATATTTAATAAAAGTATCGACATTTATCGTTTTCCTTGAATATCTATTTCTACCTGCAATCGGTCCCAAATGCTTCCTTACTCCAAAACCCCAAACAACACATAAAAAACCCTATCGCGATTACTGTAATAATAAAAAATTAGGGTTTCGACAACATACTTTTCGATTCGACTGCAGCAACAAACAAACAAACTTCGCTTTAGAAACGCCTTCTGAAATGCAGCAACAATTACTCTTCGATTTCAAAAACTCGTCCGTTCTATCTATTTTCAGAGGATATTTAGCTTATATTTTCATCGGATATGTTATTTATATTTAATCGATACAAATACAAAGTGTCGATACTTTTATGTCAGGTGTCGATACTTTCGAAAGGATAATTACCTATTTCTTTGAAAGTGTCGATAATTTATTACACGTACTTACGAAAGTATCGACACTTTCAATATATCCGGTATCATTTTACCGTTTTTATCATTTTGATACCGGTTTTATCATATTTTTACCTGTTATATCGTTGTGGATCGATATTTTTTTTTAAAGTATCGACACATTATAGGCGCTATAACTGCTTCTCTTTTAAATTCACAAAGTGTCGATCCTTATATAACGTATCGACACTTTTAATTTTACCGGTTTTATCATTTTGTTACCGGTTTTATCATATTTTTACCTGGTATATCGTTTTGGATCGATATATTCTTAAAAGTATCGACACTTTTTAGGATTTAAAACTGCTTTTAAAGTTATGTAATTTATGTTTCAATTTATTTAATAGTGTTTTATGTTTTCCACCTACAATATTAATTTAATAATTTAATTTACACAAAATTTTATTTGATTGTTTTGATATTTTATAAAATATTATTTAGAATTTAAATTTAACAATATTAACCAAATATAATAATAAATATGTTTTCAACAGTGAAATAAGTATGGACACTTTTATAAAAATGATATATACTTTTTTGAAAGTTATGTAATTTATGTTTCAATTTTTTTAATAGTGTTTCATGTTTTCCACCTACAATATTAATTTAATAATTTCATTTACACAAAAAATTATTTGATTGTTTTGATATTTTATAAAATATTATTTAGATTTTAAATTTAACAATATTAACTAAAGATAATAATAAATATATTTTCACAGTGAAATAAGTATGGACACTTTTATAAAAAGGATAGATAATTTACAATATAACAGGTAAAAATATGACAAAACCAGATTCATTATGACAAAACCGGTAAAATTTACTTGATATGTTAAAAGTATGGACACTTTTATAAAAAGGATAGATACTTACCGATAACCAAAGTTTACCGGTTACCAAATTTTTTAATAGTTTTTCATATTTTCTACCTAAAACATTATTAGTTGTCAACATAATAGGTACCGCTAAACCGAATTTATTAAATACATTTTAATGTATCCGGTAATACTGTATATTAGCCGTATATTAACCCGCCTTTCCTGAGACATTCCCCTGCTAATCACTTCTCTCTCTTTTATTCAAATGATTACCCACTTTCATTAATAATAATAATTAAGAAAAAATAAACTAGCGGTGACTGCACGTGCCATGTCTTAATTGGATATTAATTAATTAAGCATGTGCTGTTTGGTAGGGTAGCCTGGACCTTGTAATTGGGATTTGATGAAAGTCAAAAATATCCTTCCACCCTAATTTCGTACAAATTCAGAATAAAAAGTAGGGTAATTTACAAACGTACTCACTAAAGTTTACTTTCTCTTATTTTACTTATTGTATTTTTAATTTTTTTAATTTAATCACTAAATTTTATATATTTGGTGTCAATTAAAAGATTTTTAATCTTTAAAAGTCAGAACACTCGCGCACAAGAGCAACTGCATTACCCTCCTCCACATGACCTTCTTCGGCGGTGTTAATGGCTCTAATCTCCTCAGCTCGCCGAACACGGTAGATGACATTACAAAGAACACTTTTATTACAAAAAGCTTGGCTAGGCCTGTAAATGAACTGAACGTTCAGCGAACCGTTTATGAACTGTGCGGCGGAAAGTTCGTTTATGTGCGTTTATTTATTAAATGAACGAATATGAACAAGATTTTGTGTTCGTTTAATTAAATGAACGAACATGAACATATGTCTCGTTCGTTCATTTACGTTCGTGAACGTTCGGTTATGTTCGCTCGATTATGTTCGGTTATGTTTGTTTATGTTCGTTCGATTATGTTCGTTTATGTTTATTCATTTATGTTTAACTCAATCTTCTTAAATCAATTTTGGTGACCAATTTGTAAGTATCTTAAAAATATTAATTAATCTGATATTATGATGACCAATTCCATAATTAACCCAATTTTATTTGGAGATTAAATCCAATATGTTAACCTGTGAGGCACCTCGCACATATATTCATTTTCCTCTTTTTTTCCCAAACCCTAGTGTTCACTAGAGAGTGGAGACGATCGCTGAAAGCTTCAAAACAAGTTATATTATAGTGCAGTCTGAAGTTTTATAGGTATGTTTTCATATCTTTCTCTGTTTTATTTGGCTTAATAGTTGATATGTAAAGTTATTGTGTGTATCTTCACATCTAAAACTCAAGAAAACATCATAATTCTTTCTAGAAATAGATGGGAAGATAAAGGTAACAATCGGAAGTATATGAGCATCAGTAAAGAGAAAAATAAATAAAATTTGCCAGAAAATAAAACAAAGGTTTCTATACAATTTATGCAAAAGAGTGTAATAGTGGAAGTAATGGGTTTTTGAGGAAGAACCCATTAATAAGTAGAAAATACACTTTGACAATGAACTTTTGTTTTCATAGTTATTGTGTGACCTTTAGTTGTGGAATAGACTTTAGGTATGTTAAAATTTTGAATGGTGGTTTAGCAATAATATCAGTTATGATATGTAGCATCGAAGGGATTTCGGATCTATGTTATTGCCTTGTAGTCCAATTTGTACCGTTCGAAATCTTCATGCTGTTAAATTTTCTACTCTGTCAACGGAAAGGATCATTATTAACAAACCTCACTAAAGTCTGACATTGATGTCACAAAACTTTTAGCCGGCAAATTTATTAGAATAACGTAGTGGAAAATGATTGTTCATATGTAATCATAAACCACTAAGATAAATGTTATATCGTTAAATTAAAGTCGTGTGAATCATTTAATATATTTAAAAGATCGATCGAAATATTTAATATTTTCAAACATTTCATTACTGCTAATCAGCTCTTACGCTATTTATCACTGTAGATATGGTTGATTTGCATTGTCGACTATTTTTCATGAAAGAACAATGGAATGTAGGGTCTCCAACGTTTATGTTCTTTTATGTTCGTGTTCATTTATGTTCGTGTTCGTTTAAGTTCGTGTTCGTTTATGTTCGTTTATTTATTAAATGAACGAACATGAACAAGTTATATTCCTTAATAAACGAACATGAGCAAAAAAAATTTTGTTCGTTTATGTTCGTGTTCGTTTATGTTCGTTTATTTATTAAATGAACGAACATGAACATACCTTCGTTCGTGAGCGTTCGGTTCGTTTACAGACCTAAGCTTGGCAGATCAGCAAGGCATCACAAACGACGTCTCATCTGAAAATGGAATTAGGAAAAACTCATTATTGCAAAAAGCTTGAAATCGAAGACAAGTATATCAACAAAAATGAATCCTGGGATTTGGAGCAAACTATCAATGGAACTTCAAGAGCACATACTTTCCTTTTTGACTTATATAATGGTCTTGAATTTGAGGTTAACTTGTAAGCATTTCAAGTCTCTTGTGTTCTCCCTTTCTTTTATTTCCAAACACTTCTCTGCTTCTCATTTCTCTTCGCTTTTGTTGCTTTCCTATCCTCAATGCTATGGCCATTTCCCTCTCTATGACACGATCTGTGCGGCTTGGCGCAATTTATCACTACCCTTCTCTTTCTTGTCGCCTTCTGTTGCTCAGTTCAATCTCCTTTCGTCGTGTAATGGACTTTTCTGCTTCTCTATCCCATGTTCGTCTTCTTTCATTGTTTGCAATCTCTTGGCCAAATCTTCTAGGGTTATTCAATTGCATTTCTTCTCATATGCTTTTGAGATGCTTACTCTGCTTTCCACGATGAATGGATATAAACTCTTTTTGGTTTGCCCTAAATTCTCTTCCAACTATGCTTTTGTGTACGACTCCAAGGATCATTCATGACATCGTAAGATAGTGTTCTGCCGCTCCTCATTGAAAATTTCCAACAGAGAGGTGTGTCCTTCCATGGGTCTTTGTGTTTTGCTATTCCTGAACCCTATTGATTTGTAGCGTCGAGGGAAAAAGAATGGTTTATGGAGATGGGTTTTGAGAGAGACGATGAATAAGACAAAGGATATACATTAGAATAAAGATAGATAAAAACAAATTTGATCACATCGGCAAATGAACCAAAAAAAATGATCAAGTTACTTAAAGACCACCGACAAATCGCAAATCATACTCGAGCAATGTGAAAAACTATCAACGAATGTAAATCGGATATCCAAATCCAACCTGATGGTCCAAAGTAAGAAAGATCAACAAGATAACATATAAGCGTCATATTGATTAGTCGTAACGATGTCAAATTAATCCTTAGAAAATGATAAATGAAAACGACGGTCAAATTACTAAAAACATGCTATAAAGACATATAAAAACGTGTCATACATGAAAATTTAATAAATAAAAAAGACAAAAAATTAAAGATGTGATATAAGAAAAAGATAACATAAAAAATATAAACAGTCAACAACCAATATTAGAATTAATACTATCGTGGATAATAAAGACAAAAAAGAAAATTGATGAACCGCACACCAAGGATAAAAAACTAGGTTACTAGGTTAAAACAGAATTCGTTGTTTTATGAAAGTCAATTTAATATTGATTCTGTTTAATCTTAAATTTAAGTATATAAGATGAAAAATATCGTTATTAGAATTATACTTTTAATTTTATTCAATTTTAAATATAATTAGAATTTATGTAATTACAAAATATTTAAAAGTCATGAACCAGAAAGAAGAAAAAAACTAAAGTATATTACATAAAAAGTAAAAGTATTTATGCCTTTATGCCATTTTTCTTAAATATAGATATGCTTATATACTTTTTTTCTCTATCAAACTTATTCTTTTAATAATTTATTATCGGATTACATTTAAAAATGGTTTCTGTTGATTTACCTGGAATCCTGGGCAGAATCATTTTTTTTTAATCTTTTTGACCATTATGAAAGGGTTTTTAGCTGGATTCTGGCTAAGTTGCTAAAGCTTAGAAGTGAGGCTTGGAGACTGTTTTGCTCTAGCAGTAACTTGTCCCAAATTAAAGTTGGGTGGATATGGGACAACGTTCGGAGTAAGCTTGATAAGGTCAGTTGGCATCGTTTGGTGTGGTTCCCAGGGCATGTTCCAAAATTCTCCTTGATCTCTTGGATGATTATTTTGGACAGGTTGCCTACAAAGGATAGGCTTGCTAGGTTTGGCCTCAATATGGATGTCTCCTGTGGGCTGTGTAACTCTGGTATTGAGTCCCGAGATCACCTATTTTCTGTGTGCGTCTTTGCGAAGAGCATATGGAGTGATGTTCTTCTCTCCTGTGATCTTGTGCAGGAGCCTCTTTGTTGGAGTGATAGTCTTAGATGGTTGTAGAAGAATCTCAAAGGTAAGTCTCTTCTGGTTCATCTACTCAAGTTGGCTTGGACCGGTTTTGTTTATTACACTTGGGAGGAGCGAAATCACAGGTTTTACAGAGGTCTAACTCGGTCGACTGATACTATTGTTAATATAATTAGAGATGCCGTGAGAATTAAAATGTATAGATCTCATATGAACATATTAGACGCTGTAAATATGCAATTGTGTGCAGCTTGGGGGTTGGTATAGTTGTTTTGTGTCTGTACAGGGGATACGTTGTATTGCAGCTCGTCTGCTTCTTTTGGATGAATGAATTTTTACTTATCCAAAAAAGAAAGGGTTTTTAAAAAACATTATTTTAACAAAAGGATTTTTAAAAAACATTATTTTAATAAAAACTTTTAATTAATAAGGCGTATGTAAAAAAATCTCTCTTAGAGATTCACCCCTTAAAATCAGGTGTGCAACACGAATCAATCGAATTAATCAAAACAAAACTTTGAAAACCGAGAGAACAACAAGAAAAAGTTATTTTGTGTACATTCAAATCTATACTCTCTTAAGTATTATACTATAATAACACTAATTAAATTAATACTCAGAAATAGTTAAAACATTTAAAGTTGAAGTTAATGAAAAATAAAATATTTTAGTATTATTTTGAAATGAAGTTGATTTTCCATTTATTTATAATATATAGCATACCGTAAACAATTTTTTTTTATGAAAGTGTGAACAAATTAATTATAAAAGAGTGGATCTTTCTAAGTTTCTTATGTATCTAACGTTACAATAATTGAGTTAGAATTAAGATTTAGGATTATAATATTTTTTAAGGTTATATAATTTTATTTATTTTAAAATTAATTTTTATCTAAGATTAAATTTGAAATTTAAGATTTTGATGAGTACATGCAATATAATCATACATATTTTAATTTAGTTTCTTTTAAATGTAAAAGTTATATAGGTGAAGTACACAAATGGTTCTACGAACTATAAGGCGTTATTTTATTATTGAATGTTATAAAATAGTTCATCGATTATAAGGTATTGTTTATTTTAGTTATCTAACTATTAAAAAAATATAAAATGATCATTCAACTACGCATATGTTTCAAACTAGTCATTTTTCGTTAAAAAATTGACGACAGTCTGATCTGGATGTTAATCAGTTGACTAAGATATGATAAAATTATCCTAAAATCTCAAACGACTATATAACTTAAACGATTATGGGTTCAAATTTTCATATCCCACTCTGCATGTTAACATCCATATCAGGCAACCATCAACTTTTTTTTAATGAAAATGACAAATTTGAAACATATAAATATTCGAGTGATCATTTTATAACTTTTAATAATTGAGAAATTTAACAAAGCAGTGTACTATACTCGACATGGACGACAAACAGGTGAGGCGGATGCAAATAACCATTCCCCCTCCCCATACCTACATAATATTTCCGTATACACCAACTATACACCACGCATGAATTGTGAAAATTTTAAATGTACATACGTCCACGCTGTTACATTCTTAATTTCACCCCACACCTACTACACAACTAGATACATATCATTCATCTTGTACCCGCTCATACTCGCATGTGGAACAAAATAGAAATTTGCGAGTACAAATGACAACAGGAAAAAAATAGAAAGGGATAGAGAAACATTTATCCAAAAGTCTATGGCGAAAAAGAAACCATTTAGATAGGAGAAACAACGGTCTTCAATTCTAAAAATATTTATACCCTAACATTTGAATAAATTACAAATCATGCCCTATAAAATCTTAAGATTTACAAAATAATCTATGAAATTATACATAAATTGATAATGGTTTAAACGTTATGAATAATTAGTGGGCGGACAAATGTTAAGGAGACGAATATGAGGTGGATAAAGTCCTGAACCCATCATATGTATACTATATACGGTAAATATGATCTTTTACATCCATACCTACTCATTATCCACTAAAATTATACCTATCACAGTCCTAATTAGGTTTCAGATTGTCCGAACTTCCTGTACGTACAAGTGGTCGTGATTTGAAACCAATTTAATTATTATGGTCATTCTCAATTTACCTACTGATAGTTTTTCTAATGAGGAACTTATAACTTGAGGGATCAGATTTAAAACTATTAAAATTTTATTTATTTATAAAATATTTAAATTATTCACCGTTTTAATTCTAAAATAAAAAAATAATTAGGTTTAAGTTTAATATTTTTAAACTATTACAGTAACATTGAAAAAAAATTATTTTTCTTGAAATATATTTATTAAAAATTTTCATTTATATAAAAATGGGTTAAGAATGATTTAAAAAATAACATGAAGGTGGTGGGGTCCCCATATTTGCCGGATCTCCATACGACTACGTCATATGAAAGTGCACCGCTGCAACTCCCTAATGCGTTTGACTTTACCCATTATCTCATCAAATAAATATCTACGTGTATCAAACCATATAATACATTAATGAAAAAAATTATTGTTTTGTCCAAAGTATGTTAGGGATAGGGTCGGTTTTTTTTTCACCCGACTCGACCCGAAAATAAGGATTCTTCCATCCGAGATTTGATCCGACTAAAATAAAATTTCATCCGATCTAACTTGAAATAATAATAATATTTTTATTTTTATTCAATAAAAAATAATGACTTAATTGAAAAAAATAATATATAGAGGGTATTATTGTAATTATTCTTAGATATATAAGGTAAAATTATATTTTTTCGGGTCGGACAGGGTCGTTTATTTTTCGCCCTAATTCCGTACCCGAACCCGATCCGAACATCACAATTAAAAAATCGACCCGACATAACCTGAATACGATTTTTAAAAAAAAACCCAATTCAATTGGGTCGGGTCGGGTCGGGAGTTTGAGTCCCATGCACATCCCTTAACTATATTGTCCATTTCAAAATTTTCTAAAAAGAAATGTATAGAACTTGTAGTTAAAGGAAGATTTTGAAAGCAATAAATAGCTGAAAACGATAGACAGGCAATCCATGCGTGTAAACAAGACCCCGATAAAGAAACCTATGATTGCTAAGGGTTGTCAAAAATGCCCGAATAATGCAGTTGAATCCTTTTTTTTTCCATATAATATATCTATATTTTTATTTTCTCGATAGGATAAATATTATGAATATCTATTCTAGACATAATTTCTTAATAAAATTTATTTTATTTATAATATTAAATTTAAACTCTAAATACAAATGTAGTTATTTATAATACTCGTTATCTAAAAATATCTAAAGATGATTAAGCGCGTATCGTGCATTGCACTCAAGCCCCAAGCCGACAGCGACCCATCCTAATTTTTTCAATATTTTATAAACATTATATTGAGAAAAGGAAAAAAATCACGTAAGAGTTTGAATTTTGTTTTGTAATATTCAAAATAATAATTTTCTCATTCCAACTATATAGAATAAATTGTGATATTATTCAATATGCTAAAATAAATTATATAGTATAAATCAATTATTACTATTTATATTATGTTTAAATTATAAATTTAATATTTATATATATTTTATTTTAATTTATATCTTTTTCAGATTTATAATTTCATTTAACTATTTCATTATTATCATTTGAATTAAAAATATCATTAACATTTTGTTTAAAACGGTAAGTAGAAAGAAAAATAAAATGTAAAACTTAAAATGATAAAATAAAAAAGGGTAAATTATGTTTTAGTACCTCAACTATTAGTTTTTGTATGTTTTAGTATCTAAACTTTTAATTTTTTTCAAAATTATACCTAACATTTAGTTTTTATTTCATTTTAATACATCGTCGTTAAAAACTTAACGGATTATTTGCACATGACACCTTTTTTATGGGTAAATTGTATCATTCATCACTAAATTATCTTATCACTCATATTTTGGTCACTAAAGTTTAAATTTTCTTGATTTGATTATTTAACTTTCAAATTACTCCTAATTTAATCACTTTAACTTTCAAATTTATTTTTATTTTTTTAATTATATATTAATAAAATAGTAATAAAAATGTCATATAACAAAAATTATTAATAAAATAAATTAGAGTGATTAAAATAAGAGTAATTTAAAAGTTGATAGTTAAATTGAACATTTTAAACTTTAGTACCAAAATATTAGTAAAAAGATAGTTGAGTGATGAATGGTTTAATTTACTCATAAAAAGTATATTGTTAAATTTTTAATAGTGAGATACTAAAATGAAACAAAAACTAAACGTTAAGTATAATTTTAAAAAATTAAAAATAATTATTTAAATACTAAATACGTAATTTATGTTAAAAATAATGCCAGTACTGCAAATTTGTTTTGTTAAAAATGTATGAAGAAAATCAAAATTTGCATCACATCCAAAAAGGAAATATCGAAACCTGGGGAAAGAACAAGAAAAACCCTATCGGTTAAAAGTTTTAAAATATTCACCACCAGAAGTAATACAAAAAATAATTATATTAAAAGAAGTAAACGCGTAATAAACCCGCTCAATCCCCTATTTCCCCAAAAATAAATAAAAAATAAAAATCCAAAGCGGCTGCCACTTCCTTCAAAGTTCAAACTCCCCTGATTTCAATTTTTCTTTTCGGTTTAATGCGATGTCTCTCCGTTACGGCCCCGGCACTCAGTCGGGTCCACCGCAAACGGTGCCGCCGGAAGATGAGCCTTACAACATAATCCCTGTCCACAACCTGCTGGCCGACCACCCTTCCCTCCGTTTTCCCGAAGTACGCGCCGCAGCCGCCGCTCTACGCGCCGTGGGAGATCTACGGAAGCCTCCTTATGCTCAATGGCAACCTTCCATGGACCTCTTGGACTGGCTTGCTCTATTCTTCGGTTTCCAACAGGACAACGTCAGTAACCAGAGAGAACACCTTGTGCTCCACTTGGCCAACGCTCAGATGCGGTTGACTCCTCCGCCGGACAACATCGACACCCTCGACGCTAGCGTCCTCCGTAGATTCCGCCGTAAGCTTCTCAAAAACTACACTAGTTGGTGCTCTTACTTAGGCAAGAAATCCAACATATGGATCTCTGATAGCAGCCGCTCCAGCTCTGATCACCGGCGTGAGTTACTTTATGTGGGACTTTATTTGCTGATATGGGGCGAATCTGCGAATCTTCGCTTCATGCCCGAATGCATCTGCTACATCTTTCACAACATGGCCATGGAGTTGAACAAGATTCTCGAAGATTACATCGATGAGAACACTGGTCAGCCCGTTATGCCGTCTTTATCCGGAGACAACTCGTTTTTGAATTGCGTCGTGAAACCCATATACGAGACTGTAAGGGCTGAAGTTGAGAGCAGCAAGAACGGAACAGCACAACATACTGCTTGGAGGAATTATGATGATTTGAATGAGTATTTTTGGAGTAAGAGATGTTTTCAGAAACTCAAGTGGCCGATTGATGTGGACAGTAATTTTTTTGTTACTTCCAATAAGAGTAAGCATATTGGGAAAACTGGATTTGTTGAGCAAAGGTCGTTTTGGAATCTTTACAGGAGTTTTGATAGGCTTTGGGTGATGCTGTTTTTGTTTCTTCAGGCGGCGATTATTGTGGCTTGGGAAGAGAGGGAGTATCCGTGGCAAGCATTGTCAATTAGAAATTGTCGTGTTAAGATTTTGACACTGTTTATTACTTGGAGTGCGATGAGGTTTTTGCAGGCTTTATTAGATGCAGGGATGCAGTATAGCCGTGTGTCGAGAGAAACATTGGGTCTCGGCATTAGGATGGTGTTAAAGGTGGTGGTTTCTGCCTCATGGATCGTGATTTTTGCGGTTTGTTATGCAAGGATCTGGCAGAATAACCATGGTAGAAGATGGACTGCTGAGGCTGATAGGAGGGTGCGCCTCTTTTTACAGATAGCCTTTGTTTACGTGTTACCTGAGTTATTGGCATTGGCTTTATTTGTGATTCCTTGGATTAGGAACTTCATTGAGCAGAGGAATTGGAAGATCTTTGACCTGTTGTTTTGGTGGTTTCAGAGTAAGAGTTTGTTGGTCGGGGATTGAGGGAAGGGCTACTTGATAATGTTAAGTATACCCTGTTCTGGGTACTGGTGTTAGCTACGAAATTTGCATTTAGTTATTTCTTACAGATCAAACCAATGGTTAGGCCGTCCAAACTAATGTTGAATATTAGGGTGGAGTATGAGTGGCACGAGTTTTTTGGTGAAAGTAACAGATTCGCTGTTGGTTTGTTGTGGCTGCCTGTGGTCTTAATTTACTTGATGGATATTCAGATTTGGTATTCAATATATTCCTCGTTTGTAGGAGCAGGAGTGGGGTTACTCCAGCACTTAGGTGAGATTAGGAACATTCAACAGTTGAAGCTGAGGTTTCAGTCTTTGCTAGTGCAATTCAGTTCAATCTGATGCCTGAAGAGCAGTTATTGAATGCCAGAGGAACATTCAGGAGCAAGTTTAATGCTGCTATCCACCGGTTGAAGCTGAGATATGGGCTTGGGCGTCCTTCAAGAAGCTTGAATCAAACCAGGTTGAGGCTCACAAGTTTGCTCTGATATGGAATGAGATAATTACCATTTTCAGGGAAGAAGATATCATCTCTGATCGTGAAGTTGAGCTGCTAGAGCTGCCTCCGAATTCTTGGAATGTTCGGGTTGTTCGCTGGCCATGTTTCTTGCTATGTAACGAGTTGTTGCTCGCTCGCCAGGCAAAAGAGTTGGTTGATGCTCCTGATAAGTGGCTTTGGTATAAAATATGCAAGAATGAGTATAGACGTTGTGCAGTGATTGAAGCGTATGACAGTATCAAGCACATGATGCTTGCAATTCTCAATGTCCAGTCTGAAGAGCATTCAATCCTCACTTATTTGTTCCAAGAAATTGATCATTCTGTTGAGATCGAGAAGTTCACCAAGACATTCAAAATCACTGCACTACCCCTGCTTCATATGAAGTTGATAAAGCTTGTTGATATTTTGACCAAACCCAAGAAGGATGTTAATCAGGTGGTTAATACTTTGCAGGCCCTCTACGAGATTGCGGTCCGTGATTTTTCAAAGACGGAAGGAACATTGAACAGCTGAGGGAGGATGGATTGGCTCCTCGTGACCCTGCTGCCATGGCTGGGTTGCTGTTTGAAAATGCTATTAAGTTGCCTGATTCCAATGACGATAAGTTCTATCGGCAAGTTTAGGCGTTTGCATACGATTCTTACCTCCAGGGATTCTATGCAGAGTATTCCAGTTAATCTTGAAGCTAGGCGAAGAATTGCATTCTTTAGCAATTCGCTCTTTATGAATATGCCTCATGCTCCCCAAGTAGAGAAGATGATGGCTTTTAGTGTCCTCACTCCTTACTACAATGAAGAGGTGCTATATAGCAGAGATCAGCTCCGAACTGAGAATGAAGATGGGATTTCAATCCTTTATTATTTGCAGACCATATATGATGAGTGGAAAAATTTCATGGAAAGAATGCGACGGGAGGGAATAGTAAAGGATGATGAGATATGGACAACCAAGATGAGAGATCTGAGGTATTGGGCATCTTATAGAGGCCAGACACTTTCACGCACTGTCAGAGGAATGATGTACTATTATAGAGCTCTGAAGATGCTGGCTTTCCTTGATTCTGCATCAGAGATGGATATTAGAGAAGGGGCACGAGAACTTGGTCTATGCGGAGAGATGGTGGTTTGGATAGTTTCAACTCTGAGAGTTCTTCTAGGAGTTTAAGCAGAGCAAGTAGTTCTCTGGGTCTGCTATTCAAGGGCCATGAGCAAGGCACATGTTTGATGAAATACACATATGTGGTCGCTTGCCAGATTTATGGGCTCAGAGGCCAAAAAGGATCCGCATGCTGAGGAAATCCTGTATCTGATGAAACAACATGAAGCTCTTCGAGTTGCCTATGTTGATGAAGTTTCAACCAGGAGGGATGAGAAGGAGTATTTCTCTGTTCTTGTGAAGTATGATCAGAAATTAGAGAAGGAAGTGGAGATCTATCGGGTCAAATTGCCTGGTCCACTGAAGCTTGGAGAGGGCAAGCCAGAAAATCAAAACCATGCCCTTATCTTCACCCGGTGATGCTGTTCAAACTATTGACATGAACCAAGACAACTATTTCGAGGAGGCATTGAAAATTCGCAATCTCTTGGAGGAATACAGGCACAACTATGGTATACGAAAGCCAACTATCTTGGGAGTTAGGGAGCACATTTTTACTGGTTCTGTTTCATCACTTGCTTGGTTTATGTCAGCTCAAGAAACAAGTTTTGTCACTTTGGGACAACGTGTCTTGGCAAATCCTTTGAAAATTCGAATGCATTATGGCCATCCAGATGTCTTTGACAGGTTTTGGTTTTTGACTCGGGGTGGGATCAGTAAAGCTTCCAGAGTAATTAATATCAGTGAGGACATTTTTGCTGGCTTTAATTGTACTTTGCGAGGAGGCAATGTCACGCATCATGAATACATCCAGGTTGGCAAAGGAAGGGATGTTGGGTTGAATCAAATATATGTTTGAAGCCAAGGTTGCCAGTGGGAATGGTGAGCAAGTTCTTAGCAGAGATGTGTATCGTCTGGGTCATAGACTGGACTTCTTTAGGATGTTGTCATTCTTTTATACTACAGTGGGATTCTTTTTCAACACAATGATGGTCATTCTTACTGTATATGCTTTCTGTGGGGCAGACTTTATCTGGCTTAGTGGTGTTGAGAATTCTGCCCTGGCTAGCAACAGTGACAACAATAGAGCACTTGGTGCCATCTTAACAACAGTTTATCATCCAACTTGGTCTTTTCACTGCCCTTCCAATGATAGTGGAGAATTCCCTTGAGCATGGATTTCTTCAAGCTGTCTGGGATTTCTCGACAATGCAGCTTCAGCTTTCATCTGTTTTCTACACCTTCTCCATGGGTACCCGTACTCACTACTTTGGCCGGACTGTCCTTCATGGTGGTGCAAAGTATCGTGCTACTGGCCGTGGTTTTGTTGTTCAGCACAAGAGTTTTGCCGAAAATTATAGACTGTATGCACGTAGCATTTATAAAGGCTATTGAGCTTGGTCTCATACTCACAGTTTATGCATCTCACACCCTGTAGCTAAGGCCACATTTGTTTACATAGCTTTGACTATCTCAAGTTGGTTTCTGGTTCTATCGTGGCTTATGGCCCCCTTTGTATTCAATCCTTCTGGTTTTGATTGGTTAAAGACTGTTTACGACTTTGATGAATTTATGGATTTGGTACCGTGGTGGTGTTTTTTCAAAGGCTGAACAAAGCTGGGAGAAGTGGTGGTATGAGGAGCAGGATCATCTAAGGACAACTGGCCTCTGGGGAAAGTTACTGGAGATAATATTAGACCTCCGATTTTTCTTTTTCCAGTATGGTATTGTATTCCAATTGGGTATTGCAGCTCATAGTACCAGTATTGCCGTTTACTTGCTGTCTTGGATCTATATTTTCGTGGCATTTGGAGTTTATCTGGTAATCTCATATGGGACAAATATGCTGCTAAGGAACATATATATTCGGATGGTTCAGTTCCTGGTCGTTATTCTTGGAATACTTGTTATTATTGCACTGCTTGAATTTACGGCCCTCAGATTTGTTGACATTTTCACCAGTTTATTGGCTTTTATTCGACTGGCTGGGGACTTTTGTCAATCGCTCAAGTACTTCGACCTTTTCTGGAGTCCACCCGGCTGGGATTCTGTGGTTTCTGTAGCTCGGCTATATGATATAATGTTTGGAGTTCTTGTTATGGTCCCACTGGCATTTTTGTCTTGGATGCCTGGGTTTCAGTCAATGCAGACAAGGATCTTATTTAATGAAGCGTTTAGCAGGGGCCTGCGAATTTTCCAGATTGTTACTGGGAAAAATCCAGCGACTAGTATTTGAGGTAATTTACCAACAATTGTCTCTTTATGGTTTGTTGCCCAGAGAGTAAAATTACTCCGATGCCTAACTATTTATTTAGTAGTTTAAATGCTAAGGGGTTATTTGATTTGTGAGTATAATTATACTTTAGCATGATTCTGTTTGGCTAGTCTTAGGTTTTGGTTTTTTTTTCTTTCTGAAGTTTTTAAGTTCAAGTGAGATTAATTCTTTTTCACTCCATAATTTGTCACTTTCTTGTTCATAATTGTCTTTAAAACTCTGAATTTCATTCAATTGTCTCTTTCTGCTTTGGTGCTAATTTTCTGTATCATAATGGTATTAGACGCTATGGGATTTATTCCTTCTCTTTTAGGTAAATTGATCCTGTTTGTGGACCATGAAGTTTTTTATGCTTTTGCAATTGCATGGGCCGTCCTTTTATTTTACCTTTCTTTGTTTGGTTTTAGGGTTTCATATTGAGCTTCTTAACTTCATTTATTGGAATAAGTTGGGGCTAGGTTGGTTCATGCTGCATCCTAAGCTCTGTTTTGAATTTGATTTGTTATGCAGCAGGCTGCAGATTATGGTTATATTTTTGGGTGATAGAAATTGGGGGGATGTGGATTTATGGATTCTTGCCATGAATGCTGAATTTTGTAGCCATTTGCTACTTTACTGTTTGGGTCAAGTTTGGTCCGGTTCGATCAGGCGTTTTTGGTTTTTGGAATTGCCCATGATATTTTGGCTCTATTCGGTTATCAAATTTTCCATATTAACTTCGGGATTTGGGTTTCTGGATTAAGTTTTGACAAAATGGGTTTTGTTTTAAGAAAATAACTGCTGCTCCAAGAAATTCTAGTAACATTGATTGATGCAATTTGCTGTGCATTCCATTTTGAGATGTATTTTGTCCTTGAGGCTTTGATTTGGTTTGTCTGTCCATCCATGTTTGTTGAAGTTCAGAGTCCAAAACTAGCGACAAGCTTGATATGTAATGACCATTCGGTCATTCTCAGTTTCAGTATCCCTGGAAACATGCATTAAATCACATTTCGTAACTTGTCCTGTAATTGTCTACTTACCATTTGAAGTTTCTACTTTCTATTATCACGTTTAAACAGCAGCTATTGCTGCAGTTATAATGGTACTTGGTGAAGCTCTCCTCGCTGTGTTTTAAGTTCATATCAAACTGAATTTCCAGTTGAAACCTGTTGTTTTCTTAGCGACTTATCGTAGAATAGTACCTTAGTTTCTGATTTGAATACCAAGTTGTAGAGAAGGCTAGAATCAGACAAATTGTTTACCGTTGGAGTCCTTTTGAGCCTTGATGTAGAATGTCATTGTCTGTCTTCCAAGTTTCTCGGGCCAGTGCTGATTGAATTGTCGTGGCTTATAAGTAGGGGAGCTTTGGGAGTATTCCCATGTAACTTGGGTGCTTGCTGAAGCTGTTTCCATGCCGTGTTTTTATAGATGAACCTGCTGCACACTAGGCCATTTATTCGGGTTTCAAAACGCTTCTTGTTGATCTTCTTGGAACATTTAAATCAAACAGTGAACACTTAAGCAATGTCATGGATACCTTATGGTTGCTTGGCATTATGTTTTGCAGGTTCATCGCAAGACTATTCAAACTAGAGTTGATTTGGTAGATTCTTGAATGAGAGAGATGTGGCGGCCATGCCGTTAGTTCGATTCTGAACTTTGTGGGGAAGAATCTGATCGCCATCATAACGACATATAGTTCATAATGGCCTGCTCCATCAGATCTGTTTGCTCTTATTGTAATTAGGCATTTCATTTGTTTTTCCCACGACTTTTGCTGGGGAACTTGGATTCTACTTTCAAATTTTCCCAGATTTCCAGAGGTACGCATTATGTAGTTTGTTGATAGCCAGTATAGCTTTGTACTCTGCTGAGAGATGGTTCAATCAAATATTGTTATTCTTTTGTCTGAAATACACCTATTCACTTACACCCTACATTTTCAATATTATATACCAAAAGTAGTCATAACCAAGTTGGACAAAATTGCCTTCACCTAAAGGTATACTGTAACAGCTCTAAATTATAGCTTCTATAATGGCTTAAGGCATCCCCCATCCTACATTTATTTAGATCTATCAGCTTAACTAGCCTCAAACCGCTTGCAGTCTGTTGATCCGTTTTTCACAACTCTTTAGCCATCACATTGATCATCTTAGGTATTGTTCCTTTAAATTCCTCCGAGCTACCTTGTACGATTTTGTTAGGGTCTGCAACACCGTCTTTAACCACAATGGAGCCTACGTAGCACCCTCTTCATATGCTTGACATGCCACAAGGATGTCATGTGCACGTTGCAAAAATGACCAGTAACAAAGTCCTCGAAATGCTGTAGAGAAAACATGACTGATTCGATCAGGTCCAAAAATATCAAGAGAACGTAAATTTTACAGAACATTGTGCATAGAAAAAAAAACTTGCAGTGCGACAGCATAAAAATGACAGTAAAACTATTATATTTAACAAACATGACTGAACAAAGGCAGACAGGGAATGAAGATTAAGTAAAAGGGGCGTTTCTCAGTGGCAATGTATCTTTCAGCATCTTACCAACAAAAACGGACTTCATAAAAATAAATGACAATAAAGACAGAAGAAAATTAACGGATAAACTAGCTATTGGAAGATACCTTTGGTGGTTTTCTTAGCGTGTAAATCATCGTCTTTAGTGATAGAATAAATGCTTCCTCATTGTACCTCCTGGACTTTCCTTCACCTTCAACCCCAATATACGAACTTTCATGCCTGGGTTTAAAGAAAGGTCGAGCATTCAAAATAAGAGCTAGCATGGTTGATTGCCCTGGAACCCACATCTCATTCTAGTTTCCATGCCAGGTGCCCAAAAGGCTTAGGCATACTTTACCACAGTTGTATAAATTTGGATTTAACCGGAGGCCACCAGAGTAATAGTAAACCATCTGACAAGAAATTACCGCATATCCGTTTAGCAGTGTAAAATAAGGTTATACTTAATAGTACTCTAACATGACAATATTTTGGGAAGTGCACAGATGCACACTAAACCGGTGGCTCATGTGGATATTTTGGAGGGAAGAGACAATAAAAAACAAAAAGGCCATCGTGGTATGGAATACCAGCAGGTCCTATAATGATAGCCCTTAAGAGATCCATCCTTCCTTCATAGACTCTCACATATATAGTTTCTGTAGAAAAACGGAGAGAGGGAGCATGAGTCATTCGAACAAAATACTCCAGGTGTACGAAGCAAAAAAGTAATTTTCATAATAAGAAGCTACAAATTTCAGAAATCAATGCAGCTGTCCTACAGAGTTTGATATGTATAATTTTAAAGATGTTATTCAGCTAATGAATGTTCATACAATCAGTTATGAAAGTAGGTGGCACTTGATAAAAGTAATTTAACGAGCAACAATTAACTCCTTATCAATTACTATGAAAATGGCACCTGATTTCAGAAAAAAATGCATCCATATATCAGAACTCACCTGGTAAGTCCTCCATAATCTTCCACTCCTCTTGTATTTGCTTCGCCCACTCCTTTGGTTGCCATCAATAGAAAGTGCAAAAATCAGATTATATTAATGACAAATTTAGCATGACAGGAAACAAGATGCATACTCACCCCTTCTGTTGAAACTGAGGAACTTTTGCATATCCCATTTTCTTCATTTCCTTCTTGCAATCAGACCCTGAGTCTCTTGGGACTGTTGAAGTACTGGTAGAAGCTGGCTTCAGTTCTATCAGCCAAATTTGATGTCATGGCATTCTTGCTTTTATACAGATTTCCAATAAGAACAGAGTCTTTCAACCAAGGAACTGAAGCCTATACCCCAGGAGGAAGATCCACATTATCAAAATGGGATTGCATAATTGAATAATCATCTTGATATAGAAATCACCATTGCCACCATAATCAGAAACATAATCAGCATAGTCATCAAAATCCTCCTCCTCATCAGCATAGGACAAATCAGAGTTAGAACTATTGATATGGAAAATGATTTGATTAATTAAAGAAGTGTTTAAAAGAAAGAAGACTGATCTTTCCCGCTCACCCGTAAAATGCAAAAAATATTTTCTATAGAGAGGGGAAAACCCAATAAAAAAACAGAGTGCGAAAACAGTACATGATTCTATTTATAATTTGGGTAAATTAACTATTTGGTCACCCAGTATTCCCGTTTTATGTTGTAGTCATTTAATTATTTTTTAAATCATATTCATGTTACATTTTGTTTTTGTTTTAGCCACTAACCATTAAATTTTTATCGTTTATTTAGTGAAAATGATAATTGACATGACATAATATAATTTTAATTTTCAATTGAGTTATAGTTTAATATTTTTTTAATATTTAAAATTCTATTAATTTCACTATAAATAAATGAAATCGTTTAACATTGTTATTACGAAAAAATTGATCTCACTCCATCGTAAAAAGCATTAAAGCAAAATCATTTTCTATAGAGAGGGGAAAACTTATAAAAGCTAGAGGGAGAAAATTGTACATGATTCTTATTTATAGTTTGTGTAAACTATCTATTTGGTCATTCATCTATTCCTATTTTTATTTTAGTCACTCAATTGATTTTTAAATTATTTTTAATAATGTCTTGTTTTATTTAGATCACTAACAATTAAATTTTTACCATTTAATTAATGAAATGATAATATCATATGATATAATAATAATTTTAGTCCATAAAATGTACACATCCTGTCAAATTAGTTATAATTTAATAATTTTTTAATATATACAACTTATTAAATTATATTAATTTAAAATAATTTTATAATATTTAAATATCTTATCAATTTAATAAGATTTTTAACAGAATTGAATTGAGAAAGCCCAATAGAAGAGAGAGCCCAAGAAGTGGGAGAGCAGAAGGAGAACCCCATTAAAAGATGAGAAAATACCTCAGTGACCAAAAATCTCATATAATATATGATTTTAACCAACTTTTTTCGGATTTTCCAAAATGACCAACAAAATCGCAATGCGATCGATAATTCGCAACGCGATCTCCGGTATCGCAAATCAGTTTCCAGATTCGCAACGCGATTCTGACTATCGCATTGCGATTTCCCAAATTCGCGTTGCGATTACGTAAATCGCAATGCGAATTAGGAAAATCGCAATGCGAATACGTAAATCGCAATGTGAATCTGACTATCGCAATGCGATTTACATAGCGCCATTCGTATAACGCGTATTTTTTTTTTCAAATTCCAAACACGAATTTTTTCTTAATATCGGAAACTGAACCGTCCACAGCAATCGCAACTCATAACCTCAAACCTAAAATCACAACATTCAGTCCCATCTCCATCTCTCACTCTCTACGACGAAATCTGTCCCCATCTCCGAAGATTTCCGTCCCCATCGCCGGCGAAATCCCTCACAACCATTCACGGTCAGAAATCCCTCACAATCATTCAGAAATGGAAAATCAACCTCCGAGGGTTAGTTTTTTAATTATTTTTATTTTAAAATTTTTGCATTATTTTAGGTTTTTCATATTGAAATTGATGATAAGTTTACTGGTAATTTCAATAATAGATTAACCATTTCACTTAGATTTCTTATTAAATTCATTCGATTGCTGCCAATACTGCTAAACTGTTTAGTATTTAACCTTGTGAAGTTAGTATTTGTCTTTGTTTTGTCTTTTGGTTGAAGTAATGCAGAAGAAGAATAGTTTTGAGAATGAAAATCGCAACGCGGAAATGACTATCGCAACGCGAAATGAAAATCACCAACGAGATAATCGCAACGCGAAACCAAAATCGCATTGCGATTTTCATTTTGCGTTGCGATTCTCTCGTTGCGATAGTCATTTCCGCGTTGCGATTTTCATTATCTCGTTGCGATTTTCATTTCAACCAAAAGACAAAACAGTGTTGCAAATTTTAGTTTCAAGAATAAACTACTATTTATGTTTATTGTTTTTGGTATATCTTCACAGTGTAGTTTTTGGTATATCTAACTTGGTATGTTTATTGTTTTTGTAGAAATTTTTTTCGGCTTCATTGACATTAAGGAATAAAGTTAGCCTAGCCACTACAATTGCTTCGAAGCTTTCACCTGCACAAAGAAAATTGTTTGAGGAAACCTGCTTCGGGCCATGGCTGAGAGTACAGCATCCGAGTGAAGATGCTAATTTGACCCATTTGTGGCTTCAGACCATGACTAGCGATCTACCCGACAGTATACAAGTGGTGAGGAAGTGATATGGTTTCATTTTCCCACCGGCGTATACTTGTTTTGGGCGGAAGGAGTTTTGCTTAATCACTGGTCTACGATTCGGACACGATGATGTAGGCCGGTACACTCGTCATATCACCCGCCCATCATGGTTATTTCCTGATGAGTCAATAGAGAAGCGAACTTACACGTCGACGACCTGAAGAAATTGTTTAATAAGAAAGATGGTTTACTCGGATGAATGACGTCGATGTTGTCCGAGTATGCCTTCTACTACTTTGTATGCCGGCTTTTTAGGCAGAGAGGCCAGATAACCTATTTCTCAGGAGCAATATTATTGTAGAGGACCTAAATGCATGAATCTGTTTCCGTGGGGTTCGTATATATGGAAAGCTACATGGACTAAGTTGTCGTCTGCCTTTGATGACAGCAAAAGTTTGCGGGGCGATGGGTCGAAATACACTTTGTCAGGCTTTTTTGGGCCTTTAAGGTAAGAATTTCTATATAATGTTTTCAAAATTATAATTAATTATTTAACAATTACTAATGTTTGTTATTATAT
The DNA here is from genome assembly GCF_006381635.1 of Hibiscus syriacus. NCBI lineage: Eukaryota > Viridiplantae > Streptophyta > Magnoliopsida > Malvales > Malvaceae > Hibiscus > Hibiscus syriacus. Next base: position 697,199 of record NW_024063535.1, read on the forward strand.
TGTTTGTAGATTTGGATATTCGAGGCTTTCCCCAGCATGTAGACATATGCATTAAAACCTCAAATGATATTCCTAGGGCTATTTCCTGGAAGAGGAAACGTCTGTTGGATTGGGAAGACTTAATACCATATGCGACAATAATAAGTAAGTTAACACAAATACTATCATATATAAACAAGTTATTAATAGTAGTTTAACTTTGTATGAGTTTTTATATTTTTAGGAGGCCAACACTCCATTAATGAGACTGACACCCCGGAGGCTGAGCTTGCCACTGATTGGTGGCAAGCTAGTCAGCATTTTCTTGATGGCACGAATGAGCAGCCTCCAATTCCTCCACTTCGAGAGCCATCACCTCACCCAGAGCCATCACCTGATCGACCCGACTATACACCTCTATAACGAGAGCCATCACCTATCCCGTCACATCATCGAGCCTCTTCTCCACCATCACCTCATGATAGGCGACCGACAAAGATGCCACGACTTCTATCTCCCTATTCTCCACCTCCACCTCCACGGGATGAGTCAAGGGAGTTACGTGATGAGGTCAATGCCTTGCGTGAGGAGATCGTACTCTACGCGATAACGATGGTGCATGGTGTGTGGAGTGTCTACTTTACGTGGTGAGGTTGCCGCTCTACGTGAGATGGTAGTATCGTTGCAGAATGAGGTTCATACTCTACGCAACGAGGTAAGTTTAAGATTTTCCATATTTAACTTGATGATAAATTTACTCGTAATTTCACTTAGATTAACCATTTCACTTAGATTGCTTATAAATTTATTCGGTTGCTGTCAATACTGATAAACTGTTTATTAACACTGTGAAGTTAGTATTTGTCTTTTGGTTGAAGTAAATTTTCGGTTGCTGCTGCCAATTCTGCTAAACTGTGTATTCTTTAACACTGTGAAGTTAGTATTTGTCTTTGTTTTGTCTTTTGGTTGAAAGTAAATTTGTTCGGTTGCTGCCAATTCTGCTAAACTGTGTATTCTTTAATACTCTGAAGTTAGTATTTGTCTTTGTTTTGTCTTTTGGTTGAAGTAATGTAATCCATTCAAGTTTCAATTTGCATAAGAAGAAGAAATAGTTTATTCTTGAAACTAATTTAGTAACACTGTTTTGTCTTTTGTTTGTCTTTTGGTTTCGCGTTGTAATTTCATTTCGCGTTGCGATTCTCTCGTTGCGATTTCATTTCGCGTTGCGATAGTCATTTTTCACGTTGCGATTTTAAGTTCCAGAAACTATTCTTCTTCTGCAAATTGAAACTTGAAGAATTGCATTACTTCAACCAATAGACAAAGACAAATACTAAGTTGACAGTGTTGCAAGTTTGAAACATATTTGCCTTTGTTATCTGATGTATTTTGAACTATGATAGAATAATGACTTGGGTGAATTCAATGCAAGTTTGAAACATATTTGTCTTTGTTTCACAGTTTAAATATCATGTCTGTTTATTTACTGATATTGTATTTAATTATTTAGCGGCCCGATAAGGTGGATGCTTTACGTCGGGTTTTTCTTGCACAACAAAGTTCATGCATCAGACGGCGTGCACGTGCTATTAATCTCCGTACACCCCAATAGTGCGAAGACACCGCAAAGAAGAAGCTGAATCGCATGTCATCCCTCAAGAGTCCACTCCTATCGTTGAAGAGGCCCCTATCATTCCTCGAGAGTCCCTCCCAGTTCAAGAGGCCACTGTCATCGTTGAAGAGGTCCCTCCCACCATTCAAGAGCCCGATTCACATGGCGTCATATGTAGGATTCTTGAGAAACCCTCTGACGTGCCGGACATGATGGATTCAAGTTGGCTCTCGTATGAGTTACCGGCCAGTACCATACCGGTATCTGAAGTGGAGAGGAGACAACTACCGGACACAATTCTGGATAACACCCTTTGGGCTAAGACCGCAGTTTATTTTTATCTACATGAGCGGAGCCAGGGGTGTTTCACTGACATATGCAAGCTCAACGATGATATCTATTGTTGCTTGATCGGTCTTGGTGGGCGTTATTTAGGGGCGAAGACAATGGCTATTTTGATGGAGGGGTAAGTCTTATATTTTTCTATATTTCAATTTGATTATTTTTTTTAAATTTATGTAAGTTACTAATATATGTCTTTTTTTGTAAAACAGCATATCGATGCGTGGTGTCACATCTTCTAATAATTAGGAAACTTAAGGAAAATAAAAGAAATACACGATATACAATTATGCCGACGTCTTTTAACGCCGTTCACTTGAAGAATCAACGAGATGAATCATTTGCGTGGGCAATGGACAAGCTAAACTTTATCATGCATGGTGGGAGGTCGATAAGGTTAGTATTTATTTTAGATTGAGTTTAAAGGTATTCATAAATAAGTGCGCAAAGAATGAATTATTACTTATGATTGCAGGTGTTTATCCCTGTTTTAGAACGTAAACATTGGCTTCGTCGAGCTTTCAGCTCCCATCCCTTAAGACAATAGTATATGACAGCATGATAAATTACATATCATTGGCTGATTTAAGAGATATTATTAAGGGATGGAGCTCTCATTTGGCTAAATCTTGGATGCGATAAATTATTGGACTCGTTCTGGAAACAAGAAGCCAAAGAAGCTCAATATTACAGTTAGCAGAGACGAGACCACACCAAAAACAAACGAAATGACCATAGGGGATTGTGGTCCTCTCGTATGCTTGGCGTTGGAGCGTTTGATCACAGGAAGTATAAAGTATCTACCTCCCACCGATAGAGATAGAGCTGCAGTAGGCTGTGGTTTCAGTATTATATGGCTAGATCGATATATACGAGACGCTGCCTACCTGCATCCGCGTTATAAAAATGTCCATAAACAATTGGTAAGTTTATAGCTTGTGGTTTGAAAATATTTGGTTAAGTACCTAGAATTCAATAATTTGCTGTTTGTAGGTTTTAGATGTGTAGAAAGTGTTGTTTGAGCAAATGTTTGGTTTCTGCAGGTTAATCTCAGAAGTGAGCTGCGTGAAAATGATGTATGACTGCAAAAGTTGATTCAATAGTAGATGAGGAAATAAGAATTATTGCTTATTTTTTGATTGTTAATTGATTTGTAAAAGTTTATTTGTTTAATTGATGTGAACATAATTCTTATTTGTGCTTGTTTAATTGATTGAAATGTAATGGTTGATTTTGTTGATTTCAATCTGCATTATGTTGAAGGAAAAAATGACTATTGTAACATCCTCCATGTCGGGTTAGTGATTAAATTGCAAGTTTCAACATTTGGTGATTTAAGTAAATGATGGAAGAGTGTAATGATCTATTTGAGTTATTGGTGTATGATTGAATTATAAAGAAGGGGAATTAAGAGGGTAAAGAGTAATGAGTAAATGAAATAATTAAATATACTTGGGGATTATATTAGAACCACGTGGGCATTAGGTTCCAGAATTGTCTTATTTCTTCTTCCTTCTTCCTTATTTTCTTCTCTTCCTTCTCCCAACGTGAAGCTTGCAGTAAAGGTAAAAATCTGAACCTTGGTAGTTTCTTTGATTTTTAGATTGGAAATGGAAGTTTGGATGTTATATAGCTAAAGGAAAGCTTATATGACATTAAGACAACAAGATGAGTGTTTTAGATATAGATTTGGAAAATGAATTTTAGATAAATTTTGATATGAATGAGTTTTTGAAGTTTGAAGATTTTTGACTTGTCAAGAAGCTAACTAAGAAGTATAAGGTGTTTAGAATTCAAATTAGAACATATTGGAATTTGGGTTAGAT